>NC_142895.1:27117500-28317500 GCF_054131105.1 Drosophila navojoa
CTCAGTCCCTCAATCTCTCAGTGCGTCAGTGTCTCAGTCTCGCAGTCCAGGTCGGAGCTCGTTTCTTTAAAAAGACTCTAAATGATTGACCACTGGCTATAATAGTCCGAGTTGTTGCCGTTTTATGGCAGCTCGCTATGATTGCGAGTAGGCTCTCCGATGACATCGTCGACGTCTTGGCTGCGACTTCGAGTGGACTTCATATTCGCTTTCGTCTTTGTCTTGAGCCTAGGTGCCTTTTGTGGCTTCTTTTCAGCGTTGTCAAGTGGAAAATGTTGTAGAAATGCGCTGGTGTCCGGCACCACCGCAGAAACCGCACAATTTAATACCGAATACCGAAAAAATATGTATGTGCATACATATATGAAATAAAATACAAAATAAAATGCGACACACACATGCGTGAAACGCAACCAACTTCAAGTTACTTTCAGCTGGCTGCTACATTTCGAGCAACACGTCGGAGCTGTGGCCAATGATCTATGCATGCATCGAGGAGTCAGCAGCAGCTTTGCAAAGCGCTACTTAACACATGACCGCATGGCCAGAGATTGAGCTGTTCGTAAGGGCTTGCCCAGCGAGCTGAATGACTGGTTGGAGCAGATGGATTGCGGGTGCTTAACTAGACGATCTTACAATCCGTTGTGAAAACAAAGATGTGCCTTAAGTTTGCTTTTTCACTGGGAAGGCAATTCGTCTCTCTTTAAGAGTCCCTTTAAATTGAACCTGCCTCTAGATACCTTTTACCGTTGACAAACTACTGAACACTCTCCCCCAATGCACATACACATACACACACACACACACAAGCCATGCATACCGCAAACCGCACACATCAACGCAGTCGCAGCTTGAGTCGCTGTCGCTGTCGCCGTCGCAGTCGCAGTCCCAGTTTAAGTTCCATTTGCTTCATCTTCATTTCACTTGTCAATTGGCCAGGGCCCCCTCTGGCCTCGCTACTAAATTGGTAACTAAATACTTAAACTAATTTTAAGGTTTAACAAAGTCCAAGACGTTGGTGCGTTGACAGGCGGCCGCTCGGCCAGTCGGCGTGGGCAGCCGAGGCGAGGCGGGGCAAGGGCGGCCGCATTGACCGCAAGCAATGAAGTGTGTGCCAGAGCTAGAACCGGAGAGGAAGCCAAAAGCCGAAGCCGAAGCCGGGCACAGGGAACACACAGAGCATGCCTGTGGTTAGGGCCAGTGCCAGTGCCAGTGCCAGGGCCAGCGACTGCAACGGTAATTCTGGGCGGAGAGGGTGCTGCCGGGGAGGGTGCTGCATCTTAAGTAGCTACTAACTGTTATTTACATTGTTTGTTAATTTCAAGTGCCTCCCTCATACGAACACGACGATTCCTAAGGTTTCTCTCTGGCCCAAAAATAAAAAAAAACTTTAAATTTTTAAATCCAAGTATGAAATTCAATAGGTCGACCAAAAAAAACGGGAGAAACAAAATATGCAGAAATTAGAAGACTGAGAGTGCGACTAGAGGAAAGTCTTTCCTTGCTGTTCCTCTGGCCTAAGGAGGATCGCTAAGTGATCGCTGGATCTATGAAAGCTATATTCAACTAGTGATCCAACATGTGTGTGTGTGTGTGCGGCTCCCTTTTGGTATCTGTAGCGGTGTATCTGCTAATTATTCGCGAGGTTCGTGTGAACTCGGTTTGTAGGTTTGTAGCTGTTCGTGGATTTTTTACCGCAAATGTCTAATGAAGTTGGCCCGCTTTGATTGAGTGGGCGCAATTAAGCAGACAGCCAAGTCGGGCCCGAGACCAGAAAGGCGGTCGTGGCCTGGCGGGGGTGCGGCACTACCGACTCGTACACGTACGAACAGTGGTTGAGATTGGCGACGTAGCCGCGCATATTTCTCACTCATAATTAAGTCGTTTTGAGCGCGTTTAGAAATTGTTTTCGCTGCGTGTTTAGTTTTTTATAAAGTGAGCAGCTAATTGCAACAGATTTTCCCATGGAGCAGAGCAGTTGAAGCCACCACCCGTCGTCAATCCGCAGTCCCCAGATGGCTGCACTAGCCCAGCGAAAGTCAGCTTCAGGCCCAGCCCCAGCCCCAGCCCCAGCATCAACTTTGGCTCTGCTTTTGGGTTTGCTGGCAGAGTTTCAAATTGGGTTATTATGTGCATAGTTAAGGCCATCGCATGCGACAGTTAATTGCAATGGAATATGCCCTAAGCCTGAGATTTAGGTCAGCTAAGTGGCACAGAGATCTCAGCCAATTCAGTTAGACGGAGCGAGCATGGCGGGGTCGAGCATGACGGGGGCTCAAATCTGATTCGATTTGGATAAAATTTGTGGCGCCAATGTGCGCATAATTAATAATTACGTATACGACGCATATGCGGCTCATAATTATGCACGGCATTTGCGGCTTTGCCGCTGCCACAAAGCAAACACGCAAAAGCTACAGCTTGATATAGATATAGATATAGATACAGCACCAATACAGCTGCAAATCATTTCTGGTTGCGACTGTTTGTCTCTCTATTATTATTTGGGGCCGGCCATTTTAGGTGGCCATTGAAAATGTTGGCCAAAGCGGAAATATGTCGAAATTTCAATTTAATTTGCTAATTAACACGTTATGCCAAAGCAAGAGAGGGAGGGAGACAGAGACAGACAAAGAGAGAGAGGTAGATGGGTTTAACTGGCAGTTAAATCTAGCTTAAAGTCATTTATTAGCTGCTGTTGCTCGTACTTCATCCTGCCTGTTCTTGGAGCAGCACTTGTACCCATTTCCCATCCGTTTGTGTGTGTGTGTGTGTGTGTGTGTTTAGCGCACGCATCAGTTCCTGCCGCATTTCACAAAACAAAAAATATACGAGCTGAACGCATAAATTGTTATGGCTCATAAAAAATACAAAATAACAAAACAAAGCATCCAAAATAAAAACAAGTAAGAACGTTGCAGTCGGGCGCTACCGACTGCGAAATACTCATTCACAGTCCCTTTGTAAATTTAATTTAATTTGGCTTTAAAAAAAAATTAGTACAAAACAATTATGCTCTTTGATTATATTGTAGCTTTTGGTAATTTTTATCGAGTAATCGATAATTATTATATTGATCGTGCACTTTTTGAGTACAAATGTATGGTCATTTTCGTTGATAGCTTTCGGTCACACCTATTGCAGATTCTTTAGCGTTTGCTTACATTACAAAAGCGCGCTTTTTAGCATTCTAAGAATTGCGATTGATTTCTGGATTTTCTAGCTGTTATTGTAGTTTTGTCAGATGACGCTCTGTTATTAGCCTATTGTATTTTAGCTACCAGTTTCTAAAGCAAAGCAATAGCGTGGGCGCTAAAGGCGTCGCAAGTTATGTTAGAGTGGCGGAGGTTCAAGTCCCCATCAAGGTTAAGTTTTTTTTTTTTTTCATACATATTTCGTTTTTTATAAAATAGATATTTTATTCTTTCTATTGTTGACAGTAGGCGGTAGCGCTGTCGGCAAAGGCGCAGGATAAATTTGTTTTTGTTATTTTGATAAACATGGCTACGGTGCGAGTTCAAATCCCGCGGAAAACTCTTTTTTGTAAATTGCAAATTTTGTTATTTTAGCTTCTTTTATATTTTTTAAATATTTAAATTTTATTTTTAAATTTTATAAAAATGTTTCCTTCTGTGTTATCAATGCCTACTAAGCCTATTTGTATATACATGTACATACATAGATAGCTCAAGCATATAAATGTCGTAATTTGGTACTACAAATGCCGATTGCCACGCCCCTAGTGGCCGTAGACACCTCATTTTTGGCCAGTTCTTAGAAAGAGCTAACGGTAACGTAAATGCAAAATTTGAATGCTTACGCTCAAAAAATGTGAAAATTACAGGGTATTTTTCGATATGCCACGCCCCCAAAGAGGCGTGATAATTATTTTTGGGGCATCGATAGAGGAGGTTACCAGTAACTCAACTATCCAAATTTGAAGCTTCTAGCTCTTAAACTGTAGGAGATATAAAGTTTTGCGGTTTGCCACGCCCCCTTTGGGCGGACATATATCCACCATAGCTTGTTGGACTTGGGTGGTCAACTCGCGTATATATACCAAATTACAAGTCTCTAGCATCAATAGTGCCTAAAATATAGCCAAATTTGAAAAATTACTATATCTTCAGGTCCGATTTGCCACGCCCACAGTAGGCGTAGACATACAATTTTTCCATCAGTCATTATAGAATTATAGCATTATCTCACATGCGAATTTTCAACGTTCTGGCTTTAGAACTTTAGGAGATACAGTTTTATCTGATTTGCCACGCCCCCAATGGGCGTAGATATATCCACCATAGCTTTTTGGACTTGGGGGGTCAACGCGGATCTACATACCAAATTTCAACTTTCTAGCTCTTCAACTAACATGATTTCTGGTATATCGGAAAATGCATTTTCCGATTTGCCACGCCCCTAGTGGGCGGATCGGGAAAATTTTAACACTTTATAAATCGGAGTTATACACGAGTATGTGTTCCAAATTTCAAGTCTCTAGCTTTAATAGCGGTGAAATGAACTGCGTTCATACGGACAGACGGACAGACGGACAGACGGACAGACGGACAGACGGACAGACGGACGGACGGACGGACAGCAAGACGGACATTGCACAAAACCAATATACTAATTCACTTCGTGAATGAGTATAACAACAACAACAGCCACATCAGAGATAACAATATAAACAACAACAACAACAAAAGCGTAACGTCAAGTAAATTGAAGCATTTCGTGACCAAATATGCTAAACAGTGACAATTTCACAAATGTCTATTGTGCGCTACAATATAATTACGCGTCAGATACGGCAACAGATACTTATGCACACACACACACACACGCACACGAGAGGGAGAGAGAGAGAGACATTTGTATCAACAGCTGTACAAGTTTGCCAATTAATTTGTGAAAATGCGCTGTGCGAAAGAGAAGGCGAGCCACAGCGGCGAGTCGAGAGCGAGAGCGAGACAGTTGGATATGGGATCGGTATCACTTAGGAAAAACTTTGCGCACATGAATCTAATTGAGTTCGTCGCTCAAACTCAATTCAAATTATGCATGCAGCCAAGCAAACCACCCACCTGAGCCACCTCACTCACCTGAGCCACCTGAGCCACCTGAGCACTGAGGCTGCATCCATTGTTGTAATGCGCCACTTTATCCGCTTTAATTAGTTTTCGCCACTTGAATTCCTTTTGCCGCTGCGCCCATTGTTATGCAGATGCTGCAAGCGCTTCCCCTTCCCATTTGGCAGCTGACTATCTGTTTTAATATCATATTATATACATACATAGAGAGGCAGAGCGAGAGAGAGAGATAGAGATACGTAGATAGTTTATTGTTGAGCCGTAATTATGTACCGCGTCATTATTCGCTTTTCGAAAGCTATTCAGTGGCTGGCCATGTTATACCGAAATTATTTCATTATATACAGCTCGAAAATGACTTCCGTTTATGGCATCGACTTTTGTTTTAGTTTACCAACTCTCACACTCAGCATCTCCAATAGTCAGTCTCCCTGGCTCTCCCTCTCACTGTGTGTCGCTGTCTCCCTCTCTGCGGAAATCTAAAATAACCCTAGATCGGAAATAGAGACGGGATGAAAAAGGGTTAATTGCATTTTGATGGCTTTATAAAGTCGGACGATTACTGCTGTTCGTTTTCTTAGCTCAGTTCCGTTGCTCTCCTTACAATGTAACAACCATGACATATGTGTGTATGCATGTGTGTGTGAATGTATGTATGTGTGCTGCCATCCCATGTGCGTATCGAATCCCACATGAATTGCTGATAAAATACTCTGCTTTGCCAAGCACTTAACCAAAAATTGTATTTTGTATGTTTTGCTCTAATGTTCGATAAATCACTACTTATACAAAAACACACACACACACACACACACACACACACTCATGCACACACACACATACACACAGCTGGTATAGATTGCGACAGATAGTTGGCTGGCGCATCCGCCAAACTGGGTCCATCCACAGGCCAGCTTTATCTATATCTATGGCACATCAATTGAATTTTAATGGAAATCGACGAGGAATAAAAGAGACTAAAACGCTGCAAAAAGGAATAAAGAGATAAAAAAAAAGAAATCGAGAAAAAGGAAAATAAAAAATCAGGAAATAAAACGAAGAAAATGTTGGTAAACTGGCAAACAGTTGGAAAAAGGGAAAATTGTACGTGAAATTAAAATGAAAATGGCAATGAGCAAACGATTTTCGAGAGCGCAGCGGTTCGTGAACTGCCAGACGATTCGCTACAACATTTGACAGGGCATTACATTTCCGCCTAGACAATAACTTTTCTTATACTCTGATCTGAGTATAATAATATTCATTAGCCTCATCAGTAATCTATAATACTCGAGCATAACACTATGTGGAGTACTCTCTGTGGTAGAAAACTTGTACTTTATTGGGGTATAATACTTTAAAAATACTTTATATAACTGGTAGAATTATCTGCCTAACAAGCTTTACTCAGATCGAGCGGAATATTACAAAATGAGTCTAACTAAATTCAAAGCAGCTTCTTCCAGATGTAATGACGATTCGTATACCAGTTTATAACAGTTTGTTATAGATGCCGAATCAATTAGTGTAGATTTTGCCCACTTGTTATAAATAACAGTTTAAGCTGCTCGTTCGAGCTGAGCTACCCGTCGCATTCAGCTATTCAATGTAACGCATTTACATAGGAACATTCATTCATCTCGTTCAGCTGTTGAGCTGTCTGCGTCGCCTTTTTTCCACAAGCTCAGCGTTCTGCTTCAATGCAGCCAAATTCTGTTATACTGGCATAAAACCATAGACGCCAAACGGTCCACAG
The DNA here is from genome assembly GCF_054131105.1 of Drosophila navojoa. NCBI lineage: Eukaryota > Metazoa > Arthropoda > Insecta > Diptera > Drosophilidae > Drosophila > Drosophila navojoa. Next base: position 27,124,350 of record NC_142895.1, read on the forward strand.
CAGCGCGAGGCCAGCGACCACCCAACCAGTGCCCAGCGTAACCAAAAAGCTAAAATGGCCAATTTTACAATTTTAAGTCTCATCGTTGTTGTTATTGTTATTGTTGTTGTTGTTGTGCGCGACAATTTTTCTACAAAATTTTGGTCCTTTTTATTTATTTATTTTTTGTAAAGTTGGCTGGAGTTAGCCCAAAGGGTGGGTGTGGGGCAGGGAGGAGGAGCAGAGGAATGGACTCAATTCGCGCCGCTTCGTCTGTTTTGCCTTTTTTGCCGTTTTTAAATGGGCTTTTTATGCGCGGCAGATCAATAATACATACTTTATATAAAATAGAGACACATGGCAACGGCTCCTGCTGGTGGTGGCTAGGAATGGGGATGGGGATGGGGATGAGGATGAGGATGAGGATGAGGATGGGCAGGCTGAATGGCTGGCTAGGAAGCGCGGACAGGATATGCGCGCCAAAACGGAAATGTGCACATTTATTTATCCTGTTTCGATTTCGCTTTGATTTTTCAACTTTTTTGTTGTTGTATTTTTATTTTGTTGATGCGCCTGCTAAACGAAATTTTCAAATGGTTTGCCAGGGTAACAGCAACAAAGGAGTGAAAGGCAAAGGGCCGTAGAGACCGACAGAGAGGGAGGAAGAGGGAGACAGAGAGAGAGGGTGCTGGAGCCGGGCAGGCGCAGGGCGCAGTTTAGTATATGCTGACTGGCTATAGTGCCCAAAAGGATGTAAAGATATAAAGCAAACACACACACACACACACTCATACACATACTCAGCTGGTTGTACGGACGGACAGTCGGTGTTTGGCCACAGGCTTCTGTTTAGGCAGGCACAAAAAATGTTGTAAAATATTTGAGCACGAGTTTTTCACGGCTGGTAGTTTGGATGTTCAGCACCGTTACAGTCAGTCAGTCAGTCGGTGCCCGTTGGCCATTTGCATAAAGGAAGATCTAGGCGCCAGCCACACGCAGCTTCATGCATTTATGCAATCAGAGCAGACCAAATGCCGCTACATAATTTGGTTTTAAAGTTCGATGGATCCACAAATATATGCAGCATATTCGATTGCCGACCGCGAATGGTTAACACCCACCTGGTGCGTGGAGTCGGTGTTGGAATTTTATGCTATGTGTCTAGATCCTGCTAGATCTGGACTAGAGATACGTTAAGGGTTGGCATAGGCACTACTCCGAATGAATTATTCTGCGATATTCCTTCGCATTGAGCCTACTCAACCATTCTTGTCGCTGTCCCTGGCTAATTAAGTGCACTACCTCGAGCCCTGGGCCCGGGCCTTGAGCCCTGCTCAACTTGTGGCCAATTGCAATTGCGTTTTGTTTATATGCAGCTACCGGGTTTTAGCCTCTAGCCGCTGGCTCTTCGGCTCTGCGTTAGGGCCGACACGGAGGACGATTAATGAAACGGCCTCGCACTACGCTGCCGTTGAAAAATTAATGATCAATGCGCAGGTTATTAATGAATGCGCTTCTGACTTTCGTTCTGGCTGCTGCTGTTGCTGTTGCAGTTGCAGTTGGTGTTGCTGCTGCTGCTGTAGGTGCTCTTTCCATCTGGCAGCCATCCTCCATCTTCCATCTTCATCTGGGCTGCCGACTCTCGTGCTGGCTGTTATCGAAATCTTTTGCCCAAATGCAGCTACTGTGTGCTGTTTGTTCTCTTGCCGCTGCTGCAGTTGCAGTCGCTTGTCTTATGAGCCAACGCCAACGCGACCATTAAGAATGTTGTCATCCATTTGAGGCGGCTTACAGGAAGCGCACCACCAGCAGCAGCACCACCCTGAAGCAGCCCCAGCTCTATGATCAATATAAGCAGGAATTCAATTAGTGGGAGTCGCAGCGCCCGTGGGTGGTCAGCGAGCAGGAAGCTGGGGCACTGTATATGAATGTGAGAGGAGATCTTTTGGGAGCAATAATCTGTGCACAGGATATATGATGTAAGCCATGCCTTGGGTTGGCGAATCGGCTCGAGATTTGGCGTTTTGTAATCGATATGCTGGCAATGGCAAAACGTGTGAGCAGCGCTGCCCAGCCAAGGCATTTAAGCTCAATTGTATGGCATCAGCCACAGGCGGCGATCGGGCCCAGTCACCCACCCAGTGATCTGGCTCGGATTACGGACTACGCTGTGCAACAGTTGTTGTTGTTGCTGTTGTTGTTGTTGTGCTTGCCGCAAATGGTGTAAATGAATGCAAGTTTGTTAATAATAAATGTTTAGGCGCTTGATTACATAAAATCGCAATTTGTCGCCGATGCGAGTCAACCACAAAAGTTGCCTCAACCATCAAGTGAGACGTAACTAATAATAACTAACAATAAAACCCGAGCGTCAGCCATTCGCCGATTCGCGCATCCACAATAATGAGCTGCTATCGACTTACAGAGCGACCTACCATTGCGAGTCAAGTCGAGTCGAGTCGACTCGTCGGCATTATTAATAAGCCACAATAACAATTACAACAATAAGGCACAAGGCGGGGGCTTGTTGTAAGTAGCCCGAAACAATTTTGCGGCCTAAACTGCCCAGGCGCAGGCCAAGCCAAGAAGACGAAGGCGAAGGCGAAGACGAAGTCGAAGACGGAAATGGAGATGAAGATTGGAGTTGAAGTTGAAACTCAAGTTGGAGGCGCGCGCGCGTCTAGTCAAAAAGGTGGACTCATCGCTGCTGCTGCTGCTGCTGCTGCTGCTGTTGCCGCTGCTGCTGCGACTGCTGCTAATGATTAATGCAAGGCAATCAGAGCCTTTGACTTTTGGTGTGACTACTGCATGGCCGCCTCCACTCGACGGCACCCTCCGTCACTCTCCGGCACTCTCGGGCACTCGCCGGCAGTCGACTCCACAGATCCATTACAAATGAAGCCGGTTGACTTGGTTTTGTTTGGCGACTGATGAATGCAGATAAAGACCTGGCTAGCCCGGCAAGGAATGCCTTTGATGCGAGCGCCGCAGCCACCGTAGGACAAAATGCAACAATAAACCAAACAGTTGACGAGCTGCTGCCGAGCTGGGCAGTTAATGAAACCGACGCGAGCTCAGAGCTCTTGCTCTTGCTCTTGCTCTGACTCTGAGTCTGAGTCTGAATCTGGCTTTGACTCTGGCTGATGGTGATTGATGAACTGGTGCGCGCTTTGGCTTTGGGCCGCGGCTAAGAGTGTGGCTTTGAGTGCGACTGACGCGATTGCAGCGCAAATTAAATTGAAATTAAATTAACGCTGAATCGTTGAAAATGCGATCAAAGTGTGAAATTAACATTCTGCGCTAATCAGGCGGGGCACGCGTTGAAGCCATGCCGATAGCCCCCCGCTGGAGATCCATCCGGCCGGGTGGTCGGGTGCTCGGACCATCGGCTCCAGCTGAGCCCAGCCCAGGCCAGCACTCTGAGCGGCTGTTACTCTGTAGAACAAATCAGCCAATTGATAAGCATCGCAATTGCCCATCCAGGTTGCAGTTGCCAACCCTTGCGGCTGCGGCTGCTGCTGCTGCTGCTGAGGCGGTGTCGTCTATCACCATCTGCATTGCATGCAGAGCAGGAGTCGGCCAGCCAGCCAGGAGCCGATTCCGATATTCATATTCGTATTCCCATAGCCGTATGCTTGCCCCTTTTCCTGAGCAGTTGTACTTTTTGTGGTAATTTACATTTTGTTGGTCTTATCAATAGGTTTATATCTTTCATCATTTTTCAAAACACACACACACACATATATATATATATAGATACATGCGGGGTGGCTTGGCTAAGGGTAGGGCTAGCCAGCCAACTACCCTCTGAGCTAAGCGATTATTAAATCATCGCTAGCTCATTGACAGTTGCAAAATTTGAAAATTATGATCTCGTTTTAGATTTGGGCGAATCGAATTCGATTCCCGCATTTCATAGAACTATTCAAAATGAAATGTTGTTGTTTGAGAAAAGTCTGGCACATTTTGTCGAGTCCACGTTTTGATTTGATTTCTAACAAAACTGATAAGAAAATTTGAAACTCTTGACGGATATGTTAAGCTCATGATTAAAAATGTTGCAGTTAGATGGGAGCGACAAAAATAATCAAAAGTATTCAATATTTTCTGCTTCATCATATCACATACGGTTATGTGTGTGCACGAAGTGTTCTAGGGCATCTCGAAAACTCATGAATATATATATGTATATACTAGAATTACAAATATTCATAGATATATCGTCTTATATTAATTTCAATTTCGTTAAACTCTCGAGATGTTGTCGTCTCTTCTTATCTGCCAAGATTTTATATAACTCCTTGTGTATAATCCTCTAATAACTCAGAATACAGCCATTAAACCCATTCCATATATCCAATCCAAAATATTTAACATTGGTTGAGACATATGTATAAAATAGACAAGTTTGAGACTTTTATCGAAAATGGGAGCACCTAAATAAGAATTAGGTATATGGAAAAGTCATTCCATTAGGTGTTCATATTCCATTTAGGTGTTCAATCAGTTGAAGCTTATGCCTGAGCATCCGAAAGACTTTCATCTCATCTTATTCCCAATTGAAATACAAATAACAATTGACAGCAACAAAGCAGAATGTAAAGAGTTATTTGAAAGTGCATAGATGAGATAGACTTCCGACAAATAGATGAGGAAGAGTAACTACATCCAGGTATTTAGCTTACAGCATGTTTATCTTTACAAATAATGTGGAAATATTTCGCTTCCCTATGCATCGCAGGCTTTAATTGCAGCCGTGGCAGGCAAACAAATCAACAGCTAACACCGAGAGAGAGAGAGAGAGAGAGAGAGAGAGAGAGAGAGAGAGAGAGAGAGAGAGGTGCGTCTATATGTATGGATGCCCATTCAAGTACCTAATCATTGCGCTTGCACTCATTTTGCTGGGTATTGTTTGCAAAGCTGAATGGGGCCTTCCTTTGGAGCGGCCGTTGCTGTTGGCGTTGCTGTTGCTGTTGTTCACACAATTAAATTCATTTAAGTGCTTCATTATGAGCATTTCTTGATGCTCCACTAAGTAAATCTCGTTTGTGGCTGCTGCTGTTTAGCAAGTCGAATGCAACTGCAACTGCAACCGAGTCTGCTAATTGCTGCAACGAGTTTCACCAGCGATTGCCAGATGGCAGCTCTGCTCAGCTCAGCTCAGTCTGTTGGCCGATTTTCCAGCTGTTGTTTGCATTTTCAATTACCTTTTTTACTCTTATTCATAATTAGCTTTTATCAGGCGCAGATCTGGCCGGGATTAGACAAAATCTCGGTGAATCTCTTGGGGCTGGAAACGGTGTCAGTCGAGAACTGCTGCAGCTGAGCTGCAGCCATATTTGTATGGCTCTGCGAGATTTGGCTGGGCCGTGCTGCGACCCTAGAGCTGCAATCATTTGGGGCCGTTTAATTTTCACATAAATTCCTTGTCGTATCGCGGTAATCGGCAATCCCAATTCCGAATTTTAGCTTGGAGCATGTTCGGGCAATTTAATTTCTGTTAAGTTTTCTCATAAAAATGTACAAACGTCTCGAAAATACAGACTGCGCCAGCGACTATGGCCAGCCGGTTCCTGCCCGGGATCGATGGCCAGTTGCGTTTGATTGTTTGATTGATTGCCTGCTAGCTGACTGAATGCCAACTTCGACTCCGACTCCGACTCCAACTTCAGCTTCGCAGCTAAAGTTCGAATTGAGGCACAGGCATTTAATTTGCAACATTACAACCGATAATCAATACAATGAAGAAATATTGCAGAATTCGAACGGGCGACCCTCCTGCCTCGGCTCTGCCCCGCGCTCGCCTCCTGCCGGCCTTTAACTGGCACATTTCAAAATTGTTGCATTTGCGTCGTTGATGGCTGAAACGTGATTTCTATGTTTCCCAGTCGACGACGGCAACGACGACGATCTGGCTTATAGCAGGTCAGCTCTTCCATACGGGCCTCTCAAGCTCCATGCGGCTAGACGGGCCAGCGAGTGACCCTACAGCAGTCGGGACAACTAAACGAGGAGCTTCGAGCCTTGGGGAATCTTTATAAAATTTTGAAGATGATTCATGAAGACACTAGCTTAGAGTTCAATTCGTTATACTGAATCAAGTCTACTTTATAGATTTATCTATTCATTGAAATTAATAAGTAATCTGATAATCTAATGATCTTCTATGACTCCAAGCTCAAGTTTGCCTTGCACTAATCTTAGCTCTAAGCTAATCTTAACTGATCTGATCTGATTTTTATGTCTATTATATATCTAGTGTCTGATATAATTGATTTTTAATTTGAATTGTGTCAAACGATGCTTGGAATTTCAAATGCCCCTAAAACGTAGCGCATTTTATAACTAAAGAAATAACAAATAATTTTTGTATTTTTCTCAATTTCTGTTGTTTTGTTTGCTGTTTCGTTTTCCTTTATTTCTCTAAATTGCAATTTGTGCAAATTATATGGCAGACAAAGAGCCACAAATGCTGCAGAGCCCCCCGCAGGACACAAGGGAGCCCAGTGGACGTGCAAAGAAAATGCATTTTATTTAGACAGCGGCGATGGCAATGGCAATGGCGATGGCGATGGCAACGTGAAGCATCCACCAAAAACAATTGCGACGGCCGAGTCGCCCCAGCGGACCCAGCGGACGAAATTACTTTAAGTAGTGCGCGGCAAAATGTCTGCAAAACGTGGGCCAAACCGCCTCCGGGGCGAGCAGCAGTCGAGTAATCGATCCGTCGACTGAGCCAACCAAACGAACGAACGAGTGAGCGAGCAAACGAACGATCGATCGATCGATCAGTCGACCATCATGACATTGAAGCATGCAGCGGCCACTGCCAATTGCCAGTTGCCAGTTGGCAATTGTCGATTGGCAATTGCCGATTGGCAATTTGGGGAGGTCAAAACGCTGGACGGCCATAATGCGATTGGTGCATTTAGTTGCCGCTCGGACGTCGCCAGTGTCCACGCGGCGGCCATTTTGGAAAAGGCTGGCGGCGGGCCCCCAGCGGGCTTCGGCGCAGCTGTTGCACGCGGTTGCGATCGGGCAGCTCCCAGATGCGCTGCACAGCCAGCGGATATACCCGGCCATAAAATTAGCAATTTCCGTGCATTTAAAAAAGAATACAAAGTAGACAATGGGCCAAAAGACCCAAAGCGCGGACTAAGCTGGCCAACCCTTTCAGACGTTGCATTATTCTAGCTAGCTAGGTCACATACAGTAGAGCTCCGCTGTGGTGAACCCTTGCATAAGTGTATATGTCAGCATTTACTCTGTGCAGCAGAAAAGAGTGTGAAGCAATTCATATATTTCATTTCAGCTATTTCTTAATTTTATTATTGTTAATTCTGACGATTTGTATTATATTACTATTGCTCTCTTTTTGGACCGTGTCGATCTCAGATGTTATACCAGCTAGAGATTTGAAATTTCAGTTGTAAGTCCGCATAAACTACGCGCATATAAAGTTTAATTTCAATAATCGAAATTTTGTCCCGTTATTTTGTTATCGATAAAAGACATTAATGAAAGTCGTTATGAAATTATATCTCCAACATATTTCTATTTACTGTACAGACTTCTGTTACGACATATATTTTATAATATTCATTCCATTTTTAAAATCTATTGTGTTATGAATAAATAAATAAGATACGTATAATCAATATTTCTATATTTTTAAATTTGTACATTATATTATAATAAAGACATACAGTTAACGGTAATTGAATTCTATATCATTAGCAATTATTTTTTATTATAATATTATATTAATATGATGACATTTGATTTTATATTTTCAAATATTGTATTATTTATAAACATTAAAATTTAATAGAATTTAAATTGATTTTAATTTTTTTGTGTTTTAATATTTATATATTTCCATATATATTGTATTATTAATAAAAATGCAATTCAAATATAAAAATTAAATGACTTAATTCTATTATTTCGTATTTTCAATTCCTTTGAAGTGAAATATTTCTTTGGCCAACTGTAGCGAGGATGGCTTACAGCACGTTTTTGAACGTCTGCCCGGCTGGCTGTCCGTCCGGCCGGTTAGCCGTATGTGTGCCAAAGTCTTTTAGAAACTTTTCCTTCACAAATATCAATTTCCGCTGGCGACGTTTTGCCCATAAAAAAGAGCAGCATAAATTGTTGCCATTGAGAAGACAGTAAATTGTATGTGAAAGCAGCTAAAAGCGCCACATTATGCATGCCAAGCGAGAGCAGGACTCACCAACAGGGCTAGCTGGTGTGTGCGACAGGAAAGAGAGCGAGAGTGACAAAGAGACAGAGAGAGAGAGAGAGACGCAGCGAGCTGGCTGTGGATAAGCGTTAGGCAGAGACTTTGACGACAGAGACCGGAAATGTGCGCTAAAACGAGATGGCGCTCTCGTTGCCGAGCGGGGGGATGGCTCTAGCCCACTAGCTGGGGAGGGATGAAGGGGGGTCTTTGTGGTCGGTGGGTGGTTTGCTGGGGGTTGCTGCTTGGCTGTGCGTATGTAAAGCGCAAATGCCGCCGCCATTGAGCCGAGCAGCCGAAGCCAGCTCTGACGTCAGATGCAAGCAGCAGCAGCAACTTTTTATCAAACTTTTGCCAATTTCGTGTGCGTGTGTGTGTGTGTGCGTGTGCACATAAGCGTTATTTTTCTGCGCTAGAAAATCGGCATAATAAACGTAAATGTTTGCTGAAAGACGTAAAAACAAACTGCCAAAAGCTAAAGTGACTCTGTGTGTGTGTGTGTGTGTGAGTGTGTGTGCGTGTGTGTGTGTGTGTATGCTGGCAAGCAAATAAAACTAAATCAGTGGCACTTTGTGCAATTTATATGTTAATATGATTTGCCTTTGTAGTGAATGCGCCCCCCTCACCCCGGGGGACTCTGGTAATTGGCCTGAGTGGATGTGGCAGGGGCTTAAAAAGGAGCCACAGCTTAGCAAGGCACACATGTGCGAGTGAGTGAGTGTGTGAGATGTGTGTGTGTGTGTTATATATGCAAACTTACTGAGCTAGAAGATAATGTGAAGCCAGCGACTGCGACAAAGTTGCGTCATAAAGAACAAAGACGAATCTAGTCCATGAAAAGACAATGGAAGAGAATGATGGAGGGAAGGGGGAAGCTGAGAGGGAGGCTAGCTAGTTAGTTGCAAATTGAATTGCAAAAAAGCCAAGTAAGAAAGTTTCTAGATATGAGTGAAAAACAAAAAAAGAAAAACGAAAGCAACTTGAAATTCTATTCAATATTCATAAGCCTTAAGCACTTGACGCCTGTGGCCGTATCCTTGGGCTGTGGTTGGCCGCAGAATTTGAATGGCAAACACAGTCGAGGCAATGCAATTAGCTCACTTCCTCCCCTCGCTCGCTCTCGCCCTCCGGGTCGCTCTGTGTGTGTGAATCAAATTGAATTGGAGTGAATAGAAGCAGAGCTGACGCTAATTGCCGTGCGGGCCGTCAAAGGAGCCCAAACAAACAACTCAGCAGTCAAACAAATCAACTCACTAGCCAAGCCCGGCTGAGGCGAAAGTCAAGCGGATGTTGCGTATGCGCCGTGTGGCCAACGACCAACGCCCACGATGACTGAACGTGCGGGGCCACAAAATGTCGCACAGAGTGCCACACACGTGCCAGGAAGTCAAGTGGTTGGTCATAATACGGCTGACACTCATAAATCTAAACAAATGCCAAGGCAAATAAATGCGCACAAGGACAGTGTGCGTGTGTGTGTGTGTGGGTGTGTGCGACTGCCTTTGCATATGCGTTGGCCATGACTAATTTGCATTATGATCCGCAGGACGTTGAGGACAACGTCGCCGGTTGCCATAATCTGCCTCAAATCGTTTTTATTGTTCGCACTTAAGTTGCGTAAAATAAAAATCATGTTTCTAACGCCACAGCCAAAGCTGCCACAGCCCACATGCCCCTCCCCCAGCCCAACTCGACTCGCACCCTGAGCTGAAGAAAAGCCACAGCATGTGAGTCTTTGGCTGGTGGCCTTTCCTAATCCCCATACTAAGCTCCATTTGCCCTGGAATGCCATAATTTTTATGTGAAAGCATCACGCATGAGCCCCACATTGCCCAACCTCAGTTGGATTGGAGCTTTATCAGACTTAGCATTGCCTCTCTCCGCATACATGTGTGTGTGTGTGTGTGTGTGTGTCGCTGCTTTTGTTCAAGAAAATCTGCGCCACAAATCTGCGTGTTTTTTTCTCTTTCTCTTTTTCTTGGTGGAGGGGAGCTCGGATTTTATGACTGTATTTTGGTTCCATCGCTTTTTGGGGCACAAAGTATATTTTTATAGCTCAATTAGCATATGCAAGGGGCCGGAGGTCGCCGGGCAGGCCAAAAGGGTTGCCTTCTCCGGAATCGTGGACTAAAATTAATCAAAATATAAAATTTCGGTTTTCATATTTGGCAGTAGCTCAACAGGGCAATGCACTCCAAATGGAGTATAGCTTAGATATGTTAACTAACAAATAATTGAGCTATTTATGCAGAAAGTCGAATTATAGAATATATAATACACGCACAAACATATTTGTGTGCTAAGTTGTGTATTTATGCCTGAGGATTATTCAAATAGAATATCAAAGGGTATATTGCTTTTGTGGCTCTGACTGCCCATTGATTATAAAACGAGTTCTATGCATTGTACATAAGTCAGTTTTGCTTTATCTTATCGTTCATTAATTGTTAATTAATTAATTTTATTTCACTTATATTGAAATCAATAAGCAAACCTTAAGTCGGAAATTTTTTTTAATTTCTATTTCTTTGACTTATTCAATTTTTGTTTTTATTTTCTTAAATTCACATTTTTGCTATAATTTTTTTATTTTTGTTTTTCAATATGTTTCATTTTTGTTTTATTTAATTTTTAATATTTTCGCTTGTTATTATTATGGTTAATATGTTTTTAATTTTTTGGTTACGTATCCTTCGTTTTGAATTTTATTTCTATAATTTGCTTTATTTTAATTTTATTATTATATTTTTAATATTTTTGTTGCACCGGTGTTCATTTTGTATTTCTTTAATATTATATTTTTAAATATATGTCTATTATTTTATTTAGTAATTTGATTTTAATAATAAAATAATTTTAATGCTTAAAGGTTTATAATTTTTGTTTTATTTTACTTAACTTTATAGTTTGTAACTTTGTTTAATTTATTCTAACAATTTTTTATCTATTTATTTTTTTTTTTTATTCAGATCAATTTTGTACACCTTATTGCTTTAGATTCTATAATGAATCAACCTTCAGCACGTACATACATACATAAATAAATAAATAAAATTGCACTTACTAGTTCCCCAATCAATTCTCTTCTAATAAAAAACCCAAACATTAGCTCTCTATACGACTTCAAAGATATAATCCTTTTAGCTTTTTTTTAAGTTTTTTTTTTTTAAATATTTATTCCCATTTCTTTTTCTATGTATGTATGTTATCAATGCAATATTTTGGGCACTTATAGCTTTTTGTGTTTGCTCTCTCTGAAAAATATAATTGGTACCGTTATCTTACCCAGCATGCAGAAATAACCGGCTGAAGTTTTTGCAATGTGTTGCCAAAATACTTTTGTCCTTCATTGTATATAGAGTACGTTCTGGTATTCACACGTGTATTCTACCTAACTAAGGAGTATCTTCCAGTCGGGCATCCCCTGTGGTGCCACTCTGACTTGTTTTGCCTACTTTTGTGCGCAATTAGAAATTAATTTTAGCCAAGCTGCGGACTCAGAGTGGGTTAAATGACTTTAATCACTTCCCATGGCCAACGCAGCAGCAACCACCACAAAAGTCAAGTGGCCCGGCCCACTCGGTGGTGTGGGCTCACGTGTGCTCGTCTAGCCCAACGGCCCAACCGCCAGCGTTCCTCCCGCTCCTGCAGCTGATGATTTATGCTCGCCAATAGCAACAAAAACAAATCAACGGCAGGCGACGTCAGCGAGAGAAAAAAAGGAAAAAACTACAAACGGAAACAAAATACCGTTGGAAAGCACTTAAGGACCTTTTCATTAAGTGCGCAGCGACGCCGGCGCTGGCGGTGGCGTTGGTGTTGACGCCGGCAGCGGCGTCGTTCGACGGGAGCGTAAAATTTCCTCTTGGGCTGATTTGACATGTTCACAGGCAAATTAGTGTCGCCCTGGCGGGCGGTACATTAATTTCAACGCCAGCGCTGGGCAGAGCAGAGCACCACCCTGCCACTGCACTGTGCACCACCCAGCGACGACCACTGGCACTGCGTGTTGGGCTAACAAATTTCGTTGACTGGCACCTAAAATGTTATTTAGCGCATGTTTTAGCGTTATTTATTAAAGCGAAATTATTGTTAATGAGCCGGGCCGAACCACCCAACGGTGGTTCGCACTGCCATACCCACACTCCCACACTTAGGCCTAAAATCGGGCAAACGAATTCCGACGCCTTTTCGACATTAATGCGAGCGTGTGTGTGTGTGTGTGTGCGAGGAGAGAACTGGGAAACTAATTGCGTGAATGTCGTCGAGCAGTCCGGGAAACTGTTTCGCCTTCGGTATCGCGCATTTAAACGAAGGCATTTGATTCTTGTGCCGATAGTGCCACAAAATGATTTAAGCCGGCTGCTCCTCGGCGGTGCCCCAAAGGGCAGCGGCAGCAGCAGCTAACGGCAGTTCGGGCCACACAGAAAACAAGAAACAAAAACAATAATCATAACTGTCGTTATAAGCGGTCCGCATTGGGGGTGGACTATATGGTAATACGGCCTGGAAAATGGCGTAAATACTATTTGGTTAGAGTCGAGCCCATAAAATGTGTAACAAAAGGAAACTCATTTAAGATATTTATGAAGTACTTTGCCAGAGATTTGTAACGACCCGGCGACGCGTTTGTTTGTGTTGCACAGTGTAATAGGCTGGCCCAAAATTGGCTGGGTGGTGCCGTGGCCTATGTCTGCGCTTAATGAGCTTGAAATTGTGGTTATTGCTGTACATATGAGCAAGAAAACACGCATCGACCTCTAATAGCAATGAAAGTTTTTCGCCTCAAAATTGAGTTATAATACAATGAATGCAAATGCCAAGCGAAAAAGAAATCAAACACCCCAAAGAGTTTAATAATATTCTGATATTCAGTAGATGTGAATTAATAAATTGACGAAATTGAGAAAGAGGGCTCGTCGTATACCACATTTTAAAGTCATTTGATTATAGCTGAGTAGATATCTGAATCGAAATAGATCTATCTATGTATCTATGTATCTATGTATCTATGTATCTATGTATCTATGTATCTATGTATCTATGTATCTATGTATCTATGTATCTATGTATCTATGTATCTATGTATCTATGTATCTATGTATCTATGTATCTATGTATCTATGTATCTATGTATCTATGTATCTATTCTATGTATCTATGTATCTATGTATCTATGTATCTATGTATCTATGTATCTATGTATCTATGTATCTATGTATCTATGTATCTATGTATCTATGTATCTATGTATCTATGTATCTATGTATCTATGTATCTATGTATCTATGTATCTATGTATCTATGTATCTATGTATCTATGTATCTATGTATCTATGTATCTATGTATCTATGTATCTATGTATCTATGTATCTATGTATCTATGTATCTATGTATCTATGTATCTATGTATCTATGTATCTATGTATCTATGTATCTATGTATCTATGTATCTATGTATCTATGTATCTATGTATCTATGTATCTATGTATCTATGTATCTATGTATCTATGTATCTATGTATCTATGTATCTATGTATCTATGTATCTATGTATCTATGTATCTATGTATCTATGTATCTATGTATCTATGTATCTATGTATCTATGTATCTATGTATCTATGTATCTATGTATCTATGTATCTATGTATCTATGTATCTATGTATCTATGTATCTATGTATCTATGTATCTATGTATCTATGTATCTATGTATCTATGTATCTATGTATGTATCTATGTATCTATGTATCTATGTATCTATGTATCTATGTATCTATGTATCTATGTATCTATGTATCTATGTATCTATGTATCTATGTATCTATGTATCTATGTATCTATGTATCTATGTATCTATGTATCTATGTATCTATGTATCTATGTATCTATGTATCTATGTACATATCTATGTATCTATGTATCTATGTATCTATGTATCTATGTATCTATGTATCTATGTATCTATGTATCTGTATCTATGTATCTATGTATCTATGTATCTATGTATCTATGTATCTATGTATCTATGTATCTATGTATCTATGTATCTATGTATCTATGTATCTATGTATCTATGTATCTATGTATCTATGTATCTATGTATCTATGTATCTATGTATCTATGTATCTATGTATCTATGTATCTATGTATCTATGTATCTATGTATCTATGTATCTATGTATCTATGTATCTATGTATCTATGTATCTATGTATCTATGTATCTATGTATCTATGTATCTATGTATCTATGTATCTATGTATCTATGTATCTATGTATCTATGTATCTATGTATCTATGTATCTATGTATCTATGTATCTATGTATCTATGTATCTATGTATCTATGTATCTATGTATCTATGTATCTATGTATCTATGTATCTATGTATCTATGTATCTATGTATCTATGTATCTATGTATCTATGTATCTATGTATCTATGTATCTATGTATCTATGTATCTATGTATCTATGTATCTATGTATCTATGTATCTATGTATCTATGTATCTATGTATCTATGTATCTATGTATCTATGTATCTATGTATCTATGTATCTATGTATCTATGTATCTATGTATCTATGTATCATGTATCTATGTATCTATGTATCTATGTATCTATGTATCTATGTATCTATGTATCTATGTATCTATGTATCTATGTATCTATGTATCTATGTATCTATGTATCTATGTATCTATGTATCTATGTATCTATGTATCTATGTATCTATGTATCTATGTATCTATGTATCTATGTATCTATGTATCTATGTATCTATGTATCTATGTATCTATGTATCTATGTATCTATGTATCTATGTATCTATGTATCTATGTATCTATGTATCTATGTATCTATGTATCTATGTATCTATGTATCTATGTATCTATGTATCTATGTATCTATGTATCTATGTATCTATGTATCTATGTATCTATGTATCTATGTATCTATGTATCTATGTATCTATGTATCTATGTATCTATGTATCTATGTATCTATGTATCTATGTATCTATGTATCTATGTATCTATGTATCTATGTATCTATGTATCTATGTATCTATGTATCTATGTATCTATGTATCTATGTATCTATGTATCTATGTATCTATGTATCTATGTATCTATGTATCTATGTATCTATGTATCTATGTATCTATGTATCTATGTATCTATGTATCTATGTATCTATGTATCTATGTATCTATGTATCTATGTATCTATGTATCTATGTATCTATGTATCTATGTATCTATGTATCTATGTATCTATGTATCTATGTATCTATGTATCTATGTATCTATGTATCTATGTATCTATGTATCTATGTATCTATGTATCTATGTATCTATGTATCTATGTATCTATGTATCTATGTATCTATGTATCTATGTATCTATGTATCTATGTATCTATGTATCTATGTATCTATGTATCTATGTATCTATGTATCTATGTATCTATGTATCTATGTATCTATGTATCTATGTATCTATGTATCTATGTATCTATGTATCTATGTATCTATGTATCTATGTATCTATGTATCTATGTATCTATGTATCTATGTATCTATGTATCTATGTATCTATGTATCTATGTATCTATGTATCTATGTATCTATGTATCTATGTATCTATGTATCTATGTATCTATGTATCTATGTATCTATGTATCTATGTATCTATGTATCTATGTATCTATGTATCTATGTATCTATGTATCTATGTATCTATGTATCTATGTATCTATGTATCTATGTATCTATGTATCTATGTATCTATGTATCTATGTATCTATGTATCTATGTATCTATGTATCTATGTATCTATGTATCTATGTATCTATGTATCTATGTATCTATGTATCTATGTATCTATGTATCTATGTATCTATGTATCTATGTATCTATGTATCTATGTATCTATGTATCTATGTATCTATGTATCTATGTATCTATGTATCTATGTATCTATGTATCTATGTATCTATGTATCTATGTATCTATGTATCTATGTATCTATGTATCTATGTATCTATGTATCTATGTATCTATGTATCTATGTATCTATGTATCTATGTATCTATGTATCTATGTATCTATGTATCTATGTATCTATGTATCTATGTATCTATGTATCTATGTATCTATGTATCTATGTATCTATGTATCTATGTATCTATGTATCTATGTATCTATGTATCTATGTATCTATGTATCTATGTATCTATGTATCTATGTATCTATGTATCTATGTATCTATGTATCTATGTATCTATGTATCTATGTATCTATGTATCTATGTATCTATGTATCTATGTATCTATGTATCTATGTATCTATGTATCTATGTATCTATGTATCTATGTATCTATGTATCTATGTATCTATGTATCTATGTATCTATGTATCTATGTATCTATGTATCTATGTATCTATGTATCTATGTATCTATGTATCTATGTATCTATGTATCTATGTATCTATGTATCTATGTATCTATGTATCTATGTATCTATGTATCTATGTATCTATGTATCTATGTATCTATGTATCTATGTATCTATGTATCTATGTATCTATGTATCTATGTATCTATGTATCTATGTATCTATGTATCTATGTATCTATGTATCTATGTATCTATGTATCTATGTATCTATGTATCTATGTATCTATGTATCTATGTATCTATGTATCTATGTATCTATGTATCTATGTATCTATGTATCTATGTATCTATGTATCTATGTATCTATGTATCTATGTATCTATGTATCTATGTATCTATGTATCTATGTTTCCATGTATCTATGTATCTATGTATCTATGTATCTATGTATCTATGTATCTATCTTATTTGCTAATGAAGTTCCCTAATAGCTTATCCAACTACAATTTAGCGTTAAGCAGTCGACTTAGCACTCAACTGCAACATTCTTGGCTCTTTGTAAAGTTAGCTGAGCACATCTGGCGATTCAACTAGAGCCTGCTCAACATTGGGCTGCTAAATTGTGGTACGAGTGGCCAATGACAAGCGAAGTCAACAAATTGTTGTGTTTATTTCCTCAATTTCAGCGTCCAAGTATGCGAGTTGTGTGGGGCAAGTTGCGTGCTTGTTACGCGCAGTTTCCCACACAACTTACTCCGCCTTTCAATCAAATTGAGGCGCGCTTTTGCACACTGAAAGACAATGGAATGGAAACACACGTACAGGCACATGTGTGTTCGCTAGCCACACACGGCGCCAGGGTGTGGAGGAAAATTGCTTTGGCAATTAAAAAACGGTCGGCAAACAGGCAGGAAAATATGAAATGTGAGCCAAAGATGATGGCGAATAGCTCTAAAAACTCGAAAAAAAAAAACAATAAAATACTCAGAAATAGAGACAAAAAATTGCCGCATCATTTGAAATTCATTAGATCGTGGGCTGGCCAGGGGAGTGTGTGCGAGAGGCAGTTCACTTCCTTTCTTGTTGCACACAAATGTGGCATAAATAAATCAACAGCCTCGCGTGCTTGACAGTTGGCCGTGAGTAATAGAGTTGAACTACAGATAGAATGATGCACAAATCGAGAGGAGTCGAAAGGGATGGGATATTAAAAAGAGTGAGAGAGTGAAAGGGAAGGAGTGAGAGAGAATGATAGAGAGCGGCGCTGGGTGAGGTCGTCAATCATGACAGCAGCGAAATGTGTCAACAAACGTCAAGCAACGGCGGCCACAGTGCGGTTACAGCCAGCGTCACAGTCACAGCTTCATAAACTGTTGGCCAAGGACTCGCGGAAGCGAGCAGGCAAGGATACATGGCTGGCAGGCGATGAGTAGACGTGTACAGCAGGACGCCCCTACATCAAATTGAGTGATGATCCAGCAATGATTCGTAAAAAACTAACCAATGCCCAAAAAAAAAAATAAAACGAACAAATAAACAACTGAGCCACAGATTCGAGTGTTTGCATTCCAGGATAGGCTACCAGCTGTAATTCAAATATTTTAATAAGGGATAAATTAACCCATAAAGTATAAATTTATTCTCATGCTATCTAGCCTAAAATTGTTTAATTTTAGTATTGATATCTATTTGGAGCTTCTCATCTGCTGGGTCTGTTCAAAAATGATTGATACAAGTCTATGGAATCGCTCCTAAATATTGTCTAAGCTGAAAACTTGACTGCAGTGACGTAGCGAAGGGGGTGCATGGGATATATATACATAGCACGCATCTTGAGTTGTTTCATTTCATTTGGAGTTCACACAAATCTAGTCATTAGATATAGATGTATATCAGCAGCAATTGCAATCTAAATCTAAAACCTTAGTTCTGCTAGTTTTTCTACACCCTATAATCCAACACTCAAGAAGTGTACTTAAATATGCAAAATTTTAATAAAATTTAATTGTATAGAAAATAGTTTCCCTTCCTAGTACCTCTATCTCTCTCTCTCACACACTCTCTCTTTGCTCTTTGCTATTCCAATATATGCATAATAAAGCTAAATGGGAATGCCCTACGCAAAGTTTTCCCTAGAGCCCTTTGGAATTCACAGTTAGTAGTTGGCCTATGTTCTGCATCACCTTTGGCACCTGTGAGTGAAGCAGGCGAATACCTTTCAGGTAGCAGGTAGCTCACACTCTTTGATTGTGCAAATGAATTTATTTGTGGCTGGCAACATTTAATGTAGCTGTATGTTCACTCTCTCCCCTCTCTCTCTGATTGCACTTCTCTCAAATAGTTTGCCACAAGCATTTAACAATTAACAAGTTTCATTCGTCACCAGAGCCCCAGGGACCGAGACAGAGCCCTGCAGCAACTATGTTGAGTATGTGTGCTTGTGCCTATCCAATCTACCCGTTTTGCCACTTGCCACTTGCCACTTGGCAGTTGCCACTCGCTACTCGCAACTTGCCACAAGGCGCAATGTGTGTGGTTTCGTGTTGCTTGACATATAAACATTTTCCTGCATATTTCATTTCGATATTTTAATACGTTTTATGCATTTGTGAGAGAAAAACGCAACGCAACGCAACGAAACATTTTTAATGCGTTTTCTGCGTGCGCGCATTTTAAGTGACTGAAAATGCTAATCGGACAAATTAAATGCCTTCTCCCGCTCCCTCTCCCTCTCCCCTTCTCGCTCTTATCTCTAGCTGTCTTTCGAACTGCTGAGCTCTCTTGGCCAGCGTCAGCGTCCGCTAAACGACGGTTTGTTTGGCTAACAACAAATGAGTTTTGGGCCAAGTGTTGTTCTTGTACATTTTACGCTAATGTGAAAGCAAACTGAAGCAAACGAGGGGCAGCTCGAGAAGAGCGGGGGCTGTTGGCGGCTCGTTGCATGACCAGCAAACAGTTTGCTGCTGCTGTTGTTGCTGTTGTTGTTGTTGGTGTGTGAATTATTTTATGTGAATTTGATTGCAAGCGTTTATGCCGGAAAACACGCGGCCCACTCTAAGCCGTCTCTCCGAGTCGCCACTCGAACTCCATACGGAAACGGAATCGAGTCCAGAGCCAGCTCGACTCAATGCAAAAAACTCCATGCCCGAATACCCTTGACTTCTGCCCCTCTTCGCCCTCCACTCTCTCCGGCACATTCACGCTCTCCCGTATTAATCATAATTATGCAAATTTCTGGCCACCGTATTCTGGCCGGGGCCTCTCGGCGGCCGGCTCGGGGTAGCCTTTAGCGGGGCCGCTCTTTGTAGGTTGTTTGCACAATTTTCCACCTTTTATAGTACAGTTAATTTTCGTGCTCGTTGTGGGTTCGCGTTTAGCTTTTGCTGTTCGTCGCCTTTTTGCATAATACATGACTGCGCGTTAAAAACAAAAAAGAAAAGAAAAAGAAAACAACAACAAATATATAACTAAACAGAAAGAGAGACCCAGAGAGAAAGAGAGAGAGAGAGAGAGAGAGAGAGAGAGAGCGCGACAGAGAGAGAGGGAGGGAGAGAGAGAGAGAGCACGCAAAATGCTGCAAAGAATTTCCCAGTTCGTTTTGAAAACGTTTTTATGCCATTTATTTGTATTGCGATTAGCGCTCTTTATATTTCCCTGGCAGCTGCTCAGCCAAGTCGAATATTAATACCCTAGCAATGTATCCAATATTCAAATGTTGCATGTTATAGCACTGTAAATCAAGTGAAAACTTCGCACAAGTTCAAATTCAAATTCAAGCTTGCATTAGCTGATCTTGTACAGGAAACCCAAAAGAAAAGAGGTTTTCTTATCAGAAAATTCACACGTTGAAAATAGGAAAACAGGGCATGATGGATTTGTAAAAATGTGTAGAAGGCGTGGCATGTCCCATAAGCACATTCTGGGAGACGACGAGTAGAACTGAGTAGATCCAGCTATGTCTGGTCGGTCTTCCGTCGTTTTTTTAAAGTTCATCGGATCTACTTTGATTCGATTAAAATCGATAAATATAGAGCAATTCATTTTCTTGCTCTACAGTGATGATATCTATCCCTTTTAATTAGCGAACGAGTATCGATATAAAGGAAGACTAATTTATGACTCTGATATATCTTCGATTATATTTTTTTTACATTTATTATAAGACAACTATATACGGATCTGTTCAGAAATGCTTTGCTGGTATCCAAGAAATTACTGTAGAAAACCCTTGCGGCAATGCCCAACCAAATTGCTTGCACTGTCTAACTGCATCGGCCGGAACAAACAATAATTAACTAATTAAAACAACAAAACAAGCCACGAGCAGCGATCGCAAATTATGAGCGAACGCTTTTCCTACTGCTGCAGCCCATATACATACATACATACATACATACATAAATATATCCGCTTGACAGCGGGAAAACTGCGAGACGGAAAACATTCGCCAAAACACAGCCAGCGACGCCTGTGAAAAGCGGGCAACAGCAGCTCAGCTAGGCTCACCTCAGCTCACCCCAGCTCAACTAAGCTGAGCTCAGCTACCAAGCGATTTTCACACAATTTCAGATGCGAACATTGCCAACAAATATGGCAAACAGAGAGGGAGGGTGAGGGGAGAGCCAAGCTCAACTTTAACTAGTTCAAGTCAGAGTTGTGTAGCTGCTGTGGCTGCTGCTGTAAATTAAACAGTTAACTCGTGTGGCAACAGCACGGGGCACCAATACACAACAACAAAAGACAATTCAACATGTTGCATCTTGCATAGAACTCGGACTGATTCAGATACATGTGGAGATCTGATAACTAGGTATAATTGATTATACCATAGTTTGGATATAATTGGAAGTCTTAAATATAAAATATGCGTGCAGTATAAGCACTTAAATATGACTAATATGCCATTTTAGTCCTGTTGAAATGAAACCCAAAAAATAATAGAAAAGTTATAAAATAACAAGTAAGAAGACTCTAGTCGAGCCTGCTCGACTAGGAGATACCCTGAACCCTCCAAGCTGATATACTTATCATTCTGCACTTCTATTATGCACGCACACATGCATACATATGCATCTACCCTCACGCGCCCGCTCTCTGCTAACTGCGCAGTAAGCAGCGACTGCGCTTGGGCTGCGCTGCAGTGTGGGCAATAATATGAGAATTTACTTGGTGAATAACTTCGTTTGTAAACATACGATCTTAATGAAACTTTCAGGGCGTAATTATATGGTCAAAATGTGTGTACATTCCAAAGCACAAATCTCTAGTACTTGAAATACGTTTTTTACAAATTGGGGGCGAAGGGGGCGTGGTATCCAAAATCTGTTGATAACAAAATGTTTGTATTCATCATATATATATACACATTAAATCTGAAGTCTCCACGTCTAATAGTATTCCGATGAGGCTCAAAAAACAAAATCAATTTTTCGATTATTCTCGATAAAAAAGTTATCGGATGAGTTATCGAAAAAATAAACAAACTCGTACTGCGTATGGTATACACGAGTATGCACACAAAATTTCAGCTCTCTAGCTCTTATATCTTCTGAGATCTCGGCGTTCATACGGACAGACGGACGGACGGACGGACAGACGGACAGGGCTATATCAACTCAGCTCGTCATGCTGATCAAGAATATATATACTTTATGGGGTCTGCGATGATTCCTTCTGCCTGTTACATACTTTTACACAAAACCATTATACCCTGATTTCCCATTTTCAATGGGTTCAGGGTATAAAAAGAGAGTTTTTTTATATATGATTTTTTATTTATATGATTATTTTGTATTATTATAATAGAAATAGAGCATTTAGTCGCGAATTCGAAGCAAAGTCAATCGGTCTATCGAACTGCCAAGGCTAAAGGGTTTGATTCACATTGCATACGCACAATGTGAGTTTTAGTCGCTTGCTAATTCAAAGGAACAGAAGAGCCAGCGATATTTGATGATGTCTCATTGGGTTCGACTATTCCGTCATCTGGATATTATTTCGACAATGAAGAATATTAACTGAAATCCTACATATTTTGTATTTACTCGACTTGACCGAGAGTCAAGCAAAGCTTTAACTGAATCAAAAGAATCCTAACACTCGGCACATACCTCTTGGACATTACCAAAAATGTATTCAATTAGCGTTGAACTAGCGCTGACTGCATTTAACATTAATCATACGCCGCATGTGACGCAAAGCAGGCAATTGAAATGCTGGAATGGTGAAATGGTCAGAAAGTGTTGTCGTCCATTGATTGATTGACTGCTAAGTGCGTTTAGGTCATTTGTCACAGAAGCGAACGAAAAGTGTCCGAAAAATGTTAAGCGCTCAGCGAGCGAGCGCCGAGGGTGGCTACCACAGGCTCTCCCCGATTCCCGATTCCCGATCCCCTCAGCCCGTAGACTCCCGCAACTTGAGCGCAGCTGGCTGCATATGCAAAGCGCAACTAAACAGCGCTAAAGAGTACAAACTTGTGGAGGGACCTCCTTGAATTTGCACGCGTTCACGTTAAACGCTGGAAATTAAAAGCCAGCAAACGCCACCCCCCGCCCAGCTGCCCAGAGCCAGAGCCAGAGCCTTGCCCGAGCCCAGCAGAGCTGCAATCGCTGCAGTTTCGTGACTCGTTCGTCTTTGACACCAAAAAGCTGACCCGCACTTAGGCCAACAACAGCAGCGGCCCGACTCTAAAAGGCTCTTTTGTAACGCCAGCTACGACTAGCGAAAGCCAACCCCCAACCGCCACAACAACCCCACCCCTCTCACCACTACCCCTGCCAGGTGCTGAGCCTGACCAATTGTTACGATTGCATGCTAACATTATAATTGATTGCCTAAGCTCAACTTTGAGTGGGGCGAGACGGCAGTGGGTGGGGCGGTGCGGTGCGGGGTGGTTTGTTGATGTTGTTGATGTTGCTGCCGTTGGTAATTTGATTGCGCAATTTGCGCGCGTTGTATTGCATAGTTTTTGGCGAGCGGGCCTGCCACACAGCGGCGCAGTGGTGCTGTGGTGCAGTGGTGCAGCGGTGCAGCGAGTGCTCGAGGTGGTTGGGGCCGTGGCAGTCAGCGAAACAGCCAACGAACATGACATGCATTTATGTCACGTCACATGCGGAACACGCACATTCAACACCAACAGCAACACTGGCACACACACACAGGCACGGAAACACACACACACACACACATACATGCGAGTGCAACTATTTTAATTGGCGACATTCCGCAATTTTATGACTTTTAAAATTCTACATATATTTCATGCCTTTGCATGGAAAAGGCAACATGCAACGTTGCCACACTTCAATTGGCTTTTGAAGGACACACACACACACACACCGACACACACGCATGCAGCACAAGGATATGGCCCAGTGGCTGGGAACGGTGCTAGAGCAGGGCAACGCGTGCTTGTCGGCCCTGTTTGTTCTTGTTGTTGTAATTAGTGAGCTGCATTTCTTTGGCACTTTTGGCCGTGGCAATTAAGCAAACTGGCAGCGGACACAGCACCCAATTGCATGGACACGAACAAGCCCCCACTGCCGCACCGTCACCATCCCTTGCAACAGGCGGTGCCATAGCCGAATATCAAATTATGCAATTACGCAGCCAGGCCGAGGCAAGGGCATTCGCAAAGCTGTCGACTCACATGTGTGCATTTAAGTGGCGCCTCTTGCCCAAAGTGATTTGAGTAATTTTAGCCGAAGCTCAAGACAAATTTTATGTTAAATGCATTCGTGGCCTGCGCCGAAGTCAAGGGTAAAAGGGCTTGAAGCCGCGCAAGCCTTTGTCGATTAATTGTTATCGAACTTGTGAGAAGTAGAAAGAAATGTGAATTCACTTTAGGTTTTAGCGTTTCTCGATCAATTGAATAAAATCAAACTACTGAGAAATATATTCATCTAGAGTCTATGAAATCTCCTGTTCTATCTGAATAGAGATCTAACAATATACATATGTATCTAAATGGCACCCTTCATAACCGATAAATTCAGAATCATATTTATTTGTATTATGTCAAAACTCTTTTAATCATTATCACTATTACTTCGTAACAATATCGAAAATTTATCGAAAAGTCTCATTTCATAATCGACAATTTGAATAAACTCAAACTATAGAGAAAGATATCCATTCAGTACATATGAATAGAAGTATCTTGTACCTATCGGAATCAAGAGACAGCAGCCCTATCAATGGCAAAGATCTTCAATCGCAGTACTACCTTTCACATGCAGAGGAAACAGCATAACATGTTTGTTATCTGTATGATATCTTTGGGCCATGCAAATGCCGTCGTCTTGAGAGGGCCTGAAGGTCTTCACTCACGCTTGGCTGTCGCCGACAAGCAGCAGTTGCAACAGTTTATCGGCTTAAGCACTGCGCAGCGGGAGGCTGCGCGCTGACCTCCAGATCCAAGACGTCAATCGGAACCTTTTTTTGGCGCTGACAATGAGCGATCTGCAGCTGCTGCTGCTGCCTCAGCCTCAGCTTGGACCCAAACACCTTGCCCACTTTTATGGGGCGTCATTAAACGCGGAAGGTGTAGAAGGTGTAGGGGGACCTGCTGATCGGCTGTTCACAATGTTGCCAGACGCTTTTATGGCCGTAACTGGCTGCAACTGGGGCCACCTTTTTGCATTTCACTTTAATTCAATACGACTTAATTTCTTTCGGAACCCGCAGCGAACTTATTGCTGGAAGAAATGCTTATAAATGCCCAATGCGCGTAGCCGATTAATTGCACATAAAAATTAACAATAATCAGCGGCAGCCGCAGCCGCAGCCACAGCCACAGCAGCCGCACCTGACAATGGCTTAGCCGCAGTCAGAGCCACAGTCGAGTTGGCTCTCAGTTATCACACCTTTGGGTACGCACCGTGGGCACAACAATGTTGCACTTTGTATGGCGGGCTACAAATTTTTTATGTGCACCAAATTAAGTCATAAAATACATTTTCACCTCCGCCGCTGAAACTGGAAAGCTGGAAAACACGAACCATCGAGGTATCCAAAGTGCAACCGGCTGACAGTGGCGGGCCTTAAGCGGTCCATTTCAAATTTGAAATGCATTGAGTGGATATTTTATGGGGCACGCGGCAGACGTTTAGCGAGCCGGTGCGACTAGCTGGGCATCAGGTGCCTGGAAACGGGCAACAGACCAATAAATATCCCAAATCTATCGATAACAATTCGATGGCTGCGAAATAAGCTGATGATATATTGTATAGGTAGAGGCACTGTGTATGAAAAAAGCTTGCTAAAGTTAAGTGAAATGTTTGCCAACTTAAGTTACCGATAGCATATCGATAGATATGCCCGATTTGATGCACAACATCCATTTATGGCGGCTAGTCAGCCAATCTCAAACTGCAACTGCAACTGTAAATGGAGCTGCGATTAATTGAAATGTAAAATTCAAATTAGTCAATAATTTACAAACCTAATGTATCGATAAATGTCGATAGCTGACTAATAACCGAACACATGCATTGGTATGCAGATTCGTTTTCAGTCCAAAGCACAGCTTCAATATTTGGTAGTCTGGAATTGAAACTGGAACTGGAACTGGAACTGGAACTGCAACTGTAATTAGAACTAGAACTGTGTTTTGTCCAGCTTCAATTAATTCGTTAAAAATCGATTATTATCGAATGCTATACGTGGATATGCATATTGTTCTTCGGCCCGATGTATTAGTAACTCACATTAGCTGAAACTGGAACAGGAACTATAACCTAAACAACAGTTAAATGAAATATCAAATCCATATTTATCAGCAATTTATCAATTTAACGTATCGATAAGAAGTCGATAGGTGGGTAATTACTGAATGCCATGCATTCCTTTGTAGACTTCTCTTCAGCCTCACCTTATGCCAGTTACTGTCTTTAGCTAGAACTAGAACTATAACTTGAACAACACGTAAGAGAGATCTAATATTCGTCATTATCAACACTTTGCCCACTTAACGGATCGATAACATATCGATAGGCGAGTAATTATCAAATGCCATACATTGATCTGCAGATTGTGCTAAGGCCTGATGCACAGCCTCAATTGATGGCAGCTAATATCTCGAACTGGAACTGGAACTGGAACGTGCAAACAAAACTTAAAAATGTTTTATTGCCAGAGAGACTAAAAATTGGCCCAGCCTAGCGATAAGAGGCATCAAGACGCTGGCCAGCTTAATGACCAGCAATGAAAGAGCCAACTCAGAACGACTTGGCCATACACTAACACAGCACTCGGCCATTGTGAGTGGATGGTGAGCGGGCTGGAACGAGGTGTTGATTGTGGCCTTTTGTGAACCTCTCAGCATCTCAG
Source organism: Drosophila navojoa (assembly GCF_054131105.1). NCBI lineage: Eukaryota > Metazoa > Arthropoda > Insecta > Diptera > Drosophilidae > Drosophila > Drosophila navojoa. Next base: position 27,151,308 of record NC_142895.1, read on the forward strand.
CGCTCTGCAGCTCCGTCTCTCCTGGGGGCCATAAAAACTTTGCACAGGTGCCAAAATCATTTGCGTGGCCGGCCGGCAGCTTTTCTTCGCTAGATGCGTAGAATTTATAGGCTCAAGCGGGCACTAAAAATTTAAATTGCGTCCATTTAGTGGCCAGCATCAACAGTAACAGCATCAACAGCAACGACAACAACAACAAGAGCCAAGCATCAAACAACATCAATTTAAGCGAACGCCGTTCGTTCTATGGAGCATCCTTAGCGCACACCTCTACACATGGCCAAAGAGGGTATGCCGTGTAGGCCACAGAAGATGTGACAGCTCGGCAGAAGTCAGAGCAGCTGTCTGCTTGCTAGGGTATCTTGTAAGCGACACCCTTCGCATGAAGTTCCCGTTGATTTGTTTTTGGTTTTATGTGGCCTGGGCCTCAGCTGTGCTTTATCTTAGTTCTTGCGGTTGGTGTTGTTGGCGTGCTGGCTGATCTGGAGCAGCGATAAATTCGAGTCACCTTTGTGTTGGCCCGTTGTTGACAAATCAGTCGTCGTCGTCGGCACACGCGCTGCCCAATTTGAGGCTGACTGGAGCGGCAGACCCGTTGTCACCTACAAAGCCATTTACCCCCACGTCGACGATCGGGACTTTGGCTGTTGCCGTCGCATCCCAGTGGACCGTCGTCTTGGGTTTGTCTTGCTCGTTGCGAAGGGCAACACATTAAAAGTAAATTAACTTATCAGCGACAACGATCAGTTATTTTATTACGTTTGTCCATGCAGTAACACGAACATTATAATATCAAAGATGCCGATTAAGATTCTCAACGGAACTGAGCCGAGCTGAGCTGAGCTGAGCTAAGGCGAGCTGATCCGACGGAGCAACAGTTGTTGTCCCCAAAGAGGGATGCGCTTAAGCGAATGTGCATTGCATAGGGGCTACAAGCTGGAGACCTTAGAAAATACATTGTTATAGATGGGCCACAGGACCCGCAGCTGTATCGGGCACGCTTTGCGATCGAAGAAAGGAAATACTCAAATGATTACTGAAGCTCATAGCGAACGCTTCACTCTTGCTCAATTATATATCTAATCTGTAGGAAAAAGAAACTGAGGAAATCCCTTGAAATACTCAGTTGCAATACTGACTGTCTAGGCTCATTGCTAATGATAGTAATAATGAATAATAATAGAAAAAAACTCAGACTGCAATGATTGGCCAGTCGCCATGTCCGCGTTGGCTCGAGATTAATATGAGCAGGAGACGGGGGCAGCTGGGTGGTGTTGCGGATGTTGTTAACAGCAGAGCAAACACATTGATAAGCCGAGCCGAGTCAATAAATTAGTGAACATTAACTGGCAAACAAACACGCTAATTAGATAGTTAGATAGGCAGCCGACAGACGGCTGGCAGCAGGCGGCGCGAAATTCGCAGAACACACAGAGAGCACGCCAAATGGGAGCGAGATACTTGGGAGAGACTAGGGCAGGGGGAGCGGCGATCTGGATTGGAGAACAGCAAAGTCTTCCTGCGAGTGCGACCGGAAAAACTGGCAGCCGGCCAGCAGGAGGCAAGCCGTAGAGGCCATAGTATAGGAGCAGAGGCGGAGCTCGGAGACTGTTGACTCGTCAAACAGACAGACAGACAGACAGACAGACAGACAGACAGAGTGTATATTGGCAACTGCGCATTGCGGTTGGCGACTTTTATGCAGTTTGTACAATTATTTTAAGCATTCAATTGGAATTCGACCGCAGAACGCACAAGGAGGCGCAACCGCAGGATATATGCCTGGCTGCAATTATATGCATTTAAATGCAATAACCGTCATCAGTCGGACTGAGTAAGAAGCCAGAAAGGCAGGCTGGCAGGCAGGCAGTCAGTCCGTCATTCAGTCGGTCACAGAGTCATCCATTGTTTGATCCTGCCAGCAGAAAGAGTCCAATTATTTGAAATGCGCGACCCGCAATTGAAGCGCGCGCTCGTCCTGTCAGTTGCTGCTCTAATTTCGTTGCGCCTTTTGCCACTAACCGCACTCGACGCATCGCCTAATGACCTCAACTGCAGCGCTATCAACTCCAACTCCAACTCCGACCTCGACTTCCAGTCCGATTCAATATCAATCAAACGCTTGCCGCTCGACAAATTGCATTTTGGGTCTCAAGCCTAGGCCTCGCACATCCGCTGTGAAAACTAATTAGTCCTCGCCTAATGCGCTCCGGGCAACATGTGGCCCTCTCTCGTTGCTCCTGTTGTGTGAGGATGTTGAGCTATTGGCGTGGAATTTTAATTGGCGCTTAGCTCGGCTAACTTCAATCAAATGGAACGGGGCTGCCCGGCCAGGCCAAAATATTCGCATTCGAACATATGTAAACATAGAAATATATTGCTTACAAAGAGAGCAGAACACTTTGGTATAATAACATAAAAAAATGCCTGAGCAACTAAGCGCCTAGGCTCGATATTATATGAACGTAGCTTACGTTTGGAATATAAATGCGATTAGCGAAATGATGATGCAAAATAAATAACTATTGACAAGCCAAATTTAATCAATTTATATAGGGTATATAGCTGTGCAGATTCGCATCAAAATTTTACCTAACCCCGTCCTGTGTTGCTCTGTGATAGTAGCAAATCTCAGTTCACCCCTGATAGATGACATAACAAAGAGTCTACAACAAATTACTATAACAACTTCTAGCACTACGTCTTATAAGACAGTGCAATATAAGAAGATACGAAATAGTCCAGACTATTAGCTATACAGCACATTTACAGCAACAGTAAATTATCTGGGATAAATATCTCTATACTTAAAAGAGCCTTATAGAAACTGGGAAGGTTTTATAATTGGCGAATAGGAGATATGTACATAAATCAAAATCAACTCAATCAATTGCTAAAAATCCAGTAATCCATATACAAAAATATTCATATCCGTATTTTCAACTTCCAACAAAAATAAAATATGTAAATTAAATTAAATGATAACTTATAGATTAAAAAACTTTTTATTTTGCCCTTTTTTAATTCCAATTGTTATTACAAATAGTTTTAAAAATAATCATAATATTTTTGTCTAACAATATAATATAGTTCTATATATAGTTGTATTTTAAAAAAATAAATGAATAAATATATAAAAAAAAATATTTAAGAAAATTTACATGAATCTTACGGACAAAAAAACTGAGGTAATATAAATCGAAACATATTTTAAAATTTATATGAATATGAAGAAAAAACAAAAGTTAATATTAAAATTCATTCGAAAATAAAAAAATAAATAAATACAATGCAATAAAAATATTAATAATATATGTATATATATATATATATATTGTTTATGTGTTATGTTTTGTCATATATGACAAAGTAACTAAAAACATAACACATAAACAATCAATAAATATAGATATCTGAAGCGGAAAACATGTAAAAAAAAAAAAATTAAGACATATGTTGTCCCAATTCATTTAAACCCAAAAACCAACATAAAGCATTTCTTATTATTTATACATCATTATATGTGCATTAGTTAGAGTTTGACTAAATTGAATTTATTTGTTTTAAATTAAACCTAATTAAAATATATAACGCATAGAAAGTACAAATGTAAAATATTTTTGTAATTACTTAGAATTCGAATAATTTGAGTTCATTAAATTGAAATTAAATTCTGCAAAGCATGTCAAATAAAAATCAAAAGTATAATCAAAAGTATTCATATTTTTACTTATATTATTATATTAGGAAGTGGAGAGGCTGTACATCAATATTATGTACATATTATAAATCAATTTCCACTAAATTTGTAGTGTATATAATGAAGCAATAAAATTCAAGTATTTATTTCGCAATTCAAACATTGAATGGGATTATTATAAATAAGCAATTGGGCAAAGTGTGCTTATATGAAGAAGCACATTTGATATTTAACATTTCCAGCGAAGCATAAACCAGTCCCCAAGAATCCCTCACTCCCATCGAACAGCGTCTTTGGCTCAAAAGACGAGGCTGAGAAGCTATTAGAATGCGATCCCTTTTCTAATGGTCCGTGGCATCTGAGGTGACGCCACAGGCGCGCCATTTTGTCGGCGCCCTCGGAGCAGCGGGGCAGTGCAGTGGGAGCTGCCCACTGGACGAGCTGCGTCCTTTGGCCATGCCCGTCTCGGCCGCGTTTGACCGACATTCGCACTCGCTTTATGGCTTGCATTGCGCTGTGCTGAGAGCGGAGAGCTCAGAGCTCAGAGCTGAGCGCTCAACAGAGTTGCCATAAAAACTGGCTGCAAAACTCACCACGGCTGAGCGCATGGTGGTGAATTCGTTGGCCAAGAACATGGCGCTGCGCGCGAGCGAGACGGCAAGCGAGACGAGCCAGACAGCAACAGGCCAACGGGCGGGTGAGCACGAGCGAGCAGCGCCGAGCAGCGCAGAGTCGCGGCGCAGCCGAGCCGCAGCGCTCTCGCTCGCACCCGTTCAGCTCGGGCTGCCACCGAGAGCCACCACCAAAGCCACTGCTAGCCACCACCTATGACAAAGTGGCAAAATTGTTGCCGCTGCCTCGACTCGACTCGACTCGACTGGGTTTTTGTGCGGCCGCGGCGCTGCAGGTGCGTTTAGTCTCGTTTTGGCAGCCACAGCGCGACGACGTCCAGAGCGGAGGCGACGGTTCACGTCCACGTCTACGTCGAAGTCGAGCTTCCCACTGAGCCACAAATCGAAGTTCAAGTTAAAGTGCAAAAGACAGCGTTTCGAAATATATTTACTTTTTTTTACTGTTGACTGTGCATTCGAGTGTGTGAGAAAATCGAAATAGTGAGAGCGAGAGAGAGCAACAAACAGTGACAGAGAGAGAGCAGTGTGCGTGTGTGTGTGAGTGTGTGCATGTACTAGAGTCCAATTGGAATCCGTGCGGCCGCCGTTGGCAATGAAAGACTCAATGAGCATATTAACCCAGACGCTGCCCACGACTACAGCGCCCATCGAGCCGTCGCCACATTCGCATTCGCATTCGCACTCGCAGCACCATCATCTGCACCATCACTATCCGTTGCATCCGCCGGCGGTCAACATGTCCATGTCCACCTCGTCCAATCTGAAGCCGAATCGATCCCGCTTCATGATCAACGACATTCTGGCGGGCAGTGCGGCTGCTGCCAGCGCCGCAGCCTTTTACAAGCAACAGCACAACAACAACAACAACAACAATAATACAAATAATAATAACAATAACAACAACAACAACAACAATAATAATAATGAGCATTTGGAATCAGAGTCTGGAGCAGCAACGCCGCCCGGCTCCGTCCTGGGCCTACCACCGCCGCCGCCGCCACACCAGCTGCCCCATCAGCCGCATCCACACGCCCTGGCCGCCGTGCATGCCCAGCATCATCACCACCATCAGCAGCAGCAGCAGCAGCATCCGCTTGCGCATCCGCATGCACTGCCGCACGCCAAGCTGACCCACTTCGCGCCCAGCGCCCAGATGGGCGCCAACGGGCTGAACGTGGCGCAATATGCAGCGGCCATGCAGCAGCATTACGCAGCCGCCGCCGCTGCGGCAGCGGCGCGCAACAATGCGGCAGTGGCAGCAGCAGCAGCAGCCGCGGCGGCCGCCGGTACCGGCGAGACGCCGCCGCAGCCGCCGTCGGCGGAGCTCGACGACAGCAGCGACTACCACGAGGAGAACGAGGACTGCGACAGCGACGAGGCGGGCAGCGGCGGCGGCGGCCACATGGACGATCACAGCGTTTGTAGTAATGGTGAGGTGAGCTTCTATATTATTTTGGGCGGGAGCGGGCAGTAGGCGTGGGGCAGGAGACGTGAGGGGCAAGAATACATAGAGTACGCCTAGTAAGTGGAAATCCAGCAGAGTTAAAGGAGAAGTTACGATGTGAGCAGATATGAATGCACGAAAGAGATAGCATATAAGTGTGAGAGAGAGGGATCGATTTTGACTTATCCTTACTTATCAATGATTAGGTCTTAGTTGAGAGTAGTCAGAGTGATCCGATCCGATCCGATCTGAAGTGCAGCCTTGAATGCCTATGCAGGTTATCTATGCACAAGGTCTACACAATAATGAGTTGATAAACATTTGCTAAATGATAATCATGATGATGATGATGATGATGATGACAATTTCCATAATAATCATCACATTATTAGATACAAATTATATTCTCTAAATATACATATCTAATTTGAATAGCCTTACTTCAATGACGAGCGAGTCAATGTATCTGGCATCGATTTCCAATCAGACAGCGAATTACAGAGTGATCAAAACTTGAAATATAGACACATTAGATCTGTATAGACTACATATATATACAGTAAATATCTATATATATATGCAGTTGTAAATATTCTATAAATATATAATCATCATTAATCAACATTAATTGACAATTTGAAGATTCTGATATCGAAATGCATACAGCATATATATATTTATATACATATGTGAGTGCACAATCTATTTTTGACTTTTAATATACCCCATTGGCTCCCTAATTCAATGGCATTTCATGACAATTGTCAGTTTGTGTGCGATAGCCAATCGCAATGCGGATCTCTCTGTCTGTCCGTCTGACTAAGTGAATGTCATGCCAAGTTCGTTGCCAGAGTCTTTTGTTATCTATGTTACTGTGTGCGACTGTGTGTGTGTGTGTGTGTGTGTGGGTGTGTGTGTGCAGCCGCTTTGCAAAACAAACTGTAAAAATTGCATGCAACAACATGCACAGATTCTAGTCGGCATGGCGGTGGGCGGTGGGGGAGGGCGGCCTTTTGGATACTTCTGAAAAATTGCATTTTCACGCTTTGTTTGCGCTCAGCCAACCGCCCGCCAGCCCCCCGCCCGTCGTCCGCCATTCCAATCGCCATTCCATTGCGAATTGTGTGCATTTGTCTGCTTAAACTGCAGCGCGAGCAGCAACAAGAAACGGAGGCGTGGCCCGCCAGCGGGAGCTGTGGCTGGGGCGGGGGGAAGTGAGGCGAAACATCCAGTTGGAGTGAAGCAAAACGCAGTTTGCAAAACTAAATTTTATGCTTTTGTTTTAAGAGCCCAACGTCAGACTAATTATATATAGTTAGAAGCAAAACGTTGTCTCTCTGGCTCGTCGCCCCTCTCACTCTACGTCTGCCTCTTTATCTCTCTCTCACTCTTGCTAATTGTGGTAAATGTTATAAAAATGGAATTTAATATCGTTTGATAGATGCCCCAGAGCAAGTTGTATGTATTGAATGTGCTCTACATGAGTTCGTGCGTGTGTTGTGCGTGTGTCTCTTTGGCAAATGAATCTGCACTCTCCTCGACCATTTATTACTGCAATTTCCTGTGTGCAATTGTAATTTTATAAACGGTAGTCGCGTCTTGTTGGCCCAACGGCTTTGGCCTGGACGGCCAGCCAGGCCTGACGTTGCTTCTCGCTAAAAAGCAACAGCAACAATACCAGCAACAAATGAGACAGAGAAGACGATGCGTGCCTGGAGGAAGCAGCATCTGCCTGCTGTTGCTGCGCTGCTTTTAATTCGACTCGATCGCAGCTCTGTTTAAGCTGGGTAATTGCAACGCCTCAAGCAGCAGCAGCAGCTGAGAGACAGACAGAGACAGAGACAGAGACAGAGAGAGAGTCAACCATGTTAAGAATTCTGCTAGCTGCGCTGAGCAAACAACTCTCACAACAGATCAGAATATTAAGTTGGCTTCGGCTTAAATGCGCACTTGGCAAATTTTCGCTTTAACTAATTTAACGCCAGGAAAGCGACAAGCGGCAAGCGGCAAGCGGCAAGTGGCAAGTGGCCGTGGCCCAGACCTGGGCCGGCTCGCTTATCGACTAACCGCAATCAGATAAATTTACATAAATTTTATGTACTAAATGGCAAACGAGCAGCGCAGCTAGGCTGAAAGCCAGAAGGGTTGGCCAATGGGCCGCCAAACGGAAATGGCCACGGGAACGAAAACGGGAACGGGAACGGGAACGGGAGCAGGTATGAGGACTGGGCCAAGTTTAGACATTTTGCTACACATTTTTATTACATACACACAGAGAGAGAGAGAGAGAGAGGGAGTGAGCTAGAGAGGGCGTGAGGAAGTGGTCGGTAGAGGCAATTGCGTGGCCTTTGGCGCTCTTGAACTCTGGGCAATGTCTAGTCAGGTTACCGCTAGCTTTAAGTAGTTGGCTCTTTGGTAAACCAACTCATCGGGCTCTGTGTGCTTTCAGGTGGCAAGGACGATGACGGCAACAGCATCAAGAGCGGCTCCACCAGCGACATGAGCGGCCTGAGCAAGAAGCAGCGCAAGGCGCGCACCGCCTTTACCGACCATCAGCTGCAGACGCTGGAGAAGTCGTTCGAGCGACAAAAGTATCTCAGCGTCCAGGAGCGCCAGGAGCTGGCACACAAGCTGGACCTAAGCGATTGCCAGGTGAAGACCTGGTATCAGAACCGCAGGTGAGTTACCAACACCCTCTCAGTCCCCACCTCCCCAGTCCCAGCCTCTCGGTCGATTCGCCTCAACTAACTCTCTCCTTTTGCCTTTGCTCTGCTCTCTATCCGCCGCAGAACCAAGTGGAAGCGACAGACGGCCGTGGGTCTGGAGCTGCTCGCCGAGGCGGGCAACTTCGCGGCCTTCCAGCGGCTCTACGGCGGCTCGCCCTACTTGGGCGCCTGGCCGTACGCGGCGGCAGCCGGTGCAGGCGCCGCAGCTGCCGCGCATGGAGCGCCCCCGCACTCCAGCATCGACATCTACTACAGGCAGGCGGCCGCCGCGGCGGCCATGCAGAAGCCGCTGCCCTACAACCTGTACGCGGGCGTGCCCAGCGCCCCCTTCTCGCACCTGTCCGCCTCCAGCTCGCTGTCCTCGCTGAGCAGCTACTACCAGAGCGCGGCGGCTGCTGCTGCGGCGGCCAACGGAGCTGCCGCCGCCGCCGTCGCCGGTGGTGCTGCTGCTGCGGGTGGTGGTGGTGCAGTGGCAGCGCCACTGGCTACCGCTCCTGCTGCTGGCATGGCCATCGTACACAAGCCGCAGGCGCTGACCACATCGCCGCAGTCGCAGTCGCAAGCGCTGGCCGCGTCGCCCGTGCATCCGCCCTCCACGCCTAGTCCGACGCTCAATCCGGGCAGTCCGCCGGGGCGATCCGTGGACAGCTCCCAGGCGCAGTCCGACGACGAGGATCAGCTGCAGGTGTGAACTGGCCAAAGAGGGAACAGGGAGAGGAAGAAGAAGCAGCAGCAGCAAAATAGAATTTGTTTCCAAAACACAAAAGGGCAAAAGGTGTGTGTGTATGAGAGAGAGAGAGAGAGAGAGAGAGAGAGAGAGAGAGAGAGAGAGAGTGAGTGTGTGTGAGCGAGTGTATATATATATGTGTGCGTGCGTGTGTGAGTGGCCTAACTTATTTGTTTGCTTTTAGTAATTTATTAAATACAAATACTTAACTATTTTTTTTTTTTTTTTTTTTGAGATTAGGCTTAAGCGAAGCAAATGCATCAAATATTTATTTAAATGTTGTAAAAATTAGCAGCCAAACAATTACATTTAATAAACTAACAATTAGTGACAACTGCAACAAGAACAATGTGCATATTTAAGCTAGCCACAAGATGTATTACGTAACTTAAAGCAAAAACAAAACAAACAAAAAACTTTCAATAAAGTTTGCATTTTTTTTAATAATATATTTTTTTTTTAATAATTATTAGAATAAACGTGGTCGTTGTATTTGTAATGTAAATGTAACAACAATTTTTTTGTCTAAATAAAAATAATAATAAGTAAATAACAAGCCAAAAGAGTGTGCGATAGAGAGAGAGAAAGAGAGAGGGAGAGGGAGAGGGCGAGCGAATGGCAATTAAATTATTGAACAGCGGCAATTAGCAATTGGCTTGGTCTGAGGGGGCTGAGGAGCTGAGGGGGCAGGGGGACTGCAACCCCTAATGATAATAATTGCATGCAAAATGCATTTAACCGCAATTAGTGCATTTATTAGGCCAAAAGCTGACAGCGACTAGCTGGTAGCCAGTTGGCCAAGAACAGCAAACGGCTAACTGCAACTGCAACTGCAACTGCAACGGCAACGGCGACGGCGACGGCAACTGCCTCTGTTATGGCCATGGCTGGATTGCGTGCCTCGACTGCGTGCAGCAGGCGAAGTGGCCAGGCAAGCCTTCGAGTTTAGCTAAGGACACCTGAGCAGCTGTAGCACAGCCGTTGAGCATATTGATTCTGTGGCACAATCGCGCTGGCAGTGCGGCAGCGCATGCGGCAGTCGCTATGACTTGGCCAACACTGAGCGCTCAGTCACCCCAACCAGCCAAAAAAGAAAGAAACACAATAAACAGAAGTTGTTACCGCTGCACGCTTCTTGGCAAGCAACACGCGCGCTTCGCTCTCTCTCACTCTCTCGACAAATTGGTTGCGAATGTTAATGTTGTTGGCTTAAAACAAAAGCGACGCTTGGTAGGACAATAAATGCAACGGCCGAGAACATCAGCAACAGCAGCAGCAATAACAATGCCCGCAGGGGGGGTTGGGTAACCGTTCATTAAAGACAAATGACATAAAACCGGCACCATGGATGAGCCCTCACTCTCTCTCTCGCTCGCTCTGCCTCCCTCTCACTCTGCCTCTGTCTCTGTCAATGGGCATGGTCAATTAAACATGATCGTTGTCGGTAGCCAAATGTTGCTAATTACTGCAATACTCTACCAGCAATTGGCGAAAGTGCCTGGCCAAAGCGCTGGTAAGAGCAGCCAGTGTTGGACAATGGCATAGAGTAAACAAATAACATGTTGAAACTAGCATATGTTCACGCTCAGTGTTTGTTGGTCTTAGAAATGACGATTCTTGAGCCTTTTGAGTCGAGATATCAGAGGACTCTACCTGATATAAAGTAACTACATATGTATGTATATTCATAATTGTTCAATTTAATTTCAATACATAATTATTTTAAACTTTTTATCAATTTATTTCTTTGTTTAGCTTTTAATTATTTATTGGTTTAAGTTTATTGTAATTATTTACTATTGAAATAATTATTTTTATTACCATGATATGATTGATATGATTGTATGAATGTTGCATATAAGACAATATATATGTACATATACGTATATATCAGATCTGAGCTCGGATCTTAGTAGTTAGTTTCATTGATAGGTTATCATTAGAGGTATACTTAGCAGAACATTTTGATTGCAACCTTGATTCTGAGCTGGTTCGCTTGCCACAGCGGACTGTTTTGATTCTGGGAAGTAATAGGTAATTGCGTAAATCCCATGCATAAATTAAGGACAAACCCGGCAAACATCAAATCGAAATCAATATTGTGTAGTGGCTTATGAGGCTCTTCGCTTATCAATATAGGCAGCCGTAGACTTTGATATGCAAACTCTGCCATCTGATGGGCGGATGGGTGGAAGATGGGAGGCCGTCGAGCCAACGGGGATTGCGTGGGCAATTGGGAATTTCGCAACGCCGGGCGCATTTATGAAATGAAGCCGAAATATTGCCTGCTTACTGTGCTGTAACATCAATTTGCATGGAAATCAGCTCCAACAGCAGCAACAGCAACAACAGCGGGAATAACTCCATCAAAGTAAGCCCTATATGCAGCCACACACACATACACACATATGTGTGTGGGAGGATCCACACCCACAAAATATCATAATATAAATTAAACTCTTAAAGCTCAAGCATTCATTTTGCATCGACTTTTTCATTTGATGATTTAATTTGCAGTTCTTTTGAACCAGTTCCAGATTTGTGCTTCCTTTTTTTTCGTCGAATGAGATGCATCGAAAGGGGCTTGGATATCTGGCTCTAAGCTAAATACAGGGCGCCGAGCTGGAAATTTTGGATAGGCGGTACGGGCGAACCGGAAGAACGCCTACGATTCGACTGTTCAACCTCCAAGCCAAATTTCAAGCGGAAAAAGAAGAAGAAAAAAAGGAAACTTTACTTTTGGCTCGCACTCGAGCTAAACTTTACTCGACCCCTCTTTACTCTATAAGTTCTATTTAGAAAACATTTTATTTATAAATGAAATAAACTTTTCATTGGCTTTAAAACTCCATTTAGTATTAAATTTAATTTATTTTTATTAGTTTCTTTTTTCATTGTTTTTCTCTCTTTTTTATTGATTTTTTTTTTTTTTTTGCTGCATTCGTTTGCATTTCCGTTGACCCTTGGCATATGCCACTTATCAGCGCAGCGGCGGCTGTTTATGGTCGCATTGGAGGCGTGTCAAGTGGGCGGCATTATTTATGAGCTAGTTAAGTGATGCATCTTGTAATGGGACTACAATTTGATAGATTATATATGTATGCATATGCTATAAATATTTAAATGCAATCAATTTGTGATCAAGCCTATTTAAATAATGATGAAATCAAAACAAAATCTTTTGGAGTTATTAATAGAAAGACTTATACATATATAGTTTAACATAGTAGACTTAAGTTGTCCAAAGTGTTGAGCCAACGCGCAATGCCGGGCAACACCAGTCCACCCTCCCGTCCACCTTCCCGTCCACCGGCCTATATGCAACTGTATTTGTGCAATGCGAGCGATAAACACATTTGACAGCAGCCGGAAATGGCGCTTAATTGTCGCCACAAGCTGCCAGGTTTTTTCTTATCATTACAAATTATATTTTTGTTGTTTATTTAATGAAATTGCAATTTGCGATTTAATTTTCGTATTTTTGTAAATTTGTTAAATAATTGCCAGAGTGATTTTAATTGATGTATCTAAATTGAGCTTAACGTTATGGACATTAATGGTGATGAGGGAGAATAGAATGGAAGAGAGAGAGGGAGAAAAATAATAATGGAGAGAAAAGGAGAGTGATAGAGAGACAAAAAGAAACTCAAAGAAAGATATAGATAGAGAGAAAAAGAGAGACAGAGATACAAAGGTAAAGAAACAGATCCAGAACCAGAAAAATAAAGTGAAGGAAAGAAAAGCAAATAGAAAAAGAACAATATATATATAGGGAAAGAAAAATAAATACAGAGACAGAGACAGAGACAAACACAACTGAATCAAAGAGAAAGAAAGAAGATACATGTGCTGATAGAGAGAGAGAGAGAGAGAGAGAGAATATGATTTAGGAATAGAGATATTCACTGAATAAGAGTTGGAAAGGAGCAAGAGTAATACTTTTGTTAGGGTATTTGAGATTTGCTATCGAGTTCTCGGCTGGCATGGCTCGACAGGACGGACTGAAGCGCATCGCCTTGGGGGCGGCATATGCAAATTTCATGTGTTTGTTTTCTACAGCGATTATATTCAATAATTGTGTGCATTTAGATAAGTTACAAGCCCCCTCGGCCAGAGCAGAGGGCGCACAGACAATGCTGCAGACGCAGCCCCGGCCAATTCAGGCGCCGGCCAAATGGACGCCAGTCACGCCATCGCACCCTCCACGTGCCCAGGCCCAAATCCAAGAGCTGCCCTTCAGTGCAGCCAGGCAGCCCCATTCCAGGCGGCCAGACGTGTGTAGGTGTTGAAAGTAACTGCAGGCAAGTGCAGGTGCACTGTCATCCCGCTACCCGCTGCCCCTACCCTGGGGCGAGCAGCCGTCGACATCGGCGTCGGCTCAGAAATGTGTCGGAAGTCTTTAGTAAAAGTTAAATAGAAAGCATATTGAAGATTTATATGCTATTCCCCCGTTATATTTATGCAAATTTCAGCACTGCTCTAAACCGCCGTCCCCTGTCCTCTGTCCTTTGCTCCAGCTGTTTCGCATATCTGGCACAAGTCTTCGGCTTTATTAATCGCCCCAGCCAGTCGCAGTAACCAGCTCAATAAAGTGTGCCACAATTAATTGCCTGACTATAAAACACGTATTTCATTTTCAATTTCGAAGCGAAATGCCGAGCGGCATTTGTATACAATTAATTTATTAGAGCCTCGCATGTATTTGAGTACAATGCGTGCTACACCGACATGATAAATCAATCTAATTGAATATCTCTTCTATACATATGTGCTTGTATGCGAGTACATAAGTTGATTTGAAAGGTTAAGCTCAAGAGCTCAAGGCTAACCTGCAATCATATAAAAGCATCTTCAATTTTTAGCACCGGCTTGAATATGCAATTCGCTATTTATTTTTTATAATCGAGTATAGTCGATGCCCACCAGGTAAATACAAAATAAACTTTCTAACCCGATAGCCAATCGTTCTTTACTACACTCAACATACTTGAGTGCAAACAAGTTAATCGTTCAAAACATTTATCGGAAATAAAAGCATTCTTGTATTAAATTCAACTTGATTTTGAATTTACTTCATTAAATTCTAGTTTTCTGTTCGCTTGTAGAGAGTATGGAATGATGAGATATAAAACTTGACAAGTTCGAGTCACTGTAGACGAGGCTTTTAGCGCAGATAAGAGATGTGTAAAATATTGAGCTGCAGATTAAATGAAGCGATCTACTAAGTGTGATGGGCATATCTTGAGTCTTTTGCTTCATCTTATGTGGACTTGCCCTCAGGCAATGTGAAATGTTGTTGATTGCTTAGTATGCCTACTGTGTCTCCGATCAAGGATAGCTCGATAGCCTATCTGAAGAAGACAGCTGCTATGTGTTGCGTATTTTGCTGAAGTATAACATTAATGAGACTCCTAGATTTGTACTTTCTAATACTAATACAAAAACGCTTTCAACTTTTTGCTAAGTAACTATTTATAGATCGAAAATAATAAAACAAATTAATTTTCGTTATTTTTGCATTTGCCGTACCCCAAGAAAGTTCATAATAAGATCATAAAATAATATATATAATATATATATATATATATATATATATATATATATATATATATATATATATATATATATATATATATATATATATATATATATATATATATATATATATGATAAATATGATTTCATACATACATATAAATATATACATATATATTGTTGAATATATCAATGCAGAACTTCAGTAGTGATTAAATTTGAATACAATTTTAGGGCTAATATATGTACATATATAGAAAGATTAACGATTTCTTAACGATCCGAAACACAATTTATATACATATAAAATATTCTGAATATTTCCAGAAGTCAAGTTTACGTTAGTTGTAAAGCTTTGAAAATCAAAAGCAAAATATTAATTTTGAATTTATTAGAATTCTTCTTAACTTTTCCAAGCTCTATTAACTACATATATATGCATGCATATTCTAATCTCAGCATAGAAACTTTTCTATATTGATATGGCCTTTAAGCCCTAAGCGAGTATTAAGAAAAATTATGTATATGCAAGGTAATGATCTGATATATAACTGTATATATCAATGTGTTGTAATTTGATAACCAATAAATACCATGACAGGTGGCACTATTTCAATATATATTTCCATATATAGATTAAGACATTTGCTTTTAGCTTCAGCAATAATCTCTTCATTCCTATCTCTCCAAAAATTTCCTATGTTACACATTTCGAGTCTTTACTCTAAATAGACGCAGACGGACGGAAGATCGGTGAGAGGAGCAAAGCCCAGATCCCAAATTTTAGTTAAATTCTCAGACGAGTTTTAAAAATTCAATTAAGACCACATCGATTCATGCTCTAAAAATGTTAATGAGTATACGAGTAAGCTAATCCAGCCATGCTGAATAAAAGCTAATGAGTATTTCTGAAATGCAACCTTCTCCAGTGGAAACTGCTCGATTTCCCGTTTGACACTTAATCCTTGCGCCTGGCAAACGAAAATGAAAATGAAAACATTTGTTGCCATTTTCTATCGCAGCCCTGAAATCTGGCCAATTTGTCGACGGGCCATGAGATAAGAATGTGGCAGAAAAAAGAAAAAAATTGAAAATAATAAATAAAACGCACGAACAAATTATGAAAGCAATCAACGGGACGAAGCGGCAATGGGGATTTCGCCGGCATTAGGTCTCGGCTCGGAGCTTAGGCCTTATCAGAGATGTGAATTTGAGCGGCGCGCCGCTGCAAAAAGGACAACTCAACTAAACTGGGCGCAGCTCGATGGAATGGATGAATTTGTCACATTATGGGCATTATCGGGGCGGGCATATGTGAAGGAGCTGATAAGATCCAATGGCGATGCCCAGACTCAGGCCAATGCAGCAGAAAATCTGGCCGAGGGACGGGCGGGTGGCTTCTGTTGCTGTTGCTGCTGTTGCCGCTGCTGTTGTTGTTGCTGTTGGCAGTGGTGGTGGTTCTGCCTTCTAATGCAATTTTCAAATATTGTTGTTGTCAGTGTAATTGCCAGGATATTAATAGGGGTTGTGCTGCGTCCTCAACGGATTACGCCGGGCATTATGAGCAAATTAAGTGTGAAGTGGCATTTGGGATTTATACACACGCACACAGACAGACTAACAGACACAGTGAGGGCCAGAGAGGAAGAGGGAGAGGGAGAGGGAGAGACGCGCGGGTGCAAAGTCGAAGGATGCCAAAGGATCGCAGCTCTTAAGCGCTTTACCGACTGCAAAGCCAGACAACACAAACAATAGGCGTGGCCGCTGACACTCGCCAACAAAAGGTGTCACATGTCAAGGCAGCTACCTATGTGTGGATATCCAGGGGCCACTCGGCCAGCCAGTCCCAGTTGCTTTTCTGTTGAGTTGGAAAAACAAACTTGCACAACAAATGCGTCGCCTTATTGGCCTAGTCGGCCGCGCACATTTAACCCCAAGGGGCGGGGGCAGTCGGGCATCTCTCAACGGCTTATCATTTACACTTAACGGCTAAGCGTGGGCAGGAACAGGCGACTCTACCGCAGCAGCAGGAGTAGGGGTAACGGAAACGACGCCGGCACGTGCCCGGCTGCCGCATCGAGCGATTCATAAGCTTGGCTACTGGCGGCGGGGGTGTGGGTGTGGGCGGCGCATGCATTGAAGTATTATTAACCGCAAAATGCTCATAAAGGATCAATTTGTGCGCACACGTGCCGAGGATAATGCCCAGGGCCACGGCCTGCGGGCGGGGGCGTGGCGCAGAGCCATCATTGCGACAAAGCGTGAAGTGCCCATAAATCAAAACAGCGGCTGCCAAATGGACACAGCCCGATGACAGTCCATGTCCCGCAGGAGGAGAGCCGCAACTCTCTCAGCTATTTGACTTCCTTCTGGGCAGGATTCCTTCTGGCCAGCAAATAGGTTCTCCTCTAGAATTATTCAAGTCCTCTGTTCGCGTGGAATGTTTAGATGTGCTCTACTGTTTCACTGTTTCAGTGTTCCAGTTTCACACGATCCCTGCTTGCCTAACTCTCTTTAACAAATTACTATTTCTTTGCATTCTTTGCATTTCAAATTGATTTACTCTTCTCTTGTCTTACACATTTTCAACTGTTCCACTTGATTCCATTGTTTCCCAAGTTCTCTGCTGCCTTAATGGCGCCCGATCTTTGTCAGAGCTTGCTTTTACGGGTCTAACAGACTTTTTTATTTTCTCAAGTAACATCATATTTTGATCTCTTTCTGTTCTTCTCATATTTCTAATTCCATCCCATTTCATCATCTATAAATGTAATACTGTCTTTCTGTTCTGTTCTGACTCTTTTACTCTCTTGATGCATCGCTTGGCTCTATTCTTTCTAAATTTCATCATTCCATCGTTCCTCTCATCGTTCCCTTCCTTCCGCTTTTCAGCCATGTTTCACAGTCCCATATTCTACTTTCATTTCATGCCACTCTCAGAGATCCTTTGCTTCAGTCCGCCTATAATGTATTGTATTACTATTTCTAATTATTACTGTTTCGCAGTCTCACTGTTCCATTTCCATACTTTTCGTACTCTTACTGCTCCCCTTGCTTAAGTTTTTCAATGGTATTTCTGTTCCTAAATGTCACTGTTTCACTCGCTTCATGTTTCATTTCTCAACTGTTTTTCAGCATTTCTCTAGCTCTATCAATCTGAGCTGCCACCGTTTCAGCGGCCCCCCATGGAGGCACTTGTTCGGCTCGTCTGTCATCTCATCTCTGGCGCTTGGGTTTCGGCATATTTTGTTCCAATTCCGCTCGTCATCGACTCTTAAAACACAATTAATTAGACAAGTCTTGGCCAGGTCTGGACCTGAACCTGCTGCTGGACGAGGCGCAGCTCCAGCCCCGTCCATCAGTCAACTGACCTGCAGCGGGTGGGCGGGTATTCGGGTGTTCGGGTGCTCGGGTGGTGCAGGCCAGCATGCTCCCAGCGCAGGCTGCGACCCACAAATCGTTTGCAATTTAGCTGAAATCGCGCCTCTTGGCTAAATTGCCTTTAAATTGGCAGTTGGCGCAGCGCATCATAAATCCAAGCGGCACCAGCGCCAAGTGCAGCTCCAACAGCTTCGTCGAGCCCAGCTCGCCTGCATGCAGGCCCACATGTGCATATATCCATTTCCATTTCTGAAGTAGCGGAAGTATCGCTTGCCCAGCTTGGATCTGGCACTGCGTCCATTTCCCACATCCATTGATCGGTCCGCTGCCGCTGCCGCTGCTGCTGGCCGTGGGGCATCGTTGGCGGTCAGCGGCGGCGGTCGCAAATTATCAACAAATTAGACTTTTCGTCGAAGTTCGAGTCGGAGTTGGAGTTGGAGCTGGAGCTGGAGACGGAATCATCATTTCATTTGTTTGCATGTCTCGTTGTCATTTCGCTTGATTTTGGCGGCGTCTCCTTTGGCCTGTCATTTCTCAGCTCTCATCTCTCTCTCTCTCTCTCTCTCACTCTCACTCACCTCTTCGCTCTTCTGTTCTCTCTCAGCCGCAGCTCGTTTTATGGCTGCCGCGTCGACGTCGCCGCCGCTGGTAAAGTGATTTCTTCAACGCTTTGTTAGCGCACAGGATTGATGCAGCTGTCATTAGGCGTTTTCGGCTTAAACGGATCCCAGCCAGGTTGACCCGAGCTGTGGGGCTGGCTGCCTTGTCCGTTTGCTAAATGCGTTTTTAACGTGCTTTTAATTGTCAGTTCGTTGCGTCTCCACTTAGCCCCCCCACTGCCCACTCCCCACACACAGCCGGCTGGCTGAGCTGCTTGAGCGCAAATTAAATCAAATTGAAACTAATTAACATAAATAAATTTACACAAAATCTAATTGCAATATGGCTCGTTACAGGCTTTCACACTTTACGCTTGAGTGGGCGCCAACGTCGCTGTCGCTCACTCGGTTACTCCTCCGCCCTCTGGGACCCGCGCCCCTTCCCCCTGCCGCTCCAAGCCAGCCTTGACATTTACAAGCGACAACTGTCAAATTGGACGAGTTGCATTTGCAAATAAATAGACGGGCATTCGCTCAATCGGAAACGGAACTGACGGCGCACAGACGAGGCGCAGGAGTCGTCGCCTTCCATTAGGCATTTGCGGCATTGCTGGCAGGAAGCGGGTGGGTGCCGCTGGCAGTGTGGGGTTGTTGGCTGTGCTTCGACGCCTCGGCCTCAAGTTTTAGGCGCAATACAATTAATTGGATTTGATGCTGTTGGCCACGCCGACACCCCTTGGCCACTCACTTCACTTCACTCCTTTAAACTGCTCGCTGGCCATGCGGCGTATACGCAATGTGCTGAACTTGGCCACACACTCTTTACCGTTGTTTGCGCTGTAACAAGTTCAGTTATTTACTGCTTTATTTGCGCTCTTGTCAAAGCCATCAACACAGTCAGACAGCCAGGCCAGGCCAGGGCAGGCCAAGCCAGGCAATCCCTGTCCATGTCCGTGTCTGGCGTATCCTGGTGGTGGATTTTATTTACTTCATTCACAGCCCGAGCTCTATGGCCATGGCTATGACTGTGGCTATGGGCCTCTGCGACTGTCTGTCCGTCTGTCTGTCTTTCTGCTCGTTGAGTTTATTTGCAGAATGATTTTTCAATAATTTATGTATGACGTTGTCGACGCACTGCCACGGCTACAGCCACTTGATTTAATGTGTGGGGTGTTACTTTCAACACCCTCCAATCATAATAATCATAACAGCAGAGGCAGAGCAATAGCACCACCAACACCACCGAAACAGCAACAGAAACAGCAACAGCAACAGCAACATGAATCAATAGTGTTTTTGGTGTGACAATGCAATTATAAATGGTGACAAAATAATTTCCGCTGCGTGATTTTTATGACAGTTGTGCGGCGCATTATGCTCGACTACATTCGGATCAGAGGCACAAATTAAATAAGTATTAAGTAGTTTATCAGGCAGCCACGCCAGCATTATCAACTCTCAACTCCCGACTCCTGCTCCGGCTCGGGCTCCTTTCAGCTATCCTTTGCCTTGGCTAATTTCAAATGCCAATTTAATGAACATAATTGGATAGCAATGCCATAAAAGAAAGCGAGACATGAGCAGGAGTAGCACGTAGCACGTAGCAGGCATAGCCTCACATCACATCATACCCACATACATATATATACATATAATATGTATATACGTATATAATTTGTGTTCATCCCGATTTCCGGCCTCTTTGGCTGTGTGGGTGCTGTGGGGCCTCAGCGCCGTCAAATGAAATCATATTTCCTTTAAAGGGTATCCCTGTCCTCGTTTGCTCCACATTTGTATGTGTGCCTGTGTGTATCCCAATACAGATATGTACACACACAAACACCCAACCGAGTGCCTATCAACGCTTCAGCCCGTTGCCCGTCTCGAGATCATCGCGAATTCATAAAAGCATGTCATTTTGTGCACGCAATCGCGTTGCGTTATAATTGGAAATTGGAAATGGCTAACAGAGAGAGAAAGAGAGTGGGGGAGAGCGCGATAGAGAGAGAGAGGGAGAAAGAGTGTGAGTGAGAGAAAAAAATAAAAATATGTATATAAAATGAAATGGCAGCAGACGCGCACCTTTTGCGGAATTGACTGGACCTGGACTTGGTATTGGGATTGGAGTTGGGTTTGAGTGCGGGTTCGGATTTGCCTTTGGCTTTGCCAGTGAGTGTGCCAGTGCCAAAGCCACTTGGATTCCGCCGACTTTGTAAAACATTTGCAATTGCAAAGTGTTAAGGGGAATCAACAAACCGATTCGAGGAAACAATCTAATAAAGCAATAAACAAGTAGATTGTGAATATTTTGAAATTCAAAATCAATTTCTGATAACTGGAATATTTCTATTGGTATATTTCAGTTGGAATTATTATTTATGAGACTATTTATTATTTTTTCTTATTTTATTATTTAATATTTTATTTTTTTTTTTTTTAATTATTATTATTATTATTATTTTTTTTTTTTTTTTATTGTTTCTTTGTTCTCGTAATAATTATTTGCATCAATCAAGAGTTACCAATTCATACTTCATTCAGAAATCACTCCTAAGTATTATAGAACGATCTAGAATAGTCCTAATTTTATCTGAATATATTTAATTGCAAATATCATACAAAATATACTCACATAAATATATTATATATTTAATTTATATCTAACCTCATCAAACAAATAAGTCTACTTTTATTACTTTATAGAAACCAGGAATATCTTTAAGTAGGAAAACAAAAGATAACTCAACAGTGATTGAACTAATTTAACACAATTCTATATTAAATGGTAGAGCTAAATTAGTACAAGTCTAAAAATCCATAAAAAACTGTTATTACTTACAACTTTAATATTAAAATTTGTTTAAGGAATCCCAATTCGAATAGAGTTCCCGGTGTCCATATGCCTTAAAAGGCAATTTGAACGAATTCAGTGGGTTAAGGATAAGATCATATTGATATTTAACAGAAGTCTCAGCAGACTTCAAGCGAAATGAGATGATTGTTTTCAACAAACTGAGCTGCAAGTATAAGTAGAATCTTTGCATATCATCCAGTAGAATTTATTCATCTCGCAAGGAATGAGTAATGGTCTTTTAAATAGTTGCTCTATTAAGAGTTACGTGCTGGGAGTGATGTTTTTTGATTTCCTGTTCAAATAGGATAGTCCGACTTTGATTGCTTATTGGGCTAATGCATTAGAGCACGGGCATGATTTACTTCAACCAAGTAAACAGGCTGAAGCTTCGCAGATCTCTTAGCCAATTAAAAACTTATATACGTTTATTGAGGCATCAATATTCTTTTTGGATATTACATTTACTCTTTAATTGAAAGAACTTGATTGTTTTGTCAGAGCCGCGAAAATGTGCTTAATTCTAGTTAGATTATATAACAATAAAAAAAAGATGAATGAATCGAGGCTCTTTATGTGCCGGAATAAGGTGACAAGTCCAATGCGGGCCTCGTCCGCTAGTTGCCACCAGGCCACACTGCCACATCCTTTGTGCCACTCAATTGTCAACGAGCCTGGGTCGGAGCATTGTCATAATCAAAGTGATTTCTCCCGACCGCCCCGCCCGTGGAGAAATGTTGACAGCTGTTGGGGTTTCACCTTTCTTTTTTTTTACCATTTTTCCATTTTCCGTTTTTATACATTTTGTGAGTGGGTGTGTTAGTGCCTCCCTCTCCGTGTTCTCTGTTCGATTTGAATGAAAACCTGCAACATTTGCACCTGACCACAATGGAGCCGTCCGGCAATGGCATTGTTGATGCAGCCGCTACAACTTCATTACAGCTCAACATCGTTGTTCTCTCTCCCTCTGGCTCACACCTCATCTCTGGCACGTCCGCCCCCACTTAAAGCGTTAAATCCACCCCATAATCCCCAGCCCGCAATCGCGCCAGCCCTCGAGGGTCGCTCTCTAGTCGTTTGAGCGGGGGGTCAAGCCGCTGGCACTAAGTGAGTTGGCTTTTTATTGGCAACCGGCATATGGACAACCCCCGGCAGGGCCATTGGACGAGGAGGATTTTAATTTACCCTAATGCGTCTATAATTCAAGCCATTAGTGCAATCGCATTAGAAACACTCAACAACCCTTTGCAAGCGACCACTGGCCAACCAACAGCCAGGACGGCACTTGCTGACTCTACTTGGAATTACAAACACACTATATCAAGAACTTAAAGGATTTCCGTTCTACTTTTAATATTGATATTGATGTCCAAGGACATCACGTCTTTAGATACTTCTCTCAGAGTAGGCAGAACGGATTTCTTTACTTCCCAGATAATAAACAATTGTTAAGTCCATCAATCTCATAGCGAAGATTGGGAACAATTAGTCGACGAACGAAATAATTTTCAATAAAGATCTTCAAAAACTAATTTTTCCGTGGAAAAAAGTAGATAGCTCAGACTGCCAAATATTGAGCGAAATATTCAATGTAGATTTACTAGAATCATGACAAATTTTAAAAATTTTTAGCATATGCTGAAATTGTGAAGAGTCCACTTTTTTTTTAGGGTAAATTTAAACAGAGTCCAGATAAAAGAAATTGTATGTCTAATCATTACAGTATTATAGAAGCTATTCTACATTTAAGCTTAACACGTCGTCTGCTCCCTCCTTATGATGGTTAATATATATATTTGATACTTTTACATTATACACAATACTATATGCACTATATACACATATGTAGTTACCAATTACAATTCAAATAGACAAGCAAGAGCTTCAAAGTTCCATCTGCAATATATTTGCAGACAAACATACAAATGTATCTTTGATTCCTATAATAAAATATGTTATTCATAATATTATAACAAAATACAGAGCTGTTCATATTCGACAGACCCATCTGGCAGCTCTATATGTTTTGAGAGATATCCTATTTAAAAGGTATTTTCAGCAAATCTACCGTTTAATGTCTTTGATTTAAAAAAATCGAGTTCCGTCGAGTATGGTCCACTTTATAGGGCTGCTAGACGGATCAGTCGAATATGGACAGTCCTGCATGTATTTCATTAGGAAATATAGTTAACAGATCAATTACGATCTACAGTCAATAAATTGATGTAAGTTTTTACATTTACAGATACATTTATGTATTTCTGATATTGCTATAACAAAATATGTACATATATATATTTCATTAACAGATCTATTATTATCTGTAAACAATAGCAGTCACACTCATTTGTCTTTATACTTTCAATTAGCCGCCAATTCCAATATCTTTTTAAATTTATAATATCTATAAAAAAAATCTATAAATTATATATGCCTACACCTGTGCAAACCCAATGTTTTAAGAGCACTGATTGAAGTGGACAGACTCAGCTTATCCCTTGGCAAATAGACGACTAGACTGGCCTAGGGCTAGGCTGCCTGCTCTAGTGGGTATACCCAGTAGCACTCTACTCGGGCGTCGGCAAAGTCAACTGTCGGCTGCGTGGCCGGGACACCTGTATCAAAATATTATTTCATATGCCGACGCTCGCACGTAATTAGGACTCGACGCAATCCGTGGCCGCTTGACAGCAGAACAATGTGAAGGGCGGAACGAGGGTGGAGGGGCGGCCTACTGCTACTGGGTTGATTGGTCGACCAATTTAACTTTCGAGCTGTGGCTGTCAGCCAGACAAACCGTCAATAAGGCGACTAATTAAAAATCAATCGCTGGCCCCTTTTAATTGGGCCGCATTCGGCTCGCTATTAATGGCCACGGCTACGGCTACGGCTACGACGGCTGCGGCTACGGCCGGGCCCACCTCCGCCTGGCACGTGTCCTGCGCAAATATTGCCGCACGCTTTCGATAGGGCGGTGCGGAGGGGGACAAGGCGGCAGCAAAAGCAAACTAAGTAAAGCGATAGCAAATCGTTTGATTTTTTATGCGTTTATGTTTCATATTTATTTATGGCTTGTCCAACAAATTACGCGCTTCAGTTGCACAAAAAGGCGGCCAACACGTGCCGCCCCCACCCCGCTCCTGCGCCCAGCAGAGATTGACATTTTTAAAACTGAACGAGTCTGCAGTGAGCGGAAAATGGATTTCTAATATTTGCCTTTAAAAACATATTACATAAAGTAAAAAAAAAACGATTTATATATAGACTATATATGTACGGAGCGAACATCAAGCGAAAACTAACTGTAAAGATGAGCCTTAAATATGCTAACAGCGCTGATGCCGCTGATGCCGGAGCAGCAGCAACTTTTCCCGCAGGACGTCCGGGCTTAAAAGTTGAGAAAAATGAAACTTTTATGGGCTGGGCGCCTTAGCTTGCCCGGAATTTTTTATCTACATAAGACGGCGCTGTCCCGCCGGCGCGCCTCAACTGCAGGCAATTTACTTTTCGATTAAACGCTTGAACAGCGCTCCCGAACAAAATGGCGCGCATAAATGGGGGCCGTCTGGTCGACACTCCAGCAGCCAATGCAGCTCCAGTTCCATCCTTCAGCTTCCGTCCTTCGCCTAGACCTTGGACTACGCCTGCTTGCGCCGCTTGGGCTCTCCGATGGCGGGCAAGCCGCTGTCGAATTCGGATATCGTGAGGGCGCGCGACTTGTTGAGGCTCTTCATGAAGCTGCTTTTGCCATTGCCACCCATCTTCCTGCGGTCCGCTGCACCATGCTGCTGCTGCTGCTGCTGCGTCTGCCTCACCTCCCCGCTGACCGTCGTCGTGTAGAGGCGCCGCTTCTCGCGCTTCGCCTGCTGCACCTTCTCGGGATCGCTGCAAATGATGAAGGGATCAATGATTTTCGATACACTAATTCGCTAATCAAATGATGCAATTGAATGGGATAAATACCGCTCGGTGTAGGTCAGTCGATTGGTGGGCGGGGCCGCCTTGGGGGCGGCATGCTGGCCGGCGAACTTGCTGGGCGCCTCCTTGAGGGCGAAGCTCTTGGCAAAGTGGCCCATGTGCGCGATGCGCACGTTGAAGATGGGCTTCAGCTCCTTGGGAAATGTCGAATAGAACTTCATCCAGGAGACGAAGGCTGCAACGAAACAATGTGGCTCAGTTGGCGTTGTTCGAGGCTGGAGTCGGAGGAGCATGTTAATGCTTTCAGAATTAATTGATGTGTTGGCTTAAGTGCCTGCCTGTCCGTGTGTATGTGTGTGTGTGTGTGAGGCATTCATTACAAAATAAATTTGTTAAAATGACAAATGAGCAATGTCAGCAAAGAATTTCTCGGTGCCAAATCCCGCCGTACAGCACACTCGACGCGTCGCCGCCCTTTGTGCGGTTGGCTCTGTTGTGGGCATGTCCTTGCTAATTACGCAGCACTTATGCCAGGCAATGCCAAATTATACAACAATGATATCAAATTACCACAACGTGCACAGCTCGCAGCAGCCGCAATTGTCCTCGAATGTGATAAGCATCGCACACACACAGAGAGAGCTATGTAAATGCGATGTGAAATTGTAAAATGAAAAATGCGTTGGAAGTGAACAAAAACAAAGAGCACGAACTGAACTAAAAAAAAAAGGAGACAGCTGTTGTTGTCTGCGCTGGTTGACATCTCAGAGCAATAAAAGCAACGACAGCAGAGCAGCGGGAAGGGTCACCTTCACTGACAGATCTAATCGCATCGCAATCGAATACCTAAACCAAGCGAAACAATTACCCAGCCACAGAGCCAATTTACAGAACTTCCAGCTCGAGCATGGAATAAACAAGTTCTCATGCATGGACTTGCGGTAATATACATGCATATGTATGTCTATACTGTCGATCAGTTCATATCAAGCAAGGCGTGAGCTATTCCCTCTGGAAATAGTTCACAAATATACCTGAAGTAGGGGTTTTTCCTGTTTTGAGATCAGAAAATATACACTAGAATTAAATTATAATTTGTTGAACAAATAAGAAATACTTTGCATAAAATTGTAATTATAAATCCATTAATGGCTGAGCTGAGCTTTGAACTAGATTGCAAAATTTACTCATTATTATTGAGTACCAAAATTCTATCTCATTATATTATGTATAGGATTTTAAATAGAACTCTCGACAATTACATCAAAACCCCTTATAAGTAAATCTCTCAGTGAATAAGCAAAAGATGATCAATATTTAAATATTGATTTCCTTTCAAACTTGTA
The DNA here is from genome assembly GCF_054131105.1 of Drosophila navojoa. Taxonomy (NCBI): domain Eukaryota; kingdom Metazoa; phylum Arthropoda; class Insecta; order Diptera; family Drosophilidae; genus Drosophila; species Drosophila navojoa. The sequence goes on from NC_142895.1 coordinate 27,178,167, forward strand.
TTTAATTTAACTTGTAAAAGTTTCTCTTAAGAATATATTCCTAAATTGAGGAAATAATCATTGCAAAGATATTGAGATTTCCAACTGCAGCTCCTAAGGCGCCTGTGTGTTTACATAATACAACATGTTGAACCACTAGCGATAGCAGTTCACGTCCACTTACTTAAACCATCAAAAGGACTACTCATCAAATTGGGATCGTTAACCGCACAATTCATCAAAGCAGCCCAACAAGAGAGACACAATGAGATAGAGAGGGAGATAGAGAGAGAGAGAGAGAGAGAGTACGAGGGAAGGAGAGCTAACATGAAGTGCATCAATAGAGACAAAGACGCTGCTCTGCCCTGGCAATTAACTCGGAGCAGCAGCCGTTCCAGCCACCCGCTCTCCCGTTCAGTCTTCCGTTTCGTTTCGTTCCGTTCCGTTCGAGCGTTTGGGAACTGGTTGGCTTCTTTGTGCGCTAGTCCCCTGGCTGCTCGGGAGTCGGTCTCAAAGTCAAGCCCTTGTCTTTGGGGCTGCTTAATTGCCGAATACGCGCCGGCAGTCAAGTGGCAGACATTAGGCACACAAAAAGTATGACGAGCCCGGATGTTTGCCGACGTCTGCAAGCCGGAAGTTGCGAATAAAATAAATGTCATTCGAGCAGTGTCAATGGCAGGGTGCAAAGAGAACTACATACCCCAGCTCCCACCCCACCCTCTCCCATTCTCCCTTCCCCAGCCCATCGAACAAACCGCACAAAATGGCTTTTTATGAAGCTTCCTCCCCAGCTTTAAATCCATTCTTCCCTTGCGCCTCGGCAAGCCCGATTTCCATTGTTTAGCCCGGGACTGCGTGGGGGTCGGGGTTGGGGTTGTTGTTGGGGGTGTTGCTCGGCTAATGCGACCGCCGTTGGCTCAGCGTCAAATGCGAACGGATATTTTTTTGAAGCGCGCGTGCTTATGCGGTTTCTCTGCTGCTTCTTCCTCTACTTGTGTAGGCGTGGCAAATTGTTGTGATTGTTTGTTTCTTCCCTCCCCCAACTGGGTCTTTCGGGTTTTTGGCTTAGGCTCAGTTTTCGGCTTTTCGGTTTTTGCGGCCTGCGGTTTTCCACTTATTGTCCACTCCGGCCACTAAGTAGTTAATCATGTGGTACAGCATGAGCAGGGCTGGCTAGGGTGAGAGGGCGATGCCAGTCCTGATAGCCATACGACACTGATTGCTAAGATTTTACGCTGATTTTCCCAGTGTAAGTAAATATCTCCATTGTGAATAATTGTGTTCTTATGGAACTCATCGGACCAATCGAGCTGATAGAGATGTTATTAAGACACAATATGTAGGGTATATATAAGCTATACATGGTCTCTATCACATGTAAAAGCCGTCATATAGAAATCTTATCCAGTTAACTTCAATATACAAGTAGTTACTAAAACAGAATTGAAGATCATTTAATCAGATACGAGAGAGCAACGAAAGCAACGAGAGAGAACGAAAGCCATAACCACTTGTCTTCCCAGTGGGGAATTTTCGCTGTTGTCATTAAATGAAATCCTAAAGTTTTTTTAAATTTGTTCCACGTTTGTCTAGCCATAGTTACACAACTTTTAGGAAAATATTTGTACACAAATTTTCAATAAAGTAAGGCATTCAAGTAGATTATCAATGACTAAGACTTGCCATATTAGTTAACTCTCCACTTGTGCTCAAGATGCTCTTCACTTATTTCAAGTTAAACAACTTATTATAATATCTAGAACTCAAGTTTCTGAATCAAGACGATTTACTAGGATAAGGTTTATAAAAAAAAAACCTGTAGAAGATTCTGTAAATGCTTCGAATGAGCGTAGTTATAACTAATATAAATTATATGTATATTGTTTTCATTGTGAGTACATATTCCAATGAGTATGTGTTTCATATGTTCTTAGCTTTACACATATTGACTATATAATTTTCATTTTGTAACGTCAGGAATTTAGTAGCTATGTTTAGCTCTAATACTGTAGAAAATTCAGCTTTTCTCGATTTGCCACGACCCTACTGAGCGTAGACACCTCATTTTGGTCTGTGTTTAGAAAAAGCTCAAAATATGTGAAAATACAGAGTATTTTTCGATAAGCCACGCCCATCAAGACGCGTAAAATTAATTTTTGGGCCATCGATAGAGGAGCTTACTACTAAATTAACTATCCAAATTAGAAGCTTCTAGCTAATATATTTTAGGAGATATAAACTTTAGCCGTTTGCCACGCCTCAATGGGAGGATATACATATGTACACTCATGATGAAAATAATATGTACACTTCTTAAAATTGAGTTTAGTTTAGCAAAACATTTTTTCTACTGACCTAAACATTAAAATTTTAATGCACGTTTCTGTTTTAGGTATTTATAAAAGAAAATAAGTAAATTTGGAAAAAAAAAATTAATTTTTTCAAAAGTTACAAACAAAAAATCAAAAGTGCAGCTTTTGTGATTGACTGAAATAATAGGTACACTTTACTTTGAAAAGTTGTATTTAAATTTTTGATCTTCAAATCATTAAAAATCTTTTGCTATTATATTGTTGGATTAATATCCTATATATCCTTTTTGATTTTTAATAAATATTTCTATCCGCTTGAACATACTCCTAATTCAAGTTTGGCAGGTCCCAATCGGAATCTCTCTCCAAGTTTCTTGGATGCAATCCTATAACTGGCGTTTGTTATCACATTTTTTCTTTACCATTTGCTTTTTCAATTCACTCCACGAGTTTTCGATTCGATTCAGATCAAGAGAATGACTGGATCAAGCGAGAGTTTCCACTTTATTAACATAAAACCAAGTTTTTACTCTTTTTAGACGGGTGTTTCGGGCCATTATCGTGTTGAAAATCCCACCGCAGGGGCATGTTTTTCTCAGCATATGTTATTTTTATATTTGCGATAATATCCCTGTAGTCAGCTGTTCTCATAATGCCAGATATTAGAAAAATCGGATATACTCCATACCAAAAGAAGCATCTCCACACCATAATGTTTCCACCGCCATGCTTCACTATTTTTTTTGTTTAGCGAGGATCCAATTTTTTTCCTTTACAAAAATACAAAAAATTTTTTGGCATGCATCATATTGCCAGATGGTTTCCTTAAAGTTACCATCAAATTTTTTTTCAAAAATATAAAAAATTAATTAGTTATAACAGAATCTCTAAAAAAAATTTGGTGTACCTATTATTTTCATCATGAGTGTATGTATATCCTCCAAAGCTTATTCGCCTTGGGAGGAAAGTCCGAGTATATATACCAAATTTGAGGGCTATAGCATCAATAGTGTTCAAAATATAGCAAAATTTGAAATAGCACTACATCTTCAGTCCGATTTGCCACGCCCCTAATCTTTATAGAGCATAACATTAGCTTACGTGCAAAATTTCAGCTGTATAACTCTTGGAGATACAGTTGTGTTAGATATATCTACCTTAGCTCGTGATCTTGGGTGTTCAACGCGGATCTACATTCCGAATTTCATGCAAATGCATTTTCCGATTTGCCACGCCTCCTGTCATACGGACAGACGGCAATTGCACCAAACCAATATACTAATTTTCTTTCGTGAATAAGTATAAAAATGTGTATAGAAATGCTTCGATTTCAAATTATAATTGATAAATGGCTCTGATTTTACTTTTATGTTAAAAGAAAATATTGATTTTCCCTAGATGAGAAAATCGAAAAGTTAAGTGCTTTTTTGAGAGAGAATCTTTCAACAAGAGCAGTTAAGGTTTTATAGGAGTCTAAAGAATCATGATAGACTTGATTAAAATATGGTTATATATGCCTTGTTTATATATATATATTATTATTATTATATATATATATATATATATATATATATATATATATATATATATATATATATATTATACTATATAGACATAATTTTGACTTTAGATGTATGTACAAACTATAATATTCCTTGTTTTTTGCAACAAATAATGGATTAAGACTGTAGAAGATTACATTAAAAGCATTTCATTGCATCGAACAGCAAAAGAATTCTAATCGACATATAATTAGGTTCTGGGTACTGTAAGCTATTACATTTATCTGCTTTACATATATTTCAAAATTAGCATTCGCTCCACCTGCTCGAAGAGACTTGAGCAAGAAGTGAGTTTCCTTGATGCGAATAGTTTTAATTACTCGCGCATGCAGCTCGAGCTGAGCGTCCTGTCGCCCCTCACATAGATATATATGCATATGTATATGTGCAGGGGATGTATGTGTATAAATTCTAACTCTCTGTCCTTGTCTTTGGCTTTGTCCTCCTCTCTGCCACTGACTATGACGCTGACTCTGACTCTGACTTGCATGCTGTGTTGCTCTCTTTTCTCTGTTGTGCTTCTAAATGCTTTTATCTGCTGCTTTGTACAGTTTTGTTCAAGCGTAATACTTTTTAATGGCTTTTTGATTGGACGCAGCTCAGCAACTGCAGCTCTCGTGCCCTCTCTCACTATCTCTGTCTCTCTCGCCCTCACTCACTTTCTGCATCACTGTGGCAGTCTAGCCAGCATTCGTGCTCCTTTGGGCGAGTTCCTCTCAAGTTTTGCCAAGCGGCTTCCTGCCTTGACGCTTGACTCGACGCTTAAGTGCAATTTGAGTTGCCATTTTGGCTGCCAGTTTCTCTTCCTCTGCTTGCTGTTGTCCCTTTCCAATCAACAACGACATCATCATCGTCATCGTCATCGTCATCAACTACTTCAGCATCTCTTACTTTGGCTTATTGTTTTGCATTCGCATATCTCGCCCAATTTCCGTTTCTTGTTGCTCTTCAGTTATTTTTGTTTTTCACTCGTGATTCATTTCTGCATCCAAATTGTACGAGAGGGTGTGGGAGCGGCAGGAGAGCTCTTCTGATTTTTATGTTTCAATCATAATCTGACCCCCCCGACCACTGGCATAATGTCAACCCCTATACAGCTATCCCGTCCGATGTCCCTTCTTTTTTTTTATTATTTGGGGGCGCGTCGCGGCAGCCTTAGTAACATCTAATTAACTTTTTCCTTTACCGCGCTGCAATTACAATTTCAACAGGACATTAACAGGACAACGAGAAAACAAGATATCGAACAGGGCCAACGCCGAATGCGACAATACCCTGCCCAGGGGCTAGTGCAGAGACTGGTCGCCCAGTGGGAATGCCCTGGATAGGCCAGGGTATGCGAGGCTAAAAAGGACAACGGATAACGGTGCGACGACAGGAACTGGTCACTGTCACTGCACACACACACACACACGCACACGGACTGAGTGTAGAGGCGGCTGGGCGGGGCGGGGCTGGGCTGGCTTCGACACGCAATCGAAATTAACTTCAAATATGAAATAATTTTTAGCGTTTTTTACGCGCGTTGCCAGCGTACAAGTGGGCGGCTGGCCGCAGGGGCGTGGCGCGAACGTCCAACTTATAATTGGAAAACGCCAGCGGATAGCTGTGAGTGGAATGTCTCTCTTTCCCACTCTATCTCTGTGTTTGTTTTCCCTTCATTCCTTTTTTTACTTTTTGTTTTTCGAGCCCTCCGAAGTGCGGCGAAATTTGTGTTGGGAAAAAAGAAATCATAATTACAAAGTTAATATCCTTTGGTGAAAGGATTAAATTGCTAGTTGCATTTAAGTGGTCAGCGAGGAGGGGGCGGAGGTGAAGCCCAGAGTGGGGTATGTGCTAGCCATGGCAACTGAAGGAACGGTCGAACTCACCCTTGCAGGACTTGTCGTGCAGCTCGCGATCCTCCTCGAGCAGCGACTGAAACTTGTGCTGCAAATTGGACGCCGCCTCCTGGACAGTGCGCGCCTCCGGGTCGCGCGGCAACAGTGCCTGCAAATAGCTGTACATGTCGCCCTGCTGGATGCGGATGCGCTTGTTCTCCAGGTGCCGCACGTACTGCGCCTCGCTGGGCGCCAGGAATAGGACGGCGCGTCCCCGACGTCCTGCCCGCGCCGTGCGACCCACGCGATGCACAAAGTCCGCCGTGGTCTGCGGCGGCGTGTACTGCACCACCAGCTTGATGTCGGGCACATCGATGCCGCGGCCAACAACGTCGGTGGCCAGCAGGACGCAGCTGGCGCAGTCGCGGAAGCCACGGAAGACGCCCTGGCGCTCCGTTTGCGTCATGGAGCCATTGAGTCTGGAAAGGAAGAGGACGGAAGTCATATGGAGATTCATTGAAAGCACCGACTGGCATTACTTGAAGAAGCGGAGTCCCTGGAGCAGAGGCGTTTCGTCTTCGTCGTCCTCGTCCGACTCCTCCTTGGCCTGTTGCTCGTCGTCCTCGTCGAGGACGCGACGCGTGAGCGCCTCGTTGAGCACGTCGTGGTGGAAGTTCACCATTTCCGTGGTGCTCATGAAGACAATGGCCTTGAACTGCTTCGGACTGGCGGCGAGCTCCTTGGCCAACAGCGCCGAGATGGTGACCAGGCGCAGCTTGGGCGGCACCACCACATAGCTGAGCTGCAGGTTCTCCGGTATGCTGAGCACGCCCGTCACATCTTCCATGTACTCGCCGAGGCCGTCCTCCTGCTGTGCTTCAATGGTGTCCTTGTCGTAGCCATTGGCACCCTTGAGGGCAGCATCGGCTGCCTCGTCGCTGTTGTCGATGTATAGCGGATCCTTGAGCGTTAGGCCAGCCAGCTGCTGCACCTGGGCAGTCAGCGTGGCGCTGAGTAGCAGACGCTGCAGAGCCACTGGCGGCTCCTGTGGCTCCTCGGCGCGATGCTTGTCGATGGCCTCCACGAGCTGCTTCACATCGCGCTCGTAGCCCAGCTCGAGTAGGCGGTCGGCCTCGTCCAGCACGAGGAACTGCAGCTTGGACAGCTTGAAGGAGGCCGTGTGCAGCAGATGGTCCACCAGCCGACCCGGGGTGCCCAGCAGCACATTGATGCCCTTGCGCAGCCGCGCCTTCTCACTCTTGCGACTCTCGCCGCCCAGCAGGGCGCCGGGCACGATCCAGGTGAATGGCTTGACCAGCTTCTGGAACAGCTCGTACGTCTGCAGCGCTAGCTCGCGCGTGGGCACAATGACCAACGCCACGACGCCGTCGGTGCGTTTAATGCGAGGCAGCTGCGATTGCAGCCGCTCCACCAGGGGCAGCGCATAGGCCAGCGTCTTGCCCGAGCCAGTCTGCGAGCGCACCAGCACATCCTTGCCGGCCAGCACATGGGGAATGGTCTTCTGCTGCACTGTCGTCAGCTGGCTGATGCTGAGCAGGTCCGAAAGGTTCTTCACTGCGTGCGGATGCAGGCCCAAGCTCTCCACCTTGGTGCCGCTAAAAATGGTCTCCCGAACGGGCTTGACGGCGCGCTGACCCAGCTGCTTGAGCGCCGCCACATCGCTCTGGTCGAAGAGGCCAATCTTCTTGGTGCGGAACTTGTTGGTCGTCTGTGTAGGTGGCGCCGCTGGCTTCTCTGCTGCGTCTTCAACCGCCTTGGACTGCTCCTCTGCGGCGCGCTTCAACCTGCGCTCCTCGTCCAGCTGCGCCTTGAACAGGTCGCCAGCTCGTGGCTGCTTGTTGGGATTCTCCTTGCGCTGCTTGCCCTTCAGAGCCGTCCTCAGTAGCTGCTTGTCTATGGCAGCGCCTTGTCTGGCATTGAAGATCGGCTCTCTGGACGCTGGACGCGGCTCCTTATGGGCCTTCTTCGCCTCTTTCTCCTTGATGCTGCTAGTGACAGGTGCTGTGTGCACATTTAACATTATATCAACTTGTTCATTCGTCTCTTTCGGCTGTTTCTTGACGGCATCCTCCTGGGGCTTGTCAGCGCCTAGAACTAAGCCGTTGGCCTTGGCTGTGGGTGTGTTGGTGCCGGTGGCTGTGGCGCTGGTGGTGACGCTGGCTGCGGCAGCAGTTGGCTGCTTTTTGGTAACTGGCGCACGACGCCGCACCACGAGCGCCTTGACTTTGGGCTTGTCCACATTGAATTGAAAGTCGAATCCCGACGAGGCACCAGCACGTTTTTGCTTCTTCTGTGGCTTTGACGGTTGCAGCGCCTGGCAAACAGTAAATTGAAACTGAAAAGAGCCTGATTTGTATGATAAATGAATCACTCACCTGTTTCGCTTTTGGCACTGGCCTACTGCATACGTTCAATGTTATATTTTCATCCATTTTTATGCATTTGTTTGTCAAACACGATTTGTTGAACGAAAAACGTGCGCGCTCTGTATGACAGCTGATTGCCCAGCAGTCAAGCAGTTCACACAAGCAGTCGATTAACAGAGTTGCAAAATTAGTGTTGTCAAGTGGCAGCGCTGGTTAGTGCGCGTAAACAGAGCGCCAGTGCTGCAAAGTTTGTAAGATGCGCGCGCAATTCAAAACAGCAAAATAAAACACTGCGACTGCCTTTGTTTTTTAATATATATATATATATTATATCTTGGCAAATTTAATGACAATTTGACTATAGTAAGTAATACAGTTTTCATTCTTAGAGATTTTACAACAACTTCTTTGACTACAAAAAAAATTTCAAATAAACACATGTAAGGGGCTGCCTATGACAGCCGTCTGTGCCATGCATATATATTTTCGTGTGTTTGTGTGTGTTTATGTGCTCTTGTGGGTGTTTGCTTTGAATGGTGGGTTATGTTTCCCGTTGGCTTAGCCCCAACTGCGAGCGCCGCAAATGTCAACAACAGTCCAGTTCATGATGGTAACAGCTGGCTCCGGCTCCCGCTCCCTCTCCTGCTCCTGCTCCTGTGCGTGCTCCTGTTCCGGCTTCGGGTTTGCTTCGGGATCGGGGTCAAGATCGGGCTTGGGCTTGGGCTCGTGCTGCGCTTCTGCTTGGGACGTTGCTGTCATGGCTGCTGTAATTGACAAGCGGCGCTCCCTACCTACGTCCACATCCACGTCCATCTGGAGAATGCATTTGTGGCTAGCTGCATACATTAACTATGCCGTCACGTAATATTCGCGCTGACGTTTCTGGCACTTCTCCCTCGCGATGTAGCACAGGGCGATTGTAATGAGTAGGGCAATGGTCACGCCCATGCCAATGCTGACCCACATTATTTCCTCGTTAATGCCCACATACGAGCGCCCTATGGTTGACCAGGGAGGAAAACAAAGAGACAGAGACCGAGAAAGAAAAACAGAAAGAGAGAGGGATTTATTGATAAGCATTTCGTAGTTCAATTGAATTCTGCTACAGGAAATCAGGATTAATCACATTTCATCGAGCATGCTCACTGCGCATTTCAATTGAATGCATTTTAAATGCCATTTATTACCAGTTCCCATTCGGGCAGGGCTGTCCGCCGTATACGTACCGTTATAATAGTGATTGGAGTAACCGGCCTTGCCAGCCACGCGTCCCGCTGGCATTTCGCTCCGTTGATGCGTCTACTAGTTGCCAAAACAAAAACAAAACGAATCGAAAAAAACGTATACCCGAGCGCAATAAATGGTGAGCGGGTGAGTCCCGCTTCGCTTTTATTTTCCACTTGGCAGCTATGCCAGAAAACTTTTCGGTCACTTCTCTAATTACAATTTATATCCAACTGCAGCGCGGCCTTGACGAGATGCTGGCAAATTGTATTCGGTTTGCTTTTAGCTGCAAGGAGCAGAGAAATATTACATAATAAATAATATGCTTATACATAAAACCATCTTATATTAATAAATAAACAGCAAAAACAATTTCAATTTCAATTTCGATTTCAAATTCAAACACACAGCCGGCAGCACTGCCAGCTGCTGCACGTTTACCAACACTTGCCGAACAGCTGTTTGCGTGTGTCACCAAAATTGTTTTGATTTCGACTTTTTTTCTTTCTGTCTTTCTCTTGTCTTTTGCGGTGTCGCTGAGTTTTGGCCAACATTTCGGATCAAGCCGTCGCGCAAATGGCGGAACAAAACGTCGACTTGCCGCTGCCCGAGGCGCCGTGCCTCGCGGCCGTCGGAGAGGAAGCAACAGCGGCAGCCGCTGCAGATGCGCGGGCCGGCCAACAGCTGAGTTCATGCACCGCTAAAAAAATGTGCCCCTGGGGCTGCCGTAAGTATTTTGGCACCGATTTTGAATGCATTGCCGCAAAATCTGAAAATTGTACAGACAAACTGCGCGCTCTCTGCCGCATCTGTGTAGCTCCATCCAATGGTCATCCGGATCAGCTTTACTGCTGTGCTGACCACAGTGTTTACTCAGTATGACGAACGATTCGTGACATGTTCGGGAAATTTGACAAAGATAACAGCGGGAATTTACCTAGTAGGCTGTGTTTGCTAAAACAGCGTTATCTATTGAGTTGCTGTCAAACAACACGTACAGTAGAGCCTGCCTAGCGCTGACACATGCACATTTTCCTGATAGTGTGCTTTGGGCTTAATGTGCACAGAGAGATGCCCAAACACGTTTTAAAATCAAGCTCAAAATAATCATGTTGATCGATACTAAGAAACAACAAATATGTTATACATATGTTTCCTTGTACGGGAACCAAGTGTATATGTTGAATTCATGGCATTTATGTACATACATGTATCATATTACATGATGATATGTGGAGATTAAATATACTTCCAATTTTTCTGATGCCCCATAACTTAGATCAAGTTGGAATGGGCGAACGTTTTTTTTTTATTGAAGCTGCACTGTTCGTACATACATTTGTTTACACGACCCTTAAAGAGAGACAGAGAAAGAGAGAGTGAGTTAAACTGTTCACGGTTAGTCAACTAATGCTCGCTTAGTCACTTTAGTGAACTCATCAAATTGCGTTCACCAGGGAACTACGGGTAATTGGATTTCTGTTGCAAGCTCTGTAGCGTTGGGTAGTTGATATTTAATTCATATATCCCTTGGTATCGCCATAAATTATAAATTGGCGAATAGGAGTAAAATATGCCCTTACCGTTCCTTTGTCAAATGATGTACACAAGTACATCGAACCCTTAAAATTGAGTAGTTACTAAATACTTCCTCCAGAAATAAAAAGAAAAAACTATTTGATAAAATTAAACGGAGATTGGGCCAGGTGAACTTGCTGTTAGCTCTTTGTGATTTTGGTCAGTCAACCCGCGTATGCATTTCATATTTCAGCTCTGTAGAGACAGACATTGTACAAAACTAATATACTCCTAACATTTTCGGGAATGAGTGTAAATATATAATTAATACTGTGTCCATTTCCTCCCATAACAACTACAATCATATCTTATAATCCATGTACTTAAAATTGAGATGATTAATGACGCTGTCTAGCCACTTTGATAAGTTATATGATCAAATATAATAATATTTTTTAATAGTTTCGATAAAAGTTGATGTGATACGTTGTCAATTTTAATTGAAGTTCTATCACTTATTTTTATATCTGTAAAGACACTGGTGTGGTCATCAAAATAATAATGCACTTAGCAGTAAATGTTGGACAACAGCAGTTAGCAATAAACATAATATGTTTTCTGTGGTCTGTGGCATCAAATTGCAGCTGTGCATCCAGTAACATCTCCCATTCAATATCAAATTTACCCTTTTCTTTTACCTTAGGCTTCGTATAGTATATCGCTGCTAACTTTATGACCAGAACTGTTTGTGTATAGATCTATCAATATACATACATCTGAATCCAGCATTCTATGGGCCTTGCCTGCCTCTGGGGTTGGTCCAATCAACGTGCATTCAAGCTCTGAATAGCGCACACAAATAGAGGAGATATGAATATTCGCTTGGCCTCGCTGAACTCTCATTGGTATTCGGGGCGGTGTGCGAGTGTAAAATCCATATCCTTGCAGCAATGATAGATTAAAGTTCCGCTCAAACGCCTCGTTGGCTTCCGTAAGCGCACAAATTGCACAAAACTGCTCCAGCCACCGGCCCCTAGGCTCAGCCCGCAACCCTCTAGCCCCTAGCCCTCACCACCTCTGCCCTATTGACGTTTTGACGGCGCAAACTTTTACCACAACAGTCGTCGTTGCAGGACATTGCGGATGTTGCTGACGCTGTTGCTGATGCTACCATTGCATTTGCAGGCACTGTTGCTGCACATTAGGAACTGCAATTGAAATGCTGCAATGGGTGTTGGGTGGTCTGGGTGCTCGGGCTGACCGCATGAATTATTCACATAATCTAGATTGAATTTTACTTTGCAGTTTTTGCCTTTAAGATTGCCTTGCATTGGCGTCGCATTAAAGTTGCGTCAAGCCCGAAGCCAAGCGGTTCAAGTGGTCGTACAAGCGAATCTCAAGGCGCGATCTCCATCAAGCAAGTAAAATGAGAGTCATTCAGCGATAGCTTTATAGCTATATAGAACGATCTAGCAATAGAAACTTAAAGCATTATATATGCATAAAACAGTTTAGTATATGTAAGTCTCTCTATCTTTCTCTCTCTCTCTCGCCCTCTGTTTCTCGGATTTATCGTATATTAACGTATTATACGTATATTTAGATCACTCGCTCTCTGGGATTGTCCAAGTCAATATAGACCGCTTTCCTTCGGGTAATCCAAGTATATAGACTCCTCTCTCTCTCTCTCTCTCTCTCTCTCTCTCTCTCTCTCTCTCTCTCTCTCTCTCTCTCTCTCTTTCTGACAGTGTATGTATTCTCCGAATATCTGTTTCATTTTCTCTTGAATAATCCATATGTAAAATTCACTTTTTCCAGCTCTTGGATGATGCAACTCTTAGTAGATTTTTGTCTGTTTCTCCTTCTCTTTTAGATGATTCAAGTAAATCTCTCACTAAGCTGGATATTTTCAATGTAGATCTTTGTTTCGGATAATCTAAGTACATATATAGATTTCCATCTCTTTCTCTATCTTACGGATAATCTATGTAGCTCTCTCGGCTGGTGAAAGTATTAGTAGATGTTTGTCTCCTTCTCCCCCTCTTACGGTTCATCTAAGTAGATCTGTGTAAATTATATAAATTAATTTCCCTTTCACTCACGCGTATGCTCCAAGTTTATGGAGATCCGTCTATCTCTATAAATAATAAAAATATAGAGCACCGAAAGTTGTTGAGATATTATAAATACTATGCTCATAATAGTTCGCAGTAGCTTCATTCCAATCTCCATTTTCGCAGTTGGGGCAGAGGGAGATTTGCCTCTACTTGGAAGTTTGATATTGAGCGAGCTAATCGCTTATTGTTCGCCTTGAAAGTTTGCATCGAAGGCGGATGCAGCGCAGTTTTCTAAGTTTGCGATAATAGCGCAAGGCCATGCGGGCTCCGATAAATGCAGCCGCGGCTGCCGGCGCTGGAGTCATTTAGCTGGCAACAGCTGTCGCTGCAGCGGCACTAGGCACATTCGCGTACTCGTGCATTCCCATATTCGCTGGCCACATGCAAGCCACTTTAACAAGCGCCATTGCAGCCCAGCTGGAGGCGGAGCCGATCTTGGACAACACACAGCTGCTGGAGTTTCAGGTGCGCAGTCGCGACATCGACTGGAAGCTCTATGTGCGGCCGCTGGATGTACAGGTGCGCGGGGAGGCCGTCTACCTGGACAGGCAGTCGGACTTGCTGAGCAACCATCGGCGCAGAAGCGCGCGGCGCGAGTTGCTCGTCTGCCACGACATGATGGGCAACTACTTGACGGATCGGTAAGTGTGCGCCAGCATTCGATATACACATGTGACGACAATTAAGACACCGGCTTTCCCTTGCAGGCACTACCACAGCTCGCAGAAGTACGACGATTACCGCTTCTTGCACTGGTCCGCCGTCGACTACTTCTGCTACTTCAGTCACAACTACGTGACCATTCCGCCGAGCGGCTGGCTGAACGCCGCCCATCGCCACGGCGTCCCCGTCCTGGGCACCTACATAGTCGAGGGCAGCACCGGCAGTAAGCTGCTCCACGAAGTCCTCGCCAGCGCCGAGAGCGTCCACCGCGCGGTCACTGCCATGACGCGTCTCTGCCTCCACTTCGGCTTCGAAGGCTGGCTGGTGAATGTCGAGTGCCAGGTGCTCCCCAAGGCAATGCCCAATCTCTAGTGAGTAACATCTACTGAAACCAGAGTACCTCAGTCATTGCTCACCCCACGCCCAACTCAACTTTGCAGCCTGTTTGTGGAGGAGCTGCGCCGCCTGACCGAGGCGCAGGTGCCGAGCGGACGCGTCTTCTGGTACGACAGCGTCGTCAGCAGCGGCAACCTGCAGTGGCAGAACGAGCTGAACGAGCGCAACGTGCGGTTCTTCCGGGCCAGCCACGGCACCCTGGTCAACTACTCGTGGGACGATCGCAGCCTGGCCAACAGCGAGGCGACCATTCAACGCGAGGGGGCGCCGCCGCACCGCCTGTTCATGGGCCTGGACGTGTTTGGGCGCGGCCAGCTGGGGCGTTTCCGCAGCGCCCAGACCTTGGCCAGGATTGCGGCGCGCGGCTTCTCCGCGGGCATCTTCGCGCCCGCCTGGTGCTTCGAGACCCTGCAGCAGTTCAACTACAACATACGCGACAGCAGCGGCGACGAGTCGGTGAACGCCGCCTTCCTGCTCAGGAACGAGTACTGGTGGGCCCGGCTGTGGCCCAGCCTGGCCACTCATCCCTATCGCCGGCTGCCCTTCTACACGAACTTCTGCGTGGGCTCGGGCCGCAACAGCTTCGAGTGCGGCGCCCGCCAACGCACCGGCCAGCCGTTCTTCAATTTGGCGCGCCAGGAGCTGCAGCCGTCGGTGCCGCTGGGCGGGAATGCGGAGCACAGCTTTGACACCGCCTACGCCGGTGGCTGCGCGCTGCGAATCGTGAACTATGTGCGCGCCTTCCGGCTGTTCCTCACCGAGTTCCAGCTGCCCCAGGGCATCCTGCTGCTGGGCTACGCCTACAAGATAAGCGCCCCGGACCAGAGGCACGCGCTGGACGTGGTGCTGCGGCTCTGCCCGCCCCAGCAGCCCACGCAGGACGCGTACATCTTCTGCGGCGACTACGGGGAGAACGTTATCACGCAGGATACCTGCTACATTTCGCCGGTAGGTGGCGCGCTGCCGGCCAGCCTCCTGCACGAGCAGCTGCCCCTGGAGCGCGGCGCCCTGGGCGAGAACTGGCGTGTGCGCTACTATCTAGCCAAATTCGATGGACCCGTGCAGCTGCAGGACATCGGCGTGCTGGGCCGTCGACCGGACCAGTCCACTTCCGAGGCATACATCGGCGCCATCTATGTGCACGGCCTGCAGCCGGACGACTGGGAAAAGGCGCAGCCCAGCCACCAGATCAATATTCCCCTGTACAGCCAACAGCTCTGGCGGCAGCACGAGATAATTGGAAACAGCGCTGCCTAAAATAAACCAAGTTCATTTTATAGACATGCAAATCAGTTTTTTTCTCTCTCTCTCTCTCTCTTATCCCTCTCTCAATCTGCCCGTTTCGATAAAGTGCTTTCAAGTTGGTTTCATCTCTGATTCGCTTGCAACATTTTGTGCTGGTATCTTTAGTATAACTTTAACAACAAGTTTGTGCACTTTGAAGCCAAGTCAAATGCATTGGCCCAGTCGAGGCTTTTGGTTATACCATAAACTTATTCACTTAAGACTTTTATATCAAGCATAAACTTCCTAGACTTGTAATTTTTGCTTAGCCAAACTCAAATCTGTTTTAGTAGAGGAGACAAAGTAAAGCTATTCGCCTTGCATTGCCTGCAAGCGTATTTTATACCCATTAAAAATGCATTTTGGGGTATACTGCTTTTGTGAGAGTGTGTGTAAGTGGTAGAAGAAGGCGTGGCAGATCCCATAATGCATATATGTATATTTTTGATCAGAATGACGAGCTGAATCGATTGAGACCTGTCCGTCTGTCTGTCCATATGTATGTGCCGTAGTCGCTATATAGCACGCACGGATCAAGTTTGTTTCAAAAAATCGATAGCTTTTGCTCGATTATCGATCAAAACAAATTAGTTGTCATTCTGTCTCGTACTTTAGAGATGGGGTCTCCACATTTTGCACTTACAGGGCGGTCCATATCCCCTGGATCCATCTGGCAACCCTGCATCCCACTGCGACGAGCAGAATACGCCGTATTAGCTCAATGCTAAATGGTCGCATAACGATATTGAATTTAAATAGTAATATCAGCAAATTTACTTGAACCAAATCAAATGATTATTATCGGAATGTAATGGTCCGTTGAACATGGACAACTGTTTGATAGGCTTACATATAATCACTATGAGGGTATCTTCTAGTCAGTCATCCTAGACTTGGGCACTTTTGCTTCCTGCTCGCCATTATTCATCGGAAGCTGGCCAACAAACTGCTCTGCAATTTTCGTAGACTTTTACGTTCTTCAGTTACGCAAATGTGGGCATAGAATTCCGCCACCACCTAGCCCCCTTGACCCTTGCCCCTTGCGCCCGTTGCCCATTGTCCGTGGTCCGTTGCCAACTGCCCTGTGGCCTTTGGCCTGTACTTTTCATGTCAGCTTGGTCACTTGACCATCAGTCAACTTCACTTGCAGCGCTTTGTGTGCGGCCTGTGGGCGTGGCACGTACACATGTAGCCCATGGTTAATAGACGGGAGGAGTCTTCCACAATTTGTTTGCCAAAGGCGCTCCCCTCCCAGCAGAAATTGACGCCAGAAAAACGCGCTCAATTTTAGAGGCAGCCATAAAAAAACGTGTGCCACAAAAAGAGAAGCGGAAGAGATAAAAACGCGTCGGTCAAGCCAACAGGACAATAGAATGTTTCAAGCTACCCACAGGCCCAGCGTTTTCCTTTCTTTTTTTTTTTCCTTGGTCCGAGTGCAGTGCCCAGTGCATGGCTCAGTGCTGTTCAAACTGTAATTTCACACGGCTTTCGCTTGACCAGCCACAGCACACAGCACACACATATGTATATACATACACATATTCGATATTCTGTATTCAGTATGCAGTGCGTGACATTTTGCCTACATTTGCATATATGTAAATATTTTGTATATAAGATATCGACGTACATATATATATATATTATATATGTATATGAGTGTAAATGTACATAGATCTGTAGGTGAATGGTGTAAATTTATTCTCCTGTTTTCAATATTGCCATCGAGAATGTGTTATAAAAGGATGTGCGTTTATGTACATATATGGGAAACAGAGGAAAGGAAATATACATATTCTTGATGAGATACTCGTAAATATTATAACACCATAAGGGCACCTGGGGACTTTAATATAAGAATCCTTCATAAATGCTCCATATGTAAAGTTTCATTAGAAGCTCTGTCGAGTGATAGACGTATTGTGTTTTGAAGGAGCTTAAGTAGAATCCTCAATAATCTGCTTAATTATATCATTACCCCTTTCATTATACTAAACAAACAATTGTATACATAATAATTGTTACATAAGTATGTATAATATACATATATGTATATACATACCCTATTTCAATATGTTTACCTTGATTTGATCAAACCAAGTCGTAAAGGTTTCTAAGCCCTCATTTATCAGCGTTCCAACTTTGCCACGCATTAATCAACTGCTATCATATTTATAGGCGTATTGGCGACATTGCGCCTTAAATCTGTGCTCATTAATCTAATGCTCTAAACTCTATAAGCATTATTGCCAACTCACTGACTCGTCAGAACTGCAGAGCTCCTCTACTGGAGGAGCCTTTGTTCAAACACTTATTCCAAAAAATGAAGTCAACTCATTACAATCCAAACTCTCATAAAACTGCCTTAAAACACTTAATTTGTATACATTAAAGTCAATCGTAATCCCGTAAATACAATGATCGAAAATATGCATAATGAGTTATGCTGCGATTTGCAATACCTTTAATCCCATCGAGCTTTTCGAGCTCTTAGCTTTTGCTTTTGTTAATTTGCTGTCGAAATTCTTTCGGATGCTAGTAAACTACGATTCCAGTTATACGATAGTGTTATAATTGATAAGGTTGCATCTAGCTCGACTGACAAGCCCTATAAAACGAATTGCAATATTAGTTTGATTTCTAAAATCATTTAACAATTTGATTTTTACACACAAAAGCCACTTTCCATTGTTTGGTAGGAAAAGCAGCTCTGGTAGGATACGGGGTATATCCTAGTCAGGCATTTCTGTGTAAAGCACTGTTACTTACATTGAGATTCTTTGTTTTGTTTGAACGTTTATGCCGTCTGCTGTAGTTGACATCTGCTCAGCTTTTTATGACACAACCACAGAGCTGCATAAATTTGAAATATATATAAAAACAGATATACAAGAAACTACTTCAAAAGGCAGCGCTTGACGGCAGGTTCTAATAATTAACTGTCAGTTGACCCTTGAAAACATGTCAATTATGGCATTATATATGTATATGTATGTTTATAAATGGAACAATACCCCAATAAAAACCACAAACTTATCATAGTTCACATCATAAATGTAAATGTTATTATTGAAATATCCATGCCGAATTTGGGGACTCTATCTTCTAACGATATTAGGGATATGCCAATTACATGAAAGAAGTATGATTTACGCTTGCCATAGAAAGGCAATAAAAATCATTAGTATAAATGACACGTTCGCCTAGATTGGCGAGCAAACTATATCGATTGGTACATATTAAGCATATGTATGTATATTCCTACCTCTATACCTCCTTCCAATTTACAGCGGTTAACTTACATAAATCAAAGTTCATCAATGAAAATATTTGTAAGTATATAAATATATACATAAGTGTATATATGTAAGTATAAATATATGTTGTAATGTTGGCATTATTCTCGCCTTTGCTTTTTGATCAATTTATAAAGTGGTTAATCAGGAAATGCTGGAAATCATATTTGTTGAAGAGTTAGAAAGTTAAAGTTTTGTCTGTATATTCTTTGAATGTGGACCCGCAAAGATCAAAGAGCAAAACGGGGCGTGGCAAACTGTACAAGTCCAAATCTCCTACACTGTAAAAGTTAGAAACATACAAATACATTCCAATCCACAGTTACGTTACTTATGGCTCGCTCTAAAAACTAGTCAAAATTTATTTATCTACGCACAGTGGGGAGTGGCAAATCGGGAAAATATGTATTTTGCGCAGTATAAGATATAGAAACTCAGAACTTAAAGATTAAAATGTTTTTATCATTGTCTATTGAATTGCCAAAAAAGAATCTATCTGTACATATTTATATACCGTGGGAGGGTGTGGCATATGGGAAGATGGGATGTCTGCAGTCGGAAACGCCCAACTGAAACGCTATTACTTGTTTTTACTTATAATTTAAATATATAATGTTTAAGTCGAGCTGATAGTATTATCTCAATATACATATCTATATAAGTCAAGCAGTCTTGAAGTCGAACTCTATTCTCCCTGACTCTATTCTCCCCATTGACACAGTCTGTGTCGTTTGCTTGGCTTTCCACGCCATGGCCACAGTCTGCTATTGTCTATTTCAAATACCAGCAAGGCTGCTTGCTTCCCATCTCGGTCTGGCTCGTACTCAGTCCACTGTTGGTCCCATGTCCACTCGCACACTCGCATTTCCAATGCCGGGCAGCACACAAAGCCAGCCTGAGAGTGTTTAACTAGCTGTTAAGTCATCTCAGCTGAATAGTTTGTGTTGGCAAAATACAGTTTGACAGCAAGTTAAAGTGTCGATAATCATATCTGCTCCGCTGTCAATTGAAAGAGATGAGCCCGAGGGCAGGCTGCGAGTGGAGGAGGACATCAATGTTGTCCATCATCTTACGCCATGGACGATTGGGTATTCACAATGAAGAGGCAAAGAGCCGAGAAGTGGATGATGGTCGAGCGATTGCCCGGCCAGCAGATACCCTGCTGCCGCCCGCCTGTGTGTGTAACTCGAGCATTTCTGTTGGGCCAGGATGCACTACCTGCTTTTAGATACTTTGAGCATATTTCTTCAAGCATTCGTTTTTTCAGCTGTGACTTTTTGCATTTTGTTGCCGTTGACATCATTTTTGCATGCATGAGAGCATCTAGGGCCGGAGCTAAACTTCTCTGCCCCAGACCCACGCACACGCCTACACGCCCACACTCCCACTTGCACTCAAAGTTTTTTCATCGTGCCCTTTTATTTGTTTAGTTTTCACTTTTGCTGCTTTTCTTTTCCTGCCTTGTGCTGCGCTGTCGCTCCGGCTGCTCCTCTAGTTCTGGCTCTGTCTCTGGCTCGACTTTGCAGCGCGCTGAAGCGGAAGCGTAAACGCAGCTTTGCTGTTGGCGTTTGCCTGTGATTAGTCGGGGTCGGGTCTGATGGGCTGCTGCAATGAAAAGGCCAGCCAGAGCTGTGCTCCGGGAGGCGTCATTAGCATTACGGGCTTTCGGTCAGGCCAGGGCTAGGCCCGGTCAGGTCGAGCTATCAGTGTGATTTGTTAACATCTGGATTATGCATAGCTTCCGCTTCCTCTCGCCAGCAAAACGCAGGGAGCGATGAGCTGAGCTTCCATTCAATTTGAATAAGCAGCATTGAAACCAAAGGAGTATGCACTCGCCCACTCCTGCCGTCCATCTAACTCATTCGGAAAATGTTGTTTGTGGCTCTAAATCAGCCAAAAGCAACAATTGCAACAAAAACAAAAACACGCCCAGTAACAACAACAACAACAACATCGGCCAAGTTACATAGATATTCGCTCGGGCTGGAATTTTCGGTTGACCCAGTTTTCGAGCTTTTGGGCCTGGCCAAACTCGGCGGCGAACCGCTGGCTGGGGTTTTTCTGGTTTTGCCATTTATTTTGCATTTCCAACATTATTTCCCATAAATGTACACGAAATTGTTAATTTAATAGCTGACTGCAGCAGCCAGCCATTGTCAAATGCCGAAGGATTTGCCCACGTGTGTGTGTGTGTGTGGGTGGGTGTGTGTATGCATTTATGCATATGACAGTTATTGTTACTGTTACAATGCATTCCATTGCCTTTACTACAGCTGACATATGAATAAATAAATCCACAAATTTAAACGAGTTTCGTTATGGTTTACAACATATTTAAGGCAACAGCTTGTAGGTTCGATTCGTGTAGCTCAAGTCCCAGCTAATTGGCTTGATAAGGTCGGACAACCTAATTAGAACAAGTCACAGCATGCCGCACAGTCGAATGAACTCTCTTGGGGCTATTCAGGCACACATAATGCAAGCAATGGGATAATTGGTTCAGTCCTCGAATGATTTTGTTACAGAGATCTTAGCTAAGCTAATCATATAGCTAAGTTTAAGAATTGAATATTTTTTGTTGATAAAAGAATGAAATAGTTCTTTTAAGATCACAATTTCCAAAATATACCAAGATATTTCTTTTTTGTCACAATTTGCTAATTATTAATTACAATACATATGTCAGTGATTACACTGTTCCATTTTGGAGCTCGATTTCTAAGAAATTCCAAGATAGTTGTTAATTATGGTTTATATCAAGGTAAGAGTAATTTATTCCTTAAATTTCTTGATAGAAGATAAGGTGTTTCTCGATTTCTCACTTACGCAGTGAGTGTAGACATATAATTTTTGGCGAATCCTTAGAGATATACTAATTTAGTATCAATCTAGAAAGAATTATATAACAGGAAATCATGTCGTATTTTCATCGATAGAGAAGATTGCCAAATAATAAATTATAGAATGTTGTCAATATTGAAAAATATAAACACTTGCAGTTTTCCAAGTGTTCCTATGTGCGCATGTATATTCGTTATAGCTCTTCGATCTCGTCAACCCTAACAATATTTGCATTCAATAGCGGAATGACGAACGACGAACGACGATGTTCGAATATACTGAAGAATAGACGGAAGGACGAACGAACAGGAGGATGAATGTTATCTAAAATCCATATACTCATTTCACGTGAAGAATGAGCATGATCACTTATACCTATTGCTATAGTCTCTCACGGACTGTCTTTGGAGCATGACGCAAATATAATGTAAGTTTACTTAGATTAATATAGATAATTCGCTGGGCGCTCAGTAGAGCAACTTGTGATCAAACAGAGAATCCTGATATTTCTAGGCTTAACACTTGCCCACAACTACAAGGCGGATATACACATAGCTAGTATTACTATTAAAACTAACATATAATGAAGGTTGACTAGCAAAACTCTGAGGAATATAGTTACATCTGTTTTGTCAAGCTGCAGTTTAGAGTTTGTTTCAAACAAATGTCTTGTACGTATTGATTGCTCTCAGTGCTCAGTTTTAGTAGACTGGCAGCTACATAGTGATTTCAGATGTGCCACGCCCACACATATAAGTACTCAAAAGTATTCGAGATGCTTGATTCTTGCAAACAATGAAACGAACTTCGAACCGTAGATTGCATTAAACTAATACACCCTCAAGTTCCCTTAACAATGAACATTATCACTTTCATTATGAACTGAAATTGATTTCGAAAATGAAGCGCTCTGCTGATGAGTCTCTTAACTCTTTGGGAATGTAAATATGAAAAGTTCATAAAGCAAGGACCAAGTGAAAGGCAAACCGAGAGTAGCCCGCCGTCAACTGGCTGGATTAACTTTTCTAATAATCCAGCAGTTTGCCAGTCAACACAAATGCGGATAATAGAAGCTATCAATGTCATGCAGTGTCGGGAGCGAAAATTTTAACGAAAATTCGATCCGAGTTGCCGGAAAACAGGGGAAAACTTTACGCGATTCGCATGGGCAGGGCGAAGCGACGTGCTCGACATGATTTTGCTCCAATTATAATAACATTTAAACTGTCTGTAGCCCGCAACCCGCAGCCTGTAATCCGTAATCCGTTATCCGTAATCCGTAGTCCGTAACCCGTAGTCCGTCAGCAGTTGCTGCTTACCCATGGCTCGGTAATAATATTTCACACACTTAAATCGAGTGCAGCGCACACAAAATGCAATGTGCGCAATTTCCGATCTCCATTCTCCGTTGGCAATCTGTCACGTTTGTCCCTGTGTGTGCATGTGTGTGTGTGTGTGTGCTTGGCTTTTATTCTTTGCTACTCCTGCTGCTGCTGCTGCTGCTGCTGCTGGGCATCATTATAACACACTAATGAGTTTCCGTCCGTCCGGCATCTGTCAGTCTTGCCATTTCGCAATTCGCATAAATTAAAGCCCACTTTCGGGGGCATCGCTTTAATTGCAACAATGTTGATCGAACGACCTGGGAACAAAAGGCAGAGCCATTAGTGTGTGAACTTTTAGCGGCTGCACACGGCTCGACTTAAAGTGAAACCTAATTTGTCCACATCCTTACTTATTGATGGACCCGTGCCCCAGTTGAAAAAGTCTTGAAAGGTCAACTGACCTCAAATAGAAATGCAATAAGTCAGAGTGCTGTAGTCGGGTGTGCTCGACTGCAAGATGCATACGTTGATGCAGAGCAGAAGCTGACACCAATATATCTATATATGATATCAATATTTCTATCTATCTTGGCAAGGGGATAAGAATAATGGAGAACGAATTTTTTTCAAGGGGATAGAATTTTTCGATTTATAGTGATTTTCGCTTTTCAAGATTCTACTGTATCTATCTACTATCGAGAATAAATTAGTGCAATATTAAATACTGCACCTCAATCGAGTCGGTTCATTATTGAGGAAATTAAGAGTGAGACCTCAGCATCGAGCTAAAGAAACTTGCGGTAAATAAAATAAAGCATACATTAATTAAAATGCTTAAACGCGGGAGCATGGGAAATTAATTTTTAATTCACGCTCTCCAAAACTCTTCTCATGATATTTTGATCGCCAGAACTGAGATGCTGCTGGCTGGCTGCATGAGTCCCACAGTCGGCTGTCGACTTCATATCTTTCCGCACCACAGTGTCAGTTATCAGCGCCCAGCAAACACCACTCGCACCACGCCCTGCTCTGCCGCAACTATTGCCATGGCAAGAGCAAAAACAAAGCGAAGCGCGAATTCGCAATATATTCCGATGTCCGTCCAGCAATTAAAACTATTTAAGCCGCGCCAGCAATACATATTACACGAATGCTATTCCACAACAAAAATGGATTACATAACAGAGCCGAGATCGTTTAAAAATAGCCTGGGCAGTGGTCATAGTGATGGCTTAGCAGCCGAAATGGCAGAGGATGCAGCTGTGGACAAAGCTCTGCCAACGCTTATTGGCATAATCAATTACAGCACTTAGAATGTTGCATCAAATTATTGCCCTTGATAAGACCCCACGGCACGATTCAACCTTCAATACTTTCTTTCAGTGCGATTTGAAATTGAATTACCTACTGCATATTGAATAAAATGTAAACCTTATCTGAAACTACCTTTTGAGGTTTGCAGTTGGAAAAGACAGTTGCCAAAATAAAGCGGACTGCTATACCAAACACACAGGGCCAAATCAAGCACAGTTCTAATTTTAGTCCATTCTTCCACGCTCAGCCCCATCACAGGCAATGCAGTTTTACCTTGACCTTGCAGTCTTCCCATACCAACAATTTTTCGTATTGTATGGAATGGATGTAAAATCAATAGATCAGATCTATTCTTGTTACTCTATTCGAATCAAAAAATCCTATTATATTATATTTTTATATATTTTGGTTATGGCATAAATATTGAATTGTTTTAAAAAATAAAAAAATAAATATTAGCATTAGCCTAAGGCGTAGATAAGATAGCTCAAAGAATTATGTTTTAAGTTGCCATAGTATTTGATTTTTGCCTTAGTCGTTTGCCATAACATAAGAAAACAAATAAATTATGCACTAAATTGCTTAAACAAATAAAAAAAAGTTCTATAAATTATCTATCATAAATGATTGGAGTGTATTTTACATGCTTATGCATTGCTAGATTAAATGCAAAATTGAATAGCACATAACAATTTCATGACAATAAAAGAGGAATTGTTTATCTGAAAAGCTCAGTCCGCTTGTCGCGTCTTTAGCTCTTCTAGATAGCGAGTGCGGACAGAAGAGCGGACAGATTGCTCTAAACGAACTCGGCTTAGACTCCTGCTCAAGAATAAATAATCTTATTGGTGTCGACCACGCCTTCAGCTTCATTTTCCTATTTTCAATACGCCCAACAACACTCAAACCTCTCACATAAAATTCACTGCACAAAATTCACTTAAATATTATTAAAATCGTTGTCAACATGATTTTGGTGCTAAATGGAATGAAACTATTTAAATTAAGTTGAAGCCTTCAGCCTGTTACTCAGCCTCAGCATTACTTAGGCTCAAGTGAGTTCTTATTGGACACTGCCTAATTGGAAAACTAAAAGTGTTCGATGAAGAGAGACCGAAAAACACTTGTGACACTGCACTACGGGAGCAAAGTTTGCTCCAACTTAATGATTAATTGACTCAATCGAGGCTGCGATTCGATTGCCATGGCCTGGCGAGATATTGCTCTCATAAATCGTATTTGCAGAATATTTGCAAATGTTTGCATTGTGGCCAAACTTTGATTGATAGCTGCAGTTTCTTGGCAGCTGCTCCTATTGGACCAAGAATATTGCATGCATTAGATGAATAGAGTTTCCAGTTTAGAGTAGTACGAGCTCAGATCCAGTCGACTGATGTGCAGTTGCTCACAATTTGGCATTGCTTAAATGATTATGACTTGACTGAGCACGAGCAAGAGGCGAGCTTTGTCTGAATTGTGAGCAAGTGCGGAGAGGAAAATGTTTAATGTAGCTGGCATCAAATGAATACTAAATCACGCTTTGCAATATTTCTCATTTATTCACTCATTCCGCATGCACCGAGCGTGTCGCGCGGCGCGTCTGAGGCGCCTTTCGGGGCACGAAATTGCTGGGGCCGTGTTCAGGTCTAGCGGCGCCTCATAACTCTTGCACTTGCCCAACGAGCGCAGGCGAATGCGAAGGCAACCACAATACAACAAAACCCACAACCCAACCCCACAGCACAGCCAGCCGAAAGAAAGGCAGTTGGGTGTGCCGGGCGCGGTTGCTCAATTGTTCCCTTTGTACCGAGTGTATCAGCCAAAGAGCTGTGTGCGGCGTGTTCTTGAAATGTCTAAGTGCTGTCTGCCTGCCTCCCTAATGGCTATCCAAGTATATGTGTTTATGTGCTCGGTATATTCTATTTATGCTTGCATTTATATATAAATATTTATTTTAGACTTTACAGTGCCTGTTTTTAGAGGACATCATCTAGTCCGAGCTGGGCACTTGAAGAGCTTTGTGGTTGTTGGCAAATGTGCCATCGATTGAGATGGACCCTCTTTTGCCTCTGACTCGTATTTACTCTGATTGGATTGTGATTTAGCTTAAGTGCTGGTTCGATAAGTATTTGAGGCCATCTTGTTGTAACAGAAGAAGAATTCCAAATCAGAAGTAACAGATATTTACTACATGCTTTAAATCCTTCAATTATGTGTTATAGTTTCATAAATGCATATATCAGCATGATAATTGGTTCTCAAAATGAGTTATCAAAAGTTTTCTTTGCTGAAGCTTTCCTTAGGTAGAATAGACCTCAGGCACAGGACATTTGTATACTTTTAACCCATTGAAAATAGGAATTCTTGAGAAAATGTCTCTAATTGGTTCTTTAAGATATTATGTTTTTGACAAACAGTAGCTTCGAAAGATGTGCATTGGTCAATCTGTTCCTCTTCTCCGTAACGGTAGCACCCGCTATAGAGAAACCACTCTGCTGACACTGAAGAGCCTCGTGCTTTGCCGCAAAACGACTCTAGAGACCAAGACGATTATTATTATGAGTAATCGATTGTGATTTTAGTTAATCGAAACCCATTTGACGATACAATTAGATCGCCAATGGAGGCGATTATTTTGAATTTGGTATCATGATATATTGTGCCATCATTAGTTGAGCTTATCAAGTCATGTTGGCCTGACTATTTGTCTTTCTATCTGTGTGCTTATCTGTCTCTCTATATATCTCTCTTGCTATATGTCTCTCTGTTTTTCATTTCATCTGCCTGCCTAACCGTTCATTCCTAGAGCAAAAGCCAGAGTCGGGCAATTTAAATGCGAGATTTTCACATTGTTTATTTCGTTTGATAGCCGACCTCATATTACAAGTTGATGCAGGTCTACCTTGGACTTAGGATACCCACACTCTTCTATCAATGACCATGAAAACGTAATTCAAACACTAAATGCTTTGACAAACACACACATCTGGATGTTGTCAAAGTTCTCTTAAAATTTCATTAAGCAAAAGCATTCAGAACAAAAGTTGTTCCACACTTAAGTTTCCATGCTACTCGCAGTCGCTGCACAGCAGGAAAGGCGTTTGCTTGTATATGTGTGCGTATGTATGTATGTGTGTCTGTTTGAGTGTGTTACATGTATGTAGCCCTCTCCCTTGTCCATCCACTATGATATAGGCAGCCTCGAGAATCGAATACTGCACGAGCAGTGCTCCTGTAAAAGCTTAATTTCATTTTTGGTAACTGAATCCTTTTAGTCTTTGTTCGATTAAATAGTAAACGTATCATAGAACTGGGATAGAGCAACAGAAAAATCCCCTTATAGCTCTTGATGTAGTCATAAAAAGAGCAACATTTTATAGACATTGTATCTTTCTATACAAAGTATACCTCCATCAACTTTACTATGCTAGCTCGCTTCTGTTTAAGCACCACGCACAACACTTGCTCAAAGTCTGCTGGGATATTCAAAGTATTCAACAGAAGTGAACATTCCTTCCTATTTTCTGCACTTAATAAAAAGCATAACCGAAGGATGCCCCATGCAAATAAATGGGTGTTGTTTGCTTGCCAATGTCTGCTCGTTATTTGGCGTCACTTTCGCTGAAAGTTCGGTGTATTAATATTCGTCATTATTTGCGCCTGTCCAAGGTAACAAAGTGCCGGCCCCCAAGGAAAGCCTTTTAAATTATAATGCGCAGTTGCTGGGGGTCCTGCTGCCAGTCAGCCCAGCAATGGGCCGAAGGAGTTTGAAAAATGTGGCATGCAACAAGCGAGGCGGAGTCTTGGCTCTGTAGTATCCCTTGACAACAGAACGTATACGCAATAAATCAGCAAATCGCATCTTGATTGCCTTTGCCCACATGCATGTACGTTCTATATGTATCATGTAGGCCGAGTTTACATTCTATATGTATACTCCAAGGAACGAGCTATAACAAATTTGACGCAGCCATCAGTCAAACATAAACAACCCAGCCGCTCCCAGTCCCTGTCATCGGCTCCTAGATCAAATCCATTTCGAGAGCTTAACAAATGACCCAATTTATCAACATAAGAGCTGGGAATTTTGGCAGCTCTGCTGCTGCTGCTGCTGCTGTTGCTCCTTCAATTCACTGGCAAACCGATTACAGCGCATTGCAAAAGTTAGTTAAACACTTCCAACACAATTGCCGACTGGTGGCTCTTTTATTATGTTAAGAGCGAACAGATACGGAATAATACAGAAGAAAAGCATGCGAGAACGGTGCAATCGGGAGCTACCGACTGCATAATACTCCTTCGTGCCTTAAAATACACTTGAATATTTCTTGGTAAAACAGTCAGGAAGACCCAATTAGCTCGTTCTCTTTGCCACGCCCTCTAAAGGCGTCTCTAAAGGTCTATATATATTTGTGCTGTAGAGTTATTCTTCCAAATATCTATTACCTCGATTAGAATCTCCATTACATCATCAAACGAAAATACAATCACACAATACAGTATGCATTAAAACATTTCAAATTTCAAGTCATGTACAAAACCAATATACTCGTTTCACTTGGTGAATGAGTATGATGAAGTGTTTTTAGCCATTTGATGTGAAAATTTTTCAGATGCTATCAACTCGTTACAAAAGCAAAATTTAAATGTAAATTGAAAAATTGCCTTTTATACTCTGTTTGGCACTGGCTAAGCGGGTATATTGGCTGCTTGCCAAACATTTTCACTACGAGTAAGTGCCGAGTCGGGACATACCCGACCTTGGCATTCGTTTGATCGCCTGCCTTCATCAGTTTCATCACAAACTCTGTCCACACATATCCCTTCGCTTTGAGCGGCGTCCTTCAGGTGCCTGCTGGCAGCGAGGCTCACAATTTGAGCGACACTTTGACGTCAGCGCCAATTGTAATACCCTGGACCCATTGAAAATGGAAGTTCGGGATACAATGGTTTTGTTAACATGCATGTAACAGGCAGAAGAAGGCGTGGCAGACCCCATAAGGTATATATGTATATTCCTGATCAAGACTATAAGTTAAATCAACATAGCCTTTTTCGCCTGTCTGCCTGTCCGGGTCGCTCCCGAGATTACTAATCCAATATTTTTTTGTTATCGATTAAAACCCTATCGAAAATTAGGTATAACACATTTTTGGAGCTAGAGTTTCAAAATTTGAAATATAGATTCGTGTGTATTTTAGAGAATTTCGATTTTTGTCATAATCCATCCATTCCCTACAAGCAACTGATGAAATGAAATATCAGCTCCTCAGAGGATTCTGGGGGATTTCGTAGTCGAGCCGCCTCGACTAGAGTTTTCTTATTCGTTTGTTTTTGTCGCTGCTGTTGGTCCCGTTATTTGGGCAGTTGTTATTGCCATGAAAGGGAAATCAGTCCAAGCAGGCTGTGCGAAAATTTGCGCCGTCAGCGCTGCCGAAGCCTTCCGTTGATTTTCCTGTCTGCTCGTCTGCTGCCTTTTAACTTGCTTTGATGACGAGCGACTATAGAGCACATAAACTGCCAAATAA
Source organism: Drosophila navojoa (assembly GCF_054131105.1). Taxonomy (NCBI): domain Eukaryota; kingdom Metazoa; phylum Arthropoda; class Insecta; order Diptera; family Drosophilidae; genus Drosophila; species Drosophila navojoa. Next base: position 27,207,733 of record NC_142895.1, read on the forward strand.
CATATACAGCAGACGCACATACATACATATATGAGCTACATAAATATATGTATATGTATATGTGTATATCCACACATCCATTTATACTTTAATATGCACAGGGTTGGCTTCTAAACGTTCAGTCCCTGAAGGCACAGCGAAGCGTATCATATCTCTCATACATTATGCATCTATTAATTAATTAATTGTTTTATTTTCCTTATTCATTTGTTACTTAAAGAGAATTTAGACAATGTCAAACATTTAAATTAGCTCTTTTACCAAGGAAAGTCTTCTGTTAACAAATAGTCTTAAGGTGCATAATTACTCAAAATTTATAAGTATTTCTAGTTCCAGTTATGACAACTCTGATTCACAAAATTTGCTTTACATTGATATAATTATAATTTTCATTTAATTATTTCATAGCTTACAGCCTTCGCCTTCAGTGAGTCTTAAGTTATTTGATTACTTGGAAAACTAAGTTATTGCCTGCCTGCGGGCTGAACCGCTCCTGCCTGTAGACTCAGCTTATTAATATACACACATAATGTGTTTGTTGTTTACAAGCCTCACGCACTTTTTCATCATGGAACAGGAAGAGGAAGAACTAAAGTTTCGCTTGGCCTTTTTGCCATTGCGGCTGTTTGCGGGCTGCCAACTCCTAGGATATGTCATAAATAAGCGCTTACAGCGACGTCAGGGCTGCGCCGTCCCACCCCAGCCCTGATGTGTGCTCGTCTGGGTCTGGGTCTGGCTGACACCGGCGGATCTCAGTCGCTGTCTGCTTATGCTCTACAGTTTTTGGCCATGTCCATAGCCGTGGCCGTGTCCGTGTCCGGGTCCGGGTCCATGTTGCCGATTCTCATTGCAAATGGCATATGCAAAGCAAATGTCGCATAAATCAAATTGCCTGGGCAGGAGCGATGCCGAAGCAGAAACAGAAGCAGAAGCTGGCAAAGCGACAAAGAGTCGACACTGAGTAACTGTTGGCACTGGCCGTGCCAATGGAGATGCCAAGGCTTTGCTAAGCCAGCTGGCAGGCATAGAGGGAGCGGCCCGCCTCCTGCCCGCCAAGCAGATTGGCCAAGGTCGGGGCTGGGCTGGTTGAGGTCGGCCAGTTGATATCTCGAGGAGATTTCATTTCTGGCTTCTGGTTGCGCGTTGCATTCAGCTTTAATGCAGCAGCAATGAATGCATCAGCTCTAGCGGAAGCCCGGGCCGACACAGGAAGCAGCTGCCGGGGCGGATGTTTAGCCGGAAGCAGCAGGTGCGCGGGGCCACTAGTTGGCATTGGTTCTTTCAGCGCATTAGCTTGAATATTGAAATTTGAATGATGCTGGCAGCCAGACACTGCCTGCAATCTGACACCGAGCAGACGAGCTTCACGTGGCATTGAAGTCCGTTTATCCGCCACTTGACGGAGTCAAGCAGCTCGCATTCTCGCTGCATCCTTTGTGCTCGCCCAGCCTTGTGTCTCTCAAATGTTTCTTAAATAAACTTGTCTCCAGCTCTGGCGCCACTTGGCAGCTGCCACTCAGGCAGTCCCGCACACACGCGCGCACACACACACACTGAGACACATTATTGCGTGTCATTTTAAATTAAAACTTAGCTGACGCCCCCCCCAAAGTTGGCTGCAAAAAGTTGCATTGCCCATGGTAAACAGTTTCTCTGCTTACACTAAGCAAAACCAGTCGAGATTGCTTTTTTCTATCTATATATAAGTGAACTTGTGTATTATAAGTAGATGGTAAAGCATTTACGCTCAGTCTATTATTAAAGGATCCAGCTGAAGGTGTAAGCAGGCTGCTGATTTTTTCATAGCAATCTACCATCGTCATTTCTCAGTCATTAGAGCTAGCCCTAATATTATTTGCTTGCATTATATTTTCCTAATTTAAAGTAAAGAAATCATAGAAGACAAACAGCTTATCATATGCTTGCTTAAGTTTATAGACTCGTCAGTGCTGTATCATTGTACATACATATGTCGTATTTCTAATCTTGCTTCATTCCTTTCTCAGCCCTTAAAGTTTTCCTTCATTGGCTTTGACTTTCAGCCTTATGATAATTCTCGTGATAAATTAAACCCATAATAAATACTAATCTAACTAAACCAAATATATAAATGTGTTCAACTTTGTAAGCTTATAAAAACTTTAGACAAAAAAGTTAAAATTAGACAAAAAAGTCTAATATGAATTTTTGTATTAAACATCTGCAGATTAGATCAGATTTTCACTATAACTATGGAGCTACACGTTTCTCCAGTGAAATATCTAAGAAGCACATTAGTTGCTCTGATATCTGATTTGATTTGCCACATAACAAAGCACATGCAGTGAGAATATTTCTTGAAGAAATTCCAAGAAGGAGTTTGGATTCAGGTTGAAACCAACTAGCATGATCAGGGTTTTAAATACTGTATAAGCTAAAGTATTGATACTAGTTAAGATCAACTATGTATGCATGTATGTTTGCATGTATGTATGTATGTATATATATGTATGTATGTATGTATGTATGCATGTCAAGATCAACTATGCAAGCGTATTTAGTTGATGTTGATCAGCTGAGAGAAACAAACATATATATTTGGTCTGGTGCAATATCCCAGTGTAAACTTAGGTTATTAGAGAGAGTCAAGTGATTTTATATCTTCTTAAAAACAGAGCACACAAAATAATAAAATTATAAAACATAAGTTAAATTTATTCATAAATTTGCATAAAACTAAAATACTCAAAATCAATCAATTCACTATACATAAACATGCTATAATAATCTAATAAATAAATATTAGTTATAAAATCAGCTATGATAATTATTATTTATTAGATTATTTTATTTCCATAAAGGATTATTGTGAGCTTTAGTAATATTTATTTAATAGATCTTTATTTATTTATCTTTCTTTACTATTAATCTTTATCTATCTATCTAATAGGATATATCTAATTATATGTCGTTTATATACAGAAGTACTTGAACTTAGATATGCTATAGTTTATTTTAATTGAAATTCCTTCCCTTAGCTTTACAAATATTAATATAAAATTTACAAATTGTTCAAGCTTATTTACGGCTTATCCTGACGCCTTTATGTGGACTGTGGAAAAGCCCTGAGGAAGCTAGTAAAAGGACATACGAAAAACACTTGTGCCTTATTCTCATATCCCACATCATCGATAGGCATGGCAATAGACAATAACAATAGTTATTTAATTCAATTTCTAAATAGAAGGCCACACTCTTCAGATTTCAATCAAATAATTCAACATGGCGGAATAACTTTGTTGTTAATCTTAGCTTTAAGCTAATTTAAATTAATAAAATTCAGCTTAATTTGCTGTTGCTCACTCGTCCACAATCAATTTTTAAAGTATTTTTTTTTTTCAATTGCACTTCTGTTTATCACATGTCTCATTATTATTTGTAAATGTGCTTAAATTACATATTTTTTCAGCTTTTTCGCCTTGTTTAAGCTTTGGCCCAGAGTTGCTATTATACTTGCAGCTGCAGCTTTATCAGCACATGAAATCAGAATTAAATTTGTTTGCAAATAAAAACAAATTTAATTTTGTCTCAGTGCTGCCATTTTTTGGCAGTTGGCAGCTGAGCTGATGCCCCCAACGCCCACCTCCCCTCCGCCCCAGTAGCTCCTTTGTTGGCGCCGCTCTGCGCACTTGCCAAGTACATTTAACAGGTTTGCCCGTCGCACTCATATCCCCTCAAAGACCACGCCTTAACGCTTGCTGTCAGCTCTATATATGCTCTCTCTCTCGCACTCGTCCTCTCCCCCTCTGTCACTCTTTGTTTTTGGTGCTCTTGTGCGCTTTTAATTAACTCTCCAAATACATTATCTATTATATACCCAGCATATATACACATAGTATGCATATATGCATACATGCTCACACACACACACATGTACACACACACATATGTGTGTTTGCATTTTTGAGTGCATTTTCATGTCCTTGCTGTTGTTGTTGTTGTTGTTGTTGTTGTTGTTGTTGCTGTTGCTGTGGTTGCTGCTGCTGCTGCACTGTGAATGACGTTGGGCCTGTCCTGGCCTGGCCCTCGACAACATTAACGCTTAACAACGTGTTATTCCATGTCTAAATTACATTTATGGCCCACTCGCACTCGGTGCAATTTATGACAACACGAGCCACAGCACTGGGGCACAATCATTAAGCATTAACGGGCGCAGCGGCTGATTGGGGCTATCTGTTTTGATGCCATCAATTAGCTCTGGCGCTCGTCGGTCTGCTCACGACAGCCATTAGCATAAAAGAGCTGCGTATGTCCTTTATGGCCAACTAAAAGTCAAATGACTTGCGAAGTTTGCCAAGTATACAATATATGATGAAGCTATAGCACAGAAAGCTATCCCATACCAATAGAGAGAGAGAGAGAGAGAGAGAGAGAGAGAGACAGAAGGAGACTGGGAAATGGAATGCAAGACAAGCCAAGAGCACGCATTCATGAAGTGGAGGACATTGTAATCCGCCCTAACAAGCAAAAGCTGCACTTGAAGTCCGACCGGAAGGTATTTAAGGCAAACTGAATTAAGCTTAGGGCCACGGGCCATGGGTCACGACATGAACAAGAGCACAAACAGCGAAAGCAGCCGCAGCATCAACGGAAAATAAATTAAATAGGGCGAATCATATTCTATACCCTCTACGCACTAGAACCACCCAAGTGGGTCGTCGATGTGGAGAAAAACCTTAAAGTAGCATTGTGGTTAAGCCTTAAAAGAATTTACAGTATGAATCTGTGTCATTTCACTTGATGAAATACAGAGCTGTCCATGGCCGACTGATCCATCTGGCAACCCAACAAGGTTATGTGTGACAAACCCATGCTTTTTGATAATAATCATGTAATTTGATAAAAGTGGAATAGTTGATATCTCTCAGAAGATACAGGGCTGCCAGATGAGTCAGTCCCGTGTTAAACCTCTAGCATACCTAACTGAAACTGAAACCATAGAAAAATTCATAGATAATAATTGAGGACAAGTTCACGTTCAGCTCTCATCATCTCCTCTGATGGGCGTGGCAGGCAGCGAGCACGTTATGCGATGTGTGCCAGCCAGAGGCAACACGCACTGTATTATCCTTAAAAACATCAACGTCAACATATTAATAGTTGCGCCAGGCACCGAGCACCCAGTGGGACCGCAGCCCGTGCATTTGGCATGCCTATTTGCACTCGAATTATAAAACTTCATTTCACTTTCAGCAGTCAGCAAAACAAGCCTAATAAGAGATATTCCGAGAAAGCTGATTTCAACAAGGAATTCGCGGAAAAAATTACTTCTAGGGAAAATACTTTCATCGGCTTTCACGGAAATCTTTGTGGTTTGACTGCCAATTTCTATTGCTATATGGCAGGCGGGCGCAGTTCGTGGAATCGACACAGCGCAGCTCAGCTCATTCTTATACAGCGCTCGACCCACTGGGTAGCTCTGGCCATGTTCGTTATGAATGGCAGCAAACGTTGCGTGAGTTGGACGCTTTGTTTGCTCACATCATTGGCAAAACCAAATTGAAAACGCGTCACAGCGTTAGCGATACATAAGCAAACACATGTGCAAACACACACACACACACTCACAGTCAGAGGGATACAGCAGACATGTGTGTGCGTGTGCGTTGCTTTATAAGGCTAGAGCCATTTGCGGGGTCCCAACAAAAACAATAATTGGCAATGATATTTAATCAGACGAGAATTGAGAAACAACTGTAACGTTGTATCGACCCCCTGACCCCTGACCCCCTGACCATCCATGTTTCCTGCTGCTCTTGGCTCCGTGTGAGTGAAATCACGACCAGCATTTGTAGCCAAGCATGGCCCCAAGGTATTTGCTCTGAATTCCCAAGTTCCCTAACATTGTGTACTTCAAGTTTGCCATCAAACATAGAAGTCCCTATGTACATACACACATACATACCTGATCAGGAGAGTCCTTATTTTTTCTTTTTCTCTCAGGTATTCAGTCTCACTCTCTCATTCTCTTTCTCTCTCTCTGTCTATCTGTTCCGATCTCTTTTTGTCTGTATATACATATACATATGTATGTATATGCTTATATCTTTCTATACATACATACATATGTATCTCTTTATTGCTATATGGTATTCGCTATCTCGTGTTTCTCTTTTCATCCATATATTTTTTTCTCTTTCTCATACTTTGCATATCTTTCATCAACTGTCTTTCTTTATGTGGGTGTATCTCCCTCTAGCTTTCAATTTCGCTATTTCTCTTTCTGCAAATTGTTATATATCATTCTCTTAATTTTTCTCACTCCCTCGCTCCCTGGTTTGCTTTCCTTTTCTTTCTCTCTATCCTATTGGTATCTCTTGTTCTTAATCAGCTCTCATTTCCACGTCTCTGCGTGTATCTATTTCATTTTTATCTTTCTTTAGATCTTTCGTTCTCATTCTGCTGACTCTTGGTTCCCCTCTATCTATTATCTCCCCTTGGTTTTCTCTCCTCCTCTCACCTATTCTGGCTCTCTCTCCATTTTCTCTCTCAATCCTTGTTGGCATGTCTCTTTTTATCTGCCTCTCTCTCTCTCTCTGTCTCTTGCTCTACCTCTTTGTTCCCCTTTCTATCTATGGCATTGCTATCTATCTTCTCCTACTTTGAATATCTCTCTCAATCATCATCTGCTAAGAGTATTGAGGATTCAGTATTCACTCCCGCACGCTCTCTTTGCCTTACTCCAGAGATCAAACACATAAATATGTACATAGTACAACATTTGGGCACAGACTGGATGGGGATTGGTCACGCGGCACAAAGGGCGGCTCTGGGAGCAGCCGAATGTGCCGAAACATTTCAATCGAACCCATTAAGGGAGACTGCAGTGCAATGTAATTGCAGAGACCGAAATGAAGCTATATTAATTCGGCAAATTGAAATTTATCGATTTTAGCCCAATTAATGAATACGAACGGTAAATGCTGCATTTGCTGTCAGCATTTACCACTTAATAGCCATCAGCATGAGCTCCATTGTGCTCGATAATGAGTGGGTTTGTCATCGGCTCTCAGCATTCTAAACATGAAATTGCCTTAGCTCGGCTTTAAGCTGCTTCTGGCTGCATTTACAGCTCTTTAGCCCTTCGGCTCGAGTGTAGAGGATAATCTCTGCTCATTAGCATTTGAAAGCTCAGCTTGCACTTTGCCCATTGTGCTTACGTTTCCCGTTGCAGCTCTTTCGGTTTTTTCCGCTTAACGCCTTCAAGCTATGCCACGCCCACCGCCCCGACAGACAGCCCCGAGAATCTTGCAAAAAAATCTTATTCACGTGCATTTTTCATGTGCTGTCAACCGCGTTTCTGTGTTTTTGCTTCTTCTTCTTTTTTAAATTCTCCTGTCTTTGTGTTATTTTATGCATTTACTTATACCCTAGGCAGGAAGAGGTCCGTCAATAGGTTGCTTAGGTTTGGTGATACGATCTAATCACTTTTGTTTGGCTGCAAAGACGATTTGCGGCATTCTTGCCCTGTTAAAGGGATTCACAATTATCAAAGAAACTTCCAAAGCAACCTCCGACTGCCTAGAGTCTTTTTGCTTCTGACTTAAAGGGGAAGTTTCAACTTTCTATTGCTGTGGGGTATATCAAAGCGTTCTGTATATCGTATAATTGAAAATCAGTTAATTGTTATAAGCGAACCCATTAAAAATGGGAAAACAGGACATAATGCATACATCAGTCAGAAGGAGGCGTGGCGGACCCCATAAAGCCATGTCCGTCTGCCGTATGTGTGAACATATAGATCTCAGAAGATGTGAGATTCAGAGACTTGACATTTTGTTGATAGATTCGTGTATGTCACGCGCATGTCGAGTTTATTTGCAATAATCGATAATTACTTTCATTATTTAGTTGTCGGATATCGAAAATCACTTTGAAAAAAATATCTCCTACATTTATTTATAATTTCGAATAGAATTGACTAACCTCCGATATTATACACATTCAAACTATTCTAAGTATATCTCCGCCATGATGGTCAAAAGATGTTTTTATGTTCTTTGTGTAGATAAACCCAAGTTAATACATATTTAATATATCCCCTTCTCCAACTCCTCTATCTCTTTCTCTCGCACTTTTACTGTGTTTCTCACTCTCCTTACAGCTTCAAAATTCTATCGAGCTAAACATCTTTGTAAAGAGTATTCGTGCACCTCTTCTACACTCGGGCACTTTTTATACAGGGTATGTTCTAGTTTGATTTATGCTGGTATTTGTATATGGTATTGCATTGCTCCCTATTGGGCGTGCCGCAACCAGCTGCAATGCTGTTGCTGTTGTTGTTGTTGCTGTGGCCGTGGCTGAGCAACTCGGCACATTAAGTCGCAGCCACAAACTACCTATGCCACCTACAGCCTGCGTTCTCTTCCTAAGCCCCTCCCACTCCTTCTTTCACTGTCTATCCCTCCCTCTCTCTCTCTCTTTCTCTCTCTCTCTCTCTCTCTCTCTCTCTCTCTCTCTCTCTCTCTCTCTCTCTCTCTCTCTGTGGCTACCCAGTCTGAAACGATGTCGCCGTTGCGAAGGAAACGCTCGCAGCCAGACAACGGATTGCATCTATGCAACTTGTTGTACTGTTGGATGATGTTGTTGTTGTTATTTGCATTGTTTTGTTTACATTATCTGCCGGTTTCTGCACAGCTGCCTTTGAATGGCAACAACGCGATATCCTTGCCATTGTCGGCGTCGTTTACAGAGCTGTTAGCAGCGCTGTCCATCTGCCCATCCGCCCCTCCGCCCCCTGTCAAGTCCCTAACTATATCGTTATTTAGCAGATGTCACGCCGCAGCATTTTGAGCTCGCATTTCCATGTAAATGAAATTATGCTGAGCAGCAGCAATTGGTAGCTAAAAGCACAGTCATACACATGCACACATACAAACATACATACCTAAACATTCCTATATTCACACTGACTGCAGGACCCTCGTTCGCGGTGCCAAATTGCAGAAATTCGTGTGAAAATTGTGTCTTGCACGTGTCCTTCACAATTGGCATCGAAGCGAAATTTCCACAAAGTTTCTCTCGTGTATTTTTCCTCGCTTTCTCTTTTTATACCCTGAACCCATTGAAAATGGGAAATCAGGGTATAATGGTTTTGTTAAAAGTATGTAACAGGCAGAAGGAGGCGTGGCAGACCCCACAAAGTATATATATTCTTGATCAGGACGACAAGCTGAGTCGATTTGGCCCTGTCCGTCTGTCTGTCCGTCCGTCCGTCCGTCCGTCCGTATGTATGAACGCGTCGATTTCAGAAGATATAAGAGCTAGAGACTTCAACTTTTTTTTAAAATGTCCGTATATATCACGCGCAGATCGAGTTTATCACTAAAAAACGATAACTCATTCCGATATTTTTTTATCGATAAAAAACCTTATCGAAGATCACTTAAATAATTATATCTCCTACATCTTTCAAGCTAGAGTCTCCAAATTTAAAATGTATATTAAGAATGAATTTTATACAATTTCGGTTTTTGTTAAAATTTACCCCCCACACCTAAATCCACCCCCTCACCCTCATCTTTGTAAAAGTCGTATATCAAATACTAGAGACTTGAGCTTCGGTATACACATACATTTTAACATTATGATTACGTTCTGAAAGTTTCATTACGATCGTACGTCTAGAAATTAAATTATTAAATAAGTTTTCATTATATTGCCAACACTGCAGCGCAACCCAAGCGTAATCGCCTGTATATGTGAGTGTGTGTATGCGTGTGTTTGTTTGTATGCGTGTGTGTGTGCGTGTATTTGTATGTATGCGTGTGTGTGTGTGTGTGCGTGTGTGTTTGCTAATTATTTTTGAAATATCAGTTGCTTGTAGGGTTCAGGGGATCTCGTAGTCGAGCAGTCTCGACTAGAGCTTTCTTACTTGTTTTTTTTTTTTTTGTTCCAAATTAATGAGTTCCAACAAGTGGCACATAAAAGGAAAACCGAAATAAAAACGTGCACCCAGCCGAAAGCCAACGGAAAAGTTTGTCATAAGTAGCCCAAGCTTCATCCGTTTAGCTCTGCAGCAGCAGGAGCAGCATGAGTTGCAGGAGCCTAGACCTCTGGCATTTGCATATTTTTCTACTTTTTTATATGAGCAATGCTCTTCCACAAAATGGCCAATAAAAAGGGAATAAAAGATTAGGCACTACCTATGTCCATAGAAGCTCTCTCTTTTGTCCGGCCTTATGCAGGAAATGATCTAAAAAGTCATTCGACTAATGGCAATAAGAGATCTCTGCTAAGAATAGTATTTTAACTTTCCTTTAAAGTATTACAGATGTCTATATACATATGTCGAATCATATCTGTGCATTAAGACGCATCCAAGTATTTCAATAAATAGTATTGGTGTTAAAAGAGTAGACTCCACCTAATTAAAGTTTTGAAATACATTATAGCACTCTCATAAAGTATTTCTCTGTACAAAACCGAGTTTCAAAGACCACGATCTCAAAACTTGAAAGGGAGTGGCTAAACTAAGAGGCCTATTAAATTGGAATCACCCCCCTTATCAAGAGCTTCACTACGTCCATCCCTGTAGCAGATCATCCTAATAAAGCATTACGAATGAGAGATCTATGTTCTTTGTAAAATATGTATAACCCCCTCTTCTACCTGTTCCATCGTTCTGTTAGCATGACTTAGGCTTAGTTAGCCGGGCGAAAGCGAAAGAGCACCATGAGATGGCATATTTGTGCCTTTCACGTTCACTCTCCTATTTGCTTAGCATATTTTGGTTGGCCAGGGCATGTACGAGTCGCTTTTAGCACGCTTACGTGCTTTTTTGATGTTTCTGCGAGCTTCTGCTGAAAAATGCCAGCACGTGTTTTGTTTAGCCAACATGCAAAGGGTTGTATCCTTGCCGGCGTGTCGTAGTTTAGCCCGCTGGCTGCTTAATTAAAGCTGCGATGTGGACTAAAACAAAAAGGCTAACCAAACATGGTCAAAGTGATTCAATTAGCGGGCAGCTTGGGTGCAGCTGCGCCTGCAAAGGACTCTCTCGAACAGCGAACAGCGGACAGCAATGAAATAACAGCACAGGCGAAAAAAATAAACAAAAATGAAGTGAAAACTGAAAAAACAGTGTAGGACACGACAGGAGCGCGTAAAAAATACACTGTCTGGCAAAAATGTTAATTACTGAAACCGAATTATGTTTATGCATATTTCATGCGTTTAATGAATTTACAAAACTCCTGCGCCTCCTGCTACTCCTGTCGGCTGTCGCCTGTTCGCGCGTTCTCACGGGAATCTCAGTCTTGTCAGTGTCGAGTCGTGGGCCAGGCAAGGCAAGACAAGGCAAGGCAGCTGCTTACTCAGTTGTCGCTAAGTTGTTGGTGCCTGTTGCTCAAACAAGTTGGCTGCATGTTTTACCCTCCGTTCCTCTCATCCCTACCCCTATTTCCCTTGCCAACGCTCACTGTCAAGTGTGTTGTCACAGTTTTCGGGCGCTGCATAAGCTTAGCTCATTTATGGAGTTCTTTGAGGCAGATGCTTTTGCCAAGCACTCAAAGCATAACCCAGTTCCCGCTCACAATTGCAATCTGCCTTAAAGATTTCTACGAACTTGCGAGAACTTTGCAGTTGGTTCTTTAGTGGGAAATATTAAATTTACCAAGAAGTCGGCAGGGACTTTAGCTCTATTCCAGAACTTTAGACGGCATAAATAGGTAAGTGAACTTTTATTATTGAAGTTTTCATTTTAGCTGAAGAAAGAACTGAATGAAGAGCTGAGAACTGTTGAGCTAGTCTGATATAGTTTTGTAATGAAGATGATGTATCCTAAGCAGATAATTATACATACATATATACGTATGTACATACATATGTACATAATTACATATACATATGTATATTACATATCATCTGAAAAATATTAACGCTAGATCATATATGTATATAGAACTATGTATGATCTATCTCCTTGGCTTCAAGAGATATTTTAAATTTACATACTATTAGACCTGGAGACTTTAAATTTACTGTGTATATAAATATGATGAATGCAAACATTTTGTAAATTACAGGATTTGGATACCGCGCCTCCTTGGCACCAAATTTGCAAAAAACCTATTTCAATTGCTTTGAAATACATATTGATTACATCATATGATTGCACTTTGAAAGTCCCATTAAGATAGTCTATCTACAAAAGAAATTATTCAACACATAAATTCTCATAATATTTGCCCACACTGCAGCGCAGCCCAAGCGCAGTCGCTGCTTACTGCGCAGCCAGCAGAGCGCGCAGAATGATTAGAATATCAGCTTGGTGGGTTCAGGGTATCTGCTAGTCGAGCAGTCCGGACTAGAGCCTTCTTACTTGTTTAGGCTAGAGTACTTATTACATTGCAATGCATTGTGCTTATTCAATCAGCACATAAAAAACTTTTATGGTCGCATTCAAAGTTATTTAGAAACTTGATTGAGAAATCATTTCTGTTGCTACTTGCAGAAATCTGCTTAAAACTCGAAAAGAAATCATTCAAAAGATGATATGACATGAAAACATTTTTATACTCCTTCACGAAGCGAGAAGGGAATATTGGCTGTTCTCTGTTCTGTTTTCTGCTCATCATGCGTTCATCCGTTAGTCTATATCTCTATATGTCAGTCTGTCTCTCTATCCATCTGTCTGTTTCTTCGTCAGTCTGTTCATCTGTCCGTCCGTGCAATTCACCGTTGTATCTTTCACAGTTTCAGTGTTGGGAACTGCAGAAATTCTTGACTGCAGAATTCTTGATTCCATTGATAATACAAACTCTTGGTCAACTTGAAATGAATTATTTTAAATTTGTATTGGACAAATAATTGATGTAAAAGCTACATATACAAAAACTTTGGTTCCTCAATGACACCAAATATACAAGTCAAATATACTTGAACGAAATTGTCTTTTAATTTGTATACCCTGAACCCATTGAAAATGGCAAATTATTTTCAATGGGTTCAGGGTATAAAAAGGTAAAGTGTTATTTAACAGAATATTGTTATTATTTTCTACACTATTAATGTGTTATTAATTAACATTTTACTCTCTAATTCTCATTTCTGTGTGTCTGATATTTCACCAAAACCGTAGAGCTGGAGAACTGTAAAAGTCCTGGAAGTACTAGGTGAGCAGAAATTATTAGTACGCTGAAATATGTAAGCTAACAGTACATTTGGAGTACACTTCTAGGTTACAGAATTATATTAGCGAACTGTTAATTATAGGGGTAACAACATAGGCATGTTGACAAGCTGTTACATAACAGTGAAATCGCAGTGCTATTTTCAAATTATGTTAGCGAACATTTTACACTCTACTTCTCATTTCTGTGTGCCTGGTATTTCACCAAAAACTGTAGAACTAGGGAACTGGAAAAATTGTACAAGTACTATGTGAGCAAAAATAATAATAGTACGGTGAAAAATGTTATGTTATGTTAAATGTCTGTAACACGCAGAGGGAGGCGTGGCCCCTAATAAGCGTAGACACTTTCTTTTTGGCCAGCTCATAGAATAAGCTAACGGGATACTAACTGCAAAATGTGGATGCTTACGCTCAAATATATTACAGGGTATTTTTATCGATGAACAGTTATCGAGATCGATAAAAATATCGATGAACACTTATCGAGATCGATATGCAGTTATCGAGATCGATAAGCAGTTATCGAGATCGATAAGCAGTTATCGAGATCGATAAGCAGTTATCGAGATCGATAAGCAGTTATCGAGATCGATAAACAGTTATCGAGATCGATAAATAGATAGAAATAGATCGATAACTATTTATCGATCTCGATAAATACTTATCGAGTTATAATATCATTTCTTTTCGTTTGGTTTGAAAATGGACGATCAAATTTTGGTGCTTAAGGTCTTTAAAATAGGCTGTCAGAGCAACTACTTATACCCAGAACCCATTGAAAATGGAAAATCAGGGTATAATGGTTTTGTTAAAATTATTTAACAGGCAGAAGGAGGCGTGGCAGACTTCACAAAGTATATATATTCTTGATCAGGGCGTCAAACTGAGACGATTTGGCCCTGTCTGTCTGTCTGCCTGTCCGTTACTTAGAAGATATAAGAACTAGAGACTTCAAATTTTTTTTTAATGTCCGTATATGGCGCGCGCATATCGAGTTTAACACTAAAAAACCTCATTCCTATATTTTTTATCGATAAAAAGTTATCGAAATCAGTTAAAAAATGATATCTCCTAAATCTTTAAAGCTAGAGTCTCACAATTTTAAATATATGTATATTAAGATGCATTTTATACAATTTCGATTTTTGTTAAAATTTATCCCCCACCCCTATATCCACCCCCTCACCCTCATGTTTGAAAAAGGCGTATTTCAAATACTAGAGACTTGTGCTTCGGATTATACATACATATGAACATTATGACAACGCTCTGAAAGTTTTATTAAGATTGTACGTCTAGAAATTAAATGAATTCTCATAATATTGCCAACACTACAGCGCAGCCTGAGCCCAATCGCCTGTGTAGGTGTGTGTGTGTGTGTTTGTGTTTGTGTATGCGAATTATTATTGAAATATCATTTGCTGGAAGGGTTCAGGGGATCTCGTAGTCGAGCAGTCTGGACTAGAGCTTTCTCACTTGTTTGAATTTCATTTATTTTACTAATGCTGCTCAAAATAAGGGAACTTTTTCGTGGTCTTTATAACAGATGTTTTTTAACTAATCGATTTTTCGGAAAACAAGTAATTTTGCTTATAGATGTTATTTAAGTTTTTGTAAGCATTAATAATTTCTTCGAAAATGTATTTTTTAGTTCGAAATATTTAGATATACTTATTTAAATATATTTTGTTTTTAACAAGTAATTTTTTTTTCTCAAATTCAATTTTGAGATACATTTATTTATTTATTATACAAATATATGTAAGTTCATATGTATAAAGATAAACAAATTAGTATTTTTAGCTAAAATTCACATTTGAAAGATATTATGTTTTTCCGAGGAATTAATAAATTAAATGCCGTGGCAAAAAAAAAAAGCAATTACTATGAACATTTTTAAATAAAATAGTAAATTCATTTTTAGCTCAGATTCAAAGTAAATTCAACATATTTTTTTATCTCCAAAAGCTTTCCAAAAGAGGCTAGCTCAGCTACTGCACTTTCCCGTGAGCTTTGCTAGTATGGATCGTGAACGAGTATTATGTAGTCAATAAGAATGAGGCCCGACAGCAGCAGTTTCACTTTTTTTCACTATCAAGCAGCAAGGCTGCCTCGGCTCTTGGCATGCTGATGCAAAACCAATATATAAATCGCATTCGCCGTTTCGTGTTAGTTTTCAAGTTAGCAAAAAGTTCGGCTGCAGCTGCAGATGAAGATGAAGATAGAGATTCAAAGTTTCGGTGCAGGTTCAGCATTAACTTTGTCTCGTGTAGGTGCGCACTGTTGCAGTTCCTTGGGCATTTAGGCATAAATCAAAGCGGCCCGCACGCTCAGCCCCAGCCAAAAGCCATAAAAAAGTCAGGCGAGGGCACGCGCTATAAATCTAATGATAATTTGATGCGTCACATTTAACGAGGCTTTAGCGACAGTTTGCACGAAGGCGTAGCCACGCCCCGGGCAGGGGTCGACGAACCCGTCGCGTCTTCTTAAGCCCCATGAGCACAATTAAATGCCGCAAAATCCTTTAAAACTGTTGCATACGCCCCGAACAGGCGAACCAAGCGTACGGAATTCGGATGCGGATTCCGGAATTTGTTGTTTGCTTGTTATTGCCATTCATTTGCAGTTAACGAGCTTCCTCTTCTTCCGCTCCAGCTGCAGAAGACTTTTTCGAGTGCCGTTTAATGCTGTCCGCCAGGTGGTGCCAGGTGGTGCCCGGTGGTGGCAGTCGGGGCTTGGCATATTTGAATGGCATTGCTGGGGCATGCAACTGATTTGGCAAACATTATGCAACTGTAACAATTGCTGACAAACGAAGCCAATCAGTCGCCAGAGATAATAAGGTGGGGACAGGTGGTGCGGAGGTGCGGAGGTGCGGATGCTGCCACCTGAGTTCAGTTGCTGACGGGAGCAAATGCTGTGTGCCATCCGAACTGTGAGGTGCTCAAATCGACACGT
Source organism: Drosophila navojoa (assembly GCF_054131105.1). Classification (NCBI taxonomy): domain Eukaryota; kingdom Metazoa; phylum Arthropoda; class Insecta; order Diptera; family Drosophilidae; genus Drosophila; species Drosophila navojoa. The sequence continues at coordinate 27,223,865 of NC_142895.1, forward strand.
GCTGACAGAGTAAGGGCAGGAATCGAGCTGCTGATTGATCAATGCATTAGCCCAACTGCCACTCCCACTCCCTCGCCCACTCAAACTACGGCCAGTCCTTGGCGAATGGACCAAGTTTGCCCATAAAAATACAAAAAAATAAGACCCACGAAAAAGCGAAGAAAAGTGAGCAAACACTCACTCGGGCCACATAAATTGTCATGTGAGCGCACGAAATTATATGAAAGATTCATGTTAATGGCATTGAAGTGTTTACGCGGCGTATACTTGATTTTATGTGCCATTCCAGGAACCGTGTCTTCCTGGGGGCGGGCGCGAAGAAAACAAGCGGAAAAGAAAAACAAATTCGGGATCTACAGATAAATAATTGAAGAGGCCAGCCACATGCGCTGCCCTTTATGATTACGGTCAAAGCGATGTCAATGGGACAAAAGGACGTTCCGCTCCATGGCATCAGGGAAGGGGTGGCCACAGCCAGTTGGCATGGAATTGTTGGCTAAATACTCACGTCAAGTGGCAAGCGCCTCTGCTTGCTGACACGGATGCTGCGGCAACGCCTCTGACTTGTCTTTGGCCTTTCGCCTTTTTTGAAATTGAAACTTTCAACTGTGAATTGCGGCGGGCTCTGCTCGGGCTGCACGCACAGGACCGACTGACGACCTGCCACTGGGCGAGACAAAAGCGAACTGAGCCACCGCGCCGCTGATGCTGCAGCAGCAGCCAGCCGAGCCCGAAGCCTGCCACACGAAGCCGAACCCACGCGAATGTCGAGCCCCACGTCCCGTGCCCCATGCGGACAGCCGTACAGACAGCATTACTGCCGCTTAGCTTTGGCCCACAGGCGTGTCACAGCATAATAATTGTGAACTATGTTGCATGTCCGAAAAAAAAAACAACAACAACAACAAAACCAGAAGCAATAACAAAAACAGCAAAGCTTAATTAAACTACATAAACAAAGCATTTAACCAATGATTACTGCTGCATTAGTTATTCGCCTCAAGCGCTATTCAAATTGATGATGCGCCCCTCCATGCGATTCTCACTGTTTGCTGTGCACCTGTAAAAAGGATTCGTTGTGCTGGAGTAAAAGATATAATAGCTGTACTATTCTTTAGGCTATTGTAGGCCTACCTTTTAGTAATCCTTCAGTCCTCACCAATGACTTGTAAGAAATATATAAATCGTACTTTTTCTTCAGTCTTCACCAATCTCCTGTAAGAAGTAAGAAAGAAATGCAGTACTTCTTATTTCTTCTTTAGAGCTCTCCCATTTCCTGTAACAGGAATAGCAGCTATACTTTCTGCTTCTATATAGCAACTATATTATATAATACTCTACTCTACTTCTACTCCTCATTCTTAGTTTTTTTCGCTGTAAGAGATAAAGGAATTATACTATATCTCCTCCTATATATAGTCAATTTACTAAACAGTACTCTACTCCTGCTCCTAGTTCTTAGTTCTTCTATAATCCTCGCTCATTTCCTGTAAGAGAAATAACTGTTAGTATAGCTAGCTATAGTGCCCTACTCTATTTCTGTTCCCATATAGAAACTATATTATATAGTACTCTACTCTTCTCTACTATACTATATAGCACTCTATTCCTACTTTTTCAGTCCTCTCCTTCTCTCCTCACCAATCTCATGTAAAAAATATATCATCATATATACTATGAAATCCTTTACTCTACTGCTGGTTCTACTTCTTAGCTCCTCTTCAGTCCTCGTCAATGTCATGAATACTATATGGTTCTCTACGCTATTTCTACTCCTATATACCAGCTATAGTCCTCTATTCTACTTCTACTCTTATTTCTTAATTCTTCTTCAGTCCCGCCCATCTCCTGCTGACTCGGGTGCTGTATGGAGATTTCCATATGCATTGCCGCATGCCGAACCAATATGCTTTGCGCACGTGCTGCCCGACAACCGAGTCAAAGTGCGACAACAGAGTCAAAGTGAGCTTAACTCGATTTGCACCTCGCATCGTAATTCAAGTCGACTGTAGCGGGTGGGCAGCATCGAGTGTCGGCACTTGAGAGCGACGCGCTGCATGCAACAGGGCGTATGAATTAATAGTGAGATCTTAGCACCGACTAATTTGGACAAAGGCTCTTAGCACCGAGGCGGCGTCGCCTGGGCCTGCTGAGAGGTCGCCTTGTAAGCCAGCTCAGGCTACAGCAGGTTGGAGGCGTTTCCGAATAGGGCTAGTCCGCTCACTCTCCACATCTGGAAGTATTTAGTTATTTAAGTTGGCAAGTGCTTGTCTTACACTTTGTCCTTCGCTTGCAGCTCCGCCTTAAAGTGCTCTCTTGCATCAAGAGCCGTTGAGGATACACTTGTGAGGTAAAGTTAAATAGCAGCTCTATTATATTGCTGGCACAGTGACAACAGAAACAAATGCAAATGCTATGTCTACGTATTTACTTTGGGCTGTGCCATATATGATATATGATATATCGGAGCTAACTTGTGCACGACATCTCGCCAAAAGCCAAGACTCTTCTATTGGAGTCTAACAACTGGAGCTCACAGGTCGCAGGCTTCAGTTAGCTGTGCTTAAATCATTGTCAATCTCAATTTTAGATAAATATATTATTTTAATAATAATTGTCATCTCTAATAAATGAATAGACTTTGATATATGATACTATGAAATAATATATAAAAATATATTTATTATTACTTATAATTATTTATTTTCTATTTCTATTTTGTTCATTTGCTTTGTGATTTAATAATTGTATTTATTTATTTATATTTTTTATTTATATTTATTATTTTTGTTTTCGTTTTATTTTTTACTTTTTAATGTCAACACAAAGATTCATATGAGCCACATAAGTATGTAATACCCCAATTCGGGTATTTTTTTTTTAGTCTATGTCACGATTCACAACCATATACATATAGCTAAAGATATTATGTAGAATGAAATAATAGATAATGTCAATTTCTGTTTTCTTTAATTTATGTTTCATTTGCAATCTTTTATATTGTCAATAGGCATTTTACCTATTGTAGTCCATAAGACTTATTTGTACATATGTATCTTAAGAGCTAGTGAAATCGATCTATCTTAAGCTGAAGCTTAACCAGTCTGAAATCTTAGTCGTCAGATACCTGCTTGCTCGTCTAATAATTACTCAGCCGCTTTATAAAGATTGTTTCTATATACACTTACCAAGTCCATGGTAGTTATATAAAGAGTGATTCTGCTCGAAGAGAAGTCAATATACAAACGTTGTTAGTTGTATATGGCACCTATGTATATAGATACCTTATCAGACAGATTGATCTATAGAAGTCAATTAGATTAAAATTTTAAGAAAAATCTTTGTAGATTGTAATTCGTCCATGGCAGATGTAAAGAGAAGGACCTGGAGTAAGCTTTCATAGAGCTATAGCTGAGTTATCAGACAGACGGATCTATAGCCATTTATTGATCTGTGGTATGGCGCTTGAGCCTTTGGCAGCTATAAGGCTAGCTATGTTTGACAGTTTAAGTTTGAGTGTGATGGCGATGATGGTTTCGCAGCAGAATCTGGAGACAGCGCCGTCAAATTTCACTTTATGCACATGAATCACTGAGAGTCGCTGAGCCGCAAATAGTTGAAATAAATTTACTTTTTAATTGGCAACGAAATTGGTAAACAAAATTTAAGAAACTATTTTGAACAGTTTTCGTCTCTCGCTCATTACCTTTGAAATTGTGTAGGTATGCGTGTGTGTGCGTATTTTTTTACATCTTTTGCGGAATTTCAAGAGCTGTGCATAACGTTACAGTTTGGAAGCGACTGCAGGCGGCTGGCTAATTGACATGCTGTGCAGCGCGTCTGCAGTGTTTCCTGACCCAACGTGCGGCTCTACAATGATTGTGTTTATTTATAACCAGCTGTTGGTCACACGTTGCGCTATTGCCAAAAAAGAGAAGATATACATACATAGATATATATAAGAAAAAAAAATAAAAACAGACGCGGGCACAAAAAACTTTACAAACAAGTAAGAAAGCTCTAGTCGAGACTGCTCGACTACGAGATCCCCTGAACCCTTCGAGCAACTGAGCACACACACACGCATACAAACAAACACACGCACACACACACACACACGCATATACAGGCGATTCCGCTTGGGTTGCGCTGCAGTGTTGGCGATATTATGAGAACTTATTTCTATAATAATTTAATTTCTAGACGTACGATCGTAATGAAACTTTCAGAACGTAATCATGATGTATAAACGTATGTGTATACCGAAGCTCAAGTCTCTAGTATTTGATATACGACTTCTACAAAGATGAGGGTGAGGGGGTGGATTTAGGGGTGGAGGGGTAAATTTTAACAAAAACCGAAATTGTATAAAATACATCTTTATATACATTTTAAATTTGGAGACTCTAGCTTGAAATATGTAGGAGATATAATTTTTTAAAAGATCTTCGATAAGGTTTTTTATCGATAAAAAAAATATCGGAATGAGTTATCGTTTTTTAGTGATAAACTCGATATGCGCGCGATATATACGGACATTTAAAAAAAAAGTTGAAGTCTCTATCTCTTATATCTTCTGAGATCGACGCGTTCATACATACGGACAGACGGACGGACGGACGGACGGACGGACGGACAGACAGACAGACGGACAGGGCCAAATCGACTCAGCTCGTCGCCCTGATCAAGAATATATATACTTTGTGGGGTCTGCCACGCCTCCTTCTGCCTGTTACATACATTTCAACAAAACCATTATACCCTGATTTCCCATTTTCAATGGGTTCAGGGTATAAAAAGAGCAAAAAATGCTTTAATTGTCGCTCAAGTAGCCCCTGCCACGCCCCCTACTGCTGCTGGCCATGGCAGCAACAGTTTCGCTACATTTTTTTATTTATATTTTGTTGTTGTTGTTGTTGCTGCTGCTGCTGCTGGTTTGTGACTTTCTTTCCGCAATAAACGTAAAAAGTGACACCCACAGCACGCCGGCATACAAATGCGAACAATTCGAGCGGTCATCATCGTTGCCAAGATCTCGCTCCTCTACCCGCTCCGACAAGCCCACCCCCTCACACTCTTCCTCTTCCTCTGCCTCTCCGGGCAGGTAAGAGCCCCGTCGACGTTGACGTCGTCTGCCCGACAAAATCTCAAAGCACAAATTCACAAATCGCGCTTATGAAAGAAAACAATAGCAATGCATAAATTATGTGAAAAGAGAAATAATAAACGGCAAGAAGAAGAGAAAAACAAAGACAGAGAGTGAGAGAGGGAGAGAAAAAACAATTAAACAAATTATGCATCGCGTAAATATTTGTAATAATTGTTGTAAAATCGCCGTCGAGTCACTGGCCAAGCAATTGGGTCAAATCTACCGGCAGCCAGACGAGAGATAAAACTAACTATGGACAACAAAAGCAAAAGCATATAAAATAATTAAATAATTTGACCAACAGCAGCAACAACAACAAGAAGCAACTGAGAGTTATGCAATATTCCATCCACTATTATGAGTCTTTGCCAAAAGTTTGTTATTGTTTCTCTGTCTATCTATTTTATTTCGACTATTCATGAGTCTGGCTTCTCGCTTTCGTCCGATTACCATATACCCTGTAATAGAGCAGCGTTTTATCCATTAGTTTTGTCGCAGCGTGAGTGCTGCAAGCGTGTCCAACCGCGTTAATGGCTGTGAAAATCCAACACTTTGACTTTCTGCACGGAAGTGGGGACAAATGACGCAAGCGCCAGCTGGTTTATCAATCGAATCACGCTTCAGCCGATGGCAACTTACCCTGGAAGTGCAGCTACCTATATACATACATACATATTTATGTCGGGGCATCCTTACAAACTGAAAATCATTCGAATCCTTTTCTTGATGCAGCAGATGCCTTGCAGCCGCTGTGCACTGCTTGAATGTTACAGATGCTAAAGTTTTTTTTAACAGTTTGATGGTCATTCGAAAATGGCCATGCGAATGCAGCAGGAAGGCAGCAAGCAGTGCCAAAGGGTACATGAAAAGGCTGCTCTGATGTGAACTGCTTGACAAATGAGCTATTAAATATCATTTGCATTGACTTTAACTTTGCAATGATTTGAAAGTAACAAAAAATAATGTAACATTTTCTGTAACTATTCAAAAATGATGTATATATGTATGTATATTTTATAAAGCTATAGAAAATAATGTATTCTATTTAGCGAATTTTGCTTGTCAGCTTGTGGGGTACTGGAGTAATGACAGCAAGCAGTTAGTATTTTACAACACATTCAAATTGGAATTAAAAAACTATTTTATTAGACTGTTGATAGTTTGTGAGGAACTGGAAATTTCCATCCTTCTGCAACAAGCAGTTCTATGGATTGAACCTCACTTCGTACGTTTTGCCAAACTAAGCACGAAATGGAGCTCTAAAATGTATTATTTATTAAAATGAAACAAATTAACTTTTTCATTTTCCATTAATTTGTCCTAGAAGTGTTTAAATTTCTTTTACTAGTATATTTATGTCAAATATTTATATACGCCATAGTGTTTGGTCTTTATATGGAATCCGTGCCATGTGCCTTCCGTTTCACCTTACAGTTTGAGGACTGCACCAATTAGGCATCCTTAAGCAGCAAGCAGTGGTGTTCACTGCTTGACACTTTGCATGCTTGGCCCGAACGAACGAATCGGAATTCATATTTGAAAATTCGCCTGTCAATTTCAATTGATTGAAAATTACGTTACGTTGTAGCCAAAATTGTACGTATTGTCAAAATTGACGTATTGCTAATTCACATCAGATCAATTCAGATCGTACGAGATTCCAGAATTGAATGGACCACAAAGCGATGGCGTGGTCGAACCCCAGCTTGACGCAGGGCGTGCGAACGGGCGAGGTGGCGCCTGATATAAAAGCGTGGCAACGCATCAATTGGCCCTTGTGCAGGCAGGCGGGCATCTTCAAGGACTGGGCGTCACGGCTGCGCACCAAGCAGGCGCTGGACTACTTCAGTCGCTCCCTCTCCATATGCCAGACTGAGGGGCAGGGCGCCTGCTGCAGGAACAGCCTCACGGCGCTGGACCACCACAGCTGCTACGCAACCGAGGGCAAGTACTGTCAGATGGCCGCCGATGCGCTGGCCAAGCGTAGCTTCTTTCGGCGGGAGATGGCCCAGCCGGAGCTGGCGCTCGAGGATGCCCAGAAGGCGCAGGACTTGTTGGCGCACCAGGGTAAGTCGAGGCTTAGCAACGTGCTGAACAAATGCGACGCGATGTTCGAATGCAACCAGTTCGAAGAGAATCTCATGCAGCTCCACATCGAGAAGCGCAACTGTCAGACCAGCACCGCCAAGCATTGCTTCGAGTACCGAGCAACCCACGTGAGTTAAGCAGGTTCGCTTGACTGAGATTCTTAGACCCAATCAGACGCAGTTTCCCTTCCGATTAGACAACGAGTGTGCTCGAGGGCAGCTTGGGCGATGCTCTGTATCCCTTCATGCTGCACAGCTGGCCCCTAGTCGTGAGGCTGGCGCGCTCTCGGCGCACCCCAGCGGCCTTCATGCCGCGTCCCATCTGGCAGCTGAGCGAGAAGCGGGAGTGCGACGTGGAGAGCCTGGGGGAAAAGGAGAAGGCGGACTACTCGCCGCTGGAGCAGGCGCAGCTCCGCATGCGCAAGAACGCCTACAACTCCCAGTACTTGCGCCACAGCGCCCGAGATCTGGGCATGCTGAAGCAGCTGCAGACGAGCCTCACCCTGCCGCACCTCCAATCTCAAATCTCCACGCCCTACATGACTGAGCTGCTCGCCGAACAGTCGGCCATGGTGCACAAGTTCATGGTGAGAATCTGTCTGTCCTCTTGACCCCCCAATTGACTCACTGTCTCACCGTCTCTCTGCAGAAGATGAGCCACAACCGCAGCCCGCTCTATCAATGCAGGTATGAGAAGTGCCGCGACACCAAGATCTGCGAGCGCAATCAGCAGGAGGCCCTGCTTCGCATCGAGTACCAGACGCGGCGCGAGTGCTTCCGGATGCTGCGCGAAGTGCGCAAGCGGCGGCAAGAGCGGAACATCGAACGCCTGACAGACTACGTCGAGCACATCATGTCCACCAGCCTTTCGTTCAAGACGAATCGCACGCTGCCCTGGAAGTGGGAGTTCATCAACGAGGTCTACAACATCCTGGCGCTGGCCCACATCGATCGCTGTGCCTTGCCGAAGAATGTCGACTTCCTGGATCTCCAAAACCATTCCATTCTCTACCTGCTGACGACGGAACGTGCTAACGGACAGATCCCTGCCGTTAGCTTCGGCGATCGCAATATTTACGCCGAAGCCGACAGAGAAAAGGCGCGACAGAGTCGCATGGTGTAAGTATGATTAGAAATTTAAATACATTACATTACTTCATTTTATTTCACTTCGCTATATCTCATTTCATTCCACCTCATATCATTATATCCTATTCCCTCCTTATTGCTTTAGTCCATTTAATTTCTTTCCATTTTATAGAATTCCATTCAATTCCATTGCATTTTATTCCATTCAATTTCATTCCGTTCCGATCCAGTCTATTCTATTCCATTCTATTCCAATTCATTATATTCCACTCCATTCTTTTCCATTCTATTATATTCCATTTCCTATCATTTCACTCCATCCCATTCTCTTTAATTTAATTTCATTCCATTGGTGTTCATTCAATTCCATTCCATTTCATACCGTTTCATTTCATTCCGTTCCATTCCATTCTATTTCGTTCCATGCTACTTTATTTCATTTCATTCCCCTAAATTACATTTTATTCAATATTATTTCTTTCCATTTCATTCCGATCCAGCAAGAAAGTCGAGCGTCTGTGCAGCCGCCTGAAGCACTCGCGCTTCGGCATAGAGCGCACGTATCTGAAGTTCGAGATCGCGCGCTGCCACTTGAAGACGTCCTACTTCGACAAGGCGTTGATAATGGCACAAAAGGCGCTGCTTGGTAAGCTGCAATTAGATTTTGGAGTTGAGTTTCCAGTTGACTAACGTAGCTTTGCCGGGGGCCAACAGAGGCGCGCAACTGTGGCAGCACCGTTTGGCGCTTCAATATCACCTTTCTGATCTGTCAGGTGTACGCGATCTTGCACCGCTTCCGGCGACTGGGCGAGACGCTGACCTGGGCCAGCCACTTGGCCGAACGACTCAAGTCGCCCAAGCTGCGGGCCTATTTGGCTCTCTGCCAGGCGGTCAACGACTATCAACTAAACTTTGCACACCGCCATGAAACGGAGCACAATTTCAGGGACCGCAGGCGCAAACAGCCATCGTACAGCTCAATTGAGTCGACTGACTACACTGGGGAAATATCCTACTAAGTAACTCAATGAACACAGCAGCAGCATCAACAGCAATAGCAACAGCAGCATCAGCAACAGGAGCAACAGCAACAGGAGCATTGGGCCAACTGCTTGATAGGGCTGCACTGCTTGCCCTCTGCTCCAGTTGCTGTACAACTGTTGTTGCTGCTGCTGCTGTTGCTCGTCTCGAAATGGTCTCCATTGTAATGTTGCCTTTTGTGTTTCTTCATGTTTGTATTTATTTTTCTTTCGCTCACTTTTTATTCGTTTGTCATTATTTACAATAGCAATAAATAATTAATTAACAAGCTTTTAGCTCGAACAATTCATTAACGCCCTTCATTAACATTCCTTGCGCCAGTCGCTCTCGACTGCTTGGCCCCTCCCTTCCAGTAGCTCTGCAACTGTTGCTCAAAATTTTCTTTTGTGTTGCATCATTAATTTATTAACTTTTTGTTTTCATTCGCTTACTCTTTTATTTGTTTGACTTTTTTTCTACAGTAGCAATAAATATGTATAATTTAACAAGCGTTTAACATTAACAATTCATTAACAATAATAATAATAAATAAATTAACAATCAGCTGTTGCAGCAATTAAATGCCGCTGCGCTGTCGCAAGCGCAGGCGTTGCAGTCGTCGCGGCTGCTGTTGCGGCTGCTGCAGCTGCTGTTTAACCTCAGTCCCATTTATATTCCCATCAACAGCTTTGCGGCTTGGCTCATTGTTGTTACCGTTGTTGTTGTTGTTGTTGTTGCTGCTGCTGTTTGGCCTGACAGCGCTTTCATTGCTATTAGCAGTTGACGCCTCCTGGCTTAACTTTGCCTCGTCAGCGTCTTTAGCCTCAGCTGCTGCCTCATCGTCCACATCATCATCATCATTATCATCATCATTATCGTCTTCATCATCGTTATCATCATCATCATCATCATCGTCATCATTATCATTGCCTTCATCATCATCAGCTGTCTGCTGTGCCGCCGTTGAGCCCTCAGTCTCTGCCTCAGTCTCGCTTGCCTCGGTTTCTTCCTCAGCTGCTGCCTCTGTCGTAGGCTCCAACTCGTTGTCATCTGCATCAGCTTTAACTGCATCTGCATTGACTGCTTCTTCTTCTTCTCCTTCGTCGTCGTCTTCTTCTTCTTCTTTATCATCATCATCATCATCATCTACATTCACTTCATTGTCACGGTCATTGGCAACTTCAGCTACTGTCGTTGTCGCATCCTCCTCAGACTCCTGCTCAGCTTCAGTTGCTGCTCCTGCTGTTGTTGTTGTAGATGCTGCTGTTGTCGTTGTTGTTGTTGTTGATGTTGTTGCTGTTGCAGCTGGCGCCTCGTTGGCTGTTATTGAATTTGTAATTGTTTCAATTACTTCGTTTTGCTTTAGGTCGCTCTCGCCAGCATTGTCAACGTCGAGCTGTGCTGGCGCCGCCGTCTCCTCCTCCGCCTCCTCCGCTCCCTCCTCCTTTGGCACCGTCTCCTGCTCCGCAACGTCATCGTTGCTATCGCCGTCGCCATCACCATTACCAACGCCATCAACTTCACTGTCACCTTCACCTTCACCATCAGCGTCAGCGTCAGCGTCAACATCGCCGTCATTGTAAGTCGATGACACTGCCAGCTCTTGATCCCCAGCCATGAGCATTTCACTTTCAATTGGCAACGGTTCGGGCTCCGCTTCGGCCTCGAGCTCTGCGCTGGGCTGTGCGTATTTCTGGTCATCCCGGTCGGCATAGTCATAGTCCTGCACATCCTTCGCACTGTCATCCTCCGCCGCATCTTCATCCTCAGCTTCAGCCTCCAAGCTGCTTGCGCTCGGCACCACGGGATTGCCATTCTTGTCCACATACTGGACGCCATCGACGCCCATGCGCATGCACTGGAAGTGCATCTCGAAGAGATCGGTGGTGGCCAGGCGCACCACGAAGTCCATGCACATGTTCAGGTTGTTGCCCACCATGGCTATGTCGGTCATCTGGACGCACATGGCCATCGGCACGCCCATCATCACGGGTATGCAGAAGGGCGACGGATTGCGCAACGATATCCCATACTTGGACGAGGGCCGCTCGTTGAGGAACACCGCCAGCTGCGCCTCCTCCAGGTGCGGCACGAACGTGACGTTGGCGCAAACTGCAATTAGAGAAAGAAAGTAACAGTTAGTCCGAAAACAACAAACGAGAGCAACTGCGCGAGAGTTTCTCGCAGTGCAATGAAAGTTGCGGGTGGAAGTTTGCGATTCCAATTGGATTCCAACTGCGAACAGAGCAGAGCGTAGAGCTTTGAGCGCCAACATGCAAACGATTTGTGGCATTTTGATTGGCAAATGCAACCATGTCATGTGACTGGCAACAATTTGTTGCACTTGCCGTTGTCGTTGCTGTTGCTGCTATTGTTGCTGTTGTTGTTGTTGTTGTTGTTGTTAGCTTGTCTATCGGTCTGTCGACCTGGTTGATGGCTCATGGCAAGAGTGCAGACGCTTCAATCAAACAGCTGGACAAGTGGAGCAGCAGCTGGGAGTATGTGTGTCAGTGTGTGTCTACGTACCCTTCTGGTCGAACATGTAGTGATCCACCTTGAGGCCGGCGCAGCAGCCACAGCGCGGCCCGAGGCACTCGCAGGGCTGGCCAAACGTCGACCAGATGGAGCCCTTCTCCGAGTACTTGACGCTGGCCAGGTTGCGGCCGCGCGACACGCTCACCGTCGGCGGCAGGTACGGCGTGTGCGTGGCCAGCTCGTAGAAGATCAGGCCGTTGCTGTAGCTGCGTGCCGCGGTTCCAGGCAACAGCCGCAGCCGCAGCAGCAGCATCGCGGCAGCGCAGGCGCAGAGCCAAGAGAGCGGCGCACTTGAGCGGAGCATTGTGTTTGACTGGATTAGGCTGGAGCTGTGTGTATCCTTAAGGCTTGTCACAATTCACAGAGCAATGCACAATAAAAAAAAAAATAAAACTATTTCAATAATTGTTGCTGTCTGTGTTTTTGTTGTTGTCTATTCACTTAAAAAAAAGGAGACGCGCGCGTTGACTGAGACCGAACGCTGAACGCTCGACGTGTGAATCGCTGTTGAATTAATCAACCGTTCGCGAGCGACGAGAATTAAATATTAAAACGCTGAGCGCGTCGAGCGTTTGCTTAAAAATGAAATGGAAACCGCCAGCCAAAGCGCCAGCAGCAGCAGCAGCAGCAGTCGAGGCAGCGACGCCAGCTGAAGCAGAGGCAGCGCCACCGACAGCAGCAACAGCAGCAGCAACGACAACGACAACAGCTGCAGTTGTGACTCTTTTTTGCTTTTGTTCGCAAGGTATTTGAATACACTGTCTTAAGCTTATCTAGATACATTTGATAAATATATTACATATATATTTTTAATTTGTTTATATAGTTTCAATCCATTTGCTTTAACACGTGCGCCAAATTACAGATCAAGTTGATTTCAGTTTTCCACCTATTTTCCGCTCATGCGGAAGTCTCAGGTTGGAAACCCTACAGGAAGACCTTTCCATGCTCAGCCAGATTTTAGCAAATTCTCCAATCTATTAACATTTGCCTGGCAACTCGCACAAGTTGCGAAGAAATATTTTGCGCCTCATTTTCACACTTGCTGAAGTTACGTAAAGTAAGTGGGAAATTATGTATATATACATATATAAGCCCAAGACCTGAATTATCACTCTTATATGTGATTTGATAAAATATCGCTTTTATTAATTGGGTTTCTAAAAAATCGTATTTAATAAGTGTAGCGGGACACACTTATAAATTTCTGAATTATATCTTGTAAGGCTATGAAATATATCGAATTCAGATAACACAAGTTAGGAGCTGCAAGAGTTAAGGGATGTTATATCAAGAAGACGTGTTTCATTCGACCTACATTATCTGCTAGCCTTTACCAAAGGTCGTTTCCTTTGGAGGCTTTCATCTTTGAGTTGGTTAGACTGCCTTATTTTTTTAATTTTTTTATATGGATAGACCTACACCAGAGCTAAAGCGCATCTTGAGTTATCATTCAACGTTTCGATCTACAATAGAAACCATTGTCGCATTTAGGGATAGTTTTTTATGATGTTTTCAATCAGAATTTTATCTAGAGAAAATTGCTGCTTGAATAAATTTGCTATACGAAAAACATTAAATATTTTTGGAGGTTTCATTTAGTTATTTAATTTAATATTTACGTAAAAACTATGATCTCGTTCGTCTTCTGCGTCTGCTTAAGCTATTGACGATCATCACGCTCAAGTCAACTATCGACAGCGTCATAGTCATCGATAGATGTACATATGTATATCTATTGATAGTCAACCAGAGTCCTTTTCCATCTAACCTCTTATAGCCTACTACAACATAGAGGAGAACGACGTTCGAGGAACCCTCGTTAAACTTGGAAGACGCTATAACCAATAAGTTCATCTGCGGACCGGATTTTCCATCCCAATAACTATATCAACAGTATAAGCAGAGTACTAATAAACGAACTATCTGTGTCAATGTATTAGAATATATTAAATATAATATAATTCTTTGATATCTATCATAGTTACTATATCTAAAAGATTTGCAGTTCTCAACATACTGACGTACTATGATCATATATGTAAACCTAGATCCAGATCTTTAATAAAATTTTCTTATACATACATACATACATCTAGTGTAATTCTCTGCAGAGTTCTTCTGCTGCTCTGACTTCGTGTTGAAGTATTTAACTTGAGCAACTGAAAGAGAGAGAGAGAGAGAATTTCATCGTCGACTTGTGTCTCGGCTGTGAAGCTTTCTTGTTATCAGCATGCTGAAATCGTCGAAGCCGACGTCGCCGTCAACTGCGCTGCTTTTGGCTGAGGTTTTTTTCTGTCTTTTTTTGGCTTTGGGCTGCTGCCGTTTTTTGTTGTTTGTTTGTCTTCTTGACTGCTGCTGCTGTTAACTGTTAACTGTTGCGAGTGCTGCTGCTGCTGCTGCTGCTGCTGTTTGGCTTTGTTGCGTGTGCCGCGTTTTGGGTGACAGTGACAAGAAAATTGCGCCGGTCGTGACTTGCTGGGAAAGCCAAAAATGCTGCCGCTGTCGCAGCTGGCGCCGTTGCTGGCGCTGCTGGCGTTACTATTGCCATGGCTGTTGCTGTTATGCAAAGCGCTTGCGCACTTGGGTTAGGTCAGGGAGCTAGCGGGTTCTGCCTAACAGAAACCAAATGCCAGCAGAGCCAAACCAAACAAAAAGGAAAAACAGAAAATGTTGCGCTTGGTGGTAAAAGCGAACGATTTGTGTACAAGCGTTGGCCGCTTACATTGCTGATTTATCAATGGAAAGCAGTGGCATTGTTTAGGCCATTTTCGCTGCCAATTTCGCCAGCCAACAAGCCAGTGCCAACTAGCTAGTCAGCCAGCCAACCCGCCAGCCGACCAAAGGGTCTTTAAATCCAATCGCATTAAGCGCAACGCTGCGATTGCATAATGAGTCAGACTTGCTATCCAGCAACACCCCTCGAGCTGTCGCGCTACCAAATCTTGTTAAGCGTTAAGGGGAACGCAGCCGGGCTTGGGGTTGGGGGCCGACGACTCCAGAGTCAAGAAAACGTGCATAAAGTAAGCCCAGCGCGACTTACAGATACCCTCTAGATATAGGAGGAGGGGACTGAGAGAGCTAACTGCAGAACGTGTTCTTATTCATATTTATATTCACGTGTTCTAACTCATGAATTTATATCATAAGTTCAGGAAAACGGTTCATAGTAACGACGCCTATCATTCATATTTCATAGTCAGAGGCATAGTCAGAGGCAGATTGATTAGGCATAGGTGCATAGGCGAGATGCAGAGGCAGAGGCAGAGGCAGAGGCAGATGCACGAGGATAGTAATATATAGTCACTTTCATAGTCAGTAGGGCATAGTAATATTCATATGCATATTCCTATTCAGTAGGCAGAGATGGCAGAGTCAAGATGCATAGGCTATGCATAGGCAGAGGGCAGATGCATATTCATATTCATATTCATATTCATATTCATATTCATATTCATATTCATATTCATATTCATATTCATATTCATATTCATATTCATATTCATATTCATATTCATATTCATAGTCATATTCATATTCATATTCATATGATTTCTTATATACGTACTTTCTATCTGTTGCACTTTTCGTCTAGTCAGTCCCTACATTGTTGCAGGCACTTCCAATCAGTACAGGGTATACAAAATTGTCAAAGTCGCCAAGAGCTGCGACAATTAACGCTAATTCGACGTCGTCATCGTTTGCCGCAGCCGCAGCCGGAGCCGCGGCGTCTACATCAATTGCTAGGTATTTAAAGAGTGTCAGTGAAAGAGGAGCATAGAAGGGGCGAAGAGAAAGAGAGAGAGGGGGGCAATCGCAATCATTGGTGCAATGCGCCCGTTTATGTAATGAGCATCGTTGTTGGCCATTGTCAAACCAATAGACGCCTCTTTTTTTGATTATTCAGTTGGCGGTATTCATTATTCATTACTGATAATATCAATTTTGAATGCGGCCTCCTTTTCTCTTTCGCTGCCCATGTTATGGCTGCTAGGCGATCAATTGAACAGGTGAACAGCTGGCGGGGCACAACAATTGGACAATTGGACCATCGGACAATTGGCCCAGCGAGACAATCTGAGCCGGCAACTGGGTCAAGTGACGAATGCGTAACGCCAGTGCGACTCGACAGAAACGTTGCTGCCGCGTCAGTTGCATCCGACTTCGTAGCATCCACTAATATCCATTACACAGACTCATGGAAATCCTCACTGGGCATAATTGGCTTAAACGCCCCACTGAGTCATCGCCATCCAAAGGTGCCGAAGTCGCATTCCCAGTTTATTGCAAACACCCGCTTGAGCTGCCACAAAAAATCGAATGATCATCGATGACAATCGAGTCGGGTAAATGCAGGAGGATTAAATGTAGATTTATATAAGTGGACAGAAACATTGGCAGCTTCGCGTCGATGGGCGAGGAGTTCAGACGCGCGACATTACATAATGAGTGGGGTAAATGTCGGAAATAGGCAATATTCATAGTCTACAACCTCACAATGAGGTTTACTTTGTCTTCGAGCTTTAATATTTCACTTATTGTGTTTTATTTCCCCTTTAACATTTTTCAAAAAATATATTATTTTTTAACAGATTTTATCTATTACTTTTCGAGGTATTTATTTATTATTATTATTTTATTTGCTCATTTTATTTATTTTGTTATTTCTGGCATTTTGTTATAAACTAAAGTAAAAAGTTGCTGCAGTGCGAATATACATATTGTATGTATTTTTGATGTATTTGATGCTCGAACTTCTACGATAGACCTATGCCTATAAGTTTAACCCTTTCGAACGCTCAGTTAATTTTTGACAGTTGCTTGGATTGGTCGTGTTTTGACTTTCGAACTTGAAGGGATGGATGAAAGGAAGACATTACGCTGACGTTAAGTGGATAATGACAATATCGGATGATCGGATCGAGGGTTGGAAAAATTATTGTGCATAATATCTGATGGACAATTGAGATAATCATAATCATAGTACGTTTTAAGCAGAAATCAATATGATCTCTCATATGAGGTAATGTAGTTAACAAATTATTCAGGTTATCTAAACAAAAACCAGCTATTGAATTCAATTATTATGGGTAATTCGATCTATTTGCATATTTTAAATGCACAAGTCATTATGTGTTTGCCGGGAGGGACTGTGAGAAATTTATGGATGGCAAAATTGATCATATACCGAAAAACTCCGGATATCGCTACAATATTCAGATGTTTCTCATAATATTTTAAAGTGGAAAACAAACTGAAATTGAAGATAAATTAATGAGAATACGCGTTACATGGGGCATTGGTGCAGCGTTGATAAATGTATATTTGATAAATCTACTTCTTAAATTTCTTGTCGAAATGATGAATGAAAGGAAACTTAAACTCAAAGCTAATCATCTAAAGCCTTCAAAAATAAGATAGAGATAAAGATAGAACGAAAAAGAGAAATATGCCCAAACTTATATAACATTCATGCCATGACTTATGTGACACAATAACGAATTTCGAATACAATTCGACAGTCCGACATGTGATGGATATTTCTGATATGCTGAGTTAGTTAATTATATGAACTACTCGAACCAGGCAATTGAAAGTGAAAACACAGCGCAAATACGCAAACAAATAACGACGACTAACTACGAATGCCCATGAATACATAGTACGCATAAATCTGTAACGTTTGGCAAACGCTTCCTCGAACCGCAACAAATTTGCAGCATAAATCAACATCGAAATCCACGCATAACCAGCTCCACCAAATGCAGCTCCAGCCCCAACTCCAACGCCAAGTCCAACAAAAATAGAGCGTTGGCTGTTACAGTTCGTCCGGGCAACTGGTTTGGCCTTTAAAATCACAGATCGACTAGAAGATGAATGCTGGACTTAAGGATACCCTTTAAACTGACAATTTATGAGCGGTAGGGGCGGAGTTATCCGATTGAAGGAGGGAAATAAATATTGTGAGCGATATCATACTTGATAATAATTTAACCTCGTTATTTTACTGAACCTAATTAATTGTAAATCAGGTTCATCTTAAGTTTATTGAAGATTTAAAATAAAATACTAAAATATAGATCACTCTACATACTTTATATATGTACTTCTAAATGAGGAAGAAGACTTTTAATTTAAAAAATAAAACTTTTCTTAATTTTTTCTCGATTTCCTTTCCTTGTTATACGAGACTGTTCCCTGAAGAAAAACAATATTGTATATAGCATTGAGTAAACATATATTTAACAGCTTCGGCATGCCCAGCATACCCTGTATAGTCGCCCCATTTGTGGATCGAGGGCATATATATGCGGTTTGCACGCAGCAGCTCAGAGCTTGGGCGCTTGGACTTGGACTTGGTCATTGGCTGGGCAGGCATACGCATGGAGGGGGCCGCGAGCGCCGGGTGAGTGCCTGGGATTAGAGTGACCATTTGGCATGTTTATAACCAGTTCACCCGCCGCTTGGTGCGTGCGCTTCCGTTTTCCGGTGCAAGAGGCAAAAGCAAAGCCAAACTGGCTGACATGCTGAGCAGAGGATGGGAACATATAAAATAAGCAGCAGTCGGCAAGCGGAGCAACAATTGTGGATCAACCAGCAAAGAGAATGGCGACAAGTCTAGTGTGGCTGCTCCTGCCCCTGCTGTGCCATGGCATTGCCGGCCAGCAGCTGATGTACGCGCGCGATCAGCGCTCGCTCTACGAACTGCCCTCGCTGGACTGGAACACCGTGGGCAGCTTCAGTCCCATTGGCCTGGGCCACATGACCAAGGATGAGCTGCTGACGCTGCTGGAGGCCTGGCAGGATGTGGAGGCGGAAACAGCTACGCCAGCGCCTGAGCCGGCCGAGACGCCCGTACCGCCGACAAAGAGACCGCGAAAGCCACCAGCATCAGCCCCAGCACGACCACCACCACCACCGCCTCCTGCACCTGAGCCGGCAGCGGAAGCCGGACCAGCACTTGCACCTGGCAGACCTGTTACCGTGCGCCTACCCGCCCTTGTGCCCGTCCAGCTCGCTGCCATGTTCACGCCACCCCTGGCAGGAGGAGGAGGAAGTGTTGGCATAGCGGGCGCAGCAGAGGCATTGGGCGCGGTTGCGCCCGCCGACATGGCTGCAACAGAGCTCGACCAAGAGGACGCAGCTCCGCGTCTGTTCCAGTTCACGCAGCTGCCTGTGATGCCGGCCCAGCAACGTTCTCGGCCCGCTCAGCCACCGCCAGTGGTGCGCAACACATTGGAGAGCGTCGACACGGGCATCGCGCCGCTGGCCAGTCTCGTCAAGGCCAAGTCGCTGAACGCCAGGCCAAAAGCCACGCCCATAGCCAAAGAATTGCCCATACACCAGGGGCCGCCGCTTAGGCCCAGGTAAGAGCTGTGAGCTCCACTATATTCCTTAACACTAATCCTCATCATTATCCTCTCAGATTTTCTATGCCTCCGTTGCCTTATCTGGCCAATGCGCCCGGTCGACTGGAGTTGGTGCCCTCATCGCAGATCATTGGCGATTGGCGCGAATAAACCAAAGGCAATACGAGCTTAGTTTTTCTTAAATATATATTTGTTTGTTTTTTTTTTTTTTTTTTTTTTTTTATTTTTTAGGTATACTTAACACAAGTCATACTTAACACAATAGAGGCCTAAAGCAATATATAAACATTGAAATATTAACTGGTTTATACATATGTACATAGAACTCGTAAATCTCTGACAATCTATTTCTAATACTCCACTATTTGCATATATTGTATATATGAAGTATGTTCAATCAATTGAGCTTTAACTAATTACAAATAAATTAACTTTTTTTAATTGTGTGATTTTCTTATTAAAAATTAATGGTTACAATTTTAATACGTTTCTGACTTTTTAGCAATTTCGTATTATGCAGATTTATTGTATTTTAATTGATAAGTGCATTAATGCATTTTATTTATTAATATTTTATTAATTATAAAATAGCATATAATATTTGTTAACGCCTACAATATAAATAAATCAATGTTTAAATAAACCGCCGTTTACTGTATTTTTAAATACTAAAAAGTTGGCCTGTAGCTCGTCTGGCCACTCTGCTAAAATTGTCGGTGAGTAGCTCGATTGCAATTGGTATTTTATTTGGCATTTTTAGTGCTACATTTGGACAGCTTTTGCTTAGCAGCCACAGGCAGAACTGATGAGATCAAATTTATTTGTTATTAAATAACAAATAAAGAGGAACTTACGAAAATACATTGTTACAAAGAAATACATATAAATTAATATAAAACTGAAGCAACATACAGGCTAAATTAGGGCATTTTGCAATGAATCTTATTGAAAAGATCTTTTGAATGTTAATTATACTTTGATTAAGACAGATTTAAGCGTCTAAAGGGCATTATCGAATAATATATTATTATATAATAATATAAATGCAATATCAGAATGCTTTCTCATAAATTGATTAAATGTTTTCTCCAATACTTAACCGAATGGAGTGAAATGCGTATATTTGTATGCCTCATTACGAATCAGAGCGAGATGGCACGACAGCTGCATTGATTAAAGGGAGAGTGCATGATGCAAGCTCATGTCTGTACAAGAAGAGCAAAGACTGACAAAAGCAATGAGACATCATCTCAAACGTTATTTTTAAATAACACAATTTAAGAAAATTCTTTAGTTGTTAGCTCTAAACATTAATTTAAATTAATCAATATATAATATATAAATAATTGCATGATACTTTGTCAGAATCAGACTTCCTTATTTGTTGAACAGGTGAAGAATCTGAACAGGAGCCAGCCACTAATCAAACATCAGATAGATTAGACATCTAGTGCAAAGTTATTTGCGTTTTTATAAAAATATATTAAATACAAATTTATATTCATTTAATCTAATTTATACTCATCTTCAAATTTAAAAAATATTTAAATTCATAATTTGAAAGCTATTTAATAATTTATATTAATTGTAAAATTATTAAGAAAAATAGAAATAGCCAATTACAAAAGTATGAGAAAACTAATTTTTGAAAATGATTCTAATAAATATAACCGCTTGTTGAATCATTATAGAAATTATTAATATAATTTTAGTAAGTTGATGATAATGATGAATGGGTATTATATAAGAAATGGAACGGATGTTGCTTAATTTTGCCTGCGCTTTCCAGTGATTTCTGTTCAAAAGTGGATGGTTTCATAGAAACTTATAGAAACTAAGATTTAATTTTTAGCTAAAGTGATACGATGAAACAGCAGTACTAGTGGATTTTGCTTAGATTACACAGCCTACTTTATATCCCACTCTAAATGCATGTTAAACAGCTTGCTGCTGCAGATCAGTCGAGTATTATAGGGTATCTATGACACATCCTCCCATCTAATGCTTAACGGCAATCTGAGTTTACAACTGAACAGATTTAACGGTTATTTCAACAGTCAAAACACGGCCTGATTTGAGCTTTTTCAAAGCTAGAAACGCAAGCTAACGCTAACAGCAAAAGCTGGCAGGAGCGTGAGCAGGAAAAGCTTTGGGGCTTTTACTGTTGCGTCGCTGTTACAGTGTGACAACTTGTTGTAAACGGACGGATGCTTCCGGACTCTCGAGTTGAACGTTGCGATTTTCGAATCATTCGTCAACAGACTCTCGTGCGATTCGGTTCAGCTTCAGACACACTCTAAACTATCTCTCTGTCTCGCTCGCTCTCGCACAACGGCAGGCTAAGGCTAAGCAGCAGCAGCTAAAGCATTCCGCTCAGTCAGCATCACTGACAGTCAGCGCTTTGTTAGTCGGAGAGGGCAACAACAACAACAGTTACACTCGCGTACGCATAACGGTTAAAATTTTTGAAAAATTTTCGTGTTGTGCTAGCGGATTTCTCTGCGTCTGTGTGTGCGCGTGTGTGTGCGTCTTGATTGTTGTTCTTCTTCATATTCTTTTTTTTTGCTGTGCCAAAGCCCAAGGTGTTTGCATCTGCATAACTCGGCGACGTCCAGCCGACTGAGCCAGACGAAAGTCGAATGTTTTGAAATTATTTTCGAAAACAAAACCAAAACAAAAAGAAAAGAAAAATATAAGTAAACAAGTGTCAAAGCTGTGAGCTAAGGCAACGATAAGAAGTAACAAGTTGAGAAGGTGAGTAATAAATCTATCCTAAATATCGTACAGTCCGGTTATAAAGACTCCGCTTATAGCGTCCGTACGGATAATGCGTCGAAAATTCTGGGCCTCAGATAATTTTATATGAGTAAATTTCAGTGCCTCTCTTATTTCTATAGCTCAAGTTGATGAAGAACATTTGAAACTCAATTCATCCAATGCCAATTGATTATTTAACTTCTTTTTTAAAGTAAATCGGACTTATCTATTTGTATGGTCCATGCATATTCCAGTTTTAGAGTATATGTACTCAATTATGAGCTGTAAAGAGCTCTACATTTGTGTTCCTTATTTGAAAACTGTTATATTACTAAACCAAATCCAAAGATCAATAAAGCCTAGTTTAGTAATAAAAATATGAGTTCGAATGAAATGAAGAGAAAGATAGAGAATCATATACAGTCTAGTCCCAATTCAAACACAAATTAAATTATCGAGAACCATTTTTTCAAGGGGATAGAATTTTTTTTTTTATTTATTGCAATTTTCAAAACTGTAAATAAATATATTTAAATAAATATCAACTTGAAATAAATGTAACAATTATTATGAATATAATGAAATGAGTTGAGTATTGAGAATATAATGGTTCAAGTTAAAGAGCTGTGTTAGTGAATACTTAAACTTTGTTATAGGACGAATGGAAAAACAAAGTAGAAGAGTGCAAATATAAACAGAATATAATATAATGTTTAAATATATTTTGTATATACATATGTAAATAAAACATAAAATATGGAAAACATATTTTGTATCTAAATGGTCACCAATAAGGAAAAACAAATATTTACAATAATTAAGTCTGAAAATAGATTCGTTTTAAATATATGTTAAACATATATACAACAATTAATTTTTGATATATCATATAAATATAATCAATTAACATCGTTGCATTCGTTACCAAATACAGTATACTCATTCATGGTCGAAACGCTGATATATCCCATTAGCCATGCCCCCAATTGGTATATTTCAATTCAAGCAAGTGCAATGTCCGCCTTGCGCTCTGTCCGTTCATATGAATGCAGACCATTTTGAAAATAGAGAACATATACTTGTTGATGACCTTAAATTACGATTGGTCAATCTATTCCCGATCCGCCCCACTGGGGGCGTGGCGAATTCGAAAGTGCTTCTCACCGTATGACAGAAATCCTCTTATGTGAAATGCTAAAGAGCAACTTTTGGACAGTGAATGAGTATTCTGCAGTCGGTAGCGCCCGATAGCCACGGTATTACTTTTATTCTAAATTTTGTATGTTGAACACTGATTTACAAACAGAATGCACTTTAACTGAAACGAATATTTAAATATCTATATGAATCAGATTTTTGATACCTTTGATCATTGTTGTGTTTGTAACAATCGCATACATCGCTGCCACTTCCGAGTGTTTCCTACTGGAAACTCCATTGCTTAAAAATAGATGATTTCAATCAATACTTATCGATTTAGAGTAAGTGTGACGACTGGGCACAAAAACTTGCGTATATTTGCGTTCACATGGAGCATTTGTAGTCATTCGAATAAAACATTTTAATTTTGTAGACACTTGGCTTTGCCCTTCTGAAGTCGTTTTCGTTTAAGCCCAACTTTGAGCAGAGTTTCGAAGATGAAGCCAGAGACAGCTGAAGAGAGAAACATCTAAGCGTGCCATCAAAGTTGGCGCTGGCTGTGTGGGTTTTCCAGTTCATTAACTTTGCAGAAATATCAACAGAGAAACGTAAACATAAGGAGTTACGGCGCGGCTGTAAATATAGCTGTAACTCGAAATGTAACTGTAACTGTAACTGTAACTGTAACGAGGTCCAACTGGTGTTTGGCCAAACAATTTTCAAGCAATTTTATTTAACTGCCTTCGCAGATAATAAATCATTTGTTTACCCCATCCCCCGCCCCCGTCCCGATTTGCCTGCCACCCACACGATGTTAAGTGACTGATGGGCTGCATTTGAGGGCCAGGTGGCTGGAGGCTGGGGCAGAAGGCAGGTGGAACAGACATTAGATGGCCTTAGATGCTGGCTGCTCCTTTCATTTTCATTCATATACATACATACATATATCTCTATATTGGTATGTGTGTGTGTGTGTGTGTGTCGACTTTGTTGCGACGTTATCTGTTTTTTGCTAATTAACTTGGCTGCCTGTGGCCGAGCGTGCGAGAGCGAGACAGACAGACATTGAGCGGGATATTGACAATGGGAGCGAGAGCGAGCGCGCCGAGGAGCGAACGGGGTTAAACTTGAATGCTACGTTTTGAGTTTCTTTGGAAATCAAAAATCTCATTAAAATGTTCGGCAGGCGCGCCCTTTCGTCGAAAGGCCTCTTTAACATAAAAGTAAGCAAAGGCAAACAAACAGAAAACAAAATAAGAATAATAATAATAACAATAATAATAAAGAACTGTGCCAATAACAGCAACAACTGTAATGACAACAACAGCCAACAGCCAACAGGCAACAGCTAACTGCCAACAGCCAACAGCCAACGACAATTACTTAAAGGTTGGCCGCTTGCTTTGCCGTCGCCTCGCCCCGCCTCGCCTCGCTGGGAGGCAATATTTATTGTAGTTCCATTTTCGCTGGCTTTTCATGCGCAGCGCGTTTTCCACTTAGCCAAATAGTCATTTCACAGAACTTGCCAACGCGCACCGGTATCCACGGAGGACATGCCAATTGCCAACGAGATTTACAAAGTCGAGCGCTAACAGCACAACGGGTTGGCTAACTAGGCGTATGCGCAGTCCAAATAAACTCCATTGTTATGAGCAAATATTTACACTACAACTACTACTGCGTGCTTTCTCTCTCTCTCCGTCTCGCTCTTTTCTTTCTCTGTTTCTGTGACATCTGTATATATAGCGTATATTGATGCCAATGACCGAAGGATATACATATACTATATATAACTACATTCAACAAGCTCCAATTAAAAGTCTCAATTAATTTTGTGTTAGCTTAACTCCAAATGCAGTGTCAGAATAATGAAATTTTAGTTTTTTAAAGTGTAATTTAATATTATTTGAAAAATTTTACTAGATATAGCCATCAGTCAACAATTCAAGTTTTGCTGCGGAACTTTAGATGAACTGCAGTCTCAAATGCAACTGATTTGTGATTTGAATATTACAATTTGTACAATTCATTTCAGACAATCCTCATACGGATCCAGAAGAACTCCATAAGGGCTCTGTATTATGGATTTTGTTTTATTTATTTAAATTGATCTCTTCAGAAACAAGCGAATTGTTCGTACTGGCAAAATGTCCAAAGTTAGCTAACCGCAATGAGAGATAAACAGATTATCATCATAACAAACATATTTACATGTTTTTTTATACACATTCACAAATGTGAAATGAGTATATTAAGGGGATTCGAGCCCATGCAATTCTTATTTGACATGCATCGCTTCTGCCAATATAATTTCCAATTTTGAATGGGTTCAGGTTTGGGATGTGCCTGAGTATTCTGCAATTGGTAACGCCCGATTGCAATGTTCTCATATCATGGTCAATTGCTCGGCTATTCATCTTAAAGAATCCATAAAGAAGGAATACAACTTTCGAGTGGAGATCCATTTTGGTTTGTTTAAAAGTTTGGACTTTTTCTCTAGCTGCTGTCCAGAATTTATGGGGCACTAACTATGTAACGAGTAGTTTAAATTGATGAAGTCTCTGTGCAAACATGAGTTCTGGGATGCCTGTATATGAAAACTTAAGTTTCGGATCGAGTTCTCACTTAGACTTTTCCATATTAAATGCAGCTTATACTTTCCCAAATGAAATGCTGATTTCATCAGTCTTCATCATCTTCGTATATTGTATAAAATTTGCTTAGTTGACATTTTTGATCCTAATTCAATTTGTTTCCCGCTGCAAATTGTGCGTTATGAAGCTGCTGCTGCAATTAACGGGTTAATTCCATAAAATTAAAAATAACAAAATGACAGCTCATTGGAAGTAGTGCACATTTTCAGCTGCAAGCAATTATGTGCTCAAAATGACCTTGGCCTTGACCTTCAAATAATTTAATTGGACAAAAGTTGACAAAGAAGATTTATGCATGGCATTTACATATATTACATTTTAGACATAATGTTTATGTTATTCATATACTCGATTGCTTATAATAATTATATACTTTATTATTTTATTTAATTTTAATAAATTTATTATACCTTGCACCCATTAAAAGGAGAAATCGGGCGTAATGATTTGGTAAACATATATGTAACAGGCAGAAGAAGGCCTGACAGACACCATAAAGCCGAGCCAAGTTGATATAGCCAGGCCCGTCTAGCCGTCTGTACAAACGCAATGATCTCGTGATCCACAAAAGTTATAGACTTTAAATTTCGCATGGATACTCGTGTATACCAGTCTATCATTTTGTTGTATTCGAAAACTCTTTAGAGTTCAATTTTTAAGCGTAGTCAAAGTACCCTTAGAGCTTCATATTTATTTTGTAGGTGACTTACGTGAAATGTAATTTTAAGTTGAACTTTAAATAAAGTGTTTATGTACTGAAAAACCTGTTTTTCCAATATACACACATAATAATAATATTACCTCACTCTGTTTGATGAAGATAGAAAATTTGATGAATATAAGATTGTTGCTGGGCTCAACGGATCTCAGAGTCAAGCATTCACGAATAGAAAAGAATCGAATGAATAGAATATTCATGAATAGAATTTTGTATAAAGTTTAATTTTAGTACATCTGAAGCTTATCAACTTAAGTTCCACAAAGTTTTCGTGTATGCTTTGAAAGTTTATTATTTGTTTTATTCAATAAACTTGAAAAGTGTTGCAAGTAGTTTATTGAAACTGTTGATGGGGCTGCAGCACAAAACCCTATTAAGCAAATTAATGACTTAAAAGACTTAAAATACATATTCGTAGTAATTCACGTCTAGTTAAAATTCCTCTACATATAATGCAATAAAACTCTGATGAAGGACGTCATTGGGCACTTAGCTACCTTTAAATCGTGGTTTACTATGCACAAAAAGCCCTGTGAGGGAGAGAGAGAAAGAGATAGAGAGAGTGCAGGACGGGCTGCCTCTGTCTACCTGTCCCGCTCTTTGTCACTTTTATATTAATTGAAATATGAAATTATAATTGCATTTTTTTTGCTCTTTTTTTCCCCCAACATAACATAAACAACAACAATGACCCGAAAAATCCATAGCGCTCGCTCGTATTTCTCACAGCTCCCAGCCCGCACCCAATTGATGACAACACAATTTGAGTAAGCCTTCTGTGTGCAGAGCCAAAAAGAGAATTCAAAATGAGATAATCAACAGCGAAGAGTGAATGCACTTCCACACTGAAATAAGTTGAGTTCTATGGAAGACTTGGCATGAATAGATCGGGGAGAGTTAAACTCCCGTTAGCTGAGCTTGTGGAGCAGCTATATAGAGAACATTGAGATGACTTACTCCTAGCTAATGCAAGCTT
The DNA here is from genome assembly GCF_054131105.1 of Drosophila navojoa. NCBI lineage: Eukaryota > Metazoa > Arthropoda > Insecta > Diptera > Drosophilidae > Drosophila > Drosophila navojoa. The sequence goes on from NC_142895.1 coordinate 27,251,360, forward strand.
TATATATATATGTATGTAATTTAGAGTGAAGCAGACTTAACTTGCTCAGCTGAATACACTTCGTGTCAGAGTTGAGGGTATACAAAAATTATAATTAAATAACGACTACCAAGGAGCGACAGGCGGTTGTACAGCTGGAAGTGGGCGTGAGGGCGTGCATGTGTATGGCTGTGAGTGTGGGTCCTTCGCTATGTGTAGCCAGTTGGGTCAACAGCTTGGCCAGGATGTGGCCATAATTCAGTTGGCTGCCATCGATTTGGCTAAAATGTGTCAACAACGGTAGCCGGGGCCATGAAGGACTAACTAATGCCGAGCACTGTGCGTGTGTGTGTGTGTGTGTGTGCGGCTGGTATCAAGAGCAGCTAGGAACAATACAGCAACAACTATCATACTAATAGTCAAGCCAGTGTGTGTGTGTGAATGTTTGTTATGGGGATGTGACAGGCGGCTGTCATTTGTAATGCGCTGCGTGTTACAAAATACAAAAGTATCATGTCTCGCAACAATAACTCACACACAAGCAACATAAACAATGTGACGCCTGCACATTTGCAAGCTGAAAGGAATTCACACACACGCACGCACACACACCTCAGCAGTTGCACGAGAACAATGTGCACAGACAATTTCTTTTCATTTTTTGTTTCTTTTTTTTTTTTTTTAAATAAATGTTTACGGACATTTTGCACGATTTTGCGACTCGGGCAATGCATTTGATGCAGATGAGCTATATGAATATAAGAACATATATATATTATGCACATATATACTCGTATTATGAATGTATATGTGTGAGCGTGTGTGTATTCAAACACTTTCAAGCGCTGGCACTGCCTTGCATCAAAGACTTAAGGCGCCTCAGAAGCTCGGCTACGCCAAAGCACTCGAGTCAACCTGCGGCACAAGTCGTAAAATCGTTTGCTTCTGTGTGTCTGTGCATGTGTGTGTGTATCAGTTAGCACTCACTCACACACGCACACACACACATATATAGCACGCACCATATAAGATAGCTTATTCAACTATTTATGCCACTTCATTTGCGTGTGCACTCGCTCACCTTGCTTTGCGTTTTTGACGACATTGCAAAACTAACTCTACCCTGTAGTCCCCTGCAAGTGGATAAACTGTCTTGATTATGAGCATAAAAGAGCCCAATGAGCGCGTTTTGCAGCTGAGTCTGAGATTTCGAAACTTGAATCAACCTAAACCGTTTCAATTTCTCTTTCAAGTCAATTTGGCATGCTGCCTGTGAGAGCAGATTGAACTGAGCTGAAATCTGATTGAAGCCCATTTTTATACTACTCACTTTACAAAATATTGACCTAACACAAAAGAGAATTAGACAACTCGATTCCAGCACGTTAGGAGCAGGAACTGATCTAGGAAAATCCCTCGGTCTCCTTGCTGCATGAGATCTCAAGATTCCGAACATTGGCGAAGAAATCAAGAAGCCCCATACCTGGACTAGGAGAAGACCTGACTTGACCTGAATATATTTATCATAAACAATTACTCCATGAGCGTTACCCATATTTTTACTCCCTGAAACATATTTCCTTCCCCTTAGTTATGCATTTTCATATGGCTTTTTGTAGATATAGAGAGATGCACTACAAATGGGAAAAGCATAAATTAATAGTGTTTGAGCGCAGGCAAATGATTTCAAAGGTAGGCCGATGGGCAGACAGACGTCGAATTATCTCATCATGAATTTGACTGCTTTAATTTCCCTTTCAAGCTGATTAGCAGCATGTGAGGGTTGGTCATCTGGGCTGGAATCTGAGCTGTCATCTGCATAAGGCCGACAACATCTCATGCCTGATGAGTGCCTGAAGCATCTTTGAATGGCAGCAGACAGACATCATGAGAAGAGGATTGCTCCTGTGCCTGTCTCGGATTTTTTAATTCAACGGAAAAATATTCTTGCTCAATGCAGGCATTTAAGCCAAGTCTTTGCGCTTAAATTTGGCTTTGAATAAGCTTTACTCATACAACCTTGGGCTGGAATCTTAAACTGAAATCTGTTTGGCATAATTTTGGAACTCGAATTCAGACTTTAGCTCACCTACGGAATTTATTTATTTTAAGAGAGTCTTTGCATCAGATATATATTTTTACAGCATATTTAATTTAATTCAATTATAAGCAAGTCCCAAATATGTATTGATGGCAAGATAAATTATATCACTGTTATATTTAACAGTTTATATACGAATCTGTCCATATTCGACGGACCCATCTGGCAACCCTGGCAACGTAGATTCAGGGCTGCCAGATGGGTGCGTTGAATATCGACATCCCTGTACATCGGTGACTTAAATTTCATCTTTAAGTCTCAGAATCGAGTTTACTGTATGTCCTGTCTTTTGCTTTTGGTTTCAATTAAATTTGATTCGTCATTTCCGCTCTAGAGCCCACATCGACTCCCAACATATAACGACTAATAACCTATAATATATTCCAACGTATACCATAAGTCTGTCATTTAGAGGGCATTTTCTAGTTGTGCCTCGACATCTTGAAGTATTTTCCTTTGACTATTCAGAGGCTTTGCAAGGCAGAACATGCCCATACTCAAACTGAAGCTGGAAGCTTGCGCAAATGGTTTTGAGAGATTAGCTTTTTATAATCAAATAGAAAGAAAGCAAAAGCAAAAGCAAAAGCAAAAACGAAAATGAAAACGAGAAAAAATATGCGAACTTCTTTCGCATTTTCATTACTTTGAAGCACAAAGTGAATTTGTTAGGGATACTTTGCATTTTTAATGGCCCAGTGGCATCAATTAAACACTTTTACTTTTATTTCTTACTTCTATTTGGTCCAGCGGCAGCCACTCGCCAAATAGATATAAATATTTAAAGACGAATTGCTCAAATACTCAGCAACAGCACTCTCTCTCTTTCTCTCTCTCTCTCTGTCTCTGTCTCTAAAACACCCATAGAGATAGATGGAAGCACTTTAAAGGTTGAAAACCTATAGGGCACTTGGCAACTCGCAGCTGCAACAGCTGCAACAAATAATAAAATAAAATAAAAACACAAAATGTTCAATTTAGTGGAGTGCGCTTGGAGAGCACCTCAGTACAAAGTAGTTGGCATTATATTATAGCTAGCCCCGGAACGTCGAGGCGAATCCAAAGGCCACGGCAGGAGCGCCAGCTGGAGGAGGCTGAAGGAGCATCTGTGTGCCAAACATTTGCTGATTCGTTTAAGATGCGTTTCAGCAGACAAACTCTGCACTTCGAGCAAATCGTTTCTGCTGCCTTTTGAGTCAATGGATTCTCACTATTTAATCATATTCCCTGAAACGAAGTGAGTGCATTTGCTTGCCTCTGGAAATATGTCTTTAGATCTCCAGAATCGAAAGGACGAGAAGTAGGTAAGGCCAAGAAATATGTACATATACATGAAGGTTGTAAGCATATGAGTCTTATAGCTGCAACCTAGCTTTAACTTAACCTAAGCACAGGGTGTTCATAGTGTTTTGTTAAATGAGCAAATAATTCATGTTCTTATAGCATGTTTTAAATCAATAATCTTTATTACTTTCTATAAATATGATAAGAAAACAAATATACTCTGATTTAATTATCCGACCAATATTGCAATCTTTTCTTTTATATATTTTATTTTTCACAAGTTTGTAAATATATTTTATATTTAAAGTCAATAGATATATAATCTTTGATTCAGTCACACACATTTTTGCATACTTTTCGGGAGTTGTCTTGCTGTATATATTTTTGTCTAAGTAGTATAAGCTGAGTTGATATATACTCCAATAAAACTCTGTTTGTTCATTTCGATGATTATAAAAGACCAATCTTAATAAATTTAACATCAATCTGTGAAATATATTTAGAAACATAGATTACTTGTGGCTCTACATATCTCCTAGTTGAGCAATCCCGACAATTCTTTGCCATTTTTAACGTAAATACCAAATAGCTTGATCTTGCATCGATTGAGATTGAGCTTTAGAGCTGAGTTTTTCAGTGTTATCGATAGATTAGCTTTATATGAATAATCGTTCAATGTAGGAATTTATTTGTCAAAGAGTCAACTCTTCTTCATATTTCGTTACTGCTGAGCACCACACAACTTCTGAGTACTACGTCTACTACACATCTCTTCTTCTTCTTCTCTACTATCGATTCAGAAGAACTAACTACAAATGACGCTCTAGTTCATTTGCCAGGGCTGTCATCATTTTTCTGGGATCCAACATACATTCATATCCTCCTTACTATAAATGTCTATCAACGACATATTACGCTACACTCCCATGATATCTCGCTGTAGCGCTGCAGGAGTCGTTTTTATTTGAATGATTCAGCTTGAAGGTTTCGGAGTGAATGATTCGGCGTTTGTTGGTTCGGGCACGCCTAATTTGACACATTATTGCCCTGTTTTAATTTTATTTTTACTCTCCAGTTTTTTCGTGCTGTATTTTTTTTGTCCGTTAATTACAGTGTTGGCCATTGGTAGCCCTGGGCGGCTGTTAAGGCAGCCAGTTTGGCCGGCTGGCCAAATATTTTACGCTCGAAGTGGCATCAACAAGAGCCAGCAAAAACAATTCGAAAGTTAAGTGAGCCGGTGCTCGAGCAGAGGGTGTTCAAACAGGGCCAACAGGCAGGCAACGGGCGGCGAGCACGTACAGATTCAACCACACACACACACATACACACACACGCATGTGACCGCACCCTTATCCACAGACACACACACAGCAAAAGCCGCTGGCGGAAATGGCCATGCAAAGCGTGCCAATATTTACGGCGTACAGTCTGTATTTGCCGCATTTTTATAGGTGGCAGCCGCAGCAGCAGCGACGCGACGGCAGTTGCAGCTGCTGCAGTCGCGGCCGCAGAGTAAAAATATCATTTACAGTTGACAATTGTCAAAGGACACAGAACTGTTTGCCATCCATACCCTGCAGACGCTGGCCAGGAGACGGGCATAAGGCATTCCCTCAAAAGTACGTAACTGGTAGAGAAAATTGTCTTCTGCATGCGAAGGGACAGACAGCCAAGGGGATATCTGCTGCTCGTAGAGGGTATCTGCTGAGCGAATGCCTTTTCATTTGTTATTTATTCAGTTTAAAAGTGAAATATATTATATTGGTTCTGTGCAGTGTGAAAGCGACTGCTGGCCGCTGCTAAAGCTTGAAACTGAAGCCCAACTCAAGCTCACCTCAATCAATAGGCCACGCCCAGCGCTCATCTGGCCACAAAGTGCGAAAATCAATATTGTGGGCTAAGTGACATTCACAAAGCCGTGCTTTGGGGTTTCACTGTACCGCAGCTGTTGCTAACAAAGTGTAACAAAGCCACAATATTTCGGCTAATTATGCTGCGCCACAATTCCAATTCCAATTCGTTTATGAACTTTGCGCCCGCAGAGTTTTAGTTCATTTAGATTTTTCTCTATTTACACAGCGAATTCAACTTACCAAATTTAGGGTGCTTACTCAATTTAATGGAGTGTACAAATTCTCTATTTACAAATTGCAGTTATTCTTACCTGCTTATACGAGGTGAGTTCCATAAGTTTTCCGAATGTTGATTTTTCACAAACTGCAAAATTGGATCTCGGTTTTATTTCTGGACTTATGCTGATCCCTCACTTATGCCAAGTAGTTCGAGTCATTTGAATGCTTTAAATTGTTTACAGTTGCTTAGTTTGAAAGTGTTTTAGCCACTCAATCGATTTTCATCTCTTAAAATAAAGCTAAAGCTCATACTGCTTCAGAGGCTTTCACAGTTCTCTCTTAGAACTTAAGAGGATCTTGAAAGGGCTATATCATCGTTCGCCATTGAGTAGAGTAGTATTGTAGATATTCTTTACCAGTTCGTATATTAAATAAATTGCATAATGAATAGCTATCTACTTGACGAGTTGGATAGATTGCCTTAGCCATAGATAGGGAATTTGCAGCCGGCTAAGGAAGGCAAACGATATAAGAGTGAATTTAGAAATGAGAATTTATAAATGAAATATGTGCCTTAAAATTCAGACCTTGTATAAGTATACACTACAAATGAAACTGGAATAAAGCGCTGCATTTAGCACTTAAATTTTACTGCAGCGACTGGCCTAATAGATTTATAGTTGAAGGAGCCCTCAATATTGCAATGAGAGTGCATTTGTTAGTCGTGTGATTGCCTCTCTATTCTTCGCGTGCTGCTTTCGTTCGCAGATCCTATCGGTTCAATCACGCTAAGCCGGAGTTCATGGTTCGAGCATCTTGGCATTATTTCATCATTTGAATAGAGCAGCTGCTTGCTGCATATTTTCCACATGGACTGCATGCAATCATGCTCAATTGAGTTCGTTTGATGGAATCTGCTTTTATTTCTATTTTCTCTTTATTTATTTGAAAGATATTTAAGGTAAATTACTCTGTACTCGTAGTTTAAGCATTCTAAAACAACTGGTTGGCAAGTATATCAAGGCGTATACTTGATATTTAAGCAGGAAACACACATTAATTATTAAGGTAAACTTGAGATGATAAAATTGTGTCCTTTCGTATTTTTTTTTTTTTCAGTATAATTTTTATTTATTTATTTATTTTTGTTTATATATATTTTTAATAGCAAATTTATGCTCATTTTGTATGTAAAAAATGTAATTTATATATACTTACATATATTTTTTCTGTTGGTCATATATGTATATTGTATAGTATAATGCGAATGTTGCTTGTATATAAGGAACTGAATGTATTTATTCAAAGAAACATTTCGTTTTACAACCTTCTGGAGTCAAACCTATTCAGATGAACAGCACTGTTCATATAAATAGTAACACTAGCTGCATTCATTGTCGCTTGCTCGAAGGCGACTAAAGTTTATAAAATTCAACAGGAAATGAAATGAAAACGAAAAATCTCAAGATATTTTATCTTCTTCGGTCTCGGCGAGTTTTGATAAGCTGTTTAACTAAAGCCAAGCAGCTACGTATTGGCAAATGCATTCTGCATATAAAGAGTTCAACCCGAAAAATAATAATTTAATTCTTATGAAAATTAAATGCAACTGTAGAGGGAAATATTTGTGATGCTGCTCATCTTGGTTTGCATTGATTGTAAGCACCAGAGTTAGAGTCTAGGAGTAGAAAAGTTATTTTAGATTGTATTAAGCTCAAGAGCATCTCGACTTTGAATTGCAGGTGCAAGTGCATGAATATTTACCTCAGATTTAATACTGAAATCTCTTTGTGGCGCGGCCGAATGATTTTCTAACACTGCCAGCTCAGCAAAATAACTGCAAAGGAGCCAAAGTGTATAGAAATTAAGTTGAGAATTTCCGCATCAAATATTAAAATGTAAAATGCGAGCTAAAGACTCTGTTCGATAAAATAATCTGGCCAAAAATGTTGACTCAAAGATACAAAGCCCTGGACTTAAAGAGCTGCTGCGGCAGCAGCTGTTCCCCTGCCGTATTTGCACATCCGACACCGACTTTCATTTACGGGCTCTTCACAGCTTCTGGTCAAACACTCGAGAAATCCCATTTGTTGTTCTTATTCCTGCTTTGTTGTGGTGTGTGTGGCATAGCGAGCAATGATTCAAATTGGTTTCTGTATGCTTGACCCAGCCTCTGCTTTGTATTATGGTGGCACGTGTACCACAAAATCAAAATCAGAATCACAATCTGAATCTGAATCAAAATGAAAATCAAAATCAAAATCGAAATCAAGGTTCTGCAAATATAAACTAGCTGCTTGTTTGCGAAAACTTTCAATGCGTACTTTAGCCAAGTTGTTTCTTCCCTCCCTCTGTGTGTGTGTGTGTGTGTGTGGGTGTGTGTGCGTGGCAATCATTGCATTCCACTGCATTGATTGGCTTGCCTCGGGGAACAGTAAGGCAAACTTGTCGTGGGCCTAGGCTGGGCCACGGCTCTGGGCTAAGTGTGGCTTCGGATGCCTCAGCTGCCTGGCAATTGGCGCAAAATGCATTCCATATTGCAGCGCAGCCTTTGTTGCGACTCGGTGCCGAGGGAGCGAGCCGTTCCCAAATGCAGCCCGAACACAGCAATTTTTATTAGCTGCAACTCTTCAACTCTTCTCTAGTCGCCCGCCTGCCTCCGCCTAGCTCCGCATGGCAAATCTGTTCGACAAGAAGTCGCACAACAATTGCAGTCTCCCTCTCCCTCTCTCTCTCTCTCTCACACACACACACCATTGAAAAACTGCATATGTTGCGATAGCCCTGCAGCTGCATTATAGCATATAATTGAATAAGCCAGGACGAGCCGACTTGAGCTCAGAGTTGACTTCGACGTGCGTGGGCGAGGACTTGTTAAATGCCAAATTTGTGGCGCACGAAACTTTGAAGCTAATCTAAACTCGCTCTTAAAGATCTGTGTGAAATGCAAATGGAAAAAGTTTTTGAAACTATTTCCGCGGAAAAAGTGCGCTTCAAAGTTTTTATGGGCGAAAGTTTAATTTTCGGCTCCCTAGCTCGCTCTTCCGCTCTCTAGCTCTAGTTCCCCTCCCCCTCTCTCTCTCTCTGTATCCTTAAAACCGCCTCCATGCACTATTCAAGGATATTTGTAGTCATCAATTGTAATTTCTTGTCTTTTACCAGCAGCTTAAAGCTAGTTGAAAGTAGTTTTGGTTTTCACTTCCACTTCAATCCTGAAACTAGTCTTAGTCCGAACTCCTTCCTGGATTTCTGCTAAAACAAATTGAACATGATATTTACAAATTGGAGCATAAGGATCAAAAATTGAGAGCAAAAAGATATTTTGCTTGTAAAATCAAGATCCAGGTTTGTTTAATTTTATGCAGACTTCCCTGCCAAAAGTTGATATTTCAATTATTCTACGTCTATTTTATGCACACATACAAACGCATCCATCCACACGCACGCGCTCCGATTACTGCGCAGTATTAGCGAATACGCTTGGGCTACAATATATAGGCTGTATTAGGGAAATAACATTTAAATTTGTACATTTGCGTGGTATATGAAATCTATAAATAGCAATATCTTTTCTGAAAGAATACCGCCTAAAAACCCATATCATTGTATCGATTATTATCGATAAAATCGAATATTTATGAAATGTCGAAAATATAATAAGTTCGTACTGCGCATAGTATACATGAACATACGTGTAAAACATTAAGTCTGCGGCTGATGTGGTATACGAGATCTCTAGGTATATGTATATGGACAGACATGGCTATGAAGACTGAGCTCGTCAAGAATGGATAATAAGAATGGGGTCTACAAACTACCCACTTCAAATGGGTTTAGGGTACACAAAAAAATGATGCAGAAAGTATTCCACAATTGCGTAGTTCGGGAAGTCTGAGCTGTTATATGAGTAATTATGAGTCTGAGTATGAAGATATAGATTCGAGCTAGTGTATTTCCAGTTCCATGCTGCCAGTAACATTCATGATTAGAGTTTATAGTCAGACAATCAAAAAATCCCAATAGAATTTTAGTTCCATATACTAACAAGAGCATTTTAAAGCTCATATTCATTTTATAAGGTCTTTCGCTTGTGCCGAGCCTGACTTAAAGTGGCTAATAAAGTTTTCAAACTATTTAGGTCCACTTTAACTGGCTCCAGAGAGGTCTACCCTTGTCCATGTATATATATATATGTGTGTGTGTGTGTGATTATAAATGGAGAAGTTTGTACCTGAAAAGAGTTTCGTTAGTCTAATGGATTCTAATGCCTGATGTTTTGCGATTAAGACTTAAGCAGTGCCTCGCTTAGTTGGCAACATTTGTTGGCCATGATCTCATTTGGCCAGGCTGAAACTGAGACGTGTGGGAAATTCGTGATATTAGCAAATATGAAGCGGCTAGAGGTGCGCTACACGTGACAGGAAAAGTCGAGTGAGCCTCGAGCCCGGGCGGCTGGCGACATTAATGAATAAGTGTTTGTGGCAGGACGCAAAGCCATTAAGTGCACAGAAAAGCAGCCAAAGCAACAGCTAAGGGCGTACAGCGAGCGCAGCTGGAGCGTAATGTTGTCTATTTAAAGAAGTCGGTTTCTTTCACTAACATATGTGCTATATCTGTTGCATGCTCTCTCTCATATCGGTGTGTGTGCACTTGAACTATGCGCCACAAGTGTTGAAAAGTGTCGAAAAGGGTGTGCTCTAGAACGCTTGGCTGACACTCACCAGCACTTGACTGTATATATATATATATATGTGTGTGTGTGTGAGTGTATGTGTCTTGGAGTGTGTGTGCAAGGTCAGCCAGTTCTATCTACACATTGTCGAAGTGAGCACAAACGCGACACAGAGTAACACACACCCACTCACACACACACACACACACACACACAGAGACACAACTGTTGATATTGGACTGGCTCATAGAAGTCGCACGACATTGTCACAACAATGCAAATTGTTTATTTGTTGACAGAACGTGAGTTGATTTTCCTTTAATACCAAATTGTTTATTAAAGACAGAGAGAGAGAGACAGAAAGAGAGAGAGAGCTTAATGCCATTCGCTTTACCACTCAATTCAAAGGCAATTCAATAGAAATGCCACTCGAATCGAAGGAATGTTCACATATGTTGCTTAAATCATTCAATAATCGAGTCTTGGGGCAGACTTTAAGCTCAGAGTGTGTGTGTGTGGGCAATATTCATGAACTTGGTTAACTCGGCTGTGGCTAGCTGGCAATTTGTGAATTGAATCGAGCCCGGCTATTAGGGGCTGGTTGTTGCAGCTGATTTGTTTTGCCTAGCTGTGGCATTGACAATGCGGAAAGCGGAAAGCATAAATAACATGAATAATGCACGAACTTTAATATTCATTCAATTAAAATGCTCGAAAGCAAACAGCAGCTCAAATGCAAATCACTTGGTTTGCCGCACTCGGAGCTGAATATTTAATTTCATCTTTAGTACAGCGTGAGTCCCAAGCAAATTAGTTCTGCAAATCTACAGCTGACCATAGTAATCCAAATAGAAGCAGCTGTTGCCAGTCCACAAATATTTCTCGCTCTCTTCAACTTGACCAAATGCATATTTCGCTTGGTCTCTGGGCTCTGTCCGTCCTGACTGACAGGTGTTCACTGAATAGAGGCAGCCAGCTGTCATTCCCGACCCGTTTCATTGAATATGTCACTCAAACTGCAATTTTATTCAATTCAATTCAATTCACCAACCAACAACAACAACGACAACAACTAGAGATAAATTGCAGTCGCACTCATGCAAGGATGCTGCACTGCGTGTATTCCGCTTGGTTAGAGCTAATGAAGTGACATTAAGCTGGAATTGCTACCCTAATAGCATATTCAACGCAGCTGAATCAAATAGTTGTGCTATGTATCTATATATTATCAATATATTATGTGGATAGTGTTTGCCACAAAATTAATCACCCGAAAACAAACTTAAACGACGTTTGTTGTGAGTGCAAAAGTGTTTATTGAATTCATTTGAATATATTACATGTAGTCCCGAATTTATAATTCTGAATTGGTTAAGTCGTGGTGATTAAGGGAAAGAGAGAATAATTAATCGAAAATGCTTCTCTCATTCATTATTACCCCGTTCTTGCGGAGTAAACCGATTCCTGGCACTTCGATTTGTATTCTCCCTTTTAATATTTGAAATAAAGAGAAAGTATCTTTAGAGTTTCCTTGGGGTATAGTAAAGCATATCTTAGATAACAGCTTCTTCATTCCCCTTTACTTTTCATTTTCAATATTTTCCTGCTGATTACAAGAAGTTGAATCACAGCAATCACAGCATTTTGAAGCTGTTCAAGTTGAATAATTGTATTTCTCAATACTCAGTTCATTATATTAATACTCCATTAATTATAATAAACACACAAGTATGTACATTCTAATTGTTACACATGTAACATTTATAGCTAACGTAAGTATTTAGACAAGTAGAATGATCTAAAATGCAATTTCGATGCAAGCATTCATGCATTCCGAGTATTATGTATATCTATTCCATCAGCTTTTATCGTTCTCTCTTCGAGCTGAATGTAATATTAAGTATACGCATCCATTGCTCTGCGTGCTCTGTGCTTGGCTACGATTTGGTTGCAGCAGCAGCTAGTCGTTCGCCTCAGAGTGGAATGCTTACGAATCTGTATATAAATAAGTTTGTATTGATTTTTCAGTATTCATGTTTCATACATATTTCAATTTAATAATAAATATTCACGGCAGGTGCCCAGGTCCCAGTGGCAGTGCCGTCCCTGGCCAGTGTTGGCCAATAACTGAATTAGTTGTGGCTTTAATCCAATTGATACAATAATCTAATCATGCAAAAAACTGCATTTAATTGCGAGAGTTGGCCAACTCGCAAACAGAATCAATTTCATTTCGATGCTGCTGAAATTTACACCAGCTGCAATGGGGTCGTCCGGCTCAAGGCCTTCGATGTATTTAGCGGGATCTCTTTGCTCTGGCAATGGCATAATCAGCAAACAGGGTATCTATCGAGTGGCTAGCCCCGGCTTTTCTCTCGTTTTTCATTTATTTATTTTGTTTTTTACAAAACTTTGCCCGATACACACAAACAACATACAGATTTCCAGGTAGCTAAAAATGTCAGCCATTTTGTTTTAGTTGGTGGCATTGGCCACGGCTACATGTTGACAGCACCAGCCACGCCCACCAGCCGCCCCATCCCCCAACCACTACAGCTGAGGGCGCCCAAACGCTTTGCAGCAGCTCGCAAAAAAATATTTAAAATTTATTTATAGTCAAATACGGTAGACTGCACCTGTTGTTGTTGTTGCTGCTGATGCTGCTGCTGCTGCTGTTGCTGCTGCGGGTGGTTGCTGCTTTGTTATTATTGTATTGCCTCTGCCTTGTCAACACTGTGTGCGTGTGTGTGTCTGTCTGGGTGTGTGTGTGTGTGTGTGTGTATGGATGTGCGTGTTTGTGTATTGACAACAAATGTTTGCTGTTGTTGCCGTAGCTGGGGTGTAAAAATGATTGAGTGTTTGAACTCAACTTCTGTGTGGCTCTCCGCGTGCAGAGCAGCAACGCGACCTGCCTATACCCTGTAGGCGGTAGATCAAAGGCAAAGGCGTCGCATATCGCATCACCCGCATTGATTGATAAGCAATATTCACTTGAGTGGGCAATGGGACACTTAAGGATACCCTAGCGATTGCAGCCTCAACCTTGAGAGCTTTCTTGAGTGGAGTTTGTGTGTGTGCGGGGTATTCGCAATTCGATCAGCTGCTGTGCTGGAGCTGAGCTCGATCTTTGGCAACGTTTTAAATTGTGTTTAAGTCACCTGCTTCCCGGTAAATTTCGCTTTTATTTTTTTGCAGCCGCTGCTTCTGCTGCGACACAGGAAAATTACCAGCGCGCAGCGAGACGTTGGCCTAACCGAAAGGCGTCGACACTGTCAACAGTCGCCGTAGCAGCTGCTACAGCCTTTACCGTTGCCAGTGAAACTGGTAGTACCTTTACCTTTGCCTTTGCCTTTGCCTTGGAGCCAGTTTGTTTGTATGCACTTCAATAAAAATTTAGCATACGCTTCAATTCACTTCACTTGCCACACGCACTCACTGCGACACACACACACACATATATATATATATGTATGTATATACACGAAACGCGCACCTGCAACACCCTCTGGCGGCAGCCGTATGAAAACATTGCTTTGTATTATTACGTCTGGCATTTTTCGATTATATGTTGCCTTCGCTTTTGGGTCTCGTTTTTCAATCTAAATGTCAGCACATCTAAGCACGTGCGTGTATCCAAACGGCAGCCACTGTATGCTGTGTGTGTGTGAGTGTGGGTGGGTGCGTGTGTTGAGGCAAATTACTCGAGTGAAGTGCGCACTTCAAGATGAAATAGTCAAGCAACTGACACGCAAACAACTCACTTTACATCCCTTATACTCATCAATTAAACTGTGTGTGTATGTGTGTGTATATATATCTACTTATTTATACATTTGTGTTTTGCTACCTAATTTGTCAGACACAACTTCTGCAGGACGCAGCGTCTCCTGTTCCTGCTCCTGCTTGCTCGCCAAATGCTGCAACGCAGCAGGAGAAACAAAAATAATATCATTAAAAACATCGCAAATAAAAACTGGAAGCTGAAAATTAAGCCAAGCAACAACAATTGTGGGCGTGGGGCGTGTCACAAGCAGCAAATTTCAAAGAAAAATGCAAAGGCGCTAAACGTTTGCCTCAGTCATCAACTTGAAATTATTTTCCTTCCTTATTCATTTGCAGCTGTCGCCGAATTCTGGCCTGCTTGCTGCATACACTCACGCACAAAAGTACGCGCACAGCGCTCACTAAGTACCCAAATTGAAGCAGCCAAAGCAAATATGTGGACAGGGCGAAAGTCCTGCCGGCTTAAAGGATATTCACGCAGCCGCTGACTTTGTCCGGCCTTCAACTTTAAACAACATCTAATTCAATTTAACTTGTTGGATTTGGCCAACATGGCGGACGTGTTGCTACGCTGCCAAGCATTCCCTTCCGCCCCTTCCCACGCTCAAGCATCCGTCTTGAACAATTGCTCGGACAACGCGTCTAATTGCGGCTGACCGACTTCCAGCACAACTTCAAAGCTCTCAGACATGAGCAATTACTTGAGGATGCCTCTCAATCATGTGCACAAATTCCACTCGAAATATACAGTTTGAAACATGAGAGTTGTGTTCCTCATGGAGGATAGGCAATTTGACATGTTCTATGGCTAAAGAGTTAACAACCATCTATTATAAATACATATATGTTATATATTGTCCATTGAGGGCGTATCTAATTGGCTCCAAGTGTGAGCTAAGAAAGTGATGAAGGATATATGTATGAATATCGAGCTTGGAATGGCGCATTATTCTCGGAACTAGATTTCAATCATGTTCGCAATACGCCCAGCTTTAAAGCATTGAAAAATACAGTTTCATTTGCCACGACAAATGGAAGCTTGAGACCAGGGCAGCGATCTATCGATAACTTACAGGGCAACAGAACAAATGAAATGATACCTCATAAAACCATTTTGACGTACATATGTATATCGATTTATTTATTTTTGGTTTTTTATTATGTTTTTGTTTTTCTTTTTTTTTTTTCTGTTGGGTAGTCACTGCAAATCAGTAGGAGCCAGATATGGTGTTTTTCTTTCGCCATGCCCCTAGCTCGCGAAAGTTTTGGTACTCAGATACCAGGGGATATATCTATTTCCGTAAATTTTACGTTCGGAACATATACCAAATGTGAACCAATATACTCATTTCATGTACTAAATGAGTATAAGTAGTATTGCAGTTGGATCAGTGTTGAATTTTCCAAGCAGATTCCAAGGTCCGTCTAGCGATACTTGAGAAAGTTGAATTGCTTATGAAGGTCCGACTACAATGCTTCCGTTTCATTTTCAAAATGTGTGTACATTTTTTACAAGATACCAATCTGGCATTCCTCTATACATCACTCAATATTGTATATTTACTTTCTTTGAATTGGATAATGTACATAGTTTTTCTTTCTCATTGCAGCTACAAAGCACATATTAACATACATAAGTGATTGTGTAAGTATCTCTCTGGTAGAACTTCGTGAAACGTGACACCTACACACACTCATTTCATTCACATATACTCAAGCACACACACACATGTTTGTGTGTTTATACTTATACATACATGTATCTAGATACTCGAAGACATTTGATTGATGATGTTGACAACAAATTTGCGGCAGCTCGCTGCTCCTCATCGAATGTGAAAAACTGTTCATGTGGAATATTTTTAAACGTTCGACTGATAAATATTACAAAATCCCATTAAATTAATTGCCATAGTACATATGTATGTGTACATATATGTATGACTGTATTTGCCCTTTATAGCCAGCATAAAGTGCAGAGTGTTTTTAAATGTTGAATGAGCCACAGCAGTCCTAGGAGGGGAATAACTTTTTGTGAGTCACTCTGTCCTTGGGGCAGTCTTATAGAAGGGCCAAAGTATTTAGTACACATAGCCAAAAATCGTGATAAATCAGTGAAACTTAGTTAATATGTTCCTTATACACATTACTTGAGGAGACTGAGAAGAAGTGAATTAAATATATTCTTCGCGATTGCAAAAATGGGTTTGGAAAACTTTTGTATTTGCGGCCCTTAGGTTAGGTGCTGAGGTGAAAAGATAACAAGTCAGACTCAACTAAGAGATGCACTAAGCGCTACTCTATAAATGTTGTTGACATATACACGCCTCCTGCCCCTACTTAGCCCATTTGGATTGAATTGAGACTCGGTAAAAGACAGGTGAGACTTTCTGTCGTTTTCTGATCTACATTCCCACTTATGATGCCATCATACCCCATTTAAGGCCTTCTGCAATGGGTGCTGGATATGAAAACTTCACAAATCGAAATGAAACGCAACGGAACAAAGGCAAACAAAGCGGGACAAAGCCAAATAGACGGATTTCAAGTAACTACATTTGTTTCATTGCCCGCGGGCGAAGCCCATTAAAAATTCAACAGCAAAGAACAAAAAGTTTTCGTACCACATCGGACTTTTGCTATATAAATGTTCATGCACATATACGTAAGAATGTATACATATGTGTATATTTATATGTATTGGATGTATATTGTGCGCGCACGCACACACGATAGCACATTAGAGGCAATTCACAATGAAGGAAACAAAAGACTTGCAGCCCCTCGAGATGGGACAGCTTTATAATTTCAATCTATAATAACCGCATACGAATGCCCTCAGCACCATCACGCAGGCTCTCAATTGTCTGGACCAGGTGGCGTTTATTTGTATATATTAACGAGCACATTTGCATTCGGTTCGGCTTCTGCTCTCCCACACACACACACACACACTCACACACGCGCTATTAAAATAATAGCATATACTGGGAGGCAATTGTTGACACATTGATCTTGAGCCGAATCAAGTCACTTCTCAGCTCGCGAGCCTGCTCCTAAACTTCTTTTGCCAACTTTCGTAATTAAAAAAGTTTCATTTTCATTGGCTTCAAGACAATTACGGGATTTGCTCTGAAGATTGTATCGATTCGAAAATTGGGAGTGACAGATACAGATACAGATACAGATACAGATACAGATACAGATACAGATACAGATACAGATACAGATACAGATACAGATACAGATACAGATACAGATACAGATACAGATACAGATACAGATACAGATACAGATACAGATACAGATACAGATACAGATACAGATACAGATACAGATACAGATACAGATACAGATACAGATACAGATACAGATACAGATACAGATACAGATACAGATACAGATACAGATACAGATACAGATACAGATACAGATACAGATACAGATACAGATACAGATACAGATACAGATACAGATACAGATACAGATACAGATACAGATACAGATACAGATACAGATACAGATACAGATACAGATACAGATACAGATACAGATACAGATACAGATACAGATACAGATACAGATACAGATACAGATACAGATACAGATACAGATACAGATACAGATACAGATACAGATACAGATACAGATACAGATACAGATACAGATACAGATACAGATACAGATACAGATACAGATACAGATACAGATACAGATACAGATACAGATACAGATACAGATACAGATACAGATACAGATACAGATACAGATACAGATACAGATACAGATACAGATACAGATACAGATACAGATACAGATACAGATACAGATACAGATACAGATACAGATACAGATACAGATACAGATACAGATACAGATACAGATACAGATACAGATACAGATACAGATACAGATACAGATACAGATACAGATACAGATACAGATACAGATACAGATACAGATACAGATACAGATACAGATACAGATACAGATACAGATACAGATACAGATACAGATACAGATACAGATACAGATACAGATACAGATACAGATACAGATACAGATACAGATACAGATACAGATACAGATACAGATACAGATACAGATACAGATACAGATACAGATACAGATACAGATACAGATACAGATACAGATACAGATACAGATACAGATACAGATACAGATACAGATACAGATACAGATACAGATACAGATACAGATACAGATACAGATACAGATACAGATACAGATACAGATACAGATACAGATACAGATACAGATACAGATACAGATACAGATACAGATACAGATACAGATACAGATACAGATACAGATACAGATACAGATACAGATACAGATACAGATACAGATACAGATACAGATACAGATACAGATACAGATACAGATACAGATACAGATACAGATACAGATACAGATACAGATACAGATACAGATACAGATACAGATACAGATACAGATACAGATACAGATACAGATACAGATACAGATACAGATACAGATACAGATACAGATACAGATACAGATACAGATACAGATACAGATACAGATACAGATACAGATACAGATACAGATACAGATACAGATACAGATACAGATACAGATACAGATACAGATACAGATACAGATACAGATACAGATACAGATACAGATACAGATACAGATACAGATACAGATACAGATACAGATACAGATACAGATACAGATACAGATACAGATACAGATACAGATACAGATACAGATACAGATACAGATACAGATCAGATACAGATACAGATACAGATACAGATACAGATACAGATACAGATACAGATTAGATACAGATACAGATACAGATACAGATACAGATACAGATACAGATACAGATACAGATACAGATACAGATACAGATACAGATACAGATACAGATACAGATCAGATACAGATACAGATACAGTACAGATACAGGATACAGATACATATACAGATACAGATACAGATACAGATACAGATACAGATACAGGGATACAGATACAGATACAGATACAGATACAGTATACAGATACAGATACAGATACAGATACAGATACAGATACAGATACAGATACAGATACAGATACAGATACAGATACAGATAACAATACAGAAAGATACAGATACAGATACAGATACAGATACAGATACAGATACAGATACAGATACAGATAGCAGATACAGATACAGATACAGATACAGATACAGATACAGATACAGATACAGATACAGATACAGATACAGATACAGATACAGATACAGATACAGATACAGATACAGATACAGATACAGATACAGATACAGATACAGATACAGATACAGATACAGATACAGATACAGATACAGATACAGATACAGATACAGATACAGATACAGATACAGATACAGATACAGATACAGATACAGATACAGATACAGATACAGATACAGATACAGATACAGATACAGATACAGATACAGATACAGATACAGATACAGATACAGATACAGATACAGATACAGATACAGATACAGATACAGATACAGATACAGATACAGATACAGATACAGATACAGATACAGATACAGATACAGATACAGATACAGATACAGATACAGATACAGATACAGATACAGATACAGATACAGATACAGATACAGATACAGATACAGATACAGATACAGATACAGATACAGATACAGATACAGATACAGATACAGATACAGATACAGATACAGATACAGATACAGATACAGATACAGATACAGATACAGATACAGATACAGATACAGATACAGATACAGATACAGATACAGATACAGATACAGATACAGATACAGATACAGATACAGATACAGATACAGATACAGATACAGATACAGATACAGATACAGATACAGATACAGATACAGATACAGATACAGATACAGATACAGATACAGATACAGATACAGATACAGATACAGATACAGATACAGATACAGATACAGATACAGATACAGATACAGATACAGATACAGATACAGATACAGATACGATACAGATACAGATACAGATACAGATACAGATACAGATACAGATACAGATACAGATACAGATACAGATACAGATACAGATACAGATACAGATACAGATACAGATACAGATACAGATACGATACAGATACAGATACAGATACAGATACAGATACAGATACAGATACAGATACAGATACAGATACAGATACAGATACAGATACAGATACAGATACAGATACAGATACAGATACAGATACAGATACAGATACAGATACAGATACAGATACAGATACAGATACAGATACAGATACAGATACAGTATCTTATTCTAATAACTTTCACTTTCACTGTGACTGAAGTCTAAGGACGATGCTTATGTAAATGACAGGTGCTGCTATTTAAATATGGCCTGAGATAGCTGAGAGAAGGCAGTGAAATAACGGCATATTCATTATTCTATTTATTTGCCGTTGTTGTTGTTATCGTTGTTGTTGTTGTTGTCCTGCTGCCTGACATTATTTCCAGCTTCAGATGCTGTCAGTTTTTATTAAAAACTTCATTCTATCCTGAACTGAGGCCTTAATAGCAACAGAAGCAACGGGACAGCTCCATTAAAAAATATGACTATGTTTTTTCCCCAAAGTTCTCTCACAGTTGGAGCTACAAAAGCGCTATTGCGAGGCCTTGAGAGTGTTTCACCCATTTTAACATAAAATGAATGTTAAGTTTTGACTGACAATGCGATGCGAGCTCATACATAATACTCGTGTATGTGTGTGAAAGGTGCTTGAGATTTTTTATATACTAATTAAGAGTTTGTGGAATAAAAATTTGTCATAATAAAAAATTATGTGACAGTTAAAATGTGAAAATATATGCAACATCTTTATCGCAACTAACTAAACTGTGACATTTTTTGTGATATGCATCTGAAGAGTGTAGTAAATGATGTGTACATTAAACACAACTGCGTCTAAGATTCATAAAGGACGAAGTATTGCAATATACATATAACTTGAATGATGAATATGTGATATACATACATATAATGTCCGTCCATTGGTACGCCTTAGCTTTCACTCGTCCGTCCGTCCGTGTGAATGCAGCGAACTATAATACCATTGTATCTTATCTCATTTACGAATTCTCGAAAATAATCGATATATTGCTAGCCTGGAAACATATAAAAATGGAATCGTATGTATGAACCATCAGAATTTGAAGACCTTCCTATCTACCCAATAATTTTGCATTCAATTTTAAGTTCTAAAGACTTACACTTTTGGCAAGCACACACATCTGGATTTCATTAGAATGCTCTGAGAATTTGATTAAGAAAGTTTATGTGGAAACAAAGTTATTCAACAATTAAGTTAGCATAGTAAAGTACAAAGTGCAGAGCACGTACTCATGTGAGTGTGAGTGTGTGTATAAAAGAAACGTAGAATGATTAGAAGCCACACTGCACTAGGTTCAGGGCATCTACTAGTCGAGCACTTTTGAGTTGGGAACTTTTACTATGTCTAATTATAAAGTGAATGGAATTATAGCACCTCAGCTGAACAGAGAAGGACATGGGTAGATCATTGTGAATGGGACCGTATGGTAATTAGTGATGCAATTACTCTCCACAATGGAACAAAGGAATTTGGAGTTGTGTGCGAAAGTGTCCCACAGTTTGTCATGCGTCTGGACACATAGTAGTGCTGGCATGGCTCAGATTAATGTCTCCAAAAAGTTGTCGGCGGCGTGCAGCTGGGTGATAATCTCATCTGTCGGGCTATAAAATTTAATGTGCTTAACATCTGCAGTGGCGCGACGGCTGCATTTGAAATTTGGTCCGTTTGACGCAGTGCGAACAAGCTGGCAAATGGCGGCGCCTCCATTTCGCCGCCACAGAATGCTTTTGCGCTAAGCTGACATTCATTTACCTCATCATCGTCCGACTGGAGTGTTTTCAGCAGTTGTTGCTGCTGTTGCTGTTGGTTAACTGCTCTCACGTTCTCCTCGCGCTGGTTTTCAGTCTTCATTTCTTTTCAATTTTGGCCGGGCAGCTGTGTAAACGGTTTACGTAATTTACAGCACACAATTTTTGTTGCCAGCAGCAGCAGCAGCGCCACGCAATGCGACGGAGTGTGAAACGAATAAAAATCTATTTTGCAACAATTCTCCGCTCAGCATGAAGCGAAGGGTTTTAATTTGTGCGCAGTTCAGCGTCGCAAATCCCGGCCAAACTGAGAAAAAAGATAGTTGAAAAAAACTGCAGTGACTGGGAAAGTTTTCAATAACTATCTCATATCCTCACTCACACACACGTACGCACACGCTTCCGACTGGCTTTTGTGCTGGCAACTGTTGAGTTATTTTATGTATTGTGCGGGCCGCTGCCGGACCTTGCCCCAACACTGATAAGCTGCAAATAGTCGGGAACGGCAGCGCTGAATTGCTCCTGGATCCACACGCGCGAACCTTTTGAGCGGCCGTCCGTCCGCTTGGCCGTCCCACCGTCCGCATTTGCCAGTAGATTTGCTCAAAGCCATTCGGAGAGTTGGCCGAGCGAGTGTCAGGGCTATAAAGTGGAGCGGAGCGGAGTGGAACGGCGCCAGCTGACGTAGATATTGTTGTGTTTTTTGCAGAGTTTTCATTCTCGATTTTTCTCGTTCTTCGCTCGCTCTCTGTGTTTTTTACTCGCTCCGGACAAAGCGCCATGGGCGCTGTCTGCTTACTATAAAAGTTAAATTGCAATTTCAAAAAGTATTAATGTGACAGCCGTGTGCGGAGACCACGACAAAGCTAGAGCCGGCTAAAGCACGGGCAGGTGGGACTGTTACAGCCGGGGCTGACCGACTGCAGCATGCTCGAGTCACACACTCTATCGGCGCAGACTAAAAGTTTCTTTTATGGGTTTTCCAAGCCCGAACTCAAACTGAACTTTAGTTTGATTAATTCGCTTAGCAAGTGCTAATATGCCTCGTTTTCATTTGTAAGCCGATTAGCAAAAGTGCGCTCAAAGTTGAACAAGTTGGAGTAAGGAAAACTACTCGATGCAAAGTGAGGGAGAAGAGAGGGGGCAGAGAGAACGCATGTGAACGGGCAAAGCTGACTAAAACGACTCGTGAGTTGTGATCAACGACTTAATCTAGTATGAAAATGGAATAGATTCTATAGAGGCTTCACTCAATAGATAATCCTTACGATACTATCGATAGTTCCATTCACCAATACCATTGTGACTGCCAATTGTAGATTCAACAGCCAAGGCTCTGTCTGCTGTATGTAAGCCGATGCTTCTCTCAAACAAATATCAGCAAGTCAAGCTGTAGCTTGAAGCGCGTAGACATTTTATAGGGAATTCGCAGCTGTTATTGCTGAAAGTCTGGCAAGACATCAGCGCTGTTTAGACTCTGACAGCTGGCACCGAGAAAATCTCTTTTGCTAGGTGGGCTTTAGACTTGAGCTTGTGCAGCAAGCTGTGTGTAAACTCAGACATGTGCTGCTCGAGTAGCTGCATCAGTCTAACAGGTATCTCCCTCTTTCTCTCTCTCTCTCTCTCTGTCTCCGATAAGCACTTTTTGAAACAAAGATGCAAATAGCTCATTAGCGCACAGCTCGAACAGTTTTAATGGCAATGCAAATGCGCCAATTTCGCCGAGGGCTGGATGAGCCATGATTGTGGTGCTCCATGATTTTGAGAGTCATGGGCGTGGCCAAGTTGCTTGCGGCCAATGTAAATATACCGCAAAAACACACACAGACACAAGCAAGGCAGTCGAGCTGCCATCAGTTTGCCATGGCCAGAGGACGCACATGGCGTATACGCAATGCTCGAGAGGGCGCCTGTTTCTGCAGCTGGCGAAACAATTTGCTGCAATTGTTAACTGCCTGCGAGTCTTCAATGGAGTTAACTGAAGAATTAGCTAAGACAGCTGTGCTATCTTCGCATTATATCGATACGCATCGATATATACACATGTACATATATCATATATATGTATGCTCGGCTTTATTGGCCCTTATCCAGATGCAACAATTTTAAAAACGACCTTATTCCTTTTCGCTTCATTTTTAATGGTCTCGGGGTGTAAAAAAAAAAAAACAACAACAATAATAAAAACCAATATAGGTTCTACTTACACATACACACACACACACACACATACACAGATTAACATTGAGTACGTGCATGCCCAAAGTCGATTAAGCATGCATGAATATCTGCACAAGTGTGTGTGTGTGTGTGTGTGTGTCTCTTCATGCATGTCTGTATATTTAAGTATGTATCAAATTAAATTGGGCTCAATAAAAGCAGCGCTCGCATCATTCCAATTTCGGATTTCAAGCAGGCATACTGGCACCCAGCTATACCCTACTCCACCCCCCACACGCCAACAGATTTTTATGGCGGCAGTCGCTAAAGTCGCATAAAAACTGAAAGCAAACACTCAACATATATACTTATATGCACGAACTGTGTATACTCTACTTGATACTACCTTCTGCACAGTCAACATTAAGTATACACGATTTGCGTTTCAGTTGCTGTCGTTTCATTCTGCTATATATTGCGTTTGAGTAAAATTGTCTTAGCTATGAATGACGCATCTAGTCCCAAAATAGAAACTCAAAGCAAACACTCTACATATACAACTGCATGAAGTCTACTTCATACTACCTTCTGTATTAAGTATAAGCAAATAGTGTGCCAATTAATGTCAACAAAAAGTGTCTCAACTGCAAATTGCGCAGCTGGCCATAAACTTAAATTTTTTAAAATGTATTGTCAATATTTAAAGCTCTGGGACTGCACACAAGCCCTTGGAAACCGACTTCATTCAGTCCTTCTCATTTACACTGTTGACGTCTTTAATTACGAATGGACTATGGCAGAGTATTGGCTAATCTATATCGATCGATCCAAGGGACATTGCACAATCGTTCCTTCTTTTAGAAAGACCATAGCAATGGATAATATATATCTATTAGATATAGACTATATTTAGAAGAGCTTAATGTAAATGATGAATTTCAGTGCAAGACGTTGCTCATATATGCTGAACTGATCGTTTCTTCGAGCAAGCACAGTCGCCTGTGTATATGAGTGTGCGTATGCGTGTGTGTGTGTGTACGAATTATTATTGAAATATCAGTTGCTCGAAGGGTTCAGGGGATCTCGTAGTCGAGTTTTGGAAGTTAATATTAAGCTAATATATAAATTACTATGGCGATCATGAAAGCTTAGCAACTGAAATCAAGACATGTCAATACCTTCTTACATACAATAACTGTTACGCATACGCACTAGACTAACTTATGCTTGTTATATTATCTCATGATGTATGATATACTTCCAAAATGACAATATTTAAGCAATAGAAAATAGCCCTAAGGCATAACAATATTTCCTTATATACCTGAATACTTTCATTATCTCAAATACTACGTATACGAACTGGGCCAATTTTATTACGTATACGCCCACCAAAAGATATCTAGATATAAATAGAAATCAACTTATATATCTACATGTTGGCAACACTTTTGCCGAAGCCCTGTAAATACTCTCTTATATATATTAACAAATATACTTTACGTCACTGTTTTACAGTACGTATACGCAACGGTGTCTTATTACGTATACGCAAGGGTGGCTCATTATGCATCAAGATCAAATGAAATTTTAAATGTGTGCTTTTTGTAGCCTTCGTGAAATGTCCAGCCAACGCAGCTGAGTAAATTTAGCATTTGATTAACTTTATTACTGGAATCAATAAAAATCAATATAAAAGTCAAAGAGACTACCCAAGACATATGTATGTGTTTATTACTACATTTAGTACATATTTCTTTCATTCTCCCTCTCTCTCTCTCTCTCTCTCTCGACCTCTCTCGCTCGGTCTCTCTCTCTATCTCTCTTACCACCAGTACTGTTGAGTGCAATTAATATTCAGTATAGAGTTTACCTACTATTCTGTCTCTCTCCCTTTCTCTATTGTCTCCTGTGCAAGCATAGAGTCCAGCTAGAGTATTCGAGTCTGGCGTAGAGTATTAAATTATAATGTATTAGGCATTCAGCCGGGTTTTTGCTGTTGACAACGTCAGAGTTTCGCCTTGTAACATTTGAAAGCCTTTCAAATTGGAGAAATCAACGGAAACGGAAGAGCGTCAAGGACCACAGGAAATGGGACCTTGACAACAGGGCAATGTCAAATATGCACAAGTTAAATGTGTCTGTATGTATGTCAATGCACTTACCAGTACACACATAGCATACAAACACACACACACACACACACACACACAAATACATTTGTATATGTACTTATTTGTGTGTTCTTTAGACAGTTATTTGTATGCAATACGCTGACGGCTGCTGACTGCTGGCTGCTGCAACTTGCCCCAGTTGCTCGGGCCAAAAGTTAGACAGCGAAAGTGGGGCGTGGCTAATACTGAATGGAAATAAAATGCGAAATAATCAGGGTGCATGCGATTTGCATAATTTGTAATGTGAAATTTCCGCTTACATGGCGCTCATTTCCCGCACAGCACACACATACAGTCCCCTCAGCTCCCTCAGTGGCCTACGCACTTTGACTGATTCGCTTGTTTTTGTAGCAGACCAAGTCTGTGGAACGACAAACGCACAGACCTTCAGAGTGAGAGTGTGTGTGTGTGAGAGAGAGAGAGAGAGGTAGGTGGATGGGGGGGAATTGGCGCGCTTGGATAACTGTTTAATATGCATAAACTTGGCGAACAGAGCCCCTCACATTTTGGTCGTTGTATCCTTCCGCTCCGGCCAGAGCCGAAAACCTGCCCCGTGTGGCCCCAGGCAGCGCTGCGGCCCCGGACTCTGAGCTGGGACCAAGGCTGGCGCAAGTCTCTGCCAGGGCGGCCCAGGGCCGAGGCGGGGCCGGGGCGGAGCGGAGCGGCGTTGACTGCTGTTTTTGGCCTAATTGGCTGCCACTGAGCAGCACTGAAGAACTTTGGCTACGGGGTTTTGTCTCTCACATTAAAGACTTTTCCGCTTGGCCAACAACTTTCAAATTTCAACAATTTGTATTTTATGTATATTTTTGTTTTATGCTTTATGGCCCCACTAAATAAAAATGAAAAGCAAATATATATATAAAATAAGTATATATATAAATATGTTTATGAAAAATAGTCAATAGCATCCACTCTGCCTTTCAACAGGGTATTGCGTGTGTGTGTGTGTGTGTGTGTGTGTGTGTGTGTGTGTGCGTGTGCGTGACTGTCATGTTGGGCCATGGCAAACGTGCCCCGCAGTCTCAGTGAGCAAGCGAAGAGAAAAAGAATCTTTGTTAAGTCGCAAAACTTTGTAATTTCCCGGAAAAATAGAACAATAATATTTTTAATAACACGAATTATAATTTAATAATCTAGCAATTTAGCAAACTTTAATGTGTTCCCGCGAACAGTCAATAGCCCGAACAAATTCATTTCATTTCACTCGAAAAATCTGGCCACCCTCCGAGACAGAGAGAGAGAGAGAGAGAGAGAGAGAGAGTTTTGCCCCACTGTGCGCGTATTAGGGGCCGCACGATTCTGGTACGCTGAGCGCTACTTAGAGCCACTTAAAAAGCCGGCCACTTAAGGCCTTTGAGCAAGCCAAACAAATACACGAACACACACGCACACACACACACACACACACACACACAGGCAGACACAATCGGTGCTATAAACAGAGAGAGAGAGAGAGAGGGAGATGGCAGCAGCGGCGCCTTTTATGCGCACAGATTGTAAACTCTGAAAGCGAAATTTCAGTGCGCCTGCTTTATATTCAAAGCGTTGAGACTGTCATTTTATTTCATCTGATTTTTACACATGAATTAATAAAAAAGCACTCATTAAAACTCGTCGCAACCACACACACACACACACTGGCACACCACAAGCAACATGTAAACATGTCAAAAGTTTTTGGGTTTTGCATTCTCGTAGTTTGCATTGCGTTTTTATTTTATTTTTATTCTGCCTCTCGCTGCGTATGTGTGCGTGTATGCGTGTGTGTGTGTGCCAAATGTGAACCAGTTAGAAATTTGCATACGCCTGGAACGGGCTCAAACAACGGGCTAATTTGCATGGAACGGTCAGAGCTAGGATTGCCGAGTGCTTAGCGAGCGGCTGCACAGCCCAACAGATTTTATTATCTACCTCAGCTTCCGGTCGTGTATGAGTGTGTGTGTGTGTGTGTGTGTGGGTGTGTTTTGTGAGCTTTGTGGTTGAGTTTTTACGGGGCTGCAAAAAATTTTATGTTATTTGTGCTTTGCATACTTTGAGCCGTTATTTAACTTGCATTTTGAATACGTTTTAAATGCCCATTTGTTAGTCTCTGTATGCGTGTGCGTGTGCGTGTGTGTGTTTATCGTTAGCTCTGCTTCTTTTTTCTTTTCGGTTAAAGCCATAAAATGAGTGTTCGGGCCTCTTGCGGTTTTCACGTTTCGCTTGCCATAAGCTGTCTGCGTTGCCCGCCGATCCATCTCCGATGAGAATTCCATGCGTGCAATTAAGAGGTCCTGCCCAAAGGGTCCTGGCCTCAAGCATTTGCGGCATCTGCGCCCCTGCGCAGCTGCGCAGCATTGTTGCGGCAACGCTCATTTCATTTGCATACTTCTAGCAGGCACTGGCAGCGGCGTCGGCGTCGGCGCCGGCGTCGAAGCCGATGGCAGCGACAGCGACTGACTTGTTATTGATTTTCATTGTCAGACCAAACACACACACACACACACACACACACACACACATAAAAGCGATTGCCAAAAAAGTGGCTAAAAATAATGTGGCATCAGTTGAATCGTGCGTCGCCTAGAACGAATGCCCCACCTAGAATTAAGGCTAAAGGTGACTCTAGAAATACCTGGCAGCAACTTAATTAACGCATGTCACTTTCATTTGTAGCAGCACACAAATGACATTTGGCCAAACTTGTTTTGTCATCTGCACAGTTTGTCCACTCCCTCCCGCTTCTTTCTCTCTCTTTCTCACTCTCTTCTCTCCCGCTGCCTTCGACTTGAAGCACGCGCCTTAAAGTCGGCCACGTTTTGGAATGTGCGACGACCCAAAACAACAGCTGAACCTCACCTGAATGGCCGCTCGCAAAAGGCCGAGCAAAGTTTTCGCTCTTTTTATTATTACTGCAAATAGCAGCAAAGCCAACTGAAATTTATCTTATTACCGGGTCGCCAGCCCAGCGCCACTTGTCATAAGCAGCGCCGCGACTTCTCACTTGTCGCAAATGCGTGCTCTTTCAAGTGGGGGAGAGACAGGTGAGAAGAAGCAGCGAAGGAAAGTGGAAGTGCTCAACGAGCAGATACCCTGAACTATGCCAAGAGCTATCTTAATCACAGTGCTATTTATCAATATTGTTGGGGCACACAAAAAGCTAAATCTAGCTGCAAATGGCGACCAAAAACTAAAGTTGAAGCGTTATTTAAAGTTATTATTGCAGATTTAATTTTAAATATATAATATACATATGGAAATGTGCGATATTGTGGGAATGGCGAAGATGAAGGTATAGTTCAAAATATGCACTGCAAAAGGCTCCTAGCAAATTGAAAGAGTCAGCTCTACTGTAAAGTTCGTCTTCGAATGTTTAGCTTTAGCAATATTGGCTTAAGATGAAGCCGCGCTTTTACGCTAGCGGCTGTCTTATTTATTTTCTATATACTAGCACATATAAGAAGAGAAACAGTTGGCTTGATCGCATAGACTCAGATTACACACTTGAAGAGGCTTGTTGTTAAGCTTTTGATATTTATTGCTTAAACTTGCAACAAGTGTTACAGTAATAACTCAACATATTGAACATACCACAGCACAATTCGGAAACTCGGTCAGAGTGCTCCACAATCAAATTGAATGTTTCCATCATTCATGGTATTCAAGCTACGTCAAAAATGCGAAGTTAAATCATTCATTTTTGTATCCTTAATATGAGAATGGGTTGAGCTTTTTTATGACCTGAGCCCATTGAAAATATGAAATTATGGTAAAATATTTTTATTAAAATAATATAATAGGCAGAAGGAGGCGTGACTGACAAGTATATATTTTTTTGATCAGTATGAAAAGCTGATTCGATTTAATGATGTCCGTCTGTCCATCTGTGGTGGGTTTGAACGCGTTGATCTCACATTTAAAAATATATCTGTATATAAAAAATTGTTGTAAAATTATTGTACAATTATTATAAAATTGCAAAAGCTGCCTTTGCTTATTATAATTTGGAATCAGGCTCAGGAATCTTTAATAACTCTTAACACTTAAATATTTAATGACCCAGGGTATATTCTAGTCGAGCACACCTGCTAGACTTTACTTGCTTGGTTTTTAAGACATATTTATTTTGAGAATTATTTACATTCTTTGGTGTAATTACTGTTGCCCTGAGTTATGGGATGAGCTATCTAAAAAATTAAAAATAAAATGAAATAAAATAAATACTTGTGGAATGCTTGGCTGTGTATTTCTCATTTCAAGTAAGTATATAGTTTTTGTGGCTTAAAGTGGTACGGAGAGGCGGTTAACGGACAGAGAGTCATGCAGACCGAGAGATGTAGATAGATATCTATATATACTTTTCATGGTTTCCCACTCCTGTTTTTATTTTCTTTTTTACATAACCTAAAACAGTTTTCCACTCAGGACACTCAGCTGAACTTTTGAAACTTACATTTGGGATATGCAGGCCAATGGGAATTTTCGAAAATTAATTAACTTATTATTACTACAAATTGTTCACTTTGCATGCTTCGCTTTGGCTTTCCACAAAATAATTACTTTGAAAGCCAAAAATTGAAATTTATTTAAGCCTATTTAAACAATTTCAGGGCAATCAAGCTAGTCAATGTGTGTATGTGTGTGTGGGAGTGCGAGTGTGAGTGTGTGAGGGAATATATTCAGTATTTATTGAAAGTGCTTCCGTCACATCAAATATAATTTCACAAATGTTTTGCATTAATTTCAACGTTGTAATTGCTCTGCGGCAGCCGAGTCTCTGCTCTCTGCTCTCAGCTCCCTGTTCTCGGTGCCAGTGGCAGCTGGCGTCGTTGAATTTGCCGGCTCCTGCTTCCTGGTCCTGTGACACGGCGGCTGCCTGTCTCTGGCTGCTGAGTGCTGAATGCTGGGCTGCTTGTTGACGCAGTTGTCAAGGCAATCAGCTTTATTACCCGCAACGCACATGTGTGCGCCTTCCTTGTCCCTCGTCCTCCCTGGCCAGACGCTAGCTGTGTACATTTCGAATTTTATATGCTTAAGTTCAAATTCAAGCAGAGTATTCCTATTCCTATTCCTGCTCCAATTCCATTTCAAGTAACCTGACGCAACACAGCTTTGATTGAAGGAAGAAATCCACACGAGTTCTTTTACTCTTTTTGGTGCGCCATCTTGAGTGAAACTTGTATAAACCACAATAAAAAGTCAAGGCAACAGTACAATATATTATTGCTATCGATATTTCCTCAAAAATATCGCAGCATTAATCGTTTACTTCTCATCACCTTCAGTGTGCAGTGTGTTCAGTGAGAGTAGTCGATAGTCGTTCAGCTCAGCCTGCACATGCTTTGGCTTGCCGTTAACGTAATCATAATCAGTTTGCGTTTGTGTGCGTGTGTGTGTGTGTGTGTGTGGATCTGTTTATTCGGTGCCCTGACATTTCACAGCTTCCAGGCGTAGTTGCTGGCTGTGTGGCAACAATTTCTCGCACAACAGCAAAAACATCCTGGAGGAGCAACAACTGCGACGACATTAAAATGCACATAAAATCATTAACTCAAATCAAGCCCCGCATACGACAAATGCCATGCGGCGGGCCTTGAGCTCAAATCGCTGTACAATGGGACAGATATGCAAAGAAATGCCAGAGATTAAAGCAGGGCAAAGCTAACAAGAAAAGCGACAGAGAAAGAGAGAGAAAGATAGATAGATAGATAAAGAGAGAGAGAAGGATTTTAAAGTCTAGTTCTCGTTCTCACTATTTAGAAATTTAATAATAATAAAAAAAAGCTTAATAAATATTACAAAAGTTTTTAAGTGCCTCGACTTTGAGGGCTTCTTCGCCTGCAAAGAGAGACTAATCCATGCTTAAATTTGTGATTTATTAATTTATGGCATAAATTGTGCCCATGGTAGACGCATGTTAATGGCTTTCCACGACTTCGCCCGGCCCCGCACCGCCCCTCCCGTGAGCCCTGGCCATGCAGTAAACTCAATAATTCTGGTTACTTAATGCGCAGTCGGGTCGCCTCATCAACAGGTAGATCACCGAAAGCATGCAGCAGTCTCTCTGTCCCTTTCTCTCCCAGTGTCCTTGTCCTGCTGCCAAAATAAAATTACACACATTTGGGCTGGCGTGTGTCTGTGGACTCCTGCGAGGCTCCTCCGCCAGCAGCTGAGGCTGCGCGTGCAGAGAAGCGCAGCAAATCAGAAAAAGGTTAATTTGCAATTATGTTTTATGAGAGAAGTGCGTGTAAGTGAGCGTAAGTACTTGTGAGTGCTGCTGAGTGCTGGTGAGTGCTGGTAAGTGCTTTTCGCCTCTGAGCCTTGGCCACGCCAATGAATGGCCTTAGGGCGGTGCCGCCCACTCGGCATGGACACAGCTTGCCCGCAATTGTCCCTTCTGCTGCTTTTGTTCTTTGTGGCGGCTAACAACGGCTTGCTTTTGCGCCTAGGCAGGTGTTATGACTCCGTTGTCGGTCTAAGCTCCTCATTGGATAACCGGACAATCCGTATTCCCAGCCACTTGCACTCGAACTGGCATGAGAGCTATCAGCGTAATTGCATTGGTGTATAGCTCATCATAGATAATCATCCGAAAGGAGTAACTGTAAAACCTGCATCATAATTGACAAGTTGACAAATGATATAGTTAAGTTGGATATTTTCAGTCATCACTGTAAACCAATTCCTATACAATGTCATGTCAAAATCGATCAAAATAGCTTTTCTGCTATAGATAAGGTATGGGGATTGGTTATCAAAAATTAAAGATCCATAGGCAACAGCATTTTTCAGGCTCGGAAGTAGAAATAGAGTAGAGTCCGATTACAATGACGCTCACTGTACAAAGGTACATATATGTAGAGTCGTTAAACCCAGATGCTACCTTATACAACGACATTCTATGCCATGCATATAGTCGATAAGGACTCTAAACAGAAGCTGATGAACTATGGCCCTAATCTTGACGGGATAGGATAAGAACATGTAAGAAGCCACGCTTAATGCTGGGCACTATAAGCTCAGCACAATTTACTTTAGATTTATAGGCTAAATTTATAGATGAGTCTGGATATAAATACCTTTACTCAGATGATTGTATATGCAAATAAATAGGATTACAAGTCTCTAACTTTTGTAGCCTCCAAGATAAACAAATGGGCACATCTGAGCAAAGGACTAGATCGAGTCAGCCTATGGGCTTGATCAGTGGCGTTCGCATATTTATGGGGCTTGTCACGGCGCTCTCCATGTATAATAAAATGACATTTCAACCAAAAATTACATTTCTTCTTACCATTTCCATTTGCAAGGGATTCCGGGCTTTAAAAGACGTAAAACGTGTTTGAGTGTGGTGAAACGGTTAGAATGTGAATGCTGAAGAGGATTTGCTCATCGATTTTCGGGGTGATTTATTGGAACTCGAATCTATAAAGGGTAAATACTATATACGCAATTTATATATTTTGATTTTTGTCGCACATAAAAAATGTTCTTATACCTTCTTATGTGACTCATCAAACTAATTATGTACGAGAGAACGAGAGTCGACTGTATATACTATACAAAAATTGATAATTACTCCCATTTTCATGCCCTGAGCCAATGCAAAATGAGAAATCAGGGTATAATGGTTTTGAGTTAAAGTATGTAACGGGCAGAAGGAATCATCGCAGACCCCATAAAGTATAGATAGTACGTAGTATAGTAGTAAGAAGTACATAATGATTAGAATATCAGATTGGAGGGTTCAGGGTATCTCCTAGTCGATCAGTCTCGACTAGAGTTTTTTTTTGAAAAGCGGATAAAAAATTATATCTCTAATATCTTTATAACTAGAGCCTGCAAATTTTATATATAGACTCATATGTATTTTATAGAATTTCGATTTTTGTTTCAGGGTATCTTGTAGTCGAGCAGGCCCGACTATAGTCTTCTTAGTTGTTATTACTTCAGTTTATTATCATTGTGTACAGGGCATCTCCCAGCTGAGCACCTCCGATAGTTAGCTGTTTACCTTATTTATTGTATACATTTGAGCATTTCGCTTTGTGTTTTCAGTTCTGGAGAAAGCAGCTTAGCGGTTCTTTTGGGCCGCTCGCCTTTTGCGCCACGAAACGCAACTGTCTGGAGCACAGCTTATTGCCCCACGGTGCTGCAGCTAGGGCTCACGCGAGCAAAGGTCAGCCATGTCGGGAAAATGTATCTCAAGCAAATAAATGTATATATTTTTTGTTTCCTTCCTCTGGTACACAACCAAAGGGCCAAAGGTAAACGGAAATGCTTAAGTTCCCAAAGACATACATACATTTATCCAAAACAGGAGTAAACAAAAGGGTATATGAGCTGGGTTTAAATAAGGCAAGTTTTCATAAAAAAAATATGTATCTGTAATTGGGTCAATCTTTTCTTTTGTGCAACTCTTATATGACTTTAAGAATTTTATGCTAATTATCTTAATGCAATGCAATGCTATGCTTCACTAGTTTATTTCTTAACAGAGTAGCGGACGGTTCTTTCTACTCGCTTCCGATTTCGTTTCATGAATATACTGTATTTTAATTATATTTTCAAGCTAACATAAATATATATTATAGGCGGAAGCACAAAGGTAGAAAGTAGATGGCCTGCAGCAACTTTGTGTTCATTTTGAAAACGAAAAGCAAAAGCAGTACATAAATTGCATTGAAAATCCAACTAAATTGCAAATAGACCGTAATTCATGCTCATTCACAATCATATATAGTAACTGTTTATTAATATTCGTTATTAATGGTTTATCTCTTCATTTTCCAATTGATGCATTTGTACGATTCATTGGGCTTATCATAAATAACAATTTATTGTCAACCTGAATCCATCTGCTGACAATCATGCTCTCATTCAGCAAAAGATTTCTTACTTCACACTTACCCTCTCTCTATCTCCTGGAGTCTGGATCCAAGTCAGAAATTAGAAAAATGCAGCTCAGCAGCAAACTCACTCGGCTTATATTGTAGACAACAGATCTGTATAAGTCTCCAAGTCTTCCACTAATACAACAGCAATTGATCTTCAGGTTCGCGCTTCAGTGTAAGACTATTCCAGAATTTTGAAAGACTAAAACCTTGTTTCTTTTTTGTGAATAGAGCATAGTTTGTGCTGATATCTCTTATGTCGGAGAAATTACCGTTATTCGAATGGAAGGTCTTATTGGTATATCGGTATATGAATGGTTTCAATTGAGAGTGATGTTATCATTAGCCATACATAGTTAACTATAATTAATCTGTATATTAGTCACTTTTGACTAGGCTGAAAATCTGTGATGGGCAAAAATTATACTATGTATTTCTCGGCTCGATCACTTCATGCTTGAGCACTCAAAATATATCTCGACTAAATCAGTGGACACCAATGAGCATTTTTTTACCTTAACTTATCTATCTCTCTCTCTCTCTCTCTCTGTCTCTCTGTCTTTCTCTCTCTCTCTCTCTTTTTCTCTCTCTCTCTCTCTCTCTTTCTTTAGATCCAGATGAAGTCTGTCCCTGGTTCCAGTGCTGGGTATAATAAACCTCTGGGTTGCAATACATAGATTCTAACCAGTCTTAGAAATTGAGTCTACGTGCTTAAGATATTAATATGTAGCCAAAAAATTGTTGAACTTAGGAGCTCGAAACTATTTCGTTCCAGAATAAATTAATTTTTCTAAATCTGAATTAGTTTAACTGCTAAAAACAGCAACAGAGAAAACTACAGTTTCTTCAGCCTCCCACCTAAAGCCTGTCACTTTTGACCTGACTTGAGCTACTTAAGAATCCATTCAGAATCACACATCACATATCATATTTGAATATAATTTATTATATTTGATTTGAGCACCATTCGATGATTGATTGTTGTGCTTCACATTCGTTATTCAGCAGCTAGTGGAGTCGAGTCGAGCACGAGCATCGCTGCGGGCATTCAGTCGGCGGGCTGACCGTTTGTTTGATTGCTTTTTCAACTGGGCTTACAGCATTTGATTTCTTTTTTATTTATTAAACAACACCTGCGGTCGCTTTGATTTGCATTTTAATGTTATTGTTCCCGCCGCAGTTGTGGCTCCGCCTCGCTGTCTTAGACTAACTTTGCCGCATTATTTGCATATGAAAATTGCCGAATTGCCGCTTTGGATTTTTGCTCTTCGGACTGGCTTTCATCATTTCTTTTTTGTTCCTTTTATTATTTATTTGTTTCAGGGCTATTGAGTTTACGGCCAGAAGTTTTCGTAAACTTTTTTTCGGCCTGCCACAGCGAAAATAATTAAGCGAAATTATTATTCTTTCTCGGAGGCAGCTGTTAAGCTCATAGTTGAAAATTGTTCTTAACAGCGCCTGCTAACGTTCGACTTGCCTTTAGTTATATTAAAGCCAACAGCAATTGTATTGTTAACTTCTGTGATAGTAGAGGAAATCTTAGCAAAACCACATTGTTCCTTTGTCACAAGGAGTCTAGCACATGCACAGATACAGCTGTGTGTACATGTATATTTGTGTGTATAGTCTGTATATCCCTGTTGGTGCCTCTTGTGCACATACGCAAAGTCTAAACTTCTGCGATCGAAATTGAAAGGATTTCATTTTCTTCTTGGCTCTTGTCTGCTGCTTATTCGCGCTGCCTCAATGGCAAGGCCCAACATTTAATCTTCAGAGGCAGGCAGACACACACACACACACACACACACACCCAACAACAAATGAGCGCTGACAACTTTTGGGTAGCTGGCGCTGGCAGTGTCTGCATCGAGTCGGGCTCAGAATATTTATTAAGCTTTTATCCAAGCCATCTAGCATTAGGGATAACGACGCAGCGACGCAGCTTCCGCCTCGCAACTATATGTAGATGTCCTTGAATGGCTTTTCGTTCGCCCGAGCCAACGACAAGAAGGCAGCGAAACTGAAGATACGACATGCTGCTCACAGCTAACAGCTCACAGCTTACAGCGACTGAACGATGTAAAACTATACAATAATTGCCCTCGAGAACATGAAAGTCAATTACGGTTAATTGTTATATGATAACAAGCGCGTCTCAGTGCCATATCATATTATTAATAGAGCTCGAAAACACTTCACTGCACTCGAGCCAATCTATTGTTGGTCTCATAATGTGGGAGCAGACGGCAAGGAAAATGCTCAATGCAATGCAACGTGGTTGACGAGAGCCAATTAGCAAAATTACGGATTATTTGTTGCAGCTGCACTTGTTGTTCCTTCTTCTTCTTCTCCTTCATATTCTTCGTCTTCTGATGATAGCGCCCAAAGGAAACATTCCCAGAATCTTAGCTGCATTATGGAATTTTGTGCGTAAATTCGGATTTTCTGTTTATCCACTGAGTCTATTCCATCGGACGATTGCACAGGAACAAATTATCAAAAGGGATTAAAGAAACTTGATACAATATTTCAATCTTTATTTATGCTGCATATAATATATAAAATATAAATATAAACAAGAAAGAAAGCTCTAGTCGAGACTGCTCGACTACGAGATCCCCTGAACCCTACTAGCAACTTATATTTCAATAATAATTAGCAAACACACACGCACACACACACACACGCATACATACTGTTGTAAATTTCACTGCCCATACTAAAAGTTTACAGTAGATATGTTTGTAATTATATTAACGTTTATTCATAGAAAAATAATATGTATGCGCGACACTCCGTTACGCGTGCTAAAACTCAACTCTCGCTTATATATAAGTGTAAGGTTGCCAGACATCTCAATAATCGGCATTATAGTTTTTAGTGTTGCCAATACTTAATATCGATAGATTTTCAACACCTCTTCTCAACACAAAAACTTTTCTTCAAATTACATGTCAATTTTTCAATATTTTCAAACCTGTCATGCCTAACAACTTTACATGTTTTTGTTTACTTAAATTCTTAGTACAAATATCTGCTATCATATTAGATGTATCAATGTATTTTAAAACAATTTCTTTAGTTTCTACTAACTCTCTTATAAAATGGTATCTTATGTCGATATGCTTGCTTCTTGCATGATACATATGATTTTTGGCTAGTTGTTGTGCACTTAAATTATCACCATAGACACATATTGGAAGATCTGTAGAAAAACATCCAATTTCATTAACAAGTCGTCTTAGATACACCGCCTCTTTTGCTGCTGCTGCCAACGCCATATACTCGGCTTCAGTGCTGCTTAATGCCACAGTTGTTTGTTTATGTGATTCCCAAGAAAAAGCTGCTCCTGCCAAGAAGAAGATGAAACCTGTAAAAGATTTGCGATCAATTATGTTACCACCCCAATCTGCATCTGTATAGCCTTCTATTGATTTGCCAGTTTTGTAGTAATGTAGTTTCATATTCTTTGTGCTAGATAGGTATCGTAATATATGTTTAGCTCCTGCCTCATGAGTGCTATTTGGATTTTTGTTCATCTGTGACAATTTGCATACTGAATGCAATATGTCCGGGCGTGTAGATATTGCCAAATACATCAAACTTCCAATTAAAGTCTGATATTTTGTAGCATCAACTTTCTTAGATTCGTCGGATGGATTAATTTGATATCCCGCATCCAACGGTGTAGCGGCTGACTTACAGCTTTGCATATTGTACTGATTGAGTAATTTATCAATATAATTTGTTTGACACACAAACACATCTCCAGTCTCTTCAGTACGCTCTATCGAAAAACCCAGAAAATTGTTGACTTCGCCTTTGTCTACAGATTTGAACTGTTTTCCGATATATTGTTTGATAGCTTCCAAGTCCGCTTTGTTTTTACTTGCAATTAATATATCATCGACGTAAACTGCAATGATGTTTATATTGTTGTCCATCAGTTTCGTGTATAAACAAGGCTCGCTACTGCATGAAATAAACCCAAATTTCTTCAATGCATTATCCAGTTTGACGTTCCACTCTCGACCAGATTGTTTCAATCCGTAAATAGCTTTATTTAGTTTTGCTACTTTATTGGGATGCCTTTTATTGATAAACATCTCCGGTTGAACCATATATATTTCGTCGCTTAATTCGCCGTTTAAATATGCTGTGCATATATCCATTTGGTGCATGTATAATTGAAGCTCGGCTGCAAGTGCAAAAACCATACGTATTGTTGCATAACGTACGACGGGTGAGTAAGTTTCTTCATAATTAACTCCATACTGTTGACTGCAACCTTTTGCGACGAGTCTTGCTTTGTATCGTTCAATGTTTCCTTCTGCATCTCTCTTCAAGCTAAAAACCCATTTGTTTCCGATAGTTTTCTTATTAGCTGGTAAATCTACCAAAGACCAAGTATTGTTAGCCACGAGCGAGTTGAACTCCAGCTGCATAGCTTCCTTCCATTTGCTCGAATGCGTATCATTAATAGCTGCTGTAACGTTTTCAGGAACTTTAACCTCTTCTGTTGTCTGTATCACATTGAGTCTGTTTTTCTGCTTTGCCGGTCTGCCGGGTGCACCTGTTCGGACGATGCGTGGTCTACCTGGACCATATCTAGGCAATTGCTCCTCGTCATTGCTGGATTCCGGTATATTTTCCATGTGATTAGGTTCCGCTTCAGCATCTTCGTAATCTATCTGAGGACTTGCAGAACAATTAGTATTGATTGTTTTATCTGCACTTACGTTTTGCGATTCTTTATCAGCTTGACAATTATTTTTGTAGATCATGTCAGAAAAATCAGCTCTATTTTTGTTTTCCATAAACATCCACTCTTGGAATTTTACATCTCGCTTGATAACCACCTTGTGCTGATCTATATCATATAACCTGTAACCTTTCGTTGCCGTACTATAACCAACAAAGATATATTCTCTTCCTTTAGCTCTAAACTTCTGTTTTTGCGTCTTATCCAGGCCAACTGCTAAACAACCAAATGTTCTGAAATGCTTAACTGTAGGTTTCCTTTGAAACCAGATTTCAAAAGGGGTTGCATCTTCTAAGGCTCTTGTTGTAGAACGATTCCGTATATAAAGAGCACATGCACATGCTTCAGCCCAAAACTTTTCTTCGAGACCTGCGTGCAATAACATAGAACGTGCCATTTCTACCAGTGTTCTATTAAAACGTTCGGCCACACCATTTTGTTGGGGCGTGTGGGGTACTGTAAGTTGCCGTTCTATGCCTTGACTTTTTATTTTAGCGCCTGTTTGTTTCTCAACGTATTGTTTGTATTTTTTAAAATGTTCAAAAACTTCACTTTTATTTTGCATAAATATGACCGTAGCATATCTAGATTTATCGTCGATAAATGTCAAGAAATATTTTGAACCACCAATCGAATTTGTGTTAAAAGGCCCGCAAACATCTGAGTGTACAATTTCTAATAAGTTCTTTGCTCGATAATCTGCTTCATTGAACGGTTGAGAACAGATTTTACTTTTCATACATGACACACACGTAATGTTCGATATTGGTTGTATTTTATCTATGCCTTGTACCATTTCATTCGATGCAAGTCTGTGTAAACTTTGTATATTCAGATGACCGAATCTGTTGTGCCATTTGATTACGTTTTCGACACACGTCATATTAACGCACTCGACTATATTTTCAAAATAATATAACCCTTTGTCTCTTTTTGCAATAGCAATCAATTCGTTATCGGTTTTTATTTTTACTATCGCACATTTACTATTGAAGTTTATTTGTAAACCGTTTTCCGTACCTTTTCCAACTGAGAAAAAATTAACTTGTAAGTCTGGTACATGCAGAACATTTTTTAGGTTGAAACTTGAATTTTTGGTTTTAATATGCACTGTACCGATGCCTATTGCGTTTAACGATTGATCTCCTGCAACTAACACCTTTTCGTGTATTTCTGTGTATTGGTGAAATAGCGCGCGATTGTTACACATGTGAGAGGTTGCGCCACTGTCTACGCACCATACGTCATAATTCACACTTTGATTCGATGAAAAAAGAGCAATATTCGGTGACACACACACAAACGATTGTTCGTTTTTATTTCGTTTTTCTTGCTTTATTGTCTCCTCTTCTTTCCGTTGTTTGTCTTTAAATTTATTTTGCCGACAACTCGTTGCATAATGTCCGCGCTTGCCACACACAAAGC
Organism: Drosophila navojoa; assembly: GCF_054131105.1. Classification (NCBI taxonomy): domain Eukaryota; kingdom Metazoa; phylum Arthropoda; class Insecta; order Diptera; family Drosophilidae; genus Drosophila; species Drosophila navojoa. Next base: position 27,292,599 of record NC_142895.1, read on the forward strand.
ATTTACCGTCGTTGTTGTTTCGTTTTCCTTCTTTATCGCGGTTTGTCTTGTTCTTTATCATGTATGCTTGCTGTTCACTGCATTCGCTTTTCGTTTGATTTCTGCGATCTGCCTCTTCTAATAGTTTATTGCGCATTATGGTGAAATTCGGCAGCTCATCGCGAATTTCCATTGCAATTACAAAATTCTCGTAGGATTTTGGCAAACTAGACAACAAAATAATGACAATAATTTCATCACCTAATGAAACTCCGACTTCTTTTAATTTGTCTATTACACTTTCAAACTCGTTCACATATAGAACTACATTTGCGCCTTCCGACAAACGGAGACCTAATAATGTTTTATATAAAGACACTTTACGCGCCGGTCCACTTGGTTCATGAATTTCTTTTAGTCTTTGCCATGCTTCTGCCGATGTTTGGCAATTTTTTATGTAATTTAATTGATTTGGTTTCACTGACAATGTAATTGATGCTAACGCTTTTTCGTCTTTCTTTATCCAATTACCGTTGTCCACTTCTGGTTTTAATTCCACACCACTTGTAATTTTCCATACTTCGGAATGAACCAGAACACTACGCATCTGGACACACCAGACGTCATAGTTTTTTTCGTCTAACTTGTCGATTGAGTACATATTATTATTTGCCATTTTTGTACTAATTTATTGACACACAATAAGAATTAGCTGGACACACCACATTAGCAACTGTATACTTTTAATAATCTGTTTCAGCGACCTGGGCCCATAACCTGTTGTAAATTTCACTGCCCATACTAAAAGTTTACAGTAGATATGTTTGTAATTATATTAACGTTTATTCATAGAAAAATAATATGTATGCGCGACACTCCGTTACGCGTGCTAAAACTCAACTCTCGCTTATATATAAGTGTAAGGTTGCCAGACATCTCAATAATCGGCATTATAGTTTTTAGTGTTGCCAATACTTAATATCGATAGATTTTCAACACATACAAACTCACGCGCACACATACACTCACATATATAGGCGATTGCGCTTGGGTTGCGCTGCAGTGTGGCAATATTTTGAGAACCTATTTGTTGAATAATTTAATTTCTAGACGTACGATCGTAATGAAACTTTCAGAACGTAATCATTATGTTTAAATGTATGTGTATACCGAAGCACAAGTCTCTAGTATTTGACATACGACTTTTACAAAGATGAGGGTGAGGGGGTGGATTTAGGGGTGGGGGGTAAATTATAACAAAAACCGAAATTGTATGACATGCGTCTTAATATACATTTTCAATTTGGAGACTTTAGCTTGAAAGATGTAGAAGATATAATTTTTTAAGTGATCTTCGATAAGGTTTTTTATCGATAAAAAAGTATCGGAATGAGTTATCGTTTTTTAGTGATAAACTCGATATGCGCGTGATATATACGGACATTTTAAAAAAAAGTTGAAGTCTCTAGCTCTTATATCGCGTTCATACATACGGACGGACGGACGGACGGACGGACGGACGGACGGACGGACAGACAGACGGACAGGGCCAAATAGACTCACCTTGTCGCCCCGATCAAGAATATATATACTTTGTGGGGTCTGCCACGCCTCCTTCTGCCTGTTACATACCTTTAACAAAACCATTATACCCTGATTTCCCATTTTCAATGGGTTCAGGGTATAAATATAACATATATAAATATAAAATATAAAATATAAAATATAAAATATAAAATATAAAATATAAAATATAAAATATAAAATATAAAATATAAAATATAATATATAAAATATAAAATATAAAAAAAAATATACAATATAAAATATACATTATAAAATACAAAATATAAATCCTATGCTCGTTGCACATAATTTTTTGCCGTTTAATGCTTTCAAATCAAATCTAAATAAATAATAATAAATAAATAAATAATAATATATTTTAAGAGATAAATAGAGATAAATTTATCAAAATTTTAAGACCTATTTCATTTTTTTATGATTGACATTTGTATTTAAAAACTGAATGAAAATCTCTTCAAATAGTTATCAAAATTATTTGAGATCAGCTCTCTGATTGTGGACTATTTATTGAGTTATTATATTATATAGCATTATAAGAAATTTCATTATATTTTTTATACTTTTTATTTTCAATCTTATTTTAATGCATTATATATTTAAACCAGGCAAGAGTCTCCACTCGAATAGGCAGTTGAATGTACGCGGAACAAAATGAATGCACTCACTTGGAGCAGGAGCCTATGTACAGAGCTATTCCCATTTTTACCTATGTGCTTAGATTGAGCCGTGAAGTATACGCCGCATTGGCATTGAGACATCATTTCCAGATTACAGATTACATGTGTATTTGTGTGTATCAGGGTGTGTGTGTGGGTGGGGAGTGGTTCGGGTGTGAAAAGATGCGGTTCGCGCTGTGGCTGCTGCACTGCTTACGACTTGGCGTTGCTTGGGGCCTGTTGAAATGTGTGTGTATGTGTGTGTGCAAATGAAATGCATTTTAATCAAATTTGCTGTGCTGGCGGCAAACTAATCATAGAGCACAGACAATTTGCATGAGAATTGGGGGGATGCGGACAAGCTGATGAATACAGAGCCGAGCAAAAAAGTGAAACGAAAAAACTCGAGCAGCAATTGTCATTCAACGGCAAATCCATTAAATTGCACTTCGAGTGGCATATCAGGAGTCGCGGAAGCTGAAACGCAAAAACGAAAAAAAGGGAACCCTCGAAAATGCCTGGCCATAGACAAACAGTGCAAATGCGAGCTATAACTGGCAGCAGGAGTAGCAGGAGCAGCAACAGAGGCAGGAGCAAACGATGTGGACGAACAAATCTCAACTGATTTAGTGGGCCATTAGTCCGGCTTGGACTGGGCCACAGCAGCGAACTGAAGGACTCGGAGAACGGAAATCACTGAATTCAATTTAAGCAATTTCCTGCTTTTGAAAGGTGCTCAGCCAGGCCGCGTCAACCTCCAGCCACCCGAAACCACCCAAACCACCCAAACCACCCAACCCACCCAGCCAACCAGCCTGCCGGCCTGCTGTACAAATTAAATGTGCTAAGCATACCAAAAATGGAAATGAAATGAACGCAGCTCAGATTCAGTTAGGACTACACACACACACACACACACACACACACACCTAAAAAAAAAACAGAAAGAAAAACGAAAACAAAATGGCAGAAGCACTGCCCTTGGGTCAGAGGACGGAAGAGCTCTACGGACGAATGGGCATGGCAAGGCTGTCCCACTCGCTGTCCCTTCCTCTTAAGAGCCGGGCTCTGGGTTAGGTGCGACACTTTCAGGCTTTTTTGCATTCGCAATTGAAAGCGAAATCTCAATTGAAATTGAAATTAATATTCACTTTCAGGATATCAATATATTTCGTTACACAATTTCGCAATAGCTGCGACGGCCACGCATGTTCAGCTCTGGCCGGGATTAGGCTGACGAGCAGCGATGCGATGGCGGGACGCCAGCTACGATGATTATTATGATGACAGCAGCAGCAGCAGCAGCAACAAGCGGAGTAGCAGCAGCATAATCAACAACAAAGTTGCTGTTGCTGCTGTTGCTGCTGCCTTTGGCGGCAACTCGGCAAAAATCAATAAAAGGAGCAGCCACAAAAATGGCTTAGGGACCTACATATCTATATATACAAATATCCATATATAGACGTGTGTGTGTGTGTATGTATGTATGTGTGTATTTATGTATGTGCAAAAGTGTGTGTGCGTGTGTGTGTGTGTGTGTGTACATGACCGTATGTTGAAACATATTTACATAAGTATTTAGTATGTGGCAGCAACTGGCATTACACGACTGCCAGATACACTACCCAAGCATATTAAACAGAACTGTGACATGAGCACACAGAACTCAACTCACACTATACAGTGTAATTATATCTATATATTTATATATAGAAATATATTATAATATTTAATATATAAAAGAGTTTTTTCCCTTAAGTTTTAAATGATTTTAAATTTAAATCTCATTTCATTTTATTCGTATTCGCTTAAATGAGTAATCAATTGCTAACTCGTGTAATTTGCATAATTGTATCGTATGACCTTCAGTTCACTTTAATATATGAATGTAATAAAATTAAGACTAGGCCAAATACTATTCAAAAATCATTCAGCCAGTAAATCAGAATCTTGATTGAATTTTTGTCAACTCAACTAAATTCAACTAAATTTCTTCAGATTTTATTCAAGACATAAGCAACCAATATGCCCGCTTCCTAATGCGTATAGAGTATGCTAAGGGTAAGCACCTTCAAACACGCTGACTTTCTAGCCCGAGTTGTCAACGTGACCGATTCAATATCGCATGAGCACAAAGAGGTTAAGGGTGCGTATCGTGGGTTTAGCTCCCAGTCTTCATTATGCGAGAAATACCCTTGAATGGGCTAGCGTAATGTGATCACGCATCTTGTAACGCACATACATTAATCAATATCAATTAAGCTGTCAACTGTGGAAATATGAAACACGATATATCTCAGTATGGAAGCAGATACCTATATATAAATTAAGCTAAGAAGTACTACGTAATTAATTCTCTTTTTATAGTTTTAGCTACATTTTCATCATGTGAGAAGAAGTCACAGTTCAGTTGCTTCGATTATTTGATTATAGCTGTTGCATTGATTGGCCAAAGCGCAATGAATCCGCTTGAGGAGCACTTTCTAGTGCTTTTTTCTGTGATTAACCAGAATTTTCTGACAAATTTTCGCCGATTGCTCTTACCGTCGAAACGAAACAGTGGACGAAACTTAGATTCGATTATTCGACTCTACCTGTTACATTGATTTGCTAAAGCGCTTCTGCGTTGCTCTCTGCTCCACATCCGAGTGAGAAAAGGGAAAATGAGCAGAGCCGTAAAGAAATGCGGGCGAGGCGTGCTTATACACACGAATGGCGAATTGAAGGCGCAATTTGCAGTCACGATATTTTATGACCCGTGGAGGGACACGAAAGCTGCGCCCTTTTTGCAGCTTCCTCTAACCGGCTTAGCACCAAATAACACTTAAAGTCAGAGGGGTTGCAGGCGGGCACTACGAGGCTACGGGGGTTCTGGGGCTTCTATGCAGTCCGTCTGGGCAAAAAGCTGTGCGCTCCAAATGACAGTCGGATTATTTTGGCATTAGGTAAATTAAGACAAGCAAATAAGATTTATATGGGCAGCGAAAGAAGCCCAAGAGGAGGGGGCAGGCTGGAGGGAGCCGTGGCCTCTGGCATGCCCTCTGCGACATGGAGCCGCGCAGGGTCAAGTCTTGCAGTCGTCACAAGCTTTTTATCGTGCAGCATGCTGCATGAGGAATGGCGAGTGCCACTCGGCGTTAGGGTATGAAGCAATATTGCGATATTTACGAGCTGATTTGATTTACTCAAATGGAAGTCGTGCAGAATGTCAAAGTGGAAAGCCGCGGTGCAGGAATTGTGAAATTGTGCCAGCGCAAGCAAAACAAATAAAATCAAGTGCTTAGTCCAAAAATAGAATCAAATTTTCCAGCGTGCATAATAATAATAATATTACCATGATGAGTTTAAGGCAAATCAGTTTCGATTCGCCAAGACGCTGCAGATTAAGCAGAACCTGTCAAATCACGCGAACGGCTCCTCCCCGGGCGGCGCCCAGGCCAACAGTTTGTCTATTCGCAAATTGATTTAAGTTCCCTTCGATTCAATCAGCTTTGAGCAGTGCCTCCCTTGAAGAGCAGCTAAGTGAGTTTTCAGCCAACTCATTTGGGCCAAGTGCGCAATTTAGTCCAATTCTCGAGCTGAACATCTCCCCACGAATTGCACCGGCATTTGGCAGGGGTCTGCGGAACGGGTTGATATATTGGACTCAATTCGAGTTAGTGTATTCATTCATTCAACGTATTGATTAGCAGCAGATCTGAAAGGAAACGCAGCTAAGCTTTCGTTTTCTTTCGTCCTGCTTAATTTTTCTTAATGAGTTTTACTTTGCTCGAGCAACTTTAACAAACTAAAGCTGCAGCTGTCAGCAGTTCTCTCACCCTACCTCCCTCTCTCCCACTGTGTGTGTGTGTGTCTCTCCAGCTCCACGTTTACCGTTAACATAATTAAAAGCAACAATAGTAACAATAACAATGCCTGGCACAATAACAATGGCAACAGCTGCAACAACAGCAGCGACAGGGCTGCACCCGGCGCTAAGAGATAAATGAAAAACTTTGAGCACTCGGAGCGCTAAGCTTGCAGTCATAAAACGAGTCAGGCCAGCCAGTGGGGCCGCCAGTCCGTCAATCACTCAATCAATCAGCTATTCAGTCAGTCCGTCAGAGTTGCCTCTCAATTCATTACCGACGCTCACACAACAGGAAAGTTTGACTAATCTCAGGCTTTAAATTGAGCGTCAGGCTGGGCGGGCGTAAGATACAAAACCCATTAGACGTGCTAACCCTTGCTCCGCTACCGAGCGCCTGCCGCCTTTGTTACCCCCCTCCCAGCTTACTCCGCCGGATGTGCACGCTTGGGCGGACAACGTCCGGTCCCAACTAGTTGCCCAACAGTTGCCGACAGGTTGAGCTCTGCCTCCTTGGCTACGTCCCATGCCCAGCTCATGACATTACGAGCAAAGCACTTCCGGGCCAGGCCGTGCGGGGTCGAGACGGGCCGAGGGTCTCCACTTAATGTGGTTGCCGTTTTCCTCCAGCTTGATGACTTTCAAATTGCCAATGTCCCGACTTATTTATTGCTCCCACTCAATTCAGGTTCATTTTTGGACAACATTTGACATTCCCCGAGTGACGACTGCAATTCGAATTCAATAAAAATTCTCTTCAACTGATTTTCTACTCTTCCATTTGCATGCCCTAACCGGGGAAAGTATTCTTTGATTACTTGCTCTATAAAGGATTTCAGCGAGAGTTGATATTGAACCGGGTCGCTAAGGTCGAGTCTGGATGTGCAGCAGAGTCCTCAGTTTCATTGATACATCACACAGCTACAAACATATGCTATAAGCATCATCAACTCACAGTTCAGCTGAAGCAGCTCTTATTTGCTCTCTCTCTCTCTCTCTCTCTCTCTCTCTCTCTCTTTCTCTCTCTCTCTCTTTCTCTTCCTCAACATTCCCCAACACTTGATGCTGTTTGCAGGATACCATTTAGTCAGTCAACGGCCACTTTATCCGCTTTGTCACAACACATTTGCTGACAGCGCACTTGAAAAGGGACCCTGAGTTGACCTCGGCAAATGTGTGATGTCGCCTTCGCTGCCAGCCGATGCTTTTTGAGCCCAAATATATACACACATACACTTGAATACACGTATATACATACATACGTATGTGTATATATATTTATTTTATATTTGGTAGCTCAATCACGTGCCAACAATCACGCAGAATCATTGCGCCATCGCTTATTTACAAATAAACTTGAACATAAGCACACACACACACACTCACACACACATATGTATGTAGAGACTCTTGAAATAATTCCCAAATGTTTCCACACAGGAAACAAGACGTGACAAATGATGATACATTTAGCGCAAGATCAGCAAATAATCGAATTTCTATTAATAGTCCATCGATATGGCTAAATAGATGATAATTATTTGTTTTACTTCAATCAGGAAAGCCAGTGAGTAACGGAAAGAGAGAGAGAGAGAGAGAGAGAGAGAGAGAGAGAGAGAGAGAGAGAGAGAGAGAGAGAGAGAGACTTATCAAAGCAGGTAATCCAAAGAGGGACGAGTGAGTGAAAGAGGAAACTATACGAGCCAAGAGAGACAGATCGTGCTGGTGAAAAAGAGAGGGAAAGTGAAAGAGAGATTGAGGGAACGAGAGAGAAAACGATATAGAAGGAGGGAGAAAGAAGAAGAGAGAGATATAGAAGAGGAAAACATGGAGGAAACGAGAGGAAAGTACTAAATTAGATGAAGAGGGCAAATGAGGGCGGTAAAGAGATTAACAAAAATAGTAACATGGAGATGAATGAGAAAGTGCGAAGAACGAGAGAGAGGACAAAGCCTAAGGAGAGGAAAATTTAATTTAGAAAATGTGAAAAAGCAAAATCTAAATCTATAATTAAATGAAAGCAAAAGAAACTGAAAGCGAGCACATAGATAGAGCAACAAACAAAGAAAGAGAGAGAGAGAGAAAGAAACAGAGAGAGAGAGACAGAGAGAAATGTGTGTGTGGCAGTTTCAACATACAAATATTTATTCAGAGCTGTAGGAAACTCAATTCAACAACTAAAAAAAAAAACAATAAAATAAGAGAATATTCCACAATTACTTACTCGAATAAGTGTAAATAATATATTTTTTTATTAATTAATTAAGGTGGATAAGTTTTGGGCTTCATCATGGACTTGAAGTAGAATAACAATATATTTACACAAATTATTTCCATTCGCCTTCAGAGATCTTATTATCCAAATGCAAATTAAGATTGAATTGAGACAACATTATTCCAATTGCTGTAGATAAAGCTGGCTAAGAATAATGAAAAGGACATTTACCTTTATCTGCTTCGGAGGATGAGCCACAAATAATTTTCGATTTGAGGCTGGCATTCAATTTGGATTTATAGTCAAATTCATGGCCTTGTTTATGTCATGTATTTACAGACATTTCTCTTGTCCATGTTGCTTGTTGCACACCCATGCACACTCACACACACACATACTTATATACATAGGGCGAGTCTTTTTTACTGTCCTTGGCCGTTTGTTTATGCGTCGACTACATCGCGTCTGCTGTCATTGCCTACATTTGGGCTTTCATTATTTATTTGAAGCAGAGCTTGTCATTTATCTCAATAATGTTGAAATCCTTAACTTTATTGTTGTTGTTATTGCAGTAGTTGTTGCTGCGTTCATATAACTTGATGCTCAATACTGCTCACAGTTGCACATTAGTTATAGCTACGCATTTGAGGTTTCACTCGACTGGCCACAGTGGGGCAGAAGAAGAATAAAAATCTCTATAACAGCCACCATTTATCACATGCCAAATATTGAAGACTCTGCTCTAAGTTATTACAACAAATATTGCTAGAAATTGCCTAACAATGGATATAAATAACTTGAGTCACACCAATGAACGCACAATAAGACAACGATTTTCAATATTCGAAGTAGGCTAAAAGACAAAGTGAGAGAGAGAGAGAGGGAATGATGGGAAAAGAAAAAAAGAGTGTGAGAGTGGTAGAGATGAGAAGGAGAAAGGGAAGGGCTACAAAAAGTAGGTAAACAGAGACAGAAAGGGGAAGAGGAAGAGCAGGAGGGAATGAGAAAGGGAGAGAAAAGAAGACCGTGATATGATGGGGAGAGAGAGAAAGATTGAGTGATGAAGGACGAAAAAGAAGAGGGGGTGGAAAAGAGAGAGAGAGACACATACCTAGAGTTAGTAAAAAAGAGGGAGAGGGAAACAGAGAGAGCTAGATAGAGAGAGACAGAGGGATCGAAAGACAGTGACAATGAGAGACATAATAAGGAGGAGAGTCAACGTAAGAGAGAAGAAATAATAAATGAAAGACGAAGAGAAAGGGTAATAGGAAATAAAGAAGAAGGAGAAAAATAAAGCAAAAAATAAGTGAGAGGGAGAGAGAGATCCTACATAGGTAGCAGGGAAATGGATAAATTAAGGTGAAAGTAAAAGAACTGACGGGATTTGAGACTGGGAGAGGGACTCTGAGAGTAAGAGAGCCAGAGAGGAATAGACATCCGGGACAGATAGCGAACGAAGTGAAGAGATTAAGGGAATCAAACGAGCAAGGACATCACTGTCCCGCTGTCTCTGTATGAGAGAGTGGAGATAAAATTACAAAGAGATTAAAAGCACGGATCCATGTCATTAAAAGCCTTTAAGCTTATGAACATTTCACAGACCAAATTGTTAATTTTACGTGTGGAAAAAACCGCTTGAAAATTTCAATTTGTTCTGTTAGTAATTTCTGTACTCACCCCATGCAGGCTAGTGTAATCATGTGGTATAAACGATTATTTGGCTTTTATTTGCTTGCTTTATTGCATTGCATGTAGGCGGACTAATGGATTAATGTAAATAATAAATATTAATTATTTACCTTGAATTATTCTCCTATTTCGCACTTTGAGCTGGAAAAAAAAGAGGAAGAAGAGAAGCAAAACAAATTTGTTGTTTGTCATTAACGAGTTTGTTTACTGAGCTTTAACATACTCGCGCTACTTTGTTTGCAGCTCAATTGAAAATAAATAGTCGCCTGTAATAATACATTTAATTGATATAGTGCGAGAGCGGGACAGTCGACAGTAAGAGAAAGAGAAAGAGAGAGCGGGAGAGGGAGGGGGAGGAGGAGAGAGTCAATATAGACTAGCTGGCGAGTAGATAAATAGACTGGCTGCGGCATGGCTGATTGACCCAACTGCCCTGAGGCCCCATCGTCGTGCCATTTATTTACAAAAAAGAAGAAAGAACGGAAAAAAGTGGACGAGGGGCACAAGGGGCGGGGCGATGGGGAAGGTGCTGCCGACACGCCTTTGTATGGGCACATTTTGGGGTTTTTGCGTGGGACCGATGTTTAATTAAAGCATTTGGAAGCTGATTGCGTTTGCATTTTAGTAGTCTTTGTTGCTGTTGCTGCTGCTATTGTTGTTGTTGTTGTTGCTGGGCGTGTTGTTCTCTCGTTTTCAGATAAATCAAATTTAAATGTTAGAGTGAAATTCAAATGGCGCCATCGCCAACCGCCAACCCGTCAAGTAAACATGCCGTCACCAGTCGCTGCGGCGTATGCGGCAAGGGGATTAAACAAAGAGCCGGGCGGCACGGGGGCGTGGCTGTTCGGTGAGTGTTGTCTCAAGCCGCAACACACAAAATGAAACGGTACCAGCCAACAACAACAACAACAACAACAACAACAACAGCAACGACAACAACAAAACAAAACAAAAATGGAATCGGCCGTACGGCGGCTGTTTGTTTGGTTAAAATTTCAGGCGCTCTCTCGCGTCTGGCTTTGTGTATATTTTAATGTCATTTAAATGCAGAAAAAAAGACTTTAAATATATTTATAGAAAGTCTTTTTGTGCTGTATTTAAATGGCATGAAAATACGCAGCTATATATGTGTGCACGTATAGCGAGATATACACACATATACATACATATATCATATATATTTAAATACATTGCGCGATTTAACATCAAAGAGTCGAATTACAGCTGGTGATTTGCTTTGCCCATGCAGAAATTGAGAGCATCTGGGAGTCACCAAATGCAGCGGGCAAAGAATTTGGTAATTTCATTGTCATATTTAGAGCTGAGAATTTGCAATATTAAGTATACGCCCCGATATGATGAAGATTTTGTTGCAGTTGGTCAAATGATGTAAGCTCCATTCAAGTATTTACTTTTGGGCGTTAATCTGAGCATTAAGTGTATTATAATATTAAATCGAGTTTTTATTGAACTTGTTATTAGGCAGAAATATATTAAGTATACGCCATGATATGTACTCTACTTGAATGCTTGCTGTAGTCGATGATTTCGTTACGTTATGAAAATTAAATGAAACTTATATTTTAACATATTCTGTTGCTGGGATTTTATTTTTCTATCGCAATAACTGCTAATCATGTATACGCTCTAGGTTTATTTAGTTTATTTGTCTAGTATATAATGCTGATTGGCAAATGATGTTAGTTATTGAAAAAAAAAAAAAAGAAACCGGGCGGACCTATCTGATTTTAGATTTACCCAAGTAGCACACTTTTCTTATGCCACTTGCTCAAATCTAGTCTGCTGAGCACACATGTCACACAGTTTTCCTCTACCTTTTATAGTCACAGAACGAACGGACAACAGAACGGAGATTTTTCAAAAACAATGTTCTTTTCCTCGGCATTACGAATTAGTCTAGGGATTCCTTCAAATTGCACCAGAGCATGTGACTTTCTCAAAAAGTTAACAGTTTAACAATTGCTCATCTTGACTCGGATAGAAGCCGTTATCCATTTACGCTCAGCTTATCCGCAGCTAAAGGTCTCGATGATTTCTTCTTATGCAATGGCCTTCCAGTTAATTGCGGTCTTCAAAAGACTTGCGGCTGCAGCAGTTGAAGCTAATGGGATTGTAATTGCTTAAATGGCCTGAAGGGACTCGGCACATGTGAAAGCCATGTTTTGCTATTAGTATCCCACTACACACACACACACACACACATATAGATAAACACGTGTTTGTATGTATTGCGGCTGCAGAGACAAGGCAGGCAAGGCGGGCAAGGGTCCAATGGCAATCTGGCATAATGATGTAGATTTCAAGCAAATTATCTGGGTCTGGCTTGGCTTTAATTGTTTAAAGTGGACCTAAATAATTTGAAAATTACATTTGACATTTGAAATCGAGCACAAGAGCAAAACCCCAAAAGTGAATATGAAGCTCGAATTGCTGCCGTCAGCATATGGAAGCGCAACATCTATTGGGATTTGAAAGTCTGAATATGATCTAAATTGAAAGTCACAAAATTAAGCAGCCCGAATGATTTTGTGATTTTATAGAAAGCTCAAGTTCAAGTTGTCATTGTCGAATACTTTCTGTGTAATTCGGGCCAAAGGAATACAATTTCTTTTATACAGACTCTGTATAGTAAAACGTTAATGACAAACAAACTAGTTTCTACAATATATTATGTCAGTAAATAATTTTCTTAAATTTATTCATATAAATTTTCTATGAATTATTTACCCCAGTTTAATTGTAAGAATCTCGCTCAATTTGAAACCAGAGCTATAAAATTTGTATGTCTAGACCACAAAATGAATTCTCATTAAGAAAAAATTGAGTAAGGGACGAAATGTCGTTATACCTTTACACGAAAAATCATAGAATGACGCTTATGTTGACTCTCAACTAGCAGACCTAAAAGAAACAGACAGACGAAAGGACAAGTATTATATATTAATTGTTGTTGTTGTTGTTGTTTTTTTTTTTTTTTTTTTTTTTTTTGCTTTCAATTGTCTTTTATCGTGAATAGCAAAATAAATGACAGACATATATGCTGTATATGTAGATATCAAAGAAAGAACAGATGTTAAAGTGAGTTTATAGAAGGGTTAAAGATACATATATCGAAATAAAATAAGAAATTACTTTACAATTGAAGCAATCAAAATTGAATTATTTATTAGGAATATCTGAAGATGGGGTTGAAAGTGTATGGTGATGGTTGTCAAATTATGAAAGATATATCTCCAATTATTTTTACTAAATTTATAATATATATATGTGTATAACTTATTAGCTACGACATACATATGTATGCATAATGTTGCACAAAGCTTACTGGTAATATTGACAATTATTATCTGTTGATGAGAATGTGAATGATTATTTACCTGACAAAGACGGGCACAATATGCCGTACAGGCTCAAGTTGACAATCATATTCAAAAGGAAATATCAACAAATCTACTTGAATATCATAATATAATTAATATCGTCAAATTAAATTTTGAAAAAAAAAAAAAAAATAATAATAAATAATTTAAAAAAAACCATGGATCTGTCCAAAATGGATCTGTTTAAAATGGACAGTCTGTATATCGATTAGGAACATAAGAGTACTGCCAGATCGCCACAAATGCAGCTTTTCATGCCAGTTATTACAGGGTATTCAATGGCTCAACACTTTCCATTGCTCAGCAGCCATTGTCTCTCGTTTTTGCGCCTGTTGGGCTTTGGTAATAAACCCAATGTCTATGACATGTGTTTGACTATGTGTGTGTGTGTATGTGTACATACACGTAAGCTTACTCTGCGGATTTCGATTTTTGTGTACACCAAAAAGAAATTTAAATGAGATTTACGTGAGGCTCACGTTTTCATTTGTTGATTTCGATGCGCGTGTGTGCGTGCGTGTATGTGTACGTGTGTGTGTGTGTGTGTGTGTGTGTGTCTCGGCTCCTTAGCTAATTATGTAACTGCGCTCTTTAATGCTGATTAAGTGACACGTTTCTCACGTACTCTGGCTGGCTTCGCGTTGAATGAGTCGCAGCCAATCGTCAGTCAGATGCTATTAATAGTGCTCATTATTTTGATTTTGGCAATGGATAAGTCAGCACTAAATACACAGCTGCTGTACACAGCAAGCAGTGTAGGTGTGTGTGTGTGTGACGTACATCAATTGAGTTGACGGCCTGTTGGCGCCAGCAGTAAAAAACACACACAAAACACAACAGCAAAGCCCAGTAGACACATTAGGCTGCCATACAAAGACACGCACAGAGACAGAGAGAGAGAGAGAGAGTTAGAATGAGAGAGAGATACGCATGTACACTAGTATGGAATCACAACACGTGTCACTCTGTGTCGAGCACCCTATAGACGCGCATAGGCATAGGGTGTGCTCGTGTTATATTAATGAAAAGTGCAGTCAACTATGAAGCACTTTCAAAGTTCTTCGCACAGGTCTCGAATGTCTTCCAATCGATTTCCTAGCCAAATTCGATTTCAAGGTAACACACACACACACACACACACATACAAGAATCTCCCTTGGCGTTCGCAAGACGCTTTTCTTATTTAATAAAAGCAATCTTGCTAAAAAGTATTTTTATCTTTGTCATCTGCCTCTCCCCCTCTCTCTCCCCCTCTCTCTTTCTCTCTCTTGGACAACTTAACAATTTTTTATGTATAACATATATATGCATATATTTAGCTCTAATCAGTTATCTTCAAGCACTGCTGGACTACTGAGCGTATGCGCAATTTCTAAGCTGTTTTGGCTCGGACTGAGCACCTAAAAGTATGCAAATATTTGTTGTTTAAAGCGCTCTGGCTGCCTGGCTGGCTGGCATCCGGAGGTGGCCCATTTAATTATGCTTGCATTCATTTGCCATTGTCCTCAACAAAATAAAAAGGGTTTCGTTCCGTGCGAGAGCCCTCTGAATACATTTAGCTAATTGAAAACGAATCGTTCGCAGGCAATCGAGGCAGTAATTATGCATTGTTTGGGGCTCAGCATTTGCCCAGATTATATCCAAATAAAAGCCTGGCTTTATTCTAATGGAAAAGGCTCCACGATCGAGGGTCTCTTGCCGCCCGCAGAGCTTAGCCAGCGCCACAACGTCCATTCGATCCATTTTCTACCCAAATGACTCAGAATAGGTTTGGTGTTCTGCTCGCTTGGCCATACCCTGTAAGCAGCCGCAGGTAGCTAGGTTCACCTATTTATCGACTCCATCGACATTTCCGACAATGCGACAGCTTTGTTACCCTCGCACAATGAGTCCCTCTATTAGACAGCTTCCACAACTTATTCGCACTGACAGATTGATTGAATAATTGGCTAACGGTGTAGCTGAGTGACAGCTTGTCGAAAATTGCCAAAGTGTAGTACATTTTGTAATTAAACGTTAACCATTTGATGAACTGGGTAAGACTTTGATTCTTAGGCATCGTAATACTCATGCATGGCCCAAGAAACACTTCCACACAAGGGAATATAATTAGAAAGCCATAGAAGAGAACAGCAATTTATATCTCAATTCTGAAGCTTCCATCTGAAAACCTGTTAAGGATTCCCGATTTGCCACGCTCCTGTATGCAAAGGCAAGTCAATCTTGTTTTATTCTTGGGTGCTTTTGGTCTTTTTACATAAAAATAATGGAAATATGTGATTCAATATATCAATAGCTAAACATGCTTTAGTCAAGACTGTCCGATAACGAAGTCCTTTGAGTATTTCGAGTAATTAATATATCCGCAATTCCAAGCTACTTTTCAGTATACTTACATAGAGACTCGTTTACAATTATCGTGTACCAACCAAATATTTCAAATCTCTAGCTCTTATATCTTCTGAATTCGACGCGCTCAAACCTACGGATGGAGGAACAGGCGGACGGACCTTATGGAGTCTGCCGCGCCTCCCTCAGCTTGTTTGGCCTTCTGCTGGTTTAGGGTATAAAAAACTTGCATATATAGATATTACTGAATTTCTCTGAGTGCATATATGTATACATATATATAATTGCAATCATTTAACTTCAATAGCAGCAAAACAGCTAACACTCATACGGACAAATAGAAGGACTGACGGACGGATAGCATACACGAATATACCCTTTCATTTTGTGGATGAGTATAGTGAACCTTAAAGTGCCTGATTACTGAATGTGAACTCATCTGAAGTCGAAACAGGCTCAATCAATACTGCTTAAAACTTTTTAAACTAGTTACCAACTAAACTTTCTTTGCCTTTTGGCATTTACACATACATACATACATACATATACATGTGTATATTTATGAATATGTAAATGTGTAGGGGAGTATATTAAAAATCAATAAAGGAAATCAACATCAATTGATTGTTGAGGCTTGTCTAAAGAAGTGGAAAAATAAAAAGTTGAAACTCGTTTAATTGCAAAACTTTGGATGAGCCAAGAACTCAAAGTATTTGCATATTCATAGCATAGCCAAACAAACGCCCACAAATTTCGAATTGAGGCCGCACAACAAATTGCAGGGCTCCGGCTCCCCGTTTGTCAAATTACATAATGCACACAATCAATTCATGTGGGCGTGGCTGGCGGCATATGGGTGGGTGTGTGTATCGGTAAGAAAAACACAGAAAGAACGAAAGTGGACAAAGTTCGTGCACGCGCAACTCGAACAAAGCGAAAGAGGAGCTCAGAGAGCTCAGCTGCGCGGCTCATTTTAATTTGTTGAAAAGTTCTTTGGCTGCTGATTGACTGTGGCTTCTGGTATCGTTGCAGAGACGTCGACGGAGCAGAGAGAGAGAGAGAGCCAAGATGCGTCGCTCCTCGTTCACGCCCGTGTTCAACCTGAGCACCCAAGAGCCGCTGATAGTCGTCGAGGAGTCGCACGCCGTCGAGGACGGCGAGGAGCTGGAGGGCGCCGCCGGCGGCTGCGATCCCAGCACCAGCAAGCGCAGCAACAGCGACGACTCGGAGCCGGACTCGCCGGTCAACCCGTACCTGCTGTGCCCCTTCCCCGACATGCAGCAGCGGCGCAAGCATTCGCTGCCATCGCTGCAAATAACTGAGGGCATCACCGCCAGCCAGGTGCGCCGCCTGTCCGAGGTGGGCGGCGAAACGGGCGGCCTCAGCCCCAAGGAAGTCGAGTTTTTGGCCACGCTCTCGCAGAAGACCAACCCGACCGCGGGCGGACGCCGCCACTCCGTGGTCACCATATCGGCGGTGCCGCCAACGCTTTTCGGACGCAATCGGCGCGAGTCCATTTCCGCCGTCTCCTTCAGGTAAATGACATTTTTATTTGTCGCAGCCGAGCCACTTTATGCAGTAATTGGAAGTTTTGTGCGCCATTAGCGTTCCGAGAGCCCGCATCTCCGGCGCACACACAGATGGCAGCGGCAGCGGCAATGGCCATGGCAAAAGGATTCGCATATTCAATTATGCGAATCGCATATTCAATTATACAAGTTATCGATAAATTTATCGATTGGGATGAGTGTAAATGGGACACACGTAAGCTCATTTTATATCAGTTAACAAAATGTTTGATCTGATTTATCTGACTCAGGCCTTAGGCTATAGCTTCAGAGTCTAAACTAGCTCTAAAAAAATCCAAATGGTTGGCAGGATCTTTGCTCCATTGAAAGCTCTCCAATGACCTGAATTCGGAATGTTCCGATCTTTCAAATTTTCATCTGATCGATGACTAAGCCACACACAAACTTCATTTCTTTTTGTTATCGATATCTTTTATGCTCACATATTGTCTGAGAGGTGGCTTTTCTTATCATAGATTCTATTTGCTTCTGGTATCGTTAGCTTGTATACTCATATATGATCCGAATAGACTCGTAATTCGCAATAGTGAAAAAGGGTAATCAAAGACCCCGAGCTTACATAGATGTACAGATTTTGAAGATTGTTAAAGGCTTATCAGACTTTACATTAAACACAGCAATAATTTGCGTTTGGAAACTTAAAAGGGATAGTTTTTGCTTGTCTGTATCAAGTCATAGACATAACAGTTTTATTTTACAGGGCATAGCGTGATAAAGATGTACAAATGTGATCCTATCTAAATATTCGATTATTCTAGATGTACCTTTGCATGCAATACTAGTGAATGTGTAGAAATGGCCCGCTCAGAATTATTATATAATATTAGAAAAGGATCGAAGTTGATTTACAAAAAAACCCAACATCGATATCAAAATATTCGATGATTTTCTTTAATATTCGATAGATATTATCGAACATCTCTACAGGGGAGATAACAGCAGAATTAAGTGCATGGCATTCAAGTTGCAAATCAGACAGACATTTATTTATTTATTTACTTGACGTTCAGAGTTTAAATAAAATTAAAGCCAACATAAAATGAAGTCCCTGTAGTTCGTTTAATTCCGACTCTTTTAAGGTACAAATAGGCACTGTTGTTGCGCACCTCTTGTGGAAAAGGAGTCCGCTCTTCTGTGGATTTATTTCGTTTATCCGACTCACGATCCTCTTTCTCTCTTGCAGCGGAAGTCGTCGTGGCAGCGGCATCGGCGGCATCGGTGGCCCGCCGCTGACCGATCATCGCGGCAGCATACACAACTTGCAGCTGGACATCATGGACGGCATCGTGCAGCAGCGCAAGACGCGCAGCGGCAGCGGCGTCTGGACAGCACCCGTGCTCCAGGAGGCGGACAGCAACGTGCCCGTTCAGACATAAGCGGCGCAAGCGCTCGAACCTCAGTGCGAAACGAATTCACGAGCAACTGGACGATTGGCATGAGCGCAGGCTATTTAACAATTCAGTTTTATCGACGCCTCACACACACACACACACACACACACACTAATACAGACACTCAACCAACCCCCCTCCAAAAAAACAACACATCCAGAGCTACTCGCTCTCGTTCCCTCCATTTGTATCTGTCAGCAAAGTGCAAAAAATTCAATTTTTTGTAGTTGTTGTTTTTGTTTTTGGTTTTTTTTTTTTTTTTGCTGCGACAACGCATAGAAAAATCAACAAACAAACCGCAATTGTCAAAATGAAAATGAAAATGAAAATGGCAGCCGCATCACGTAAACGTTGAAAATGAAACTGCGGCAGGAAGCGAGAATGACACAAACAGAGGCGGAAAGAAAGAGAGAGAGACAGAGACAGAGACAGGGACAGAGAGAAGGAGAAAGGGAGCCAAGGAGAGTAGGATAAAAGGGCAGGGAGAGGTGGCGGTAGAGTGAGAGCAGAATTTCGAAGGACAGAGCCAGAGGGAAAACAGCCAAAGCAATGCAGTAACGACACAGCCCGACTATTGGATACCCCTTAAATGACCAATTGACATCAATTATATGTGCATTTTATCTATATTAGCAGTGAGTCAATTAGCTCCTAAATGTATCCTGGAAATATTATTCACATTAATACATCCAGTTCTTTTTGCAACTCAACAGAAATAAGTCAGGACAACATCTGATTTGGAGTAATTTAATCCTAAGAAATATCCATTGAGATATTTCGACTTGAATTCACATTTTCTCTTCTCAGCATAGAGAGAGAGAGAGAGGGGGAGAGTTCCTTCCATGTATCTATCCATTCTAAACAAATAGTTCTGTTTCCTTTTCCAGTAAAATGATTCAAATTAAGCATTGAATTCAAAGGAAATAAACAGATCAATATCCGACTAGGATATACCCGAACTAACGCTCGTATTGCTGCAGATTCTCATTCAGTAATTTTAATTTAATTAATCATTCATCTAAGGAGAAAATTAGTAAGTCTTTAAATCTAGGTATTCACATTTGGGATGACCAATCCAGTAGAACTCCAAAGCAATACCTGTTAAATTAAAGACACATCATGGGAATACAGTTATTGCTGAAGATATGAGATTTCTCTCTATGCACCACTCGTCAGTATACCCCATCTCAGTCGGCCAGCCACCTGGGTAGAAGCATTTCGCAACGTTTGCCATATCAATGAAAACAACTGCAGCAATTAGCGATTCCCATTAAGGGGGCAGCAAAATGTCGCGCGAGTTGTTCCGCGCTGTTTGATTTGCATGCGAAGTTTGGCAATTTTTGGCGACAGCAACTCTTCCAGTTCCAGCTCACTCCCGAGTAGACGTTGATGTGCATTTGAAGCTGATGTTTGCTGTTTGGTGGCGCTAATTGCACGCGCTCGACTGCCCGCCGCATGTCCCGTTGAATGGCCATTGGAGTCGTTTAAGGGGATCTGAAATTGTGGCACGAGTTCGCAATGTGCACAGCCTCGACTCAGCAGACTCCAAGGACGGAACAGTTCAAGGACATCTATATATACAGAAACATTTACACATATATGTATATAGAGGCGAACACACTTGAATACATTGTAAGACATACGCAGTTGCATTTCATGGTCGGCTGCTGCACGTGGCCCACATGGCGTACAAGTTGTATGGGGACAAGGCCTCAATGCCAATGCCAAAGCCGAATGCCGAATGCGAATGCGAATGCGAATGCGAATGTCGCGCTTAATGGACAACGCTGTTCGCGTTGATAAACCACTCAACCAGGCGGACACCCAGCCCAACCACTCAGTCAGCCAGCCCAACCACTCATCCATCTGCATTCAGCAAAGCCAGCCTCAGCCTCATTTGCAGCCCAATAGAGCTAATTTCATGTGGGCGAACAGCCGTTAATTGAAATATGTGTTGGCTCCCATTGCTCTCTCTCTCTCTCTCTCTCTCTCTCTCTCTCTCTCTCTCTCTCTCTGTCTCTTTCTCTGTCTCTCTGTCTCTGTCTGACTAATTACGACAATCAAAATGCAATTTCAGTTAGCAAATCTCTCTCTCCCTCTCTGTCCGTCTCACTCCCTCTCTCTCGCTCGTGTCACATAGGCAATTTGCAGTCAGAATCAATTTCTTTTTGACAATTGATAGTCCCCTCTGAATCTATTCATTAATGGCAAACATTATGCAAATATTTATAATTTATATTCATTATTTGTTCGACAACACATTCAGTTCCCATTCATAATAGTACTCAAAAGTAATACGATGATAATTATAAAATGGCAAACTAATTCTATTGGATAATTGAAAATCTGAAGAGGGAAAACATTTGTGCATATTGCTCTGTCGGCAGTATCCGACTGCCCAATACTCCTCCCAGTTTCGTTTGAGTTTGAGCACCAATCCAAGACTAGTGAATCTGTTTAGGAATTGAGAATCGTTAGTCGGCGCATTTATCGGTTGTGTTGTTGTTGCTTAATAACCGGACAGCCCAGACAGAAACCACAAATGAAATAACCACCGCTTGAGAACCCACCAGGTAAACTTAAACATTGTACCTTACGACAGTTCAACGTAATTAATCAAATATATGAGACTCTATGGCACTCTCTCAATCAAAATCTCTCGCACTTTTGAAACGGGTCCTTCACACACGCACACACACACACACACACATTCACACATACACACGCACACCACCACCAAATAGCAAGGAAAACACTTGCAGTAATTTTGTAGCCTCAGGTGTTTGTTTCAATTCCGAAACGAAACGCCAAACATATATATAATAAGAGAATAACAAAGCTAATGAAAACGAGTTGGCAGAATGCAAAAGGAAGAAGAAGAAGAAGAACGAGGGTTGAACAGAAATTGTAATAATTAAAAGAAAACAAAAAAATTAAATGAAAATGGAAAATTGAAAATTGAAATTTGTGGCATCCAATGGAATGCAAAAGTATTTAGCAATTCTGTTTGGCATATCGCAAATCGGTATCTGCGTACTTTCCCGTAATAATAATTATAATCGTAATACTACTAATAGAGCAGCCAGTTGAGAGAAGGAGAAGAACCCTTCAAGTGTGTTATTCACGTTTTATTAGAGCGTAGCAAGTTGTGAGTCTGTTCACAAGGCAAACATAACAAAAAACAAGAAGAAGAAGAAGAAGAAAAAATGAATAATATGAGAGTTAAAATGTACCATGTACCTAAGAACTTTACACCTATGTACAACAAATAGCGAAAACTAATTTACCTACGTGTACTTTATACTATATATGCATATACACCCACTGATGTATATATATATATATATATATGAATATACATATATATGTTAGAGTTAAGCGATTGGCAGGCAACAAGTAGTGCAAGCGTAACAATCAAACCAAATTGAACGAGTCGGAGTCGAGTCGAGTCGAGTCGAGTCAATCACTCAAATAATAACGATCATTGAACTCGGCTTGCTGTCTGCCCAGCCCAGCAGGTCAGCAGGCGGGTAGTTCGATGCACGCCTCCAAATACCTGCCACACCCACACACCCACGCACCCATACACCCACACACCTATACACCTACACGAGAGCATCTAAGCCACTTTGAGATGTTGCAAGTTCGATAAAGATTTTTCTCTAATTAGTCTCGATGTTGTTTCAGCGCCTATAGCCAAACTCTTCAATATATCTATATATACAATACATATAAGTACATATACGTATATGCGCACACAAATACATGCACACATCTGTGTATGTATGTAAAACGAGTCGGAGCACGTGTCTAGATATTAGGGCACATGTGTGTGTCAGCTCGTCAATTCGTTTAAGTTGCATGCAACATTAGCTTAGTTTGTACATAATGCTACTTATGCCGCTCTCCTCGAAGGAACGAAATGCTCTTCTCGCTTTTCCGATAATCAATAATCAACCAATTCGATTCAACATTCAATAGCAGTGCCCACTGTACCTAAAGTTAGTCCTCAGAATGCCTCTGGCAAGGAGTTTATCAACTGTTTGAAAAATTGACAAAATGTCGCTGGACGACGAAAAACTAAAAAAAAAAAAATAAGAAAAAGAAAAACATATAAAAGAATATACTTATTTTTAAATATAAATATATATGCATAAGCACAGAGAAACATACATACCCACACACACATATACTTACTCACACACACACACAAGTGCAAAAGTCGAACTGGAATACCTTAGAGCCTGTTCAAGGATAATCACATGGAAAGAGCGCTTACATTTAGAAACTATATAAACAAGATCTATATATATGTATGTATGCATACATATATACATACATACATATATAGAAGCTATTATCATAACGCAAGAGCAATCAATGTTTAAATTTATTAAATGTTACAAAAATGTTTTAAATAATAATAAATGAAAAAGTAAAAACTATATATATACAAATATATACATAACTATATATATAAACAAATATATATATATACATGTATACATGCGCACACATATGTCCTCTGTATATGCATATGTGAGCGGAAACTAATTCTCGAACTATTATTTAATAATCAACTATGCTAGAGTTATGCGTAGCTGTCGAATATTACAAAAACAAATATATAAATATATATATATAAAAAAAATATATAACAAATGAATAAATTAATTAAACCAAACCGGAAACAATCAGAGACACAAAAACCCGCAATCAAGTAACGGATTATAATATTGTATAAATAAAAAATTAAAATTAAAATACAAAAAAAGGACGATTTTTCCATAGTTTTGGTTCTTGATTCCGTTGTTGTTGTGTTTAAAAACATTCTTTCGGTCAGAGCCGTCTTTTTATTATTAGATAATCGTGTGAGTGTTTTTGTCATTAGCGTACGATTAGCGAATGTATAACAATATATTACGTTTGAGAATACTCGTATTTTAATTATATATTTATTATGAATAACAGACAAAATACACATTTAATTAATAATTGTAACGATTACTTACATTAAATTTAAGCGAGTGCCCACTGAAGGCGTCAGCATTAACACATAAATAAAGAAAACGATTTCCTTATATTACAAATCAGCCGTTTTTTAAATATCTAACTGCAACACGCGGCGTATGGGTAATGTTAACAGGGTGTTAACAGTCGGCTGGAGCTTTAATGTTACACTGTTAAAGCTGCTCGTCCTGCGAAGCACAAGCTCGCTAAAAAGCTCCGCTGAAGCTCAGCAGCTTTCCATGCAAGAGCTTTGGACTAGCTGCAATCGGTTGTGTTTTCACACATAGATGGCGCTGCTCGCAGCTCGAGTGCAAACTGACTGCCGAAACACGAACCCAAGCGCATGTCATCCACACGTAACTGGCATGTAGATGGTTAACAATATCGTAATGTCATGCTCTAGAACTTTACAACTATTCGACCGCATGCAATGGCGGCTAAAGGGCCCCAATAACATGGCTATAAATAGATGATAAGCCACGCGACATCTAATTGGGAATGCATTTCGTCTGGCATGCGATCGACAGGTGCATCAATTGACCTTCAAAAGCTACCTTTACGAATCAGGCTTGACTCATGCAGCACCTGTAGGTACCCGTCGAAAGTTGACGAGAAAAAGCTTTGCCACGAAATATTTGCGAAACTTTCTTAAAGGTTGCAAGTCTTGATAGGAATTAAGCTTTCGTTTAACTTAAGAAATAATCATGTCAAAAGCGAGCTATACGAAAGCTATAAAAGCTATGTCACTAGCTTAAATTCGATGGACAAGTCCTAACGTTTTCGAGATCTCTCCATATCTCTTAGATTGACTCATACCGTTTTCAAGATACTTAAAGATATCTCTTAGATGAACCCTTAATGTTTTTAAGATATCTACAAGTAACCCTCAGATCAGTTCTTTGCTGTTAACGCTTTAAGGAAATCAATAGATATTTCAAGATATTTTTATGCTTAGATTGACTCTTAGAGTTTTCAAGATAGCTATAGGTATCTCTCAGATCAATTATTAATGTTTTCAAGATATTTTTTAGATATCTCTCCGATCAACTCATAATCTCTTTAATCGACTCTGATCTCTTGACGTTTCCAAGATATCGATAGATATCGATTCTTAATCGACTCTTAATGATATCATACAGATATCCGTTAGATTTTCATATATACATATAATATGTATTTTTTTATAATGTCGATTGCCTACTTACTCACTCTTAAATAGGTAATTGAATTAAACTGGAGTTAATCAGCTGAAAAACTCAAAGAGTTAAGCGAATCGAAGGCGTTGTTTACTTTGTGAGTACAGCTGAAGTCATTCGATAAGTAAACAATGATTTGCTTATGAGGGTGCGGCCAAAATAATTGCAACTCGATCTTTACAATCAATTCTCATTATACATATACATACATATATACACATACGAAATATGTATATTCGTGCATTGATACTACAGAGCCAGATTAAATATTTGTGTAAACTAATTTTCGAGCGTAGCATTCTGGAAGCAGCTGAATGTTTGCAGCTTGAGAACAGATTTGAGTAATTCGACAGGCCTTGCCAGAAATGTTTGTATACATACACACATATGTCTAGATACGATACGATGATGATATATGAGCGGGTCACGCTCTTGTGACTGCCGATCTTTGACCTAATGCTGTCAATAGTCCCACAGCCACTTGGAGTATTGGAGTGACCGGGGGAGGTGAACATGAATGTGATTGAGAATGTGAATGTGAATGAGAATGTGAATTTGAAACAGCCCGGCTCGGGAACACCTTCTGTTTTAATTGCTTGCTAAATATTTAAATGGAAAAGTGCCAACAATACCTGATTCAATTTTTAAAGCGGCAAATTGTTTATTTTGTTTCTAAATAACTCGTAACCGTCGGTGATGTCACTTGGGCAATCACTGCAACTGGATTCCAATACACGTACGTATCCACGTACGTACGTATGGCCCACGGCAAAGCAATGCACACGCCTTTGTTCACAGCCAATTAATGCTGAATTGCGATGAAAGTATCGGAAGTAAGTGTATTTGCATTGGGGCCTTTATCAGGCTCGAGAGCTCGCATGTGTTGCCGAAGGCGTTTCTTGGCAGCACGAGTCTGCCTCTGCAGCAGCCCCAGCTCCAATTAGATGGGAACAGGCGAAACAGCTGCGTCGAGTCGCCTCTGACAGAATGCCGCCATTTGATTACACTTGCGCCCTGCGCCCTGCGCCCTGAGCCCTGAGCCAAGGCAGACGCTGCCGAGGGCAACCAACCTGTTGCAGTCGTGTCAAAGTTCAGGCCAACACGCTGCCGGCTCGCGTCCAACATGTTGCGAGCCAACCGACTGAGCAACTGAGGCGATTCGATCAAGCTGATAATTCTCTTGATTTCTTGGACAATGTTCCGAGCGAGTTGTACGAGTCTATTGGATAGAAATTACTCGGTCAATAGTAGCGTGATCTATGTATGCGACAAAATAAAAGGAATATATGTCAATTACTGTACTTGGAAATCATTACACAGTCGACTCTCTTTATTCCAAACCTGCCATATTTCAAACCTCTCCTTCATTCAAAGATATTACGAGTCCCCTACAGAATCTCCCATTTATGCACTGAGTAATTCGAACTAAGAAATCATTGCTAAGACGCAGTAATTCGTACTCATTTGATCAAGCACTTGATAATTCAAATTTGCGAAGTTTCTTGGCGTGTTAGTAAGAACTTGGAATTTGAGTTTTGGACTCCCCTGAAACTAGGTTTACTGTGCGTGGTTGCGTATTACGAATAAAGCATAGGCACATAACTTACAAAGCTATTCTTTTTCTCCTTAACAGCATTGTGTTTCGAAGCAAACACGAATAAATGAGTTTTTTTCAAAGATTAAATAACCAAACTACATACATTAGGAATATGTAAAATATCAGCTATTAAATTAAATCCCTTTAGAATTGATTATTTCTCTCAAAAATAATAAATAATTCGTAATCTTTTAAGAGTCCCTCGAGATTCGAAATAACGAGAGTCGACTGTATTATAGATGTACATACATATATGCAATGAATACATCCAGCTATAATGTGGGTCTACCTCTGTTTCTCTATACAATTTCTCGCTCTCTCTCTCTATCTCTCTCTCTCTCTCTCTCTCTATCTCTCTCTCTCTCTCTCTCACTCTCTGCATCTATCAATCCATCCCTCTCTTCCTCCCTCTATCTTTTTCTCGCACTCTCTCTCTCACTCTGTCTCTCTCTCTCTGTGGGTGTGTCTCTACTGTTTCTGTCTATCTCCTTCTCTTTTTCTATCTTTCTCTTTCTTTGTCTCTTCCTCTCTCTTTTTCGCACCATCCTGATTATTTAAATATATCTGAATCTATAGATGTAAGCTTATATTCATATATGTGCATACGTAGTATATCGCATTGAGTCATCTTCCCTGCTTCTTCTTCTTTTCATAAGATCAACTTAAATCGTGTTCCAGATAATTTTCATCTGTACAGACCCTCTATACTATTCTAGAACTATTTCAAGGCAATCATCAAAATCTGCGCCTATTAATGTAAGCAGCTCTACACAAAAATTAACTCAATTGTAAACAAACCAGGGAAATTGTTTATGTAAATATTAAGTAGTCAGGGGAGGAGAGCACGAAACAGAGACAGAAAGGGAGAGCATGAGACAGACGGCGACAGAGGAAGGTGAGGGAGGTACTCAGTGTTAGGGATGGTTTCTACTAGAGAGAATCAGCGTAAATAAGTATTACATTAAGATGACAATAAACTCAACAAGTTGAACTCAAATGTGTCAATTAGAGGCGAGCAGCAACCCCAACCGAGCAACGAAGCAACCGAGCAACCGACCAACCAAGCATCAGCAGCAACAGCAAAGCAACAATTGTCCAAAATAATAACACAACACCCAACATGTTGCATGCAACCAAAATCTGCCAGAGTCGCCGGCAAACTAATGCGAGGGGATACAAAGACTACAGAAATGAAGGAACATTTACATTTCTTTGAGGAATATTATATTATATATATATATATATATATATATATATATATATATATATATATATATATATATATATATATAATATATTATTATATAGAAAGCCTTTACTTCAGTTAGATATTTACTTGGGATATTTAACTACAACTATATGAGTAAACTTTCTAAACAAACTGATAAAATGCATATATTTTTAAATAATATTATTTATAAGTCTATGTCCTAATTCATAAGTTTAATACATTGTACATTCAATTAAAATAATTTCATATAAAGATAAAAAATATGTTAAAATTTGATAACAATCATCATAAATTGGTCACCCCATCTTATTCATAAACAAATATAATATTTATTTATTTATATTTTTTTAAATTGTTTTTTACATAGTAGTTTATCCTATTGATATATCTTTATTAGCCTCATGTACCATATATCAATCTTTGTCCTTATTAAATAGTTGTAAATATAGTAAATTCAATTTAAATTATTTTATATAAATGATCCTTATATCCTTTATATAAATGTATTGCAATTTAATAACTATCATCATAAATTGGTGACCCCATCTCATTCATAAATCAATATATTATTAATTGTTTTTTAATTGTTTTAATTGTTTATTACACTTTATTGAATATTGTATTATATTTCATTTATATCTGTTGACTAAAAAATCTTGTACTTTTATCCTATTAACCTCACGCACCAAGTATAATTATTATTAATATCGTCAATATGTATATTCTATATTCTCCTATGATAAGTAATTTTAAATTTAAAATCTACAAATATGAAAAACATATATTTTAAATATCAGATTGAAAATGAGCGAGAATACTAGAAAGAACTGCGAAAAGTTATTCCGTTATATTCAGTTATTCACTCGGCTTGAGCCCGATCCCTCTTGGCGGACGCCTCTGACGGCGAGCGCAACCGTGGGTTTGCTGCTGCTGTCGCAGCGCTTGTTGTTGTTGGCGTCGGCAACGTGTTGCGAGGCCGTCGCTGGCTCTGAGCCGCCGTGTCGGGAGGTTCCACTTGGCTGGCGCTGTGGCCAGCGCATCAGTCGCTCTCGGAGCGTTGTCGTGAACGGTCAAGCAGCGCGGCAAATCAAAGCCAGCAACGTGTGCCCAATCGTCGCCGTCTCCAGTGTTGGGAGACTAGCTCAAAACTCGAACACAAATTGCGAAACAGCAACAACAAAGAATTCAAAATACAAAATACGAAATTCGGAAAGAAAGAAAAACAAACACCCAAGTCAAAGTAAATGTCAATTCCAAAATTTTGCAATGCTTCAAAAAGCCGGCAAATAATATAATATTCAAATTATTTTGTTGTTTCTACAATAATTTTTTTTTAATTTTTTTTTTAATTGTGAGTGTGCTGCTCCTGTTCAAGTAATTCATTCAAGAATTTCAATATTTTTTTTGTTGTGAAAATAGTTTTGCTATATTTTCAACTCAATTTTCAAGTGCTCCGCAGTGAAGTTTTCGAAAAATACAAATTGTCTATCCGTATATAAGCAGGATTACAATTAACTCGATCTATATGTATATGACTGAGCTACAGCAAACCAAGAGACAGCAGCGGCAGCTAAGGGCAATCGAAACGCCAAGCCAAAAGCCAAAAGCCCAACAAAACCAAAAACCAAAACCGAAAACCGAAAACCAAAAACCGAAAAACCAAAACCAAAAAACCGAAAACCAAATTTGAGTTCAAGGCGAAATTAAGCATAGAAAGAAAGCGTCGCAGAATTTGCTAGCAAACATTGTTGTTGTTGTAGCTGTTGTTGTTGTTGTTGCTGTTGCTGCTGTTGCTGGCGGCTTTCGCCACTTTACGAGCAACTTCCTTTTTAGCCACGGGGCCAACGTGGAAAACCAGTCTTTTTTTATTTATTTTTTTTTTCGATTTTTTTAAACGCTTGTAGAGACCCAGACCCAGACCCAGACCCAGACCCAGACCTAGAGCGTTAACTGCTAGCCCGTTCAGGCCGTTCAGACCAATAAAAGAAACCCAAAGAGAAAGAAAGAACGGGCGAGAAGCGAGAGAAAGACAAAAGTGGTTTTGCATTTGACCAGAGCGTCACCAAAAACGTAAACAAAACGCGGCTGTGGAACGAGCTCTCCACAGTCCACAGTTCTGGCCAGGATAAACAGGCAGCCAAACAGGCGGAAGCGAATGATTTGCAAATCTGCAGCCATTTGCAGCCAAGGTGAAAGCTGACAAACAAACACACAGATGGAGTTAGATGCAGAGATAGAGGCAAAGTGAGAAAGAGAGAGAGAGAGAGAGAGAGGGAAAGAGAAAAGGGGGGAGAGAAACAAATCGCAAGCCCAATCGCCGCTAGAGAATGCGGCTTAGAATGCCTCTTGGCTTATGATAAATGAGACTGTAGGCCAGCGGGCCGTAAATCATCTTGGCAGCATCCATGACAATTTCACAAAGAATTATTCCACAAATGCGAAAGCTTTTCCACAATTTATGTATGTGCAACACGACCGCAACAGCAGCAGCAGCAACAGCAGCAGCAGCAAAGCTCGTCAAATTTCTTTAAAATTGTTATCCATTTTTATAAAGTTTACAGATTTGTTTTTTCTTCTTCTTATTCTTTCTTCTCTTTTTGTTAACCGTTGTTTCACAAGTTGAAAATCAGGTAGAGCTTGTAGTCGTCGGGCTCCAGAACTTGCCAGTGCCAACTCTTTCAGCTGTCAGTTTATCATATTTTTATGTACATATGTCTGCATGTGTGTGTGTGTGAGTGTGTGTGTGTGTGAGTGTACATATGCAGATGTCGTCTCTCCACTCAACTCGACGCGGTTAGAAAGCCAATAAACAAGTTTCGTAGACTGTGCAACTAATTTTCTAATTTGACGTCGTCGACAACGTCGACGAAGACGACGACGACTTCGTTGCCGTTGATCGTTAAGCGTGGCAAATAAAATCTTAAAAAAATCCACTCTAATCTCTCTTTGGCTTTGGTTGCAACTGATCTGAAGCGCAGCCCGAGCCACCTACACGCTGTCCCGCCCCCCAAATGCAGTGGAAAGAAAAGAACCTAAAGGAAGCTTCGCCATGCACACACACACACATGTAAATGACTCTCTGCGTACGTGTGTGTGTGTGTGTGTGTGTGTGTAGGTGGGGCTGGGCAGCAGTTGGGATCGAGTATATTCCGCGTGTGATTAATTGATGTGGCTCGAAGTTAGCCTTTAGCCGGTTAACTGCGTCGTCATCTCAGCCAAGTCACAGATAGATAGAAAAAAGAGACAGAGAGTGAGTGAGAGAGAGAGAGAGTGTGAGGAGCAATGCAAATGCTAGAAGTGTGGGGCAGCAACTAGTACGTATGTACATACATATGAGCGATCAACTAGCTAATTACGATAATGTTCATCACGATAATGATAATGATAATGATGTTTTCTGCCTGTGTGTGTGTGTGTGAGCTATGCTATGAAATGAAACGAACAAGCGCGCAAAGCAAAGGCCTCAAGACACAGGCAACGGCGCAGGCAGACCAAAAGAAAGGTGAAAAGAGGCAAAGAGACGACAGGTTGGTAGCCGTATACATAGATGAGTATTATGATGACGATGACTCTCTCGCTCTTGCTCACACCGTCTCTCGCTCTCTCTTACTCTGACTGTCTCTGCCTGAGCGTGCTCTCACTCTATCTCTGTCTATTTACATACATACATATTTATGTATGATACCTGTTTGTCCACATACAAACACACACGCACACATGCACGCCTTTGAGCGGTGTATAGAATAACTAAGCAGCGACTGCGACGCTGTCGACCCGATTTCAAACAACAACAACAACAACAACAACAAGAAAAGAATGTGGCTTACAAAAGCAACGTCAAAAGTTGATCATAAGAATCACAGACGAAATGTATGCGCCTACAAATTGTATATATGTATGTGTGTGTGTGTGTGTGTGTGTGTATTACACAAATTTATAAATAACAAATAGCATAAGAAAGGAATTATGATAAACGAAATGTACAAGATGCAAGAAGATGTTGGTAGAAAGCAAAGCAACGAAAAGCAATAACAATCACAACAAAAACACACAGAACAACGAAACGCGGCGGATTTGTTTTTGTTTGTTTTTTTTTTTTTTTTTTTTTTTTTGCGCAGCAATCGAAACAGGTTCTGTATCGACGAAAGCACACACATACAGACATGGCTATCTACATACTATATCTGAAGAAATTTTGAAACAAGCTTCACGCACACACACACACAAAGAGAGAGAGAGAGAGAGGGAGATGTGTGTGTGTTCATGCATATTTTGTTTAAATTTAGCATAAGTTTGTTGCCGGCAGAGCCACACCTGTGCTGCCCGTGTTTTCCAACACTGTTCTCGAATCAGCAGCAACAACAACAAAGCAGAGGAAAATAAAAATGCAAAGAAACAAAACAACAAAAACAAAAGACTTCAACGTCAGGCAACATACTTACTTACGTGTCGCTTGCGCCGGCTGCGACGTCGACTGCGACGCCGTGGCCGATGCCGATGCCGATGCTGATGCTGATGCTGATGCCGCCGCGCACAATCAGAGTTGGCAAGACGCGACGCCGCGTCGCTGCCGCCTCAGTTGCTTTTCAAAGGCGCGCCGTCGCAGTCGCACTCTATTGAGTAGCAACAACAACAACAACAACAGTAACAGCACGCGGTCGCTCTCGGCTCTCTCGCGCTCTTGCTCTTGCTCTCTCTCCCCATCTTCGCCACTCACTCAGAGCGAATCGCGCGCGCAAGTTTCAATTTTCGTTTCGCGCTGTTTTCATTTTTATTTTAATTTTTTTTTTACCGTACCAAACGTTTGTTCTTTCAGCAATTGTGCGTTGTCTTTCGTCAAATTGTGTGTGTGTGAGTTTGTATGTGCGAGAGATTTCTCAAAAGTTTTTTTTTCAGTTTTTGGTTTTGGTTAATTTTAATTGTTCATGTACATGTGCGCATGCACGTGTGTGTGTGTGTGTGTGTGCGCGCATGTATTTGGCTTGCGCCGTTTGCCTACCTGTTGCCGCAGTCGCTGCCGCTGCCGCTGCCTCTGCCTCTGCCTGCGCTCCTAATCCTATTCCAACATTGACCCGAACTACAGCACTGACCTGTCCTGGCCCGCGACTCGTTGCGGCAGGCCGTCAATTTGAATGCAACAGCTACAGGACACTCGCTCTCCCTCTCCCTCTCCCTCGCCCTCGCTTGCGCCCTCGCTCGTTTGCGCCGGCGCAACTAGAACACGGATTACACGGAGCGGAGAAGCTGCCGCCGCATCTGCTGCGCTCGAATTCAGACAGGTAAGCGAAAATCAAAAATCCCATTTTGTCGTCTCTGCGTTTTTGCAATTTCCGTTGCTCAAATTGAATACGCAACGCGCACAAAGGACTCTGCTCCCACCTACCCCACCCTAAATAGATGCTGTAAGCGCAAGCAAGCTAACGGCAAATCCTTTTAAGTCGCCCAATTGCCGTTAAACGACAAAAATATTGCAAAGGATTTACATGCGAGCGCATGTGTCTGCTGCCAGAGCACTTTGCCCAATTTGCACAATTCCTGGCCGTCGTCATCCTCCGAAACTAACGCCTTCGACTCAGCTAGAACTGCCCTCCCTCCCCCCTCCTCCCATGCCAAACCATTTGCCATTTGCCGTTCACTTTACCGGTCGAGCGGCTGGCTATAAAGCGCTCAAGCCGAATGCCCGCCCACAGCTGCCGCACAGAAGATGCCGCGCACTTCGTCAATTACTACAACAACAGCAACAGCAAGGAGAAGAATCAAGCAAAAATTGCAACTTTTTAATTCCACTTGAAAGTTTCCATTTTATTGTTATTGATTTGCCTGATGAGCAGCGACGAATCTCAACCGTTTTTTTAATGCTTGGATCTAGCCTCAGCCTTAGGGCCGTCCACTGTCTCTCCTGTTACAGTTCCTGTCTAAAGCACTCTCGGTTCCACTTAGTCAATCAAATATCTATCTGTATACAACACTCGGTTTTACCTATGTATATTGGGCAATATTTGAGGTCTCGGATCTGGGGAGCAGAGCTTTTCCACTTGCCTTACAATATTTACTTTGAAATTGGAGTCGCAAGGAAATTAGCTGAAATACCTTCTCCACTCTCATCCATTGCCCTAAAGAATTGTGCACCTTCGGTCTAGGGTTTATGGCCATGTAGGGAACTGGGTTCAAATCCATTCCAACTGTATTTACCCAGCGCGCGTACAGCATTGGAAAGTCGTACAAATTGAGCATTGTTGTATATGTACATATGTATATATATGTGTGTGTGTGTGCTTACTTTGCTCTTTTTTGTGTGTGTGTGTGTGTTTTATTTTTGTATTTTCTCATCTCCTCTTCTCTTGCGTCTCTTTTGTTTTTGTGTCTTGGTAACAAGTTTCCCCAATGCCAATCACAGTGGCTCCCGAGCTGTGGCTGAGGCTGTGGCTGCGACTGTTTCTGTGGCTCTGGCTCTGGGTCTGGCTCGGGCTCGGGCTCTGGCAACGACTTCAGACTCAACTGCGTCTCCCTTTGCGCTCATCAGCAACTCGTTGTTGCCGTCGTAGCTGCTGATGCAGTCTGTGCGCTTTTCAGTTTTCCACTTTAGCCATCTAAACGATTTTCCGACAGTGTTTGCGTCTCTCCATCTTCGTCAGTCGCTTCGTACGGTTTTATTCGGCTCTTGTTCTGTTTTGTTCTTTTCTGTTCTATGGTTCTTTCCCCCCCTCTCTGTCTCTCTCTCTGTGTGTCTTCCTTTGTTTTGCTCCCCTCCCCCGTTGCCGCTCCGCCCCCTGTTCCGTTCCGTTTCGTTCCATTGCCCGTGGCTGGGTGGCAAGGAATTTTTGAAAGATCTAACAAGATTTTTCTTTGAGCAACGTTAAGAGGCAGCTTCAGCCAACGTAGCTGCCATCTCAGACTGTGTCTTTTGTTGCCTTCAATCCACACACACTCCACACTCTACACTCCACACTCTCTATTCTCCACGCCCTCTTTTGGTATCCCCTTAGCAGTCATTTGGCCGCTGTCTGGTGGGTTCGGCGTGTTGTGCGCCGCTGATTAAATTGTTTGGGAACTTTCGTTTATAATTTGATGTGGTATCTCTCTGTGGTGTCATCCGTCCACCGTCCGCCGTCCGTCGTCCGCCGTCCGTCCATCAGCAGCTCAATCTTCATCTGCTCATATATCAGTCTCCCTTTGTCTACGTTCTAGGAGCCAGTTCGCTCGGTGCTCGCAGCTCAGCAATTAAGCGGCATTTATCTTGTTCAAATTTGCTCCGAATCCGCTTATCACAAAGCCAACAGAAGCCACACAAAGCGAGGCCAATGCCTCAAACATAACTATAATCGCACTTCAAATATATTTTCCTTAGTTCAGCTCAATTGGGGCTTGAGCAATGTCTTAATTGTTTTCCCCAAAAGCATTGAAGCTCTCAATCAACTACTTGAGCTTTAATCTGTATATGTAGATGGTAAATCGGACTGATTGATTGGCTTGGACTTGCTGTTCACCTGATTGATTGATTGACTTGGAACAAGAATGTTTACCTGATTGATTTATTGCCCAGTTAACTAAGCGATTGATTGGTTGGCGAATTTATTAGCTGAGGGAGTCAATATAGTCAATAAGCTAGTTCTTTCCAATTGATTGAATGGTGGCAGTTGAGCGATTGAAGATCGACTAACTAGCTAAGTAAGTAATGGCAAAGTTTGTTACTGAATATGCGATTGACTGACTGATGTAGAATTTGTCTGATTGCTAGACTACAAAGCTGAAATGCTGATTGATAGAGATTAATTGAAAGATTAATTGCATGATTCACTAATTAAATGATGGACGAAGTAGATGGTTGACTGAAAGATTTAGCAGTAAATTTATTGATTTATTGATTGATCGTTTGTAACAAATTTTAACTTAAAATAAGTTAGATTGATCATATAAGTCAATCGCTTTGTGCATGGTTTTGGGACTTAATATCTATTGACTGGTATCGTGTTCGATAGTGATGAAATAATGTATTAATTGTCTAGTTTACTAATGGCAAACTAACTAAAATATATTCTAATTGATAAAGTGTCAGATTAATTAATAATAATTAATAATTAATTTATCAGATTTTTCCGAAGTTCCATAGACACGACTTGAGACTGGTGTAGTAAAAAATGGTGTTTTTGTAATCTTTCTTCGTACTGCCCAATCGATTCTGAAAGACTTTTGTGAAAATTCACGTAGCTCATAGCTTTCAAAATGTGCATTCCATTGGGTAAGTCTTTTACTTACAAAAAAAACCGCAGCGACAATCTACATTTGAAAAGAAAAAACCCATGTGGAATCTCGTCTTTCGCAGTTTCATAATCGGGAACTATAACGTCGCGGATAGGGCGTTCGCAGTTGGCTAAGTGCGAGTCGCGAATTCGACACGTTCCGCTGTACAAAGTGTTGAAAATCGACTTGTTTAATCACAGACTTCATGCACAGCCCAGGCTGATGATTAACCAAGCCATTGACAGTGCTCGAAATCAACTGCGGAAGCTAAAACGCCAAATACGGAATATCGAATGATACAATTTTTGACGAACTATTCGGACGAAACGAATTTGCACGCACAGCAATTAAATTTCAATTGCTGAGGGCCGCACTTCTAATGCAGCTCGCAAAATTGAGCCGAAACGAAAAAAAAAAAAACAAAAAAAAAAAAACAAAAACAATAACAGCAGCAGAAAAAAAAAAAGAATTGAGTCCAATGTAAAATTGAGAAGAATGCTTGCGCTAGGTGAGAAGGTGTTTGACGTGAAGATACCCTATAAAAATAAGATACATACATTGATAAAGATATATGTATGTACATATATATAGATCATTTTAAATCATCCAAAACCTAGCAGTATATCTGTTGTTATTACTTATAATTCAATTTATCCATATTAAGTGTATTTACATTTAATATACATAGATGATAATATTGCAGATGAGAATATAGAAAAAAAAATAAATACAAAATATATATAAATATATTTCTAAGTATCTGATATAATGATTCTCATTGAAGTCACGGATATTTTTCTTTAAATTAATATTTATATTTAGGTATGAGCAAGTGCCAAAACTCTCTACCTTGATCATACTTACTTCTGAATGTCTAGAAATACCAGGTGAATCGATATTCATATTTGGTTTTAAATTCTTGCTGACATAAAGAACTGAAATGTATCTAATTTTAAGCGGAATAAGTTGGAGTTGACTTGAATAAAGATAGCAAGACCAATGATTTAGTAAATGTGCTCTAGTAAAGAAAAACCGGAAGGCTGAGCTCTGCTGATGAGGGAGGGCGAGGAGGCATTGCCTTTAATATGGAGTAAAATCTGTAGTATATTGAGCTCTCGCATATGCTAGGCAAACCCTAAGGGAACCTATTGGAATTAGAGGGTATACCAACTGCTGTCAATACACTCAGTTAGACAGGCAAGCGACTGAAGTGGCTCGTCGCCTGATTGGCGCAACGCTGCTAAATGTATGCATGAAAAATGCATTAGAGCCGCCGATGAGGATGCCAGATCAAGCAGAGAGACTGAGTTTATAGTGCGCTTGTTTTCTGACAACATCCTAATGATGACACGCCACATGCAACAACAGCAACAGCACCAACAGCGGCAGCGGCAGCGGCAGAGGCAGCGGCAGCGAGTGTATCGAGCATTGGGAGAAGCGCATCTCAATTGCCGGTGCTCGATAAGCACTGATGCATGGCAGGCTGAGAATGTGTCCTTGCGGTTGTCTGCCTCTGGGGAATGCAAATGCATTAGAACTAAGCTGGCAAGCAAAGAGATTTCAGATATACATACATATACATATATGTAAGTCTCTACACACGTCAGCGACTCTCTTGCTCGCCTCGAAATTCAGAAATACAATTGAATTTTGAAATTACTCAATGCAAACGCTTTAGCACAGCACTCGAGCCGAGAAATGTTTTATTAAGCACGTCTTCCACTTGTTTCCAGACATTGCTATTATCCACATTATCATATTGAGCAGCTTTCGAGAATAATACTCTCTCTCTCTCTCTCTCTCTCTCTCTCTCTCTCTCTCTCTCTCTCTCTGAATGTAAAATGATTTAACATTTAGCTAAGCCTGGCCAACAGCTGCCTGTCTGTGCTTGTAATACATATCTTCTAGTTGGTAACTGATTGTTGTCATATCTACATTGCATATGACGTATGATGCATGATGCATGCATGATTTATGGCTAAGGAATATAAGTGTCCTCCCATGTGATCAAGCGTGCCTTTCTCCGACTTGGCTACATCTCTCTAGCTGCTCTCCTACTATATTTATATTTCGTCAGTTCTTTTATTTTCCCTCTTTTTTGGCATCTTCGTGATTCGTCTATTAAGGTGTCAATCATACTTAAGGCGGCACAGATTTGTTATTTCGATCAATTGCACTTTTTGTTCGTTTGATTGGGTTCCGAGAAATCAGTGGCAATTAAACTTTAGCTACGGCAACTGTACCTGCTCAGACCTTGAAGCGAAAAACTCTACGTAACTTTTCTAGGAATCGCTGAGAGCAATAAAATATATACAAAACGAAAAGAAATTCTGCTTGAAAATCATTCGTTTGCTAATTATTTAAAAACACAATTTGCCAATGAATGCAAATTATATACACACTGACAGCCGATATATATGTATACTATATGTTTGTATACATATGTATATATGTATATGCGCAATAAACCGCAGAAATATTTATACGGTAAATCCCAAGTCCCCAGCGCTCAATCCCAGTCTCAGTTCCACTCCCAGTCTCAGTCCCTAGTCGTGCTTCGATCACTCTTAGGTCTGCAGCTGAGGCCTGCCACAAAAAAAGGGGTATACAAAAATACGAGTCTACAGAAAACAGGTCTCGAGTCGTATACGTGTTTTGCGCGCCGGTCTAAAAAAAAAAAAAAATAAAATAAACAAAAACAAAAAAACTTAATTAGAAGCAACAACAGCGCAGCTTCAATGATGATGGTGCGCAGCGTTGAGGTAAATAAAAATTAGAAATCTTACGATGCTTCGATTTCTGTTGTGGTTGGCGGATTCTAACTTTTCGTCTGCTGCTCTTCTTCTTACTGCCTTACTGCCAAAATATCGCATTGGGCGTCATTTCTATATACATCGCATTGACGGGGCATTATAATCATCTCGGCTCTGTCGCATGCAGGCGGCATGCCAATTTTCAGCCTTTTTAATTGTTGCTTTCGGCTAGAAATTGGCAAAGTCCAAAATGGAAGAGACCGAGGGATAATTAAGCATTCGCAACTGCCTCTCTCGGAATCGACAACAAGAAACTTAATGCAAATGGAGAAAATAAAAGATTTGCGCTGCAATTATAACTATTTGTATTTTGTATTTCACTTTTTCTATTGCTAGAGCTGCATCAGTTTCCATTGGAAATACATTAATACTATGGAAATTGAGTGAAAAGTATTTAAATTTAAAATGAAATAATTATAATTATGCCAATTATCATAATGACTAAATGATCATCGTTATGATGATGATAGTAAATATGGATAGTGATAGCTCTAATGATAATGATAAAGATAATGACAATGATTATAGTAGAAACACACTAATGAAAATGACGATGGGCTTAACGAGATTTACATATATTAAAAATAGAAATGACAGTAATAGACAATGATAATGATAACGCTAATAATAATAATAAAATATATATGATAGTGATAAAGAAAAAAACTAATAAGGAAGCTCGTGGTGTTTAATAATATTCATAATGAAAATAAAAACGACTCTAATAATAATAATGAATAACAATGTTAATGATAATGCTAATAATAATGAAATAGTAACGAATATAAAGCTGCAAATAACAAAATATGATGGCTACAAATGATACTAATGACAATGCCAATGATAATGCCAATGATAATGCTAATGCTAATGGAAAGCTCTCGATGTTTACTGATATTAATCATGTAGATGACAATACTAGTAATAATAATTAATGACAATGATAATAATAATAAACCAATAAGCACAAACATATTAGAGATGATAGATAAGCATAAATTAATATTCTACAATTTTAGTGAAGTAAACAACAATAATAGTAAAGATAATTACTGCTAATGCTGATGATAACAATAATCATATTCAAAATTATTTGAGTGAATGGGAGTAAATAGAATACTTAAATATTTGGAAACCGATCATAATACTAATAGTAATGATAATGCTTATGAAAACAATAGTTATTTTGATACTGGACGAGAGTAAATAAGAATATTTGACAGTACCATAATCATGATTATTCTAACTGCAATAATAATGATTTTAACGTCTACTGCAAATTCTAAAGAGCTTTCTCTATTTCCATGCAATTTTCGTGTCGGAGATAGATTTTCCAATTAGACTCTGGTGCGCAGACCTTTTGGCAAATACGAAGATATGAGCCAGTTACTGTGTTATGGGAGCTCCTATGTCTGAAATTTAATAGCAAATCGGAACGCTGATTGCTTGTTTATATCAATTTCTCGTACTTAAGGAGCAATCAAATGTTTTGCTTGCAGTTTGTTTCATTTTCCATTTCGGCAATTTGTAATTGAATCTTCACATGGTCAGGTAATTGCTATTGCTGTTGCTGGGAAAGAAAGAAAAGTAAGAAACCTAAACTGAACTGTGGCCTGTCGGCGTCGGGTTGCCTGAAACCTGAAATCTCCAAAGCAAAAAACCGAAAAACCGAAACCTTTGCGCAAGTTTTTAATGAATGAGCTGACATTTTGTTGGCCAGCAATTGCAAAGTTCAATATTGGTTTGCATCAGTTTACACACAAATTAAAAGCACAAACTTACCCCAAAACGGCCAAATCAAAGGTGAGCTGACTGAAAAGTTAGTTAACAACAAATATCTGGCTAGCAGTACGGCCTCCGATTACCTAACACACACACGCATACGCATACTCACACACATACTTGCATTTACGAACTTTTCTGTGCATTCATCGCACACATATCTCGACTGCATTGAACCGAACCGAACTGAAGCGAACTCGGCTGAACTACTTAGTGGAACTTGCAAAAATGCAAAATATCTAAAGTTCATGTATACAACTGGAATGCCCAGTGGCCAATCGCCAGTTCCTGTTCCCCGCCCACTCCCACTCCCACTCATGCTCCCACTCCCGCTCCCAGTCCCTATGCCAGTTCATATTCCGGTCTCTGGATGCCTCTGGACTTGCATGGAGCTGCTGGTCGCCAAATAAAAGTCAATCATAAATATTTGGCTAACAACAAAGCGCAGCAAACTTAAATTAGAAGCGAAGAAAAAATAATAATAAAACGAAGGAAACGACAAACAGCAATGCACAGTGGGTCGCACAGCAAATAAACTGAACAGAAAAAAAAAAAACGCATTGCCTCCAGAAAAAAACTCGTTCACAATTTGATTATTTAGCACCAGCATTGAAGCAATCACATCATTATTCATTAGGCACTTCATTGCCGAAGTATAGTTGCTATGAACAGCTAAGGGCTGACTGGTCCCACTGTGCGCTGCCCAGAGTCGAACCATAAAATGCAAATAACGAGAAAACAGCAGCAGCCAGACAAGAGCATCTTTGCGCTCAAGATGCTGTGGATGCTGGGCTCCAAATGGGCATGGGAACGCGAACGGGTACGAAGTCTCGATGTGTGTATCTGTGTGTGTCTGTGCTTGTGTGTGTGTGTGTGTGGGTAAAAGTTTAATAAAGATATTTGTTACAGTCAGTGCACCTTGAAATTGTTCTGTGGCAATGGTCACACTGGTGTTCTGCCAGAGGATTGCGAGTCAAGTGCGAACGGCTCTAGCAGACTATGCAAATGTCCTGCCATGTCCTAGACGTACATATGCCATATATCAAAGTTGTATCCACAGCTATGCATTGCCTAATAGGCCTTAAAGCAACTTTGTGGCTTCTTCTGCTCTGCACAGTTGCGCAATCAGTTGAGCTTGCCTAATTGCTCCGTTTGCAGGGTATGCGATGGCTAAGTACTTGTCACTTGACTTTTTTCCAAGCTGCTCAGATATCTTTTATAGTCACATCCTGCTGACTGCCTGCCTCCTGCCTGCCTCCTGCCTGCCTCCTGCCTGCATGTAAGTCCGCCTCGGCGAGCCGAGTGCCAGAGACAGATTATCATCAGCGGGGCCAACTTTATTAGTGTCATTAGATGCAGTCAAAGCGCACAGCAAGGAGCACAAAACATTCGCAATTCGTCTAGCTCGGGCCTGTCAGTCGACTAACTAACCTCAGTCTCTCTCTGTCTCACTCTCGCTCTCACTCTCTCGCTAGCTGCCATCTGAGTTCTCTCTGTTTATTGCTTTGTATCTGTTTGAGCGTCTCTGCTATTTATACTATACCCTGGAAGCAGTGAGCTTGCCTGGAGGTCTATGCCAGTTGTCTGTCGTCTCTTGTATGGTATATAATAACAATAATAATAATAATAATGATGATAATTAAAGTGTAATTATAAGATAATTTTATTATAGAAAGAGATCATTCATTTACAGTGTATCTGCTAGTCGTGCAGAGCCGTCTGCTCTTCTCCTTCTTGTTTTTTGAATGACTAACTGCAAATTAGTAGCTACTTCTGGCAATTTATCGTGCATTGTATTGCGGCCTGTTGGCCGGCTCATTATGAATAGTCGCTGCGCCGCTTGCGGCTGTGTTGGTGCGACCGAGAGGGGTGTGAGGGGGGTGAGTGGGTGCGACATTGCAAAAATGAAAATGAAAAACAACAGCAATATTCGCACCGGCAGCATCGGCATCAGCTTGGCTTCGACTTCTGTGTGTTTTTCTCTGCGAATATTTCATAAATTTCGTATGCTCGTTATTTTCCTTCTCTTTTTTTTTTTTTTTGGCTATGAAATGGCAAAGGTA
Source organism: Drosophila navojoa (assembly GCF_054131105.1). Taxonomy (NCBI): domain Eukaryota; kingdom Metazoa; phylum Arthropoda; class Insecta; order Diptera; family Drosophilidae; genus Drosophila; species Drosophila navojoa. Next base: position 27,335,235 of record NC_142895.1, read on the forward strand.
TGAGCCACAAAAGCGCCATTATTACATTTACTGTTGTTGTTGTTCTTGTTGTTGTTGTAGCTGCTGCTGATGGAGTGCAGCTTCGTCTACTCCACGCCACGGCTTCTGCTCTGAGTCAAAGTTTGCAATACTAAGTAGTAATGTGTGTGCGAGTGTGTGTGTGTGTGTGTGTGTGTGCGTCAACTGGCAACCTAATTTTTCGGTTTACGTTCAGTTTTAATGGGCTTCAGCTACGTCGTTGTCGTCGTTGTCGAAGCCAACAGCAGCATCCCCATCAAAAGCAACGTACGTCGTATATATCGTTTATATATACATATATATATATATATACACAGATATAAGTACGTACATATACTTGTATATTATATAAAAATATATATGTATGTATGTCTCTAGGTAGGTAGCTAAATTATAGCTAAGGCAAGCGCCGCTCAAGCTCATCAACATCAGCGGCAGCAGCAGCAGCAGCAGCAACAGCAGCAGCAACAACAACAACTAGAACCGCCAACTAGTTTGAATGCCGCTGCCCCCTCCCACCACCCCTTCTGCTAACTGTTGGCCGCCTGCACCCACACCCGCTTGGCCACGCTATGCCGCGACGTCGCGACGCTTCCTAGCTCAGCTCCCTGGCAAACGCTCTCGAAACAATTGTTTCTTGTTTACAGCCGGAGGCGAAATTTTTAAATTTAGCTCTTTTGCGTTTCGGTTGCGCGATGCCTTTTTTGTTTTCTTCTTTTCTAGTTTGCCTATATTTTATTTTTTTCTCTTTTTGCATGTGCCAACTATAACTATATACATACATACGTGTACATATGTGTATGTATGTGTATACATCTCATATAGGTATCCAGTTAAATGTTGATTTGTTCATTGTTTTCGCATTTCTATGCTCAGCTCGCAAAATAAACAAATGCAACGGTCAGAAAAAGGTCTGCAAATCTCAATATACATTTGTATGTTTATATAAGTGTGTGCTTTTGATAATTATATATATTTATGTACAGCTCTGTTCATAATAATAGCTACACAAGCAAAACATTGGCCAATTGCCTAAAATATTTGACATTTTAATGCAAATAAATTAAATTTTATGGAAATTTCAGTTCTTATTTGAAGTGTATGACAAAAGAAGAAGAAGAAACTTGTATGTAGTACTACTGAGCACTAAATATACACTCAATATCGAGTGTATACAAGGTCGCCCACCTACGACATACCCATGTTTACCGTTTCCTTAAATCAAAGAGAAATACAATTTATTCTGATGCTGATTTGATTCAAGGAAATTTCTTCGGATCGCTTTTTGTATATAATACCTCTCAAATGGCCGTCTGTGGGCCTGTATGGCGTCTTGTGCCCGTCTCTGCCAAGGTATAGAGGGTTGCCAGATAGATATTTTATGTGAAGTCTGATATTCTCTTCAAATATTGAGTTTATCATTAAGCTCGTAGTATCCAATATTTACTATACATGCATACAATTGCCTCATGCAAATCACAGGGTGTCTGCTGAGTCGTGCTCGCTTGCAGTACGTAATCAGCTCTACAATACGCACATTTTTCTCTATTGAATTTTCCTTTTAAATACATGTAAAACCCGTAAAACTTTTATCGTTATTAAACGAAATGAGATAGTTTTATCATGCAGATACCCTATAATCGTTATACCCAGGCCATGAAATCCTGTATGGATCGAATCGCCCTTAGCATAATGTATGCAAGTCTCCGCCCCACTCCTCCCTTCTCTCCTCCCTTTCTTCGGCGAGAGTTTGCAACAATTCCACTGTATTTAGTTAAATGTTCCTCGAGCTGTTTTATTGTTGCTGTTTGCCTCCCATATGCAGCGTAAAATTTACTGTTTGCAGTTATTGTTATTGTTATTATTGTTTGCTGTTGCTATTGTTGTTGTTGTTGTTGTTGCCTCACTACCATTGTGAATGCTGCTGCTGCTGGCGCTGGCTGCGCGCATTAATAGTACATTTAGTATTCACAGTAAACGCTCGCGGTGCCCAAAATGAAATTAACGCCAAGCAAACTGCTTCACGTCGAACTTTTATGATGTACCAAATAGTTGCCATGCCGTCCAAGTGTAAACTGGTCACGCGTGGGGTATATTGGCTGCCAGACTGCGGAACTGCGAGAGCTCAGACTTTTCTGCAGCCGCTGAATGACAGAAGCCCAATATGAGATTTGCTTTTCAGATTAGTTTCGTTGCACAGGGTATCTGTGCTCTTGTCCCCTTTCGGAGCAGCAAAGCGAAGTCGAGCGTCTTTATAAACATATTCTGTAACCAGCCAGAGGCAACGACGGCAGCGCGCTGGAGTCGCAGCAGAACTTGTAGCTCTCAGCTTGACATTTGATTAAATTGTTTTTGTTTTGTTTTTCGTTTTTGTTTTCTGCTTCTGTTTATTACTCGCTGCCATGCAATGTGCAAGATAATGGGGCGTGGCAAGGCGCTAGTGTACAGCGCCTCACCTGTGAAGCAATTTGAGCGTTGATCACAAAAATTCTATGACAACAACAAAAGACATAAATTGCTAGGAGAGTGCTTAGCAACGTGAATATATATAGATAGTATGTATACAAGTATATATATAGAGAGGTGATTTGAGCGCTTCTTGTCTTTCACACACGCACACACACATACACATGCAAGCGTGTGAGACAGTGTAGAGTAAAAATGATTTCCGTTTCCTGTTCATTAAACTGCCCAAAAAGAAAGCGCAAGGGCAACACACACAGCACACAGCACACACACACACACACTCTCACAAACACATACTCATCAGTCTAAGCACTGAATACTGAATAGTGTATACTAAAAAGCAAATACTGTTTACTCATCCCTGGCCCCAAGCGGAGAGCCAACTAAGAGAGACGCCTCGCATTTGCTTAGTTAGCAATCGTTACACAATTTGCTCCACTCTTTCGCTCGCCCTCTCTCTCTCTCTCTCTCTCCCTCTCTCTCTCTCTCTCTCTCTCTCTCTCTCTCTGTTCAACTTTGGCCACTAATGTATTCAAAAGATATCGCAGATACAGCTAAAGATACAGCTCGCTGGCTTGCCTGTTGCTTTTGCATTTTGCCAGTTAACTGTTTGCTGTTTTGGCCACACACTGACGTAGCCACATGCTGACTCCCGCCTCTCCCTCTCGCTCGCAATCCCAATCACAGTCAAGTCACTTCCCCATCACGCACACCACAATGTGAATGACCCTTTTGCCGCCGCCGTCGTCGTCATCGTCGTTCGCCTTTTGTGCTTATGTTTCTTTCTGTCTTTTATCGTTGATATGCGAAGATTTTGTGCCTTAAAATAATATTAGTAATATCCGTCGACATTTATGTGTAATTGGAACTGTTTAACGTTTCAAATAATTAAGCCAGAAAAGGGGAAAAAACAAATAGGAAAATCTTTTGCTTGCTTCACAATTCGTTTTCAGTGGGAAATCATAATAAAGTCAGAAATATAAGACGATATTTAATTATGTCAAAAAATGGAATGAAATGAGGAATATTTTTATTAAATTTTGCTTTTTTCATAGCAGAACTATTGTATGCTCATTCAAAACATATATTTACACTTATGTAATTACATTTTTTGTATATTATAAAGTTTGATCCATTCACCAATTGAAGGTGGAAATACAGTGATACTTTTCCACAAAAAATTCAAATAAATCCACAAATTAAATATGCTTTAAACTATCTGGAAAAATACATTACATTTCAGCATTCCCTTCACATTTACATTACATTAACTGATATACTATCGAATGCATCAGAATGCTAAATATGATTGAAATAACTCTGTTCAAGTAGAATATATAAGTGGAAGCATATTTGAAAGTTAATTCAACTTATAAGCCGTGTGTTCTGTTATATACTATAGCTATCACCTCTATTCATATTAAACAACTGAATATCATTTGAATGCCATCGCATCAAGGAAGGAAACTCAATTTATTTACAATTGCCTCTGTAAATAAATATACAAACATTTATGCCTATCCCTCACACTTCGAGAGCCCAGCCCTGTATATCTGCGTTTAACATATTAAATTTCGTGATTAGATTTGATGAGTCGTTAAAAGTCGGAGATATCGCAATCAGAACGTGTATCAAACTGAAGTCGCACATGTGAATAAGGTGGACTCCTTCTCTCTCGCTCTCTCCTTGCATTACAGACATAATGCCACAGATATAACATTGGTATAACATTAGCAACAATGTAATATATCAAACTGTTTTTGCTTAATTGCAATTTCAGCTGCTGTAGCCGCTCTCTGCCTGTTTAGATGCACAAGCGAAACGAGACAAGTAATTAATTAAGAGCCAGAGTTTTAGTTTTTAACTGCTTTTTTTCTGTCATTCATTTGGTTAAATATATGTACATATATATTTGTATATGTATACTTCTATATCTGCTTGCGACCTGCCTCTCCCAACGCCCGCTGCCCAGGCACAGGCATCGAAGATAAACCAAATAAACGAAACGTGTCTGGAAATTATAAAATGTACACGAATTTTGCGAATGTTTATTTGGGCTTTCCGAATTTTATTATAAATTAGTCGGGCAATACTTGAACATTTTTCTCATTCATTTGAGAGCAAAAAAAGCAAAAATAAAACAAAAATATATCAAAGCAACAACAATAGCAGAGTCCACAAAAAAAAGAAGAAGAAAAAAACACACAAAGCTCGGGACGCATCAAATTTTCTATAAGCTGTTTGAGTACAAATAAAAAAAACACACACGCAAGCACATATTCATATGTATTTGTATACAACTAAGCAAACACACGCACACACACACAAAGAGACAGAGAGAAGTGCAATAAAATATATGTAAATATACATATATTTGTGGATATATACATATATATGTTATATATGTATGTATGTATATGAATGTGAAATATGCAAAAATTAAAATCACATTTTAATAACTGAGTGAAAAAGTGGAGGGTATATGGTTAGAGTATGTTTGTGTGTGTGTGTGTGTGAGTGTGTTAGCTTAAATCGCCCTACAATTTGTGTGCATTAAAATAAAAACTTTAAATATATATTATTATTTTATTATTATATTTAAAATTAATTAAAAGCGAAACAAAATCTGGTCAAAAAATGTATAAATATATTAATTGTTATTATTAAACTCCGTATACATACATCACATTAAACTATGTATAAATGTTAATTAAAAATTATATTTTGATATAAATGAGGCTAAAGTCGAATCGGCTCAAGCTCGATTCAATTTCAATTTCATATGAATTATAGTCCAGGTCACTTCACTTGGCTTATAGCTATAGATATACCTATGTATATATATTATATACTTTATGTGAAGCTTTAATAAGTTTTAAGTAGATTAAGAAAATTCCCAGCACCTAGATTATTAATCGAACCAAAAACCTAACTCAATTTATTTGCGAATTGAAGTCGAACCGGTTCATTTACTTATTATGTCATCTGCACATTAAATGCTGTGAAATCAAGGTAGCACCGTCTCGGCTGTACAAAAACTCCATTGTTTATAATATATTAATGAGTAAGGCGACTACAAATTGCTCAAGCAAACACACAAACACACACAAGTATATATGGATAGAAATATACATATATACGTATAAGATCATGAGCCGTTACTTAAATTCTTCTTTATTGCCTTCTCTTCTCGTGACTCGGATGATGATATACAAAATACTCCTTAAATGTGGCCGGAATTATTAGCTCTCGATGACTATGGAATAACGTTCGACTGAGTGCCTTTATGTCATACTCGTAGAGTAGCTGAAATTCGGCTCAACATTCGAATTCGAATCTATGTAGATTTCTATTGAATAAGATTAAAGCGAGGACAAATTGAACTTTTTCACTTTTTTCTCCCATTTTATTTTTAAGCGAAACACGATGATTAATTAAATGCGTAGTCACATGATGCGAACGTAAGCCCAAATGTGGGCGTGGCAGTTGCCTCGAAATGGTAATCTATTGTTAACATATAGTAATATATCTATATATTTATATTATATAATACAAGTGTATATACAAGAAAAAAATCCCATGAAATTGTGCAACAGCAACGAGCACTAATAATCTCGTCCATACGATATTCGTATACCCATTGCCAATGGATAAACGGGTGTATTGGTTTTGTTAAAGATATAGGAGATAGAGATAGAGATAGAGATAGAGATAGAGATAGAGATAGAGATAGAGATAGAGATAGAGATAGAGACTATAGATTAAGAGCTAGCGCTCTCGACTAGCGATAGACGATAGAGATAAGATAAGAGATAGAGATCAGATAGAGCCGCGCTCGCGCTCAGCAGATCGCGCGCGCGCTAGCGCTCCGCGCTCGCGCTCGCGCTCGCGCTCGCGCTCTCGCTGCGCTCGCTAACTCGGCGCTTCGCGCTCAGCGCTCTAAGATCTCGCTCGCGCTCGCGCTCGCGCTCGCCGCTCGCTCCGCGCTGCATAGAGATAGATAGAGAGAGAGAGAGAGAGAGAAAAGAAAAGATAAGAGTAACCTAAATTGGATTCAAGATTATAGACACCTCTCATTCTCCCCGGTTGCACTCCAAAATTCAACGAATCTGAACTGAAAACTTTTTGCCTAAGGTAGATGAAGAAAATTAAATTAAAAGCAAAGCATTTTCTATTGAGTTTGAGAACAAGAGGCCAAGGCATGTGCGTAAGTGTGTGCGTGTGTGTGTGTGAGTGTGTAAACATGGGCACTATATGAGAAGTGGTCAGGGTATTTACTAGTCAAACATTCCTAGCCAGAGTATTCTCACTCGCTCTACGTCATTGATCAAACTTCAATTGCAATTGCAAATCCAAAATTTGATTGATTTTTTAGCAAAAATAATCATGTGTGTAGAAATTTATATTGACTGTACATTCTATTGTATACACACAGAGTTCTTTATTGTTTTCCTGTCAGAGCAGCGTGTCTGTGTGTATTGTATGTGTGTTTGCATTTTGGATGTTCCATATGGATTATTTGGAATCAACTGTGTTCTGCCAGCAAAAACTGCATTTGGTTACCGTTTGAGCACTGCCAGCAGCAATCCGAATATGAATGCATATCATGCTGTGACTAGTGTACAAATATTTCAATTCTATATTGTTTAAAATATATATGTATATATGTATGTTTGATTACCAATATTAGGGTGGACCAGAACAACTGATGTGTTTGCTAGAGTGACTTCAGGCAAAGCAATTTATCAAAAGATTCTACTGATTTAAATTACATTTATATATTATAGATTTAATTTAAAATTAAATTATTAAACGTATTGCATTTATAAATTTATATTTATATATCAATGGAAAATAATATATCAACAAGAACCTGCTCCTTCGACTCATTTCTGATTTCTTGTCCCACATTCTTAGATTGTATATTAAATTCTTGTTGTTCCGTGTAATTGGGGCAAAGAATATTTTATCTTTATTTTTGCTTAAAATATTTCATACGATTTCTCACACTTTATTAACGTTTAATGTCCATAGAGTTTCCCTCTTCAGCCATCCATATTCAAAGTGAAGAAAAACGAGCTCTAATCTATTAGGCACGACTTTAATAAAGAATAATTCGATTTGGAGCTCAAGTAATTAATATCTGGCGAGCGTGAGAGGCAGAAATAGAAATGCAAATAAATAATTGACAGCTTAAATGCCTTTGAGATGCAAATTGGAGACTCTTCGGTTGGCTGGCTGGAGTTTATTTTGTTTCTATTTAATTTCGCGCTTTTTGGGTGCGCTGGTTCCACTTGGCGGCCCCAACTTGGCCAGATTTATCGCGTTTCCTTTGGGGTGTGCCTGCTGTCGCACCTCAAAAGACAGAAGCAGCAGTAGAAACAATAGCAGCAGCAATGGCCGCTTCATTTGAGCTGCTGTCGGTCCCTCAGTCCATCATGCGCCCTGCCTGGGCTTTCACTTTGACGCGTTTTCCTCGCTCATTTTCCGGATGCAGCTCGTTCTGCTATTGCTTACATATCTATGCATTGCACTTATATATATATTCGGGAGTTGTTTCATCTTTGTCTCTTTTCTGACTGCCCGCATCTCGGCGACTTCCTTGTTAGTGCTCGCAACGGCAATGACCTTTCGGACAGCTCCTTTTTGTGGTTGCAGACTGCAATTCGATTGGAATGCGCGCCCACTCACTGAGGGAGGGCGAGAGGGGGATGCGGCATTCATTAAGTGGCATTCAAATGACTATTACTATTATTATTATTACGGCTACGATTATTTGACCAACATTGTTATTTGTTCCAGCATTGACATTTGGAATCGCAACGCTCTGTGCGTTGGCCCGTGGCTCTACTAATCTGCTAGCTGTTTCACTGATTTGATTGTGATTAATGGTCTGACCCAATGCCTCCGGTCCCCAGTGGCGATCCACTCGCTCTCTCACCCAGCCCACTTTGAGCTCGAGCTGCCATGGCATTTGAATCTATTATTTCGATTTCCTGCAGCATATCAAATGCTTTTTCCTCGCTCTACCAGCACTCCCACTGCCCAGCTCTCCTCCTGCTCTTGCTGTGCATTCCCTTGGCTGGCTTTTAATTTATAGCCTGCCGTCACATATCACATGACATATGCCATACACTAAGCGTGTGTGTTCTCGATTCGTTTATACATGTGTATTTGTGTGCGTGTGTGTGTGTGCTTCCAGCTGGGGCTGCAGCTAGCTAGAGTTTCTGGTTAACGGTGTTGAAACAAAGCTGCCTTAAAGGCATTCTCTATCAGCGCGAAAGGGTGCGGCTAACAAACCTCCTGTCGGTCAGTCACTCAGCCAGTCAGTCAGTCAGTCAGTGAGTCAATCTGTCCATCAAGAGCTCAAAGGGTCTCGCGCACCTGATGAACTTAGCCCAGTCACATGCATTCGAAATTGAGTTCGCAGCAAGGAGGAACAAAAAGAAAGGATAATCGTGCCGAAGAGCCCCAAATGGTTTTGCATGTCTAAGCAGCAACAGCAACAACAATTGACGAACAAATCGAAGATTTAGTTGGAAACATTTTGTTAGGCTCGAAGGGCAGGCTTAATACTTAACCAAACCCTGCCCCAGTTGCCAAAAGAGTTGCCAGAGGGAATGATAGCCAGCTACAATCAATATACCACTCATGCCCAGCACCAGAACTGGTTATGCCCGACTCGCACTCACTCGTCTCAGGTGAATCATCCTCCGCTCGTTCGATCACTTCTATAGAGATCTGGTTAGATATTATTTGGGCTGACATTTCATTCAAATTTCGAAGACAAATCTGAATGAATTCTCGACATGTTTCGCTGAGGAGATAAATTGAAATTGACTTCTGAGCTGCAATAAAGAGCGGACATTAAATATTGATGTCGAAAGGCGATTCTCTTGTTCCACTTAAATGTATAAAGAAAAATGTATTTATACTAAAAGGTAAGCAAAATAATGGCAAGCGCGTTGGGCTCTGGGTTAAAATGTTCGCTCGAAGATGCTGTCCATTAACAGGGATTTGTACTGTACATAATGTATACGTGTGCGTATGTGTGTGTGTGTGGCCGTGGACTTCCTTTCGATTGACCCGAATCGGGTGTATGAGAAAGCGCTGCCAGAAAGGGATTTCGGCTGCTGTCGCTGGCCTTGGGCATGAAAATTGAAATCGAAGCCGTAAAGAGGGCCACACAAACATACACACACACACACACACACACACACATAAACACCTGTAAGTAGTACAAATACATGACGAAACAACAACAAAGCAAAAAGAACAGCAACAAAGGAAGCCCGAATAACACGATGAAACATAATAAAATGTTTGCCATTGTCGCCGCGTTTCGCATTTGGTAGACTCGCAGTGGCCGAGCGGGTGGGCGCCCTTGTCCGTAACTGTAACGGTATCAGCGTATCCGTATCCATATCCGAATCCGTATCCGAAATTTCGCCTGTCTCGGCCCCATATCAGCATTCAATTGGCCTCGTCAAGGGGCTGGGCGGCAAGGGGGTTTTGGGATATTTACCTACAATGTGATTTGCTGCTTTTGCAAACGTAATAAATAAATAAATAAATGAAAATGTTACCCAATTGATTTATGATGGTTGTGATTGCGTTTGTTGCTCTAGCTGTTGCTGTTGCTGTTGCTGTTGCTGCTATACATACATACATGCATATACATTGTATGTACATACGCATGCATCACATACTTGACTTGTACAATCACATGTTAATGCGCCAGCTACTATCTCTGTTGCTCTGTTGCTCGACACTGTTTGCAAATTTCACAAGTTCATAATTTACAAAAAAAAAAAGAAAAAAAAAAAAAAAAACGAAAAACAAAACGAAACGAAGTAACGCAGCAAAAACAAAAAAATGCTGCACAATGCGAAAAATCATATAAACTTCACCTATTAACACAGTTTTTGACACACACACACACACAAGCACACGGAGAGACACACACTTACACACAGTTTAGCTGTTGCTGGTGCGAGTCTTTAACCTAAATAGAGAAAACCCCACTCACACACACACACGCGTGCTTTGAAAAGCAGCCTAAAAAGCCAAAAAAAAAGCAGCGAATAGAAAGAACGCAGCAAAAGTCGCGAAAGAACAAAACAAAAAGCAGAAGCTGAAGCTGAGCCTGAACCTGAACAGAGTAGGGGAGAGAAGAGCAGAGTACAGCAGAATAGAGTAGAATAGAGCAGAGCAGAAGCCGCAAAGCGACAGCAAGAAAGCCAACAAAAGAGGAGAAATCACAGAGCAAACGCAGCTGCATAAATGCCCTTTAAGTGTTTGATTAATCCAAGTAAAGTCATGAAAAAAAGAAAGATTCTGAGAGAGAGAGAGAGAAAGATAGATAGAAAGAAGCGAAAGAGGCGAGAAGAGAGGAAGGAGAGGAGTCGGAGAATGAGTACCAAAGGAGTAAGTGATAGAGAGAGAGAGAGAGAGCTAGAGAAAAAGAAAGCAAGAGAATAAGAGAGAAAGAAAGAGAGAGGGAGAAATAGACAAATAGATATAGAAATATAAAAAGAGCAAAATTGAGAGAAAGAGAGAGAGATAGAAATAAAAGAGAAAGGGAGAAGAGGCATAGAAGAAAACAGAGAGACAAAAGTGCAGACAGAGAGCGAGGAGAATATAATGATAAAAACAAAGACCCAAAGAAAGGATACTGAAGAAAGAGAAAGAAGTTGTGTATGGGAGAGAGTGATAGAGAGAGAGAGAGAGAGAGAGAAGTATGTCCCACATATGTACATAAAGAACAAATAAGATTTTCTTACGATTTGAAGCCCTCTGCATCTATAGAAATATATAGTAAGAAAATGCTTGATCCCACTGCATAAAAAGTCTTCATAAACTCTCAAGCTATCATTTCAATGTATTCCCAATGTGCTCCGAGTAAGGGTATTCAAAAGAAAGAAGAAGAAGAAGAAAAAAAATCATCATCTCAGCAGCAATAAAAAATTGAATGCGGCAACCCCAAGAAAGCATTTTACCTATGTATTCATGTACCTAAACATATACATCTTTACATACAAGTCTATATTCATAATGCTTGTGTGTGTGTGTATGTGTGTGAATCTGAGCCATTGAATTTTTAGTACAATTTGTCACACGCAAATGGCGGCGCTCGCAATGAAAGCACGTTAAAGTTGGCTAAAGCAAAGCCGGTCAAAAGAAGAAGCAGACTGCCAATTCTGCTGACTGGCCAGAGACAGCTGCTGGCCCAATCTCGCCGTTGGCCATGTTGATGAGTAAGCCTAAAACGCGACCTCAACAGCCAGTTTGCTGTGCGAAAACACAATATCCAAGATATCGCAAGCACATATATACTATATATGCGTATATGTATATGTATGTATGCCTATATGTATATGTAGGTATCTATGGACAGTTGATTTGAAACGTAATTGCCTATAATTGCGGCTGTGTTAATACCCTGGAATTATGGCTGTGATGTAACCATCTTGCATAATCCCAGGGTATGAAGTATTTCTTTAGAATATATACTTACTTAAGGTCTTATCCAACTCTCTGCCTTTAATAGATATAATAGATATCTTGATTATACGAGTTTAAAAGTAATTTTAGTCAATAAAATATACGTTTGTTTAGAATACACAAATATTTAAAGTCCTACCAAACTGCCTACCTATCCAATATATATTTCTTCTGAATATATTTAGATCTTATCCAATTACTTATCCTATATGATAGTTTGATTTCAAGAGTTTATATATGGTTTCAATCAGAGTCGTATATATGTTTCTTCGGAGTGTATCCAACTTTCCTATCCAACTGTCTGATTATCTTATATGATAACTTGGAAATAAAATTCAATAAGCGATTTCTATCATTTCTATATTCCATTAGAATATATTTAAGATTTTATCCAACTGTCTTGCTATTCTCTGTATTATCTTGAGTATAAGAGCTTATAAATGATTTCAATGAGATGATATGATATGACATCAGCTTGCATAAAAGTTGCCGGGCAGACAGCGCAAAGACTTCAAATATACTTCAAGACTTTATTTATTATATATCAATATGTATATACATACACTTACGTATGTGTGTATTAATATGCCAATACTCGTCGAAGCAATTTGCTGTAAATGCTTTTGCCATGATACCGCAAATTCAAATTTGAAGCTTTTAAATATATTTTATGTTATTATTTCTATTCACTTTTTCGCTGCCTTCTTCGTTCTTTCGTTTTGTTTATTATAATTCACATTCTGACATAATGCGCACCTGATGCCGTCAACGGCAGCTTGGCAAATTGGCCGACACTTTGGATGGTGTTTTGGCATAAAAATGAGCAGAAGACGAAAGTAAAGCCACCAGCACCACCGCCAACCGCCCCTAGGAGGTGGCTGTGTGTGTATGTGTGTGTGTGTCTATGCCACTCTCCTCGCTTTTCAGCGTGCACATTAGCGCGGCTTTGAGAGGTGCACAATAAATCCAGCTCGAAATTATTTTTAGGGGGGAAATTGAGCGGGGGCATGGCGGGAGGGCGGACGGTCGTACGGAAGCGTAGCTAGCATCTAAGACCGGCATCAAGATAGGCGCGTGATTGGCTCTCCACGCTCGCCGCACCCCTTGGCTTGAAATTTCAATTTCCAGCCGTGATGACATCCAAAACGGCGGCCGATACCAATTTCGATGCCCGCTGCGCTCTGCTCCTGCGCTCCCCCCAAATGGCGTCGGACAGGTGCGTCAAGCGATTCAGCCGTGCTTCGCGCTTTTCTCACGTTTGCCGCGCATCCCCACATCCCCCCCAGCGTGGGCACTGACTAGGCATGGTTTGGATATTAGAATTATGTGAGATCAAGCACTTACAGCGCCACGCAAATTTTTTACAAATAATACCTGCGTGAAATGTGTGAGTATGGAAGACGCACGCACTCCTTGATTCAAGGCTCTGACCGGGCAAATTTGAATCGAGTTGTATCTTTCATACCCTATTTAACTACTGTCGAAGTGGGTATGAAAGTGCTGAAAAAAGAATTAGTTGGTCAAAGCTATATTAGTAATTGACTAATATAAGGCACTACCGGGTGTCTTCGAGTCGATGATATTCCTATTGGAAAACTGTTAATTGTTTCAGGTTCTCTTGACAAGTTTTAAGCATTTTAAGCAGCTTGATAAATAATTAATGTAGTACCGGGTGTCTTCGAGTCGGTCATATAACTATTACAGCTCTCTTACTTATTCCTAATCCCTTGACAGTTTGAGCTGTGACGATCCCTTTACTCTGAGAATGCTAAAAAAGGTGTCATATTATTATTAAAATATTGTAGTACCGGGTATTCCCAAGTCAGTCACCTCCTTATTAGAACTCTCTTACTTGCTCCTGATCTCTGGACATGTTTGAACCTTGACAATTCGTTTACTCAGAGAGTGTTGAGGAGACGAAGCCTGGTTAATTTATTTCCTTAATCTGTTGTACCGGGTATCTGCGAGTCGAGCACATCCCCAATAGAACACTCTTACTTGTTACGGCTTGCGCTCGGTCGCCCCGAAAGCTAACGGCTGCGTGCGTGTTGATTTTACGTGTGCGAGAACAGGTTTCACTGATTTTCAATTTCAATTGTCTTTGAAGCCGAAGGCGCACGGAGAGAAAAGAATGAAAGAAAAAGAAGAGAAAGAGCAATGGCGATAGGGAAATTCCGCAGTTGGTGCAAGCGAGAGCCAACACAATGGATGCGTATGTGTGCGTGCGTATTTCTATTTGCGCCATTTGCCGTTATTTGCTCACATTAGCAATTTCTTTTGTGTTGTTGTTGTCGTTGTAGTTGTTGTTGTTGTTGTTGTCGTAGTTGGGCTGGGCGCTGTTGACGACATCGTCGGCATTCGCTTGGGTCCATCGGTCCGTCGCTCCGTCCGTCCGGCCGGTCGCGCGGTCGCTCGGCCTGCCCGACATCCGTTTCTCGCTCCGTCCCAATTTCCATTGCATTTCGCCCTCCTTTCGCCCATTGCTCTTCCTCATGTTGTTGTTGTTGTTGTTGTTGCTCACCACAGTCTAGAGTCGAGAGTTGATTCTGTTGCTGTTATTTTGTGGCTTCTTTGTGGGCCTATTTTCCACTTGAAGGTGCTGTACCCAAGCACCGCGCCCCCACTCTTGCCCCCACTCTTGCCCCCACTCTTGCCCACGCTCTTGCTCCCCTAAGCAGGGGGCGGGAGCTGGTCTCGCCGAGTGCCGCCATTTATTATGATCTCTGCTGCTTTTGTATCTCATTGTGGTTCATTTTTTTTAATACATTTTGATTTTGATTTTCGCTTTCGTTGCGTTCGCTGCGTGCATTTCATTTGTGCTTTAATTTAACGGAATCTTTACAATGTTCTACATACATATATTTATATATATTTTTTTCCGTCTTCGTTTTTGAAGTGTTTTGGATGCGGTAATTCCTAAGCGGAGGCACTTTTGTTAAATAAATACGTCATTTATTACTGCCTCCCATTGTGTTGTGCCTAATGCTGAGATAATGGACAAGAATGAGCATGAATTTGGGCAAGCATTTATGTGTGTGTGTGTGTATCTGTGTTTGGCATAAAATAACTAGTGAACGACTTTGATATACTCCTTATATGAGGGCGTAAAAGGAACAAGCATTTAATGAACTTTTGATTAAACTTTCTTTCTTCCCTTTGTCCTAAAATGAAAAGGCTATAACTTGGCTTGGCTTAAGATTTGAGTAGTGCAGCTCTACTTTCATCATATACCATGTACATATATTCAATTCACTAAGGTCTTTTGTTTCCCATCCTTGCTCTACAATAGAATCTTGGGCTAACTTCTTGCTCATTTACAGGGTATATATATGTAGTTAACATAATACATACACTCGTCTAACAGTAGCTGAGCACGTGAGCATAAATCAAATGATTTGAACGAATCTCATTTTCCACTCCCAAAGGTCAAAAGTTCACTTTTTATCCATTTCCATGGCAAACTGTATTTATGTAAACCATTTATATGTATGTATGTATGTATATGCATGCATAAAATGCCACGTAATTCTCATCTTAATCACACTCAATTTGAGCTTTAATTAATCTAAGTATTATTTTAATTTTCTCATTGCAGATATTGCGGACAAACTTAAATTGTAATGGATTTACCGACGGCTCAACAATAATGCAACGCATAATCTTTTTGCCTTTGCTTTCACTCTCTCCATCTCTCTCACCCTCTCTCTAGCTCGCTCTCTTTTTGTCTGCCACACACACATATATATATATATATATACATATACATATACATAAAGTGCAATATTAATTTTAATTTTTGAGTGCTGATAAAAAAAAGTTGACGACGTTGCCGCCCGCAAAGTCGACGGCAAAAGTTCACATAAAACGGCAAAAAGTTTTTCAATTATTGTAAAAAGTGTTAAAAACGACAAAAGAGAGAGCGCGAGCGGGAGAGAAAGAGACGAGGGGATAGAGAGGGGGCGCAAGAGCATAAGAATTGGCGAGAAAGTGTAAGAGACAGAGAGAGAGAGAGAGAAGGAGTAAGGGGAAAGAGCAGGGCAGCGGTTAAACGCTAGGGAGAAGCGCAGGCAGTTGCAACAGAGCTTAAAGATATACATACATACAAATATGTATGTATCTCTATTGCGTATCTGCATAAAAGAGAAAACTGATTGAACTACTTTAAATTAATTTACATGAATACTTATAAACAGATATATACATATATATCAGTGCATGAACTGCATTTGAGCACCGTTAATTGCTTTTTTAATCGATCGTCGTCGCTGCGGCATCATAATCGATAGTATTTACATATATATGTATCGTTTTCAATAGAAAGAGTGCAACGCCAGCAGCCAAGTGCAGTGTTAGAAAGTGCGCACGGCCGCTGAAAACAGAGCCAAAGAGAAGTTAATCTAAATTAGAGAAAATCAACAGAAGTATATCAAGAACACAGTGCAAACGAATTGAGACAACAACTGAGAAGTGGCCAAAGACAACGCCAAAATGAATCCGACGCCCGTGGGCATTGGATTCGGATGCGGCCGCAAACCTCCCAACAATGCCAAGAAGCGCTCCCGGTGGCCCCCACCAACACTGCGAGCAGCAACACCCGCCACGGCAACAGCGACAACGAAGGCGACAACAACACCAACACTCAACAGAAAACAACAACACATACCACAGCTGAGCCCACACAGAGCCAGCTGCAACAGCAGCAGCAGCATCAGCAGCAGCACCACCAGAAGCAGCAACAGCAGCAGCTGCATCAGCAGTCGCTGCACCCAAATGATCCTGATCCTAGCACTGGCCATCGTGGCCCTAAACAACGTGGATAGCTTCCTTCCAGCACCAGCAGCAGCCTCGCTGCTCGGCGAGTCGCGACTTCGCCATAATCCAGGTAAGACTCCCAGCATAATCCTCAATAATATATAAAACACATAATGTGGTTTACCTTATGAGATTTATACATACATTTATATTTATACTGAAAGCGTATTTTGGGTTGTATTGTCTTGGAACTATTTAAGCCGAATACTTTGTAGTATACGGGTTCTAGCTGGGAGATTATAATATTGTAGTTGTATTGGTGAAAATAGTACGTATGTACTAAAACAAAAACGGATAAGATGAATCGAAACTCTATAAACTACGTATTAGTCTCATTTAGTTTCATCTCATTTAAACAAACTCGATATACACTCGTATATATCGAGGAACCTTAGACAATAAATTTCTTTAACCTTTATACATACATATCTTCTGAGATCGACCCGGAAGGACGGATGGTCGAGACAGAGAGACATACGGATAGGGCTAAATCTACTCAGCATGTCGCCCGGATAAAGTATATTTGTATATACTTAGTGGGGTCTGTCACGCCTCCTTCTGCCTGTTACATTTGACAAAAAATATGTATACTCTGATTTCCTATTTCCAATGGGTTCCGGGTATACAACCAAAATGAATGAAACCACAGCAGTTACCGTTTTAAAATGAAGGGATGTTAGCTCCATCTACTGAATACTTTTTGTCTTCTACAAACAAGAGAATTGTTTTTTACAGAATTGCATTGAAAGTAGGTCGTTCATAGAAGAGGCGCTGCTGAATGTAAAATGTTAAAATAAAGAAAATTAATATATATTTGCTTAAAGAAACATATCCACCGTTAACTAAATTATGCTATACTGACTCAATCTGTACAGTGCATACGTTATGGGTTGTGCCACGCCGTGAATAAACGCAGCCTTAATAGACCCACTAACATCAGACTTATCAGTTAGATATATTATGGATAGGTATATGATAGATATGTGATAGATTCGAGCTTGACTTTCAACTATCTTCCAATTAGGCATTCTTTTGAGTGCATAAATTGCAGCGCAAATCCAATTTGTTGCCTTTCTTTCGATTTGCATGCAAATTGTTTCTTGCATAACTTATAAACGATTGTTGGCAATAATATTGGCAAGGGCCACGCCTCAAATCACCCAGCGCCCAATGTGCAGGGTGCACTGAGCTCGATTTCCGGCCACAATTTTATGATTTTATATAGACAGAATCAAAGTGAAACTAAAATGCGACTATGCTGAGATCAGGAAAAGATAAAGTTCTTAATTTGACTCATATGAAAGTCACCTAGAGAAAAGTCCACTAAAGCCAGGTTCCACTGTCCTTCGCTGCCCAATTGGGCCCGTTGACATGCATCATATGCCATAATAATGCTGGACAGCTTGCCTAGCACATATTTAAATGCATTTTAATAACATTACAAACTTGTGGCACACAAAAAATGATGGCTACATGGCATGTATTCCCTGCCAGAGAGTTATATATATATATTTTATTATATTTTTTTGAAGAGGGAGTCTCGTTCGTATCTCAGAAAATCTGCACCCGCAGCATGACCAACAACAATTCACACACATTCACATATATGGAGGAAAAGTCGCTGAGAGAGAGAGCGAGAAAGAGAGAGTGATAGTTAGAGAGTGCGTGAGAGAGAGAGAGGGATAGCCATACATATAATGACTAGTGAAGAGAAAGAGAGAAAGTTGAAAATTGAGGGTGGGATAAACTAAGCCGCACAAAGTTTTGCTGCGGGCGCAAAACTTTTGATAAAATGCTGAAAGACAAAAAACTAAAAGAAATTATGTCAAACGTCAAACGTCAAGGGCAATGCAGTCTGTATGGAATATTCAACTGTATATATAGATAATGCATGATATTATGGTAGAATGCAGTTTTTGTTTTCCTTAATAAACATGTAAATATTTGGATATAGTATATTATTTCATATCACATTGATCAAGAGTTTTAAGCTGGCTCAAGAGTTTTGCTAGGAAACTAGAATACCCTCATACACTCACACTAAAACACACACACACACACACACACACACAGAGAGTCACCTAGTTTGGTAAATTTTTTGGTGCTGGCTCGCCCTTAAAATAATTCCTGTGTCTATCTCTCTCTCTCTCTTTGTCTCTGTCTCTCTCTCACTCTGTGCTAGTTGCTGCCGCTGCCCGAAATTATGAATCAGGAAGTCTTAATAAGCGCAATTTCGAGTCATTATTCACATAGAGAAGCGCCCGGCACGGCACGTCTTTGCCGAGTGCGGGAGAATGACGACGACAACAACAACAACAGCAACTGAAAACTGTTATAAATGTTGTCAGTATGTATGTAGTTGTTCCTGTTAACTATACGTACAGACTATTAGTGACCAGACACACATGAGATGGCGAAAAACTGTCTGTGTGTATATGTGTGTGTGAGCATAGAGGGGCAACGTGCTGCAGTTGTTGTTGCAGTTGCCGTTGCCGTTGCCGTTGCCGTTGCCTTTGCCGTTGATTTTAATTAAGTGAAACGTTTAATGTGCGCGCCAGAGATTTGTGTTTCGCGCCCTTGATGCAGGCGGGCAGGCAGTAGAGCGGGCGTGGCAGTGCGGCAGACATGGTAGATCGTTAGCTACAGCCAGTCGCGGGGCAAGAAGTTTATGGCGAGGGGAGGGGCAAGTGTTTGTAGCGACGATGATCAAATTGTTTTAAGTGGATCTCTAAAACAGTGGGCTGCTGTATGCGTGTGAGTGTATGTGTGTGTGTATGTGTGTGTATTCAGAATCTGTTCATGCGGTTAGCGAATGATTTAAATGGCCGTCATAATCGCTTATCTAGTTATTAAAAGCTCGCATTGCTCAGCTTAGCTCAGCTTTGCTCTCTCTCTCTCTCTCTTTCTCTCTGTCTTTCTGTCTCTCTCGCTCACACTGCTGGCCAAGTGCAAGTTTAGTGCAGTCATGTGACAAACAGCGTGACAAACAGCCCGTCAATGTGCAGTTTCTCTCACTTCCCATTTCGCTTTGGTTTCTTTTTCGCCTTTTCTTCTTTTTATTTTTTATTTCTTTTCTGCAACTGACAGCTGTTGTTGTTGTTGTTGCTGTTGTTGTTGAAGTTGCTGCAGCTACTACGGCAACAATCAAACAGCAACACAAAGTCATTTAATGCAATTTGTTGATTGCGCTCTATGCTGTTATTATTGTGTTCCTCTTATATGTCTGCTCTGTGTATGTGTATGTGTGTATGTGTGTGTGTTGTTTGTGTGTGTTGCTTGTACTTTTTGACATTTGAGCAGAGCTTTGGCACAAACCTGACAACACACTCTACTATGCGCTATGTCCCAGCCCTACGCCTCTCTCTCTCTCTCTCTCTGTCTCTCACTTTCCACTCCCTTTCTCGCTCTCTTGAACTTTGTCTCTGTTTACCGCTTACACTGATGCATGGGTGGCTGGCGCCAAAAGAGGCTAAAGCAAAGAAATGGCTTTAATGGCATTTAATAAATAGCATACAACAAAATTTGCCAAAGTGGAGAGACAGAGAGGCAAATCAGAGGACAAAAGGCAACCGGACAGCAGAGACGGACGGACAGATAGACGGACTGACGGACGGAATGACAAGCTAACGCAACCGGATTCAAATTCCAGTTTCCATATGACAGACAGTAGCGAGAATGCATCCGATGCTCTTACTGCTGTTGCAGTTTCTGTTGCAGTTGCTGTTGCTGTTGCTGTTGCGCTTTCGCATCAATATCAATGTACTAGTTACAGACTGACACCCATTCAGACTGGCAACAGCCAGCCAGCACCTGAAGCTGCATCTCTGACTGAATGGCTCACAGGCGGACAGACTGACTGACAGATTGACTGACTGACTGACTGACTAGCTCTGGCTGTGTCTCTGCGGATACGTTTTGTTTATGACGCACACAGTCGCAGCCGCAGTCGCAGTCGCAGTCACAGTCGCAGTCACAGTCACAGTCACAGTCATGTTTCTAACGTGCCTTACATAATCCGCCGAGAAAGACCAAAATATGCATTCCCATGAATCGCTTTTGTTGTATTGTTGTTCAAGCAGTTAATAACCGGCGTTGCCTGGCTCTAGCTACAGCTGTGAGCACACAGCTCGCAGTTTGTTTAATTCGCACCAGCTTCAGCATGCTTTCCTCTACATCTACATCTTCCTCTTTCCTTTTGTTTTTTTTGTGGCAAGGCGTCACGCGACTTTTCTCTTTTTTTTCTGCTCTTTTCGCCCTACCTCTATTTATTTAACATTTCGAAAACCACAATCGAAAGCCGCAAAGAGAAAAGAGAAGCAACAACAGCAACAAAGCGTTTTGTTGGGCTCTTCCATTTGAATATTACCTCTTTTTGCTTCATTTAAATGTATTCAATTAACAAAGTAATACTTTGATATATCATATTGCTGAAGCTTGAGCTATTCGGATTGGCTGTTTAATCAGTCAGCCTGTCAGACAATCAGTTAGTCAATCTGCTAACTGATTTGATCATCAGTCAGTAGACAATAAATAAACCAGTTGAGCCAGTCCGTTAGTTGATGAGTTCAATCAGTTCAATCAGTTAGGTAGATAGTCACAGAGTCATTCGGATCATTGCTGTTAGATGATCTGCCAATCAGTCAGTCCATCAGTCAGGTACATCAGACAACGAGGCCAGCAATAAGGCAACAGCAAACTAAAAGGCTATCAGTCACTTCGCCCATCAATCAGTAATCTTTAATGAGTTAACTGGTAATCCATTTAATCAATCAGTCTATCAATCAGTCAGTAACTCAGTCAGTCAGTCTGTCAGCCATATCAATCAGATCAATCAGATTGTGAATTAGTACATAAGTCAAGTATGTCTGTCAATCATTCAGCCCAAACTTAAGTCAATCAAACAGTAAGACATTTAATCAACAAAATAAATATTGAATTAACTAGTTCATCTTCAACCAAGTCATCCAGTCATTCAGTTTCATTATCTGGCGGATTATCTATCAATCAGTCAGCGATTAAATCAACCAATCAAGTTGTAGATTAATCACAGCATTAATCACGGTCAGTCTTGAGAGTCAGGCACTCAGTCAGTTAACTAGTTCGATGATCTAGTAAATAATACATCAGTCAAATGGCTCAGTATATATGACTATATAACACTCAAACCATTAAAATCTTGTCAATAAATCTATCAATCATTGATTGCGTCAAGCATACTTTTATTCAGTCGATTCAATCAGTCAACGAGTCAGTTAAATAGGCAAATAGATTAGCCTATCAATCAGATGCCTATTCAGTATGTCAGTCAATCAATCAAACTTTGAATTCGTCAATAAGTGAGTTGATCAGTCAAGCAGCTCATCAAACTATCTGTTGGTTGATCGATCAAACAGTAAGTTCGTTGAGCACGTCAATCAGTTATTTCTCTAGTACTTCAGTCAGTCAGTCAATCAATGAGTCAGTCAGCGTGGCAGTCAGCTTATCTGCGAGTCAGTCAGTTCGGGCTTAAGAAAGTTCGACACGCATCGATGAAGTGAGAAAGACGACTCAATTGTGGGCGGGGAGCAATGACACGCTGCACGTACACAGGCATACATGCAAAGGTGTGTGTAATGTCTGCATACATGCATGCACACACACACATACACAGAGACACATTGCTCACAGATTTAGTAGGCAAAACTGGAATGCTCTTTCGTTTGTCGTTTGGCCTTTAATCGCAGTCGCCGTTGCTGCCGATGCCAGCGGCAGATGCAGCAGCAATTGCAATTGCAATCGCAATCGCAGTTGCAGTTGCAGTTGCTGTTGCAATTGCAGTTGCAGTTGCAACCGCAGCAGCGGCGGCAACGTTGGCCGCTTCTTCTTCGGCAGCACAAGCACAAATGCGGAGAGACAAAGGCAATGGCCAGTGGGTGGTTCGGGCTGTTCGCCTGGTGACCACAAAGTTAATTGCACTATTTGTGTGTGTGTGCGTGTGTGTGTATGAGGCTGTGTATATATGTTTGTGTGTTGCTGTTGCTGCTGCTTCTGCTGCTTTTGCGGCTGCCCGTTGCGGACAAATAACTTTGCTAATACTTTGACCGAGCCAACAACTTTTATGAGAGCTTTGAGCTTGGCTTTCGCTGCGGTTGCATGCTACTCAAACACACACAGAGAGCGTGAGAAAGGGAGAGAGAGAGAGAGAGAGAGAGTGAGAGAGAGAGAGAGAGGGACGTTGTTGGGCCCATATTCATGCAAAAGTGACATGCAGCTGTTCTTTAAGACTCTGTGAAGCGAGTGGGCGAAATTAGTTAGAAGCGGTTCGGGCTGACTTGACTTGGCCCATTTCAGAGCGCGCGGAAGACGGAGTCGAGAACTTGTCAACCGGGGGGCAGTTGCGCGAGTAACGGTGATGCCCACGCCTCTGGCAGATGGAATATGGCATATGGAATGAGCCACATATTAATCTAGAATATGGTCAGAAAGGCTTAAGCCCTTAGTTGCATCATTCAGGAGTTGGCTTAGACTAGAGCAATCTCTGGAAGATTCTCGAATATAGAGACTCTGATACATTCAGCAATCTAATTATCATCTGTAAGCCATGAGAGCTTAAGGTGCAATCTATCTAGAATCCTAGAGATATCTGTTAGCATCGCGATGTATTAGACGAACTTATAGAAAAGGCTGGAAGGCCGATTCCCACAGTATAGAGACAGTCTAGATGAGGTCACTCCGGAGCTGGGCGGAATAAATATTTCGCATTGCACATTCGTGACGTAATCGCAGTGAAGACGATCATAAATCAACATCGGAAACAAGTTTACGACAAGCACCGAAAGAGGATAACCTTTCCAGCACACAATCAAGAAAGAAAAACCTTGGAAAAGCCTTGATGCAATGCATCAGGCATGGGGTAACTCGAGAAGATCGAGATCAAGTGCTATAAATAGGAATGCAGGGCTGTCTATATTCAATAGGCTGTCCATATTCGACAGACTAAAGACCAAAATCAAAGACGATAATAATCAAATGATTCGATTCAAGTAGATTTGTTGGCATCACTTTCCGAAGATTATATTCCAAAAGACATAGAGTTGCCAGATAGATGAACAGCCCAGCATAGATGCACCTTATAGGGCACCGATCCACCGATCGGGCTCTGAATGAGAATCATGATCTGTTGAGGCAAAGCTTCGAGAATTGAAATCCAATTGAAAATAATGAAGCGAACACTGAAGAGGGAAGCGAATTGGCCGCGTGGTCGGTGCGAGTGAGACTGCAAATGCTGCCAACGATTGCCGGTGGGCAGCAGATCAGTAACGGCAACAATTGCAGCTGCCTGGCTGGGAGCCGGAGCGCCAATGGGCGCTGCGTCTGCGACTAACTTCCAGTCTGAGTGGCTTTGCCTAATAGATTACCTGTGTCAACAGCGTCGCAAATTACAATGCGACGGGGCGAGCGAAACCAGTTTTAACTGCATTTCCAGCAACAGCAGCAACAACAGCAACAACAACAACGGCAACAACAGCAACAACAACAACAGCGGCAACTTGTAGCAAGTTCCACGCTTACACACACACACACACAGAGGCGCTCACACACACATAACAAGTTGGCATCCACATGCCGCTCACTTTGGGGCAGCGTTGCTTTTGCTGCAGCAGTCGCAGTCGCAGCGCAGTCGGCGTCGTAGCTGCTGCTGACATCACTGTTAACGTCAGCAGCGACGCTGCGCTTTGCGCTTGGCTGGCTCCCTGCTCCCCTGCTTGCCCCAATACCCCCTCGTCTCCCGCTCATCCCAGAGCCGACTGCTTGACTCTCTGGCTAGCCGGCCGGTTGTTGTTATTGCTGTTGTTGTTGTTGTTGTTGTTGTTTGTTTGTTTGTTTCGTCTCCATTTGCGTTGCGTATCGTTAGTCGCTGTTTGTAGCGACGATTCGGTTCGTTGATGATATGTTTGTGGAGCTTGGCATGGGGGAGGGTGTGGAATATGGCCAGTGCCAGTGCCAGTGGCAGGGGCAGGGGCAGGGGCAAGGCAGGGGCAGGTACATGGACAGGGAGGGGTGGGTGCTCGTAAGGCGTGCGATGCCGGTAATAACAGCCATAGGTCGACTGGTCTGTCGGTTATTTTCTGTTGCTGTTGTTGCTGTTGCTGCTGTTTTCCTCTGGCTCAACCACAGCGTTGCCTCGCTCGGTCACATGGCACATCTCTCTCTCTTTCCCTCTCTCTCTCTCTGACTGTCTGTCTGTCTGTTGCTCGTTCTCTCTCTTGGTCGCTTTCCTTCATTCCCTTACGCTGTCTCGTGCTCGATCGGCAAGGTATTTTCTTGCTTTAGCTCGTCGCATTGTTGTTGCTATAAACAATATTTTTCACGTTGTTGTTGTCGGCGTTTCTTTATTGCCTCTTTGTGTGCGCTCTGCGCTCCATGTGTGTGTGTATGTGTGTGTGTATGTGTTGTTGTTGCTGTTATTGCTGTTTTTCGTTATTTTTTCCCTCTTTCTGTTATTGTTGTGTTTTTTATTTTGTAGTTTTTTTTCGTGCTTCTCGTTCAGCACTCGGTGCCTGGCACCGGCGATCACCGCTTTAAGCTGCGACAGCAGCCAACCAACAGCAGCAACAGCAACAACAACAGCAACATCAAAACAACAATAATCGCAGTGCATGTGCACCACCAGATCAACACACACACACACATGTAACAAGAGAAAACGAGTACGAATACTGTAGGAATGCAGGGTAGCATTCACACTGTGACTGACAGATACCCTGTAGGCATTTACTAGTGGGATCTACTCGACCTTAAGTGTTGCATTGAGAGACTTACGAGCAACGATTGCAGTCAGCGAATGGCTTTGCCTTCTTCATTGTTTATTGGATCTCTGTTCCATTGCTGTCGATGTTGGCACCACCTCGAGCAGAGGAAGGAATTCAGCTGATCAAATGACATTCCCATGTTAGCTGGCTCAACTCGGCTCAATTGAATGGGATTTTCCGATGACGAAGATTGCTCGGCTCAGGTCGCAAGGCTAAGGCTTGAGCTTAAGCTGGAGTAAAACTTGAAGTGGAGCAGGGTCCGGTAGCAAGAACAAGAGTTGGCCTCAGCCATGGCCAAGAGTAACGGTATCTTCTGTTGGACCTGCTTCTGTTAAGCAATTCTCAGTTCATCTCTTCCCTAATCTCAATATTTAAGTGAGTAGCTTAGTCAATTATGACATCTCGGAGCTCCCTTGCAAATCTCAATGGCAGCGTGGGACAGGCCGTATTAAACGAATTAATTACTGATTCCCATTGTCGGTGCGTCTTTTAAAGCGAATTACGTTTGATGCCAATTGGCATTAATTGAGCCGTGGATTATGTGGCGTATACGCAACGCGCGACAATTGCCATTTGAATTGTTTTTGTTCTTGTTTTGGCTTCTTTTTTTTTTTGGCAAAAATAATTTGTGTTTCTGCTTTAGCTGCGAATTGGCTAATTACGTGATTCAATTGGATAAGCGCATGCCGAATTCCGTATCGAAACGCGATCTGTATTCTTGTTTAAATATATATATATATATATATATATATATATATATATATGTGCTTGTGTAGGCAATAATGTGATTTCCTGCTCGCTGGCAAGCTGAGCCAACAACAACAACAACAATCAGGCCTTATGAATGTTTAAGTGACGACAAACGGGCTTACCTACGAATTACAAACACATACAGATGTCCATGCTCATATGTGTGTGTGTATGTGTACATATTTATATGTCTGAATGCGTCATGGCATGTGCTCAATGCAAAATCACATTTCATGGACTCGAAAGGTTTTTTTCGTTTTTATTTTAAACTTGTAATTACATTGAATGCAGTCGATAAAACTGTCATGTGACCAAGTCTGCTCATAGAGATCAGGGAGATCTGGGAGACCAGGAGACATCGAGACCCCGAGACCTCGAGACAGGCTGACTTCATATATTGTAGATATTATGTACATACATACATATATTCCTGTCACGTTTCTTGTTGCGTATACGTAATATGCGCACTCATGTTGCATTCTAACGGTGCCTTGCAGCGCCTGTCGCCATTCGTGAGTAACAGTTAATTGTTTATTAAATAATTAATTGCACACACACACACACACACACAGATAGTATATATATCTAGTGAGACATCCACGTCGAACTCAAGCGCTCATCAACTTTAATAACGAGCTTTTGATTAGGGCTAACAATAGAATATGTCTGTATATGCATATGTATGTGTAAGTGTGTATGCATATATAAATTTAAATACGCACGCTTTATGGCACTGAGAGTCTCAAAGTCTACTTCTATAGCAGCATGAAGCATAGCCAAATTGTAGTTAGACTGAGAGAGTGTGCTAACCGAAGCTGTGGGATTCTCTATTGCAAAAGGATCTCAGCAGGCAAGATATTGGCGCTTCTCTATTATCATTTAATTAATTTAGAATTGCCACATATTTCTGTAATATGCTTTACTTTAATATATACTAAACATAGAGACAACTCTTGAATATAATTTAATTAAATTAATTTTATTTTGAATATATTATTTTGCATTAGCACTCGAACTTGTTTAGATCGAGAGTTTATAACAGATGTGAGGTGAGCTGGGAGACCTGGCGAACATATTATTCTATTCAATTCAAAATATTACCTATTCATACAGCTACACATTCAGTACACATTTAATAAGTCTATTTTAATTTTGTTAAAATGTTCTATAAAGCGCTTACATTTGATTACTATTCAGCATATGTCTATTCGTATTGCAGTACATGAGAGCACATATGTATGCACATATAACACAAATGTAATCCGGCTTTGCGCGGCACTGGGCGAGTATTCAAGTTTCGGCTGGAATAATTTAATATCAAATGTTATAAAGATTGATTGAGTGAGTTTTATGGCAGCTATTAGCTGCTTACAAAGTACTTACTCTCTCTCTCTCTCTCTCGCTCTCTCACTAATATAATATTGGGTTTAAAGAGGGTTTTCACTTGACGCACGATTATTTTCCGGGGCCCTACTTCGTTGCCATTTCGAACACAATAGAACTGCCCCACAATTGCAATGCAATAAGCTGCTTGCCGCTTACCGCATGCCGCATGCCGCATGCCGCATGCCGCATGCCGCATGCCGCATGCAACAAATATAAAGTTTTATATTATTCCCTTTGGCTGAGCAAATATTTGTGCCAAACGGAATTAAATCGATTTTGCTAGCTGGCATGTTAATTTTTTTATTGCACCTTTTCTTGCGGCCCTTTGACAGCGGCTGCACTGCAACAAAAAGCTGACTGCATTTGGCATTATTGTCGCACCGGTTGAATATGCAATGGCGCAGCCAGCCAAATCTAATAGAAGATTCTGTTTTTGTGCACCTGTCACGCCCCCCTCCCCTCCGCCCGACTGGCCGTGTGGGCGAGGGCGGGCCATTGATGACATTTCATTTGCAGTTCATAATGCATTTATTTATCGAGCGTTGCCCAGCACAGAGCAAATTAATTGAATCCCACAGTTCTCTCTGTGAAATTCGAAAATGCCTTCAATGGCGCGCTTTTGCCAGCTTTGGCTGGGTTCGTTCGCTTTGTGCCAGCCAAAGGAAAAACGGCGAAAAACGAGCGCAAAGAACAACAAAAAATTATTACAAAATGGCACAACAAAATGGCGATGCCTGCCAGCTGAACTGTTATTTTAGCCTCTGGCTGCATGCGTGTGTATGTGTGTATGTGCGTATCTGTGTGTGTGTGAGAGTCTGCGAGGCATTTGCATGAACAAGCAGGTGCAGTTGCAGCAGCTACAGCAAATTTGCAAATTTATATATTTTATCGAACTTTTTATTGCACTGGAAGCGCATTAAATGCTTGTAATTAAGTTGGACCAGAATTTATGAGCGGAGAGTGCTGCGACTATGGCTCATCGCCTTGCCTCTCCTCGCGCCGCCTCGCCCCGCCTCGCACCGCCTCGCAGCGCATCGCATCGCATCGCTTCGTATCGCATTTCATGCATTTGTGCTGGCATTTAACACTTGGCATTTCAAACTTTTCGAAAAGGCTTCAAAGGCAAAGTTGAATTAGCCTCGCCGCTGTGGCATGCAGCGTGCAGCATGGCAGACATTCCAGCCCGGCTGTTGTCATATCAGCTCGAAAATTTGTTAAAAATGTTAACGACCATCCGAGTCAACAAGTCAGCGCGTCTACGTCCATAAATAAAGTCTCTTTGCTCTACTTTAAGCTGTACGAAAATCCATTAAAGCTTGAGCCAATGACTCCAATGGCATTCTCTGGTCTTTGCAGTTGTTTCATTTATAGAAATATTAATATTTTATAATGTTTTTACATCATACTATACAACTTGGATATATTTAGAATATCGTATATTTATAAAATCAATTTAAAGCCTGAGGTTAATTGTTTAACTACGGACAGACCTAAAGCAGAGCTAAGCTTGCAGCTGATTATGATTTTTTATCATCCAAATAATAGTTCTGTTCAGAGCGAATAACAGTGAATTGTTTTCGGACCACGTTTTCTCTTAATGACCATGAGCATTCCATGATGACTGCTGTAGCCCTTATATAGCAATTGGAGCAGATCTAAATCAATCATACATATCATCATTAATCTTAAATCAACATTTGTATATGTATATTTCGTGTCAGTGTGCTATTCTAATTCTGTGTTTGTTAGTATGCCTGTGGTAGTGGCATAAGAGGGCAACTAACAGTTCGCGCTATTCGAGTGAGTTAGCATTCTAGTGACAATTGAAGGATAAATTGTCACTAAAACAGAGAGAGAGAGAGAGAGAGAGTGAGCCGACTATAGCCGTTGCTGAACAACGGTTGTTGTACTGATTTATATAATCTAGGAAGACTGCAACCAGAAATGGAGAGTTTGATAGAACGAAGCACCAACGGAACTTGGCTTTAGACTGTCGATGAGCAAGAGCTTTTTAGAGAGTGAGCGGAAAAATACCAGGAAATCGTTATTGGGCAAAGTTATAGTGGAAGTAGTGAATACTATTAATGCTACGACATATACTTGGAAGTGGATCTTCAAATTAAAGGTGAAATGATTTAACTATCGATCTGTCTGTGTTCGTTTTTCCTATGCTCCCTCCCTTTTAAGTCTCAAGCCCTGGATATTCACTTTCATTAATTCCTTAATTCACTTCAACTAAAATTATTATGAAATTGAGGCGAGATGCGAGCAGGTGAATAAAGAAAACCCAAATTGGGAATGGAATATATTGAACCTCAAGACAGAATAAATTTTATAAAATTTCCTTTTATTGAATAGCATAACTAATATAAATTTTCTTTATTTATATATTTGTAAATCCTGTTAAATTGCCTTATTAATTTAAAAATTGAATTTAATAATTGACTTTTAAACCTCAAAGAAATCCCAATAGATGTACATCTCAGCCGGCTTAGACTATTACAGCTTGAGGCCTTAGACTTTAATGGAATTCAATGGCAATATATGTATACAATATATATGTATATATCTTATACATCTCTACATGCATCATATAATATAAATAAATTATTTAATTCCATTGAATTACTTGTATATTATATTTCCAGTTCTGAAAAATATCAATCTTAAACTGATCTTTGTTCTAGCTCTCACTTTATCAGGCCATGGAATCCAGTAGGACATTCAGATCGAACTTTTGGTCTCCCAATTTGCAATTAGCGCAACTTTCATTGAACTGAATCAAAGTTAATTAAAACTTTCGCATCGAAAGTGTCGCTGTCTTCTAACAGATTGAGCTGCGTATGTGATTAGCCTTGGGTCTAGGCATATAAACAGCATTTCTATGGTCTCCAGCTGGCCTTGGCGCAAATGCCTGTAATTCCTTTCGATTCGATTGGCACTTTGTCTATTTGCGATTTCGCTTCTCAATGGAGGAAAGGGCAAATACTTTAAGAAATAAGCATCCGGCTACTTATTGACACACAATATTAGCTGTTCAGCTGTCCCAAATGAAACCAACATGTAAACCATGTAAATATAATGCATGTGTGTGGGTGTGAGTGTGCGTGTGTGTGTCGCATATTATGAAACATTATTATTTGGTTAGCAGAGCCAATGTGTGTGCCCTAGCTGTGCTTAAGTTTGTCAGCAATCAGGATACACACACACACATGCTCACACACACAGAGATAGTCATATTTGTATGGGTCTCTGGTGTATTTTGGGCTTCGTTGGCAATGTCTTTGGGCCAGACATAAATATACGTTTATATGTATCTATGTATGTGTATATGCATAGATGGCTCTTAAGCTGCTTAAATTTGTCTCACTGGCCAAAGGCCCAATTATAGATTTGGCCAATTGTATATGGCATAGGTGTAGACGGTGCATTGCTGTACAGCAATTCGCAAAATATGCGTTAGATGGCATTTAATCGAAATTAATTGCACAATGCACACACACACACACACACACACACACACACACACACACACACACACACACACACACGCATATTGCATTGTTAGTTATATGGCTTAGTCTGTTGGGCTCTGTTACGCTTATTGCATTGCAGCCATTTCATTCTCAAAGTTATTTTCAAAGTGCGACAACCCTCGTAGAGTTGACAGGCGAGAAAACAATGCGCACTCCTGCTCCTGCTCCTGCTTCTGTTGTTGCTGCTGTTGACACCAGCTTAACATTCTCTGGCAGATGAGAGCCTGTCTGTTGCCTGAACCTTTAGCAGTTCAGCTCCAGCTGCAGCTAAAACTCGAACTACAGCTACAGCTTTAGCCTTTGCTTTTGCTTTAGCTTCAGTTCCGCTATTTTCGCTAGTGTCCCTTTGAAAGAGAAAATTGAATTTCGCACAAAACTTTTTAATTGCTCGCATTCAATGTGAACCCATTTTCCACTTGATCATAAAAGCTGCAGGCGTTGCACACATATAGGAGCAGATACTTAACGACCTATTGATGCCCTAACTAATCTCAGTTGTTGGACATCGGCTTTACCATAGACTCTATTATGCACGACTCGGCCTCTGCAGAGCTGAATAGAATCTTCATTTGCCTCACTTGTCTCACATTCATTTCGTATTTAGTTATCTGTATAGATATATGGAGAGGTTTTTCAAATCTAAATATGATTTCTAACTCAATTCGTGAATTATTTCATTTCACATATATAACAAATAAAATTTAATAAATTCATATTGATTTATAATTCATAAGCATATTTATAGTTAGCCAAACAGTGAGTCTTGGAATTATATCTCCCATAGGCCTGGGATATTTAATTTTTGAGCTACGTATAAATCTATTATAAGATTCGCGTCTAAAGCATATTTCAAGGTCTGCATTCTGTGCATATGCACACGTATTCTATTCAGACTTCATAGACTTGCCCTCTTTCATTTAATCTTTATAAAAATGCCATGGCAGTTGATCATCTAGTATTCTTGAGAGTCAGCAGCACCCGACTAAGGCACCCTTTGACTGTTTTTGTTTTCTTCTGGTATTTTTTGTATTTATTATTTTTTTTTTTTTTTTTTGGTTTGGAATGCGCTTTTGTAAGGCATTCGCTGCTTGCGCCACAGTTGCTTAAACGAACAACCAATTTTTATTTTATTTTTCTTAGCTGGAAAACACTTATAAATTAACTTTTTCCCGCTGTTGTTGTTGCTATTGTTGTTGCTGTTGTTGTGACAATTGTTGTTGCCGAGATTTTTATGGCACTGGCAGCGGCTGTGGCAGTTGCAGCTGCTGACCAGCTGGATGCCGGACTCCTCATTAAGGTCCCGAGCACACAAAAATGTCCAATGGCGTTTAGTGCGCAATTATGAGTACTCTTTGTTGTTGTTGTTGTCGTTGTTGTTGTTGTTGCTTTTCTTTCGCAACTGGGCGCTTTGTTGCCAAATTATTTTGCTCCATTATAGCCCACTGATGAAAAAAATAAAGGAAAGAGGGAACGGCAGATAGAGAGAGAGAAGGAGGGGGAGTGACAGCGAGAAATGAAAAAGAAGATTTCAACTTAAATGTGGCTCAGTTATTTTTTTCTGCATTTAATTGTTGCCACCCGCACAACTTTAAAAGAGCGAGCGAGAGAGATAGAGAGAGTGAGAGATAGCTAGGCTGGGGAATGTTGTCTGCCACGCCGTAGGCATTGAGGCGTAACAAAGCTGACTTAATGACTCCAAATCCGACTACGGTATAGAAAAAAAGTAACGATGCCAAAATACACAATATACACACGCCGAAAGACAGAGAGAGAGAACGAAAGAGAGAGGGAGAGAGTGAGATAAAAAGTGAAACAAATTAAAAATGGCTTTTAAACGTAAATGAAATTGAAGTTTGGGCTGGCGCTTAAAGGGCTGGACGCCGCGCCGTGTACTTATGCAACGGCAGAGCGCTGTGGCCAGGAGGCGGCTAGTCCTTAAATTTTAATGACGCCAGCTCGCTTTCGCATTTCACATTTCGCTACTCGCTGCTCGCTGTTCGCTCCTCGCTTTTCACTTTTCACTTTTCACACTCTGGCAAGTGTCAACAAGGACTGAGCGCGGCTGGCTGCGCAGCCATCATTTCTCATTGGTCGAGGCTGTGAAAAATTATTTACTGACATTGACGAAGATGCGAAGTGCTGATGCCGCCCCGGCCTATTGTGCGAGCGACTGGCTGGCACTGTCATTAGACGCGAAGTGCCTTTTGGCCAAATGTAATCAAGCACTACACCTTACGTTTCGGCCGTCCACGCGACTTGACGGAGGCAACGCGTGCGTTCCTTAATTTCCCGATGACATTCATCTGATTGGGTTCAAGTGCCTCTCTCTCTCCCTCTCTCTCTCTCTCTAATCCAATTGGGTTGTAATATATATTAGCCATAATCACTTTATAATGTGATGAAGATCAAGCTCCAATCTCATATGTTCTCGACTCAACATTAATCACTTTATAATGCGTTCGTCATGCAACAAGCTTCACTGTGCGCAGCAATAATCTACCTTTACCTAATTGGGTTATGCTCATAAATCATTGTTTGTTCAATCAAGGTAAAATACTCTTTGCTAAATAACGGACGTTTTTCATTAAGCGCATTCAGTCAGAGTGAGAGGGAGAGTGAGAGAGAGGAGAGTGCAGACTGTATGTTCTAATGCGACTTTAGTATTTAGTGTAACTGTGAAGGCTGGCCGAAAACAATAACATCAATTACGCAGCATAAATTTTCAATTAGCGTGCAACAAGCTAGCGTTAGCCACACCAACAACAGCAGCAACAACAACAGCAGCAGCAGCAGCAGCTGGCGTCGCGCTCAACGCTGCGTATACGTAATCATTTGTGACCAAACGATTGTCCGTTGTTGTGGATGGCATTTGGAGCTTGCTGATTGACTGCCCGACCAACTGACTGTGACACGGCCACTGTCAGCAGTGGCCATTTAATTAAACGCCAACAACAGCAGCAGCAGCAGCAGCAGCAGCAACTGTTGCAGCCGCAAATCCGCCATCGAAATAAAATCAAATCGGGCGTGTGGAGGGGGCGTGGATGCTGTGACACATGCAAAGAAATATGTTTCGCTCGCATTGTGCATGCAGATGGTTAAATGGCCCATTAATTAGTCCAGCCAAATGAGATGAGGCACTGGACCTGGCCAGAGCCGTAGGCCTAGCCCTAGGCCGGGCTAGCTTCGATTAAAAATTTCCAAAACAAAACAAAAAGGCAACTAAATAAATGTTTGTTTTTGTTTTCGGCTCTGGGCCTTTAGCGCATTTAGTTCAGCCCGGGCATTTATTATTGTTGCATTTGTCATTTCGGCCTCCGTTGGCCACGAAACTGCCGTGGCCTGACATTGGGACACGCCATGCAAATTTCAATGGCAATTGCAGCTGTCCAACAACTGTCGCAGAGCGCGCGCGCCGTTTCACGCTTGATTTGCCCGCCAGCAGCAATCGAGTGCGATTCAGTGCAATGGGCAATGAGCAATGGGCGATGGCAATGGGCAATCTAAATAAACATTCCCAGAGTGTTATTTAACCGATTCACATCGATCAAAGTGCGTGTGGGGCCGCGGCTAGCTGATTGTCCTCGCGCCTAACATGATCCTGGCTATTTGAAGTGCATTTGGTTTGCGCTAGAGCCTGCGGCAGGACACCAGTTGAAGAGGCTTTCTTTTTTATCGGCCTATCACAAGTGTGAAATATTAATTACATACTTAACTGGCGTAATGGCCAACAGATAAGTACGTCAAGCCATTTTTGTCCGTCCGGATTACATTTCCGGATAATATTTTCTGTTGCACGCGATATGTATGCATGTCGAATATACATGCGCGCATATATGTACACATATGTATGTATATGTGTTATATGGTGATGTATGAATAATGAATCGAATTAAAGTTTCATCAATTTTGAGCTCTTTTGGCCATAAAAGAGAATGATATATAAATATGAATTTCAAAATAATATATGTATATAAATACATAAGAATAGATAAACCTTCAATTATCTATGCAGTCTCTTGTATTTTCTATATCACTCGGTCTTTAGTCCTACACAGGGGTGCCCCACCCGATTTATTTATATATATATATATATATATATATATATATATATATAGAAAATATTCAAGAGTGGGTGAGTGGGTGTGACGACATCTTAAAGTCGGCAATCTGTTTAAAATGTTTTTCGCTTGCTTTAATTTAGTTTTTTACATTACGTATATTAATACGAAATAAAATTAAATTTAAATCTTCATGGCATCGCCAAATACACGAGCAAAGCCGGAAATTCAATAGAAGTCTCCCACCATTATCATTACTACAGTAACTCAGAGATACAAGATAACAATAGATATTAATTTCATGGAAACTTTGAGCTCTGCTGGAAAAATACTACGAAATGCATTTAATTGTCATCGGGTACCTAGGAGAGTAAGATAAAACAAAATGTAAGCAAGATATTTAAAGTCTTTGTCCTGTCCCAGTATATATTTACAGAAAATATATCATTATAGAGTGTATTTAAGCTATTTCAACTTTAAATCGTTTGCTACGTTTGGTGATTTTTTACAAGATTTCTTTGATTTACTTAGTAAAACATGAAATCAAAACTAATTTGTAGATCTTCCACTCTTTTACGAGTTAAACTGTAGTTCTCTCCTTCCGAAAGTAGAGCTGCCGAAAAGACTTTATCGATATTCTGTGCTATCGATATTTTTAGTGTTGGCCGGAAAACCAAATTATCCTCAGCACGCATCTTTTGCATCCTTTAAGCACTTGTACTTACCCATATATAGTCCCTGAGCAATCTTCTTTGAAACTAATCCATTTTAATATATCTTAGTTTCATTTTTGGCTTGTTTTTCAGCATGTTTCTTACAGCTCTTTTCTAGCTATATCAAAGTATGATTCTATGTGTTTTAATATTCCTTGCCAGAATCGTTTATCAGTGAGTTCAAGCATCTATTCGATTTGACTTTACATTAGAAGCTATTCATTGCGCTACATCGCTGTCTCTTTCTCTCCCTCTCTCTCTCTCTCTCTCTCTGTCACTCCCCCTGTGCTTGTATTTGTTTGTGTGGCTGATGCGCTTTTCATGTTAATAAATGTTGGACATTATCTCTGGCTGCAGATGTCATATTAGAGTCGCTGTTGCTGCCATTTGGTCAGTGTGCTGCATTTCGTTTCGTTTCGTTAGCCAGCAGAGCTCGCAGCGCCCGTTGACCACTTTATTTGTTTTCATGTGCACAAATATGCGAATCAAAGTTTATTAATTTACAAATTGTCAACTAAGCTACAGGCAGAAAGAGACAAAAACAAAACAGAAAGAGAGAGAGAGATAGAGGGAGTGCTGTCGGGCATAGTATGCATGCCATTGAATGGATTTTTGGTAAAATTACATTTGATTGGCGCCCTGGGCACTGGCACAAAGGAAACTCATTTAGGTGCGGCTAATTAATAAAAATGTTGGCAGATTTCCATCGAAATTGCGTGAAACGCTCTGGCACGCCATCCGCTCGGCACATGCGTATCAATGGAACTAATTTACATTCCACTCTAAGTGCTCCCCCAGTAATGAATTGATGACTGACTCTTTGCGAAGATTTTTTGGCAATGCCATCGATGGCATCGATGGCGAGCGTAACTCAATTATTCGATGGCACCTCAAAAATGGAATCGCTCCACTCCGGGCCACCCACACCGTTCGCCCGGACAGAGTTCGCCTCGCTGACAGTTTTAATGGAAGCCGCTCAACAATTAAATTATCAAAGACCAATGGCACTGCCTCGCGCCCCTCTGATATGGAAATACAATTAAAATCAAAAGGGAAGTGAATTGAAAAATGCAGCCCGCACGTAGGCGACAGCCTGTAAAAAAGGGCAGCAAAACACTTGCTCGACAATGCGAAAATTGAAAAGTCATAGTTGAAAGGGCGAACAGCTGAAAAGCTGAAAAACTGAATAACTGAAAAGCTGCAAAGCAGGCCAGCGTGTGGGCAGGCTCGACCGGGCTGAATAAATTCAATTCGGCATGTCCATTAGAAGCGTCAATAGTGTGGGAAATGAAACTAGGCAAAACAAATAGAACTAAAATGCAAAATGCCAAACTGGACATTGATTGACCAGCAAGTCAGTTGGTCTAATTAGCCGAACGACAATCCATTACAGAGAGCGTTCTAATAAGAAACTGTCAGTTGTCAACGTAAACAATCGAAGCGTCACCTTCTGGAACATGTTAATGGATGACAATTTGTTTTGATAATATCCTAATTGGTCTCAGCCGCAAGAAATTGTAATTCGAGAATAAGCGTCGATAATTCACATATCGATAAATATGAAAATCTATGCAATGTGTAATGTTTCATTCTGGCCTACATTGAGTATTTTAATAGGGATATATGTACTAATACTTTAGTATTTATTGCCGATATTAAACAAATTAATTACAAAAGTATTATAATCGATAATATATCGATATACATATGTGGAAATACATGTATTCTCAGTTAAGTAAGTAAGCTCACTTTTATGACATGAATGGAGTGATGATGAAGCATATGGTATGTATATTTGCTTAAAAATACCTCTAATATATATCACGATTGATATACATGAAATCACATATAAATTATCTGCTCAGTTAATAGAGTATTAAACTAGATATTATGGCTTATATTACAACAATGTCGATAAAGAATATCCATTTCGATATATACAACTTTATATGCAATATCGATCAACACGATCGATATCGATATAGATACCTGAGGACAACATTAAATGACTAATTCTTCGTATTACATCTTGAGCGACAGAGCATCGATATAAATACATATGCATATGCAACTTACATACTATCTTCATATTGCCTGAGGACTTGGCTCAGTTTATGTCTTAAATAAATTAGCTTCATTGAGAAGCCTAATTATTATTGATAGTTCAACAATACTTTATTTAGCAATTGTCTCTACTGTATATATCAGATGTATATCGGATAATATAATGGTCTTTCACTCACCTGAAAGATTCGCTTACTTTATGGCTGCTATTGAGTGGCTTCATTGACAACTTTAATTCGAATCTGGGTGGAGTCTGATGAGCATTGGGGGTCGCCGACTCTAGTTTGTGTTCTGTTGGCTCGCTCTGCTGTTGTGTTTGCCCAGGTATGCGTAAATATTTGAGTGTCGTCTATATGTCAAACCGCTCCTAGACTGTGGGCTATCAACAACTTGCGGCCTCAGCTCGATAAACAGAGCGCTTGCTGGGTAAAGAGCGTGCGCTAATCAGGCTGCGGGGCATTCGAGTGTGCAGCTGTTGGCTTTGCGGTTTCCATTTGCCCATTTAAATGCCGGATAAATACTTGATGGGGTCGAAGCGGGCAGTCCAAGGGTGATGTGTGTGTGTGTGTGTGGGTGTGAGTGTGGGTGTGAGGGGGAGAGACGCCCATAAAATAAATCTGGCCAAACGAAACCGCAGACGAGTTTAAATGAGCCATTCGATTTATAGAAGGGCTCAAAAACGAAAACTCAATCTTCGTTTCACTTCTTTTTGTCTAGCAGCGGGCCGCAGTCAAGAGTTGACCAGGAGCTGCTACGCAAGATTAATGTGAGCCGCAATAAATTGCTGCAAATGTAAGCAAATCACGAGCTCTACACACACACACACACACACACTCTCTCTCTCGTGTATACAGATACAAATTTATGAAACAAATGCAAAGTGCTCTATTTGCCAGAAGGCTTTGAAATTAATTGCAATTTCAAGTCAAACGCTCGCCAAGTGGTTGAATAAAAATAGATTAGTAAATGAGTAAATGAGCTAAATAAACATAATTAACAACAACAGCAACAGACAACAGACAACGGAGAACAGAGAACAGCGAGCAATTTACATAGTCGGAGCATCATTTCAATTAACAAAATCATTGCGGCCAATTAGAGAAAGCAAACAACAGCAACAATCTGCCAAGCGACAAAAGCAACAACAACAACAACTACAACAAGTTGAGTAATTTAAGAAAATGTTCGTGCTTATTGACAATGCTCTGTAAGCCATCTAACCACTCCTGCCCCTACACCTACCCCTACCCCTACCCCTACCCCATTGCCCATCTCATCAGCCACCACCCTCCCTCCCGGCCAGCGACCCACAAGAAGCCAGCAATCGTAAACTCTTTCAACAATTTCATTAATGAAGCCGACTGCGACGCCTCGGAGGCGACGAAGCTGAATTAAATTATGCTAAATGCAAAATTATTTTGTTGCCTTGTTTATGCGTCAGCAAACAAGTTCTCTTTTTTCCCGAACACTGAGCACTGCACCAATGGCTGCGCTACATACATAAATATGTACATAAATACATACATATACATATATATGTACGCAGTTGTCAATGTAATTACATCTGCATCTGGCTCATCAGCTCCCTCTTTCTTCTCTCTCTCTGTACATAAATATCTACAAATATTAGAGTATATACAAGTATCTATATCTATCGCTCTATAACAGAGGGTTTTATGGGATCTGTTTTCCACTATAATGCATATGTTCAGTTATATCTAAGGTATAATAACATCTGCATATATGTTTTTGATTACCATCTGATTCATCCGCCCTATGTCAATCTAACCGTATTCCCCTTTGTATTTTTATTCTCTTCTTTTGTCATCTTTCTTCTGTTCCATATCTTTCTCTATTTTTGTTGATATTTCCTCTGGATTTGTATCTTTTGTATCTGCTTTACGCAAGAATATCCGAATCTCTTTCTCTACACATATCTGTATCTGTATCGATTTCCTTATATACATCTTACTCTATTTCCTATTTGTATCTTTTTGTTCGTTTTCTCTTTGATTCTTCAAACCTTGTCTATCTATTGATCAATCTATCGATCCATTAATCAAACAGTGTCTGTTCTATTCTCAGATATCTTTACTCATGTCTCATACAGAAACAGATGTATCTGCATCAGTGACTCCATCTGCATCCGTATCTTTTCCTCAATCTGCAACTGTATCTTTTTCTCTCTGCTCAGCATCTTCATCTGCATATACTTTTCTGCATCTCTTAATTTGCTTAATGCGCAGCTTCACCCGCTCCATATCCTTCTGTATATGGGTCTATCTGTCCATATACATCTCTGTGCTGATTGCAGCTGAAGTGCATTCTCACTTCGAGGTGGCTTTGCTTGTTTTACTTTTTGTTTTTTCTTCACTGATTCCCTGCAGCTCAGCGTAAATGCTCTAGCTTAATCCAATTACCACGCTCAAGTTGAGCTCCCGCAGTAAATTTGACCGCCGCGAGTTGGGACTCTGCGCTGCGCTTCACATTGACCTACGACGGCCACGGAATTGAGCGGCTTGAAATATGGTAAAATGCTACAACATTATTAAAGAAAGTGGGCAGAAAATGTGTGCGCTGCTGCATTCGTTCCGCCCGCAAGTTTTTCCACATATCTGTCGGAGCGCGTTCGTCTCGCTCAGCAGCAAGCAAAATGAAGCTGTGAAGCCCCGCTGCACGCGTCTTTTCATCCGATTAAAAGAGACTTTGCCTTTTTCTATGCGACTCCGCTGGTTCCACTGTGCGGCAGCAGCAGCAGCGATAACAGATGCACTTGAAGTGCGACTCGAGCGAAAAATATGCTGGGAAAAGCCGAGCTCTGTGCAGCTAAATTAAATAGCTTGCCGAGCAAACTCGACTCCCACTTGTTTCTTACATAAGGCCAAAGGAAAAAACCAATTTTGACATATCGCCGGCATTTCATTTGGCCAAACTGCAGCTAAGCTTATAATTGAATTGTAAAAACTAAGGAAAAGCTAGCAAACACTTGTCGCTTGTCAAATTCGGAAAAGCCAACAAGTTCACTAAAATTATATTCAGAGTCGGGCATCCCTCCGCCCCAAGAATCATGTCGCCAGCTCCAAGTGCAATAAGAGTGTTGCCGGTGACATTGCCAGTTGATGCTGTGCTGCCTGACTGGACTGGCTGGACTGCCTGCCCAGTCGACAGTCGGCAGTCGAGAGCGAGCTACGTACGACGGATGACAACTGAGGCTGGCGGCCAATGCGGTTGTGAGGCATTGAAACCAATTAACGAACAATCA
Organism: Drosophila navojoa; assembly: GCF_054131105.1. Classification (NCBI taxonomy): domain Eukaryota; kingdom Metazoa; phylum Arthropoda; class Insecta; order Diptera; family Drosophilidae; genus Drosophila; species Drosophila navojoa. Next base: position 27,376,596 of record NC_142895.1, read on the forward strand.
ACTCCGGGCAGCCGCAAAATTCAAAATGCACAGCCAGTGGCCAGTGGCCAGTGCCCTGTCACACATACACACACATGCATGTGGGCTGTGCGTGTGTGCCTGTGCGCGCTTAAGCGAGCAACTTAATACATATACTTATATATACACACTAAATATATAATTTAAAATAAAGTGTGCGCCATTTATGCATGACAGCTGAAATGGGAAAACGCTTCAAGAAACCGCTACCTATACGAGTCGAGAAAGAAAGGCTTGAATGTCCTCCTATATATATGAGCTTGAACTTGGTATACATGTACATGGTATATGCCTGCATATATGTGCGATTAACTCTTAACTGGGTGTTAACAAATTGGAATAACTCTGACTACAGGTCGTCCATAGTTCGTCATTTTAATTGCAACATTTTTGTTACTTTATTATTATTTGTATTCATTTCATCACGAGCTCATTGCTGTTTATACGCTGAAGCCATTGCGAGTGGAAGTTGAGGGCATATAGGCTTTGGTAATGTACATGTAACGTAGAGTAGAAGGCGTGGCAGATCCTACGTAAAGTATATATCTTTGGTCAGTATAATAAGCTGCGTTGATTTAGCTATATCAATGTGTCATTGTCGCTGTTTCTTTGTCTGTATATTCGTTCATATGAACGCAGCGATCTCGAAAACTACCGAAGCTACGGTCTTGAAATTTTAAATATATATTTCTAATATACCATTCTTAGTACGAGCTTATCTTTTTTTTTTTCAATGACCTGCAGCAATCTCAAAATATCGATCTGAAAACTTCGGATTTACTGCGTAGATATCTGTGACTTACTCTGTAGATCTGTGTAATGTACACAGATATTGCATATATTTTGAATTTAGACTTTAGTTAAATAGAGTCAGTTAAATAGAGAATTAAATAAAAAGATTCGATTAGATTATTTGGAATATCAGCTCTTCCTAGAGCTCAAGGTATTTGCTAGTCGGGCATAGCATTTAGCATTCTTACTTGTTTGTTCTCGCTCGGAATGGCAATTCGCTCAAACGATTTAACATAATTTTAATAATGCACACGGCAATTTCCGTGCAAATAGGCGGCGACTGAAAAAAGAAACATTTTAATTAAAATATAATAACAATTGGCCAAAATGCTTTAGCCGTACAGCGAATACCCCGTACGGCCCAACCGAGGCGGAGAAGGGTATCTGTCAGGATCTATGTGAAAAGGGTTCATTAAGAAATAAATCATTTAATAGCAACGTAAAATTAAATTAAATTTAATTGTGCCTGAATTGAGTAAACACAAATACGCAACAACAAAAAAAAAAAAAAAAAAAAAAAAAAAAAAAAACACACAAAAAAACATTAAAAAAACATGAAAAAAGAGTGAGCAATATGAAAACATAAACATAAACTGCAATTAACCATAAGCGGTATCATCTGCCATAGCTAAACAAATAGGAAAGACAAACCCGATCCAAAAACAATCAACAAAATCAAAATTTAATCTGACAGCCAAGTGAACAGTTGACAAAAGAAATGAGATTTTAATTGATTTGCAAATCGATTAAGAATTCATTTCGCACAGCGACGTGACAAGGATGTGTTTCATTGTTTATTTATTTGACTCCAATATGACTATTATGCAACTGTATATATGTAAATGTATGTGTGTGTGTGCGTTTGGCATTTAAATTAGTCAGACTGTTGTTGCTGCTGTGCGGCAGGAGCAGCAGGAGCTGTCAGTCAGTCAGATTTCTTAATTATTGTGACTTTAAGCAAAAATCAATTTTTGGCATTTCATATCTTTTCTCTCTTTCTCTCTCTGTGTCTGTGTGTGGGTCGACCTTATGCATAGGCCAATCTATCCTATTAGAAGAGCTTGATTCTGAATACTAAAGCCGCTTAACGCTGCTGAGCCCAATCGAAGCAAGCTGCAAATATTTACAACAATTTTGTGAGTTGGAATATACAAATTTGGAGACAAATGAACGTTAGCTAAAATACATTTGTTGCCCAGAGTTGCAGAGGCGATTTGCATTTGTTCAAGCTTGAATTAATGCAGATATAGTCAGGCTTTGTTTGCCTCTGAGAAAGCGGAATTTAAATTTCTATGATCAGCCTTCACTTTTTTAATATATGGTCAATATCTTGCTCTGTGGTCTGTGGTCCCAAAGGCCCTTAGGCCTATAGTTATATATGGTCCCTTATCTCTAAAGTTCTATAGTCCTTTATTTCTATAGTCCTATAGAGTCCCATAGTCATAAAGTCTTCTAGTCTTATAGTCATAAAGCTCTATATATTTTCTATAACATTCGCTAGACCTATAGTTATATAGTCCATGGTCCCATAGCTCTAAGGACCTTTAGTCCTATAGATATTTGATTCTTTCAGCTTTTTGTACTATAAAACCATTCCATTATATACTATTAATAATTAAAACTAATTTTTCAAGGGCTTATAGATCCTCATAGACTATAGCCGATCTCTTGCCTAGATCTTATATTAAATATCTATCAAATGTGTGTGTCTAAGGAAAAAGGAATTCATCTTAACTCTGGCTTCATTTCGAAAGAAGTTTCGCTCTACAAAGGGTAACTTGTGGCTGCTTTCGTCGGGATTGGGGATCGGTTGCCTATAGGCTAAGAATACTTATTCATGTTATTGATTGAATATAAAAGCAGAGCTTGATGAGATTTCGCTGAAATTTCCACTCTTACAGCTGGGAGTGCTGATTCTCTTACGTGCAAATGTAGTCAGTCACACGGCTTAAGCCGCTTGACAGTTGTTAATTAATGTGCATCCTTGATGGTAAAATAAATAAATAAAACTGTAAAAATAAACAGCAACATTTCAAATTGCTCATAGTTAAAAAGTAATTATAAATAATTGATAAATGAAATGAAATAAATGCTTTGCCGCCAGCCCATCAAAAGCTTAAGCCATGCAATCAAGGCAAACAAAAACTATACAATGCATGTGTGGGTGTGTATGTGTGTACATGTATTGTATGATACACACACATACATGGGCAATATGTAAATCGTGCGCTCTGCTTAAAACACTGAGGCATGACGTTTTAAATTGCACACACAGCGCTTTAAGCTCAAATGATTGAAAGAGACTCATATCGGATCCCATTCAAGTGCAGGTCACAAATTTCAGTTGCAAAAAAAAAAAAAAAACACACACGCACACAACAAAATAGAAAACAAAAAACTAAGCACAGAAAAAGTAATTCAAGCTTTCAAATGGATACAACAAAAAATGTGTGAATGAACCGCGACGCGGGCGTTGCCAACAACTGAGGCAGTCACCGCGGCAGAGGCAGCTGCTGCAGCAGAGGTAGAGGCAGCGGCAGAGACGGAGGCAGAGACAGAGGCAGAGACAGAGGCAGCGACGGCGGCAGCTCTTGGCGGTCATTGTTCCAATTTCTAACCTTTTTTTTTCATTTTTATATATATATTTTTATTTTATTTATTTTTTTCAACTCTGTCTCTCTCTCCTGGTCTATGCACGTATGTTTATGTGTGTTGAGGAGATTTTTTCAAGTGTTGTTGTTAATTTGTTTGGCAGTGGCGCGCATTTTTCACAGACACACAAACACACACACACACGCAGCTAAGAGAAATGCCAACGGTGTGTGTGTGTGTGTGGTTAGTAAAATAATAAAAAATACAAAAACCGGCTACAACGGCGACCGGCTACCCTCTGCTGCCTGGCCGCCCTCCTGGCTGCTAAATGTCTAACCAGTTGTGTCTATGGGCAGAGCTGCTGTTGTTGTTGCTATTTTATGACTCTGGATTGGTGTTGTGCATAGAAGCCTGAAGCAGCCGCAACGCCAACACCAACAGCAACACCAACAACAACAGCAACAGCAACAACAACAACACCGGCAACAGCAACAATCACTGCCACAAAGTACAGCAGTTTAAACATTTGTATTCGTGCCTGTGGCTCACATGTCAGGTTGACCAGCCAACAACAACAACAACAACAACAACAACAGCAGCTGCACACACACATCTCTCTCTCTCTCTTTCTCTCGCTCTCTGTCTGTCTGTCTGTGTGTGTGTGTGTGTGTGTGTGTGCGAGTAAAAAGGGTTTTAAGTGGTAAACACGTTAAAGAAATGCACAAAACGAGCGAAATGGCAACGTACTCAACCCACATGACTTATGCAGCAGAAACAAATGCCAGAGCCCTGCAAAAAGTAACCCGAAAATTAAAATTTCTGCAAAAAAAAGTAAAAAGCAAAAACGAATTAACTCCAACCTAGAGAGAGAAGAGGAGCGAAAAAAAAACAAAAGCAAAAGCAACAACAGCAAAAGTCAAGTTGAAAACGTTTTAGCTTAAGCGAAAACAACAAGAAACAAAGCCTAAAATTCCATTTAAAATAAGAAATAAATAAAGTATATGCATGTTACATATATCAATATGCAAATATAGCAAATAGCAGCCAAAAATATAAAATTTACAGAATTTGTTGTTTTTTTATTTATATATATGTAAATTCTTACATTCTAAGTCCGGGTATAATAGTTTTCCTAAAATGTATGTAACAGGTGGAGGCGTGTCGGTTACAGACTGGCCGACCCGCTGAGCCCTGTCCGCCTGTTCGCATGCTTGAACACGTCGATCTCAGAGCCTTTAAGAGCTAGAGACATACATTTTTTACTGTAGGTCCATTAAGAGCACACGCTCTTTTCGCCTTTTTTTGATAAATCGTTAACTATTCTCGAGTTTGTGTTATCGACTATTCAAAATCATAACAAGTTATATCTCGTCCATGCTTAAATCTAGAGTTTTTAAATTTCAATTGTAGATTTATGTGAGTTTTGTCGAATTAATTAAATATAATTTTTTGTTATGTTTAGGATATCTGCTCCATATTTATGTTATGCAGATTATTGTCTTATTTCTCCATAACGAAATTGTTGCTTTAAGCCGAAACTAGTTAGATTATACTTCTAATCTTCGTATAGTCTATTCTGATTCGGATGAAGCTGCAGTCCAGATTTAATTATCTGATGAAAGCATCAGGATGGCATGCCCACAACTCTCATTTGTTTTTGCTAACTTTGATAAAATCCCTATATTTCCCTTTGCTTTCTCTATCCCCATCTATGTGGCTCCTTTGCTAAAAACTAATTTATGATTTATGTCATGTCTTTTTTCATGAGCTAAATAAATAACGAAATTGTCATGAAAACTATTTTTGATTGCTGTCCAATTGAAAGCACTCCTGGGAATAAGAGTTAAATCAAAAGCGTTTCATTAACACTCCTTGTCTTCGCATATCCAGGAAAGGACTGCTGCTGAAGCAGGTTTCGCAAAGGTTATTTCAAGACTGATTTGGAAAGCTGGATATCAATTTCAAGTTTCGCTCGCTGTACACAGAGAGGAGCATCAATGTGTGGCATATTAATGCAATTACAGCATTTTCAAGGTCTTTAAATCGATGCCCAGCAGCTGGCTTTGGTTCATTGAATGTTTTACACTGGCTCAATGCAATTTTCGATTGAAAGTCCAATTGAATTAAGGTACAACATTTGCTGGGAAAAATCAGGTAGATAAACGAGCGTGCCGATATTTTCCGACACATGGAGAGCCATGTTGTTGAAAAATACAGTTGGGTTTATATCACACACACGCACAAACACACACAGAGCAACACTAATATATTGACAGCCAGGGAGATTTTAACGGGCTACAAAACAGAGAGAAAAAACTATCCCCAAAAAATGTATAATGCCCCGGCAGCAGAGGGAAACAAAACTAGGGTTTCACATAAAACTAAGTGGTAGAAAATGCGCCAAACATGCTTGTCCAACAACAACAACAACAATAACAATGAAACAATGTTGTTTTTTGGCCACATAAAAAGTATAAAGCAAAATAATATGTATGTATATATAAATGTGTGTGTGTGTGTGTGTATAAGCAAATGAAATGAAATTAAGCTGGCGCATAATTGAGCGCGAAAATTGTTTTCACATAAAACTAAAGTGAATTTAATTACGCACAGCCATAAAACATAATGAGATTGAGATGAAAAGAAAAGAAAAACGGGATTTGATTTAATAATATTTACGAGTAAATATAGTTAGGAGTGTGTTAAAATCAATTTGCTTAGCTCTGCGCAGCTCGCATGACAATGAACCGAAAAAGGGCCAAAAGTGCGACAGAGAGCGAGACCGAGAGTGAGAGGGAGAGGGAGAGGGAGAGGGATAGGACGAGTCTGAGCACGTGTTGAGTGATGTTTGTCTAAGGTAAATGCGTGAGGAGCAGACAGCCGAGACAGATGTGTGACGCACTCGTATCTCCAGGTAATCAGACGAGCAGTTAGAGTACAGCAGGTCGGCTAATTGGCACTTTGATGTGGGCAAGAGTCCGTTATAGAAATACGAGACACCAGCGAAGGCATCAATGCATATGATTTATTCAAAAACATGTGAGCGAATTATTTATTTTGCCATCCAATCTAAACATTTTATGCTCTGGACATTTTTGTATTCTTTTTTCTTGTTCGGTTTTCTTTTTCAATTTTTGCAAATATTTAGCTTAAAAATCAAATGAATTTCAAAGGCAAAGCTCGACCGCTGTTGCCATCCACACATATTGAATTGGAAATAGTTGCGTTTGCTTTACATAGAATGTGTAATGCAAATATTTGTGCAAATTATTTCGGGCACAAGCAGAGAGCGGCTAGCAGGAGACGGCCAGCAAGGCAGGGGACAGCACGCGGCAAGTGGCAAGCAGCAAGTTTTAGCCAAGTCCACGTCATGGCCACATCATTGCGTGCCGTTTGCCGTATTGCATTCAATTTAACGCACACACACACACGCACACACACACATAGATAGTATCTTCATCGCATCGCAGTTCGTTCAACTCTTGTTCACACCATAGCGCCAAACGCGTTCCCCTCCGCCTGCCCCTGCGTCAACGTCTGCGTCTGCGTCTGCCTTTGCTGCTTCAACGTCTTTTGACTTTGAAGTGTAAATTTTTGTTTCAGCTACTTTAACAGCTTTAACCCCTCCCAGCCGCCCCTCGGCCCAGCCCTCGATGTCTTCTCGCCTGACGGACATGCGCGAAGTTTTTGATTTGATGCTCGTACGCTAATTCAATTAGATTTATATGCGGCATTTGACATGGTCTCCCCACTCACCAGTCCCTTCTCCTGCACCCTGCTCGCCTTTGCCAGCTGTTGTGCTGGGCTCGTGTCTCGTGCGTTGGTTTATTTATTCCTGGACATGTCGCTAAATGGGTTTTCTTGTTTTCTCCAAATCAGATCATGGCCAATAAATCAACACTCGATTCGATTTGTGTGCACCAGGCAAATTGATTTGCCAGCAAACATCAACGAGCCACACTTTTCTTTTGTATGCCAAAGGGGTGTGAGAGAGGCTAACCCCCTCTTTCTCTCTCTCTCTGTGTGTGTGTGTGTGTGTGTGTGTTCAGCTTCCGCTGTTGTCCATATCAATTGATGATAATTTATAGAAAAAGCTAGAGTCAATGACAGGCAGCAGCAAACAAGCCGAACATCATGTAAATAACTAATCGAAAACAGGCTTTCGAATTAGCTAGCAAACGGGTTGCAGCGGAAATTGTTAATTTCTGCAGAGCTTTAATTATAGTCCAGCAGGAGCGCCAGGCACACTGTGTCACAGCTGCACACAGCAGAGCGGCGAATCCAGCCTGACTGGCTGCCCCGGCCAGGCCTAGCATTATATGTAGACATCACGTATGCGCCCTGTCGGCCGCATTCCAAACACGCCCAGTGAAGCTATAGCAACTAATGCAGCAGAGCACGGTGGCAAGCTGAATGTCAATCGGCACATGAACTGCCAATTCAAATGAACCACCGACTCACTTGACTCGGCTGACTTGCTCCACTTGCTCGCATCGCTGGCCCCTTTGGGCTTCCCTGCTTCTCTGGCCTTGAATATACAGTGCTCTCCCTCTCTCTTTCTCTCGCTTTGCCTGTTGTTTACTTTTTTTGTTCATTCTAATTCTTTGATTGAGATTCAGAGTCAGTCAGTCAGTGTTTGATTGCGCTTCGCCTTTTTGCACATTGCGTATTTTGGCGCATTTAATTGAAATTGACATTTGTCGATCATAATTCTGTTTCTTTGACACTTGGCTTGCTTATTGGAGTAATTGAATTTCCATCGATGCAATCGACCTTCTACATGTGTATCATCATCATCATCATCATCATTATCAAGACTGTCAGTGTCATCATCATCATCATCATCATCATCATGATCATGTTCATGATCACCACCGAATGCACAAAAGGCAAACTCTGACAACAGACGCAACAATGTTGATTTAATTAGACGTGCACAGCAAGTCAAATTGATATCGAAAATTCGTCAACGTTGTCGCATTTTCTAACACGTATTACAGAGGCGAAAAACAGCGGCAACAACAACATCGTCTGCAACAACAACAACAGCAACAGCAACAACAACGACAACGACTATAACCATACAGAAACAGACAGTGACAACAATGATGACAACGACAATGACTCTGGCAGCCGCTCGGAATGCCTGGCAAAGCCAAATGATGGACTAGCGAATACCCTAGATTGAATCGTCCATAAGATGATTTAACGAGTTTGTTTACGAAACATAAATATGAAATATAACAGCATGATTAAGACTTGATTGATATTTGTATTGATTGCTATGAAGTGAATGAGGGACTATTTAATCAATGTAAATGAGATCTTTGACTATAAAGCCTTCATTGATGGTTCTATCGATTGATATGAAATCATTTAACAAAGTTGAAGTATGGGAAATTAAAGAAAAGAAATTCCAAATTTTTGTAAAAAAAATTCCAATACTAAGAATTAGTTAAGTATTTTTCTGCTAATAGCAAATTCTTAACTATTAAAATTGATGCATATTATATTAATTGGATTTAATATTGAGATATATAAAATTGTGTTAAGCATAAAGTTTAATGATGACCAGTCAAGAACCGGACGAACGTTATAAGTGGGACCATTATAATCTATTATAATCCATATAAATATCGAAAAAAGAAAATAATAATAATAATAGTTAGATGTGAAGTAAAGAAAATTTAATAGCATAACATGGCAATGTAAGAGGGAGGCAGATCCAATTAATGGAATTTGACATTAATAATAATTTGTAGTTAAATTAGGTAATATGGTTATATCTTTGCATCAGTCAGAGCATCAATCTGATTCACCTGTCTGACTGCATTGACTGTTGATCGACTGAAAGCACATAGAAGAGAGGCGGCAGGTTACCATGTGAAGTCCTTCTCTCCAGCCATCTCTTCAGCAAAGGCAGAGAATACCAATACCAATCATCATAATACATCATACATCTACTTTCTCAGCTTAAGTATTGCTAATCAATCTAATCAACTTAGAAATAAATCTTGTCTCCCTGCTACAAATTTCAACATTTACACTACGAACAAACTTGAGACTAGCTCTTTACTTTAACGTGACTCTTAGCCACTTTTGCCTCTGCTACTGCTGTAGCCAATATACCCGCTTTGGCCAGTATCTCGCAAGAGCAGCTGACGTCAAATTGCTAAAGTGTCAGCAGCGTCTGCAGAGAGTCGCCAGCTCCATTTACCGTCGTGCCAGTCATTGTTCATTTGGGTTTGGGTTTGGGTTTGAATTTGGATAGAGAACTGGCTCTGGTCATTCACATCGTTGCAAGCACCCAAGTGCAAGTGAGTGCGCGTGTGTACGAATGTGTGTGTGTGTGTGTGTGAGTGTATTTCATTCATCTTTATATGTTGTGCGTGCAGAAATTCAACAATTGCAGAAACTGAAACTTTTGCTTTGAGCTGCTTTGAGTCTCGCAAGCACAAGTCATAAATATGAAAATAAAATGTGCACACGTTGCTCTCGTCTTATATTGTTGCTGTTGTTGTTGCTGCTGCTGCTGCTGCAGACATTTTCGATGCTTAATATGGCAATGCATTTTGGTTTCTTAATGCGCCTGGGCCTGGGTGCGCCACTGGGAGGCATTCAACTTGCGCCTCGCCGTCTCATTTAATTTGATTTCATTACTGTCCGTAGAAGTGAATCAATTTTACTTTTAGCCATTTATATGTATATCTGAATCTGAGTGTCTTTCTGTCTGGAGTAGAGTTCAAGTCCTCGCGGTATAAATCGAATTGTTTTGCTCGAGTCAAGTCGAGTCTTTCCCACTGCATTGCTTTGTTTCTGATTAGAGCAATTTGCTGCAGCTCGCTCTCTGCAGACTCTCGAGTAGTTCCATCTGCCTCGGCAAGAGTCGCTCGCTCACTTTCACAAATAATTATTGGAATGTAATTTGCAGCGATTAACGTATCATTCGTTCCTTTTCGACTCGACCCGCCTCGACTCGCCTCGGCTCGGCTTGGCTCGGCTCGGCTCTTGACTCTTTGTTTGATTTAATCCGCGGTTGACATGCAATTTCATTCAATTATCATGATTTAGTGCGCCGCCTTCGGCTGAGCGGGGAGACCTTTGCATTACGTATCAGGTCTGGCACCCACATTTTGTTTTCGCCCAGCGCCGCCCACCCGGCGCTCTGCATACACAGCTCTGGCCCGCTCGCCTCCCATGGCGCTGCCGAGTCTCGTCTAACAGCGTGGGAAAACTAGCAAGCTGTATTCGCAAAAAAAAAATAGATAAAAAGATAAAAAAAAAAACCAATGCAATTATTCAATTTGCGGCCGCATCGCAGCACAATCAAACGATACATCACTTATACGGCCCGTAAGCGAGGAGCAGGAGCAGAGCCGTGCCAGGCGGGATGCCGAGCAGCAAATGCCCTTTATTAAGAGTAGCCAGAGATTAGTCTCGTTGCCAACGAAATTTCACTCCATATATCACGCATACGACCCGCTGAACGAAAGCTAACGCCCTTCGCGGGATGACTTTGTCAAAGTTTTCTTTGACTTGTTTTTCTTTCGCTTGCGCGGGCTGCAAGATGGAGAAACTTCATTTTAAACTCGCCCATTTGACAGTTTCCACATCAACTCCCAGCCAGGGCAGACCCTGCTAGGGAAGTATATCAAATTATTTTTGCACGTGCTGAAACTAATGAATTTGCTGCGCAATATCACTTAAATAAAGCACAAGAGTCATGCGAACTACGACTGCCTTCTGCCCGCCTCCTGCCTCGCTGTGTCGCTGCCTGCCTGGATTAAAAACCAAGCGACGCGTAATGCGAAATTAAAACCAAATTTGCTGGCTAAAGAATCGCTCAGCCGCAATTTGCCAAGCTCATAATAATCGTTAGCTCTTTGCTCTCCCTTTTCTCAGTCCACCTTGATTAATGTATTATGCTGACGCTGCGTATACGCAATATGCAGTGGCAGCGGCGCATTATTTGCATTTGCAATAACCAAATAGCATAATGAAAATACCGACTAACAGATGTACGCCAACATTAAATCCATTTGCAGCTTATGTTTTTTATGTCTCTCTATGAATACATGCATGTGTGTGTGTGTGTAAATATTTATATGCATATGTTGTATAATGCTCGAGTAGAGTAGTAGTAGAGTGAATTGCTAGGGCGTCGCATCGCTCGTCCCTTGGCAGAAATATGCAGCAGGAAATAAACGACAAAATGACACTTTTGGGGTGACCATATTTATGATGTGTGTGTTTTTCTGGACTAAAAAATAATTTGGTTGACAAAATAAATGCACGCAGACAAAGCTGAGAGGACGCTGCAAAGAAGTCCAAGTCAAAGGCAGAGGCCAAAGCAAAATAGTTAAGCACATTACCAACGGAACCAGGGCGCCAGCAGCAACGACAACAAAATATAAATGGAGAACTGAGAATAAATGAGAATGGCGCTCAAAGAGGGAAAAAGCAAGAACTTGGTTGAGCTCCTATAGAAACTCTGCTCTCATTCAATCGATTGATAAGATTTAACAAATATAATTCCCAGTTGAGGATATCTAAAATAAAAGATAGGCGTATTAGAGTACTCAAGTAATTAGGGTGGTCCCAGACATAAGAATATAGGTATAAGTTCAAATTGAACATATAAATTTGAGTGAATTTGCCCCAACACATAGAATAGTTAAGATCTCTATGAATCTTAGCTTAGATGTAAGCTGAACATATCTAAGCTAAGATTCATCTAGTATTCATATTGGTAGTTTCTATACTCATATAGGAGATTTTACTACTAGGCAGAGATGATTTACTCCATTATACGCCAGATTTCGATAGGTCTAGCTGAGTAATGCTCAATTAAGAACCGATTCTCAGTTGCAGACTGAAATTTTGAAAACGCTCAAATTGATATATCAATTGCTGTTCCTGGAGATGATCAGGCTCACAGAACTCATATTTCTATGATGTGTCTTGAGTGAGCAAAGCAATAGAGCTGTGTTATTTTTAGACGAAAATTGGAATTGATTTGTTGCTCATTTATTTATTTAGTCTTTCATGTATCCTGTCACTTTATCTAAACAGAAATTTATAAAATATTATTTTGAAGGTTGCGAAAGATAGCAACAAAGAATACATTACTTAGGGGCATAAAGAACTATGGAGCAAAGTTAGTACAAATCTACTTGCAGTTAATATTTGAAAGTTATTTTAAGCCAACACTCAGTGGGCATTTGAGTCTGCTCCATGTTCTAAGAGATCTTTGGGCAGCTGTTGCTGATACCAAATTTGGTTGAACATCTCTCATGGTATCAATCTGTAGAATCAATATGATGCCTTCAAATTTGGCAACTTTGAGGTCTTCTTCGATGTTTCTGACTCTCACATATGAAGTTTCGATTATCTTGCGTAACCTTAATGATTTCGTTAAAGCATCTGCTGCTTGTTCTCTGAGTATATTTGTTGGGGGAAGTATAGACTACTATCTTCTTTCCAATATTTTGTACTAGAGCTAGAAATGCATATCACATGCAAACTATGATTAAAAGTTGTAATTAAAAAAAAAAAATCGAATGTCAACTTTGTGCAATTCATTTGAGAGCAATTAGCTTGGCTTAATGTGGCTTACCCTGCTTATCTAGAGAGATCCATGCATGTATATACATTTAATATTTGGATTTATATCGCAAGTCATGTCTGTTTGAGCATTCGCTCAATGCGATGACACTTTGCAGCCCTGAACTGAAGTTTATACGCAACGATGTGCGATGCACATTTGGGAGATTTAGTAGCGTATAAAAATTGCAGAAAAACACAAGCGCTGGGCGAAGAGCGGAGCATTGAGTGGGTGGGTGGCTGGCAAAAGAGCAAGTGCGACTGTGAATTCGCAACGGTGGTGGTGGTGGTGGGGCCATGTGTGGGGTATCAGGCGAGACTGCTGCAAATTTGAAAAAGCAACATGGCAAAACATTGAAGCCATCTCTTGACCACTTTCAACAAATGCAACATGACCAGCCATCTGCCTCTGTGTGTGTGAGTGGGTGTAGCCCACTCTGAGTGAGTATGTGTTTGTGTTGCTGCGTGTTTGTGTGTTTGTGTTTGCGCTCCAGCAGATAGTGCGCCGAAAGCAGCTTAACAACTCAAACTTCCTACCCACTTGGCTCAGGGGTCCACTGACTCAATAACATGCCTTTGCTCTGTCGCTGCTGCTGTCGCTGCCAATTGCCAGCGCTGCGACGTCGACGACAATCGAATTTGTGTGTCAATCGGCAATAAGTCGCACCAACAGTCCTAGACAAAATCTAAACGTGTGAGCGTGCTGGCAGCATCCACCCAATGGAAAGAATATCAGGAAACTCAAGTCTGGAACAGGGAATTAATCAAGCACTAGAAAACGAAATATTTACTTTAAAGTTTGTCCACAAATTCTATACATTTGTACAGTATACACAGTGCACTCAATATAATATTAAATAATAATCAAGGAGAGTTTGCACTTTAGTAAAAATTAAATGACTTAAAATCAAGTAAAAGTAAAAATAAATAAATAATTACAAATAATAATTAAATCTACTTTTATTTTCCTGTGACTTTCCACTTTGTGTCTTTTAATTCGAATCAAAAATAGAGAGAAGAAGAATAAGAGAACGCAACGCATTTAACTCCATTAGCCTCTAATCTAATGCATTCAATGCAAAGTGCTTAGATATATATTTTCATTTGAATAGAGAATGCATCGATGGCAGTCAGTTTTGTTTTCATTGCGAGCTCTATAATCTCACATTAAACATTTATGGCGAATCGTAAATAAAGTATTTGCTGCTGCTGCTTGGCCTGGCCAACTGACTCCGAGGCTGACTCTGGGGCTGAGGCCGAGACTGCAAATTAAATGGAAATAAAATGCAGCCAGTCGGGCCATGAAAAGTGGTTGAAAAACTGAAGAAACTGGGCTAGCCTGCGAATGATGTTGCAGTGCCACATAAAAGCGTTCACACACGTGCAAAACCCACACACACACACACACACGCACACACACACATACACGCACAGAGAGCAGGCGAAAGAAGAAGATAAGTTATGAGCAATTCTTTTTAAACGTTTTCCTAGTTTGTGTATATTTACCTTTAGGATTTATGAGATTAGTTGCCGACATGCACGACTCACACACACACACACACACACACACACACGCATGCACAAGCATTTCACAAGATCTCCCTCTATGTGAGTGTGTGTGTGTGTGTGTGTATTATCCATAAGTTGAGGAAAGCTTGCAACGAGTGCGACTGCAAATGAAAGCAACTCGTAATTGCATGAAATGCAAGTGGAGCAAGTGAGATAAGCTCAGTCAGTGGGCTCGACTAGCAGATACTCTAGATGCGTGAGATACGAACACAGATAGTATGCATAAGCTTTAAGGTCTACCAGGTAGACTATGTAGCCCAATACACTCCATAGCGCTTAGACTGCCTACAGGGTATGCACATACTTAATGCAGCTCATAGCGTCACACACACTGATTGTGGAGCAAAGGGAATTGACAACAGACAGAGACAGAGACAGATACAGAGAGGAAAGGAGAGGCAGAGTGTACGAGAGAGAGAGAGAGAGGGAAAGAAAAGATGCGGCACAGCTGTATTAAGCTGTATTGCACAAAAGACAGTCATCGATGCTGTCGTGGCCCGGGCGAGCGCACACAGTTTCATTTGAAGTGCAGCCACGCGATGCGCACCACTGGAACCACCAATAGCGCATTACTATTCCTTTGCGTTATGCTAGATACTGTCAGTGCGGAAAGGGGAGAAAATCGTTTCTTGACCTTGAATTTGAATCCCTGCGAGCTGCCAAGTGCGATAACTTGGCTTAAGTCTTGGCTAAGCTTGGCTAAATAAACAAGAATCGGTCAAATAATATTTGTGAACATAGCTCGGATCTGAATACTCGGAATTATTTACTTCTTATTCAAATATGATTACCATGAATACATATTGAAATGCATAAATATCTCTTGCTACCATTTAAGGGAATGTGACCTATGCCGAAAATTGGTGAATATGAATTCTTAAGAAGACAAAAGACAGAGCTTGGGGCTGGCGAGAGTTGTGGGACTTAACTATCAGGGATAGAGGTGTTCAACTATCGATAGTGCGTACCATTGATAGTTTTCCGAAACCCACGATAGTGAGCGATAGGGTTATCGATAATTACTATAACTATTGAGATATGAATTTTGTTTAATTTTAATTTTCTCTGGATCCTGAATTCAACATATGAACTTTCTGGTTCTTCAGCCGTATCCTGCAGACTGAGATGGCTAGCCCTGGCTAGCTAAATACACGCTCAGACTCCGCGGAGTAGGAGGAAAAGTCTACCTGGTTAACCTAAAAGAAAATTTGTCAAACAAATGAATGAACATGTAATTTATTTCAGTGATGCGCACACACAACTATCGCTGGCACTATCGCTCATTGTCAGTAGTGCAATCACAGCGATAACTCCGATAGTGCCATCGCTATCAGAGCTAAGCTTCAAGTTCATATTTGCTTGAACTTAAATAATTGAAGTTTTAGTATTTGTGTCAATTGTTTGATCTGTGTCATTCAAATGTGAAATTGTCGAGCTGCTCTAGGAGATGCCTCCTTTGCCATTGACTAAACTCACCAGCTTCAGGCCTCATAAGCAGAGCAAATAAATAGTTTATTCAGCCAGCTCAGCTTTAGCTCTGCTTAGGCTAATTATGATGCTCTCCATGCTAAGAATATTATTGCAATTAGCTCGTGTGTGCATCCATTACAGGCGCCAACTGCAGTGCCTGCCCTCGCTGCTGGCACTGAAATATTTTGATTAAAACATGTTTATGCGTGTGCGTGTATGTGTGTGCGAGTGCATATGTGTGCGTGCGTGTGTGCGTAAGCTCATAAATAGAACATGTTGAAGCTGCAGCTACAAAATGCAAATTTCGTTATTTGTTCTGTTGAACTGGGAAAGCAATGGAAATTAATTTCGAGAACTTTGGCCGGATGGTGGTGGAGAGTGAGAGTGGACGGGGGGGTATGGTGCAAACATTTCACAATAATTATTGCAAATTGCATTTAATTTCAAAAATATGTTTTATAAATCGAACATTCCTTTTGTCTTGCAGGTAACTATGAAACACACGCACACAAACACATGTGCATGCGAGCCCATATCTAGTGTACAGCAACAACAACAAGTGATTACGAGTATTAGACACGGCCAACTGCGCTCGTGTCTGCATGAGGTAAGCCTTTGATGTTTCACCTGGCTCTGCATCAATCCAACGATGAGCTGGGCGTGCCGATCCCCCGCCCCTCGGTGGCCCCGACTATCAATAAAAAAGACACACACTAAGCTCCCACATGGCAGGCCTTCATTTTAATTAGGCGTTTGTGCTGCCAAAAGAGAGAGGGAGAGAGCGAGAGAGAGAGAGGGAGAGAGGGATAGAGGTGGGTGCTTTGACTTGACTGCTAATTTATTTGGCACTCACAGCGTTGACGTTCGACCTCGCTCAGTGTCCGCGTCAAAGGGCAACTACGTGGCGCAAAGCGAAGCATCCGATACCCAGTCTCGACTCCTGCTCGTGCTCCTGCTCGTGCTCCCACTCCTGCTGCCGTGCGAATTATGGCGAACGTAGCACATGCCACACATTGCAACGAGAGGGATTTTGGGTCTGACAGGGTTATTAGCAAACGTCAAATCCACCAATTTGGCCCGGCGACAGCCCGACATTATTTTTACCTTGCTCATAATTGGGGAGCTTACAGCCAGTCGGCCGATTGCAATTAAAAACGCAAATTTATTCGATTGCCGCAGGCAGGCTCTTAAGCAAACTACAGAGTATGCCATTGTTCGGTCTGTCGTCTTACATAAAACCCTTTCACACACACATACATATGCATACATTTTCCCGATCTATACTCCAACTTTATCCTAGCTGTCGAGCTTTATTTTCTGTTTAGTTTTTGCCTTTGTGGCTGCTTTCCTTCTCTCTCTCTCTCACACTCTCTCCTCTACCTTTTTTCACTATTTGTTTAGAAAAATCAAAGTGCACTTTAGATTGCCAGCAACGGGAAGCCGAGTTCATGGACATGGCTTTCAGTGTGTGTGAGTGTGTGTGGCCAAACAAAACGAACAGCAGAAAAGGCGAATGCCATAAGTTGCAATCGAGTTTCGTATCTTAATAGTTGGGCCAAGCCCCAAAAAAGTTTCGTCTGCGGCTGAACACCCCCACTCCCTCTCCCTCTCTCTCCCTCCCTTTCATTTGGCTCTGTTGTCCATTAAGAGTTGGCTTAAACGTTGCTGCAATTGGTAATTAATACAAGCAAAATGGTCAACAGAGGGCTGCCACAAAATTCATAGCATACTTATGTGCGTCAGTGTAAAGGTAAAGTGTATTCCGGTTGACAGCTGACAGCCTGTTTGTATCCATTGTTGCAGCTGCTGCAGCTGCTTCTGTTGCTGTTGTTGCTGTTGTTGCTGTTGTTGTTGTTGTTGCTATTAGTTGTGTTGTTGACAGCTTAGACTGTAGTCATCTCGGCATGGAAGCGTGTGCCTGCAGCCAGCCAGCCACACAGCCAGACGTCGTTGTCGTTGTCGTTGTCGTTGATGACGAACGAGTAAATTAAAATTCAAAACAATTTTGCTATGACAAATTCCATTTTATGGCATCAAAATTATGCAATAAATATAAACCGAAATCCGTAACTAACAATGTGACAGAGCGAGTGAGTGAGAGTGAGAGAGGGAGAGAGGGAGAGGGAGAGTGGCATTGGGATTGGGATTGCGAGGCAAAGCTGTAGAATAGGATTTTGAGTTATAACAACAAAACGACGTAAACAAAATGTTGCAAAACAACAGCAAAGCTCCAGCATATGCAAAGCCCGCCTGCATCTCTGCACGCTCCACATCCCGTTAGTATGCGTGTGTGTGTGTGTGTGTGTGCAGCATGGCGGTGTGTGGACGCAGATAACGTTGGCATTACGTCAGGATAACGTTGAAATTACATTTTTCACACAGACTGGCAATGTAGTTCGTGGCGGAGAAATGGCGCCCGGGCAGGCGAGTGGGGCGTGGCAGAGGGGTCGTCTGACACTGACCGGCACACACATGCAAATTTAGTTCAAGCAACAGCACACACACACACACACACACACACACACACACACAGAGTTAAGCCTGCTGACAACGGCGGCCACAAAACACTGCGACTGGGAGCTGGAGCAGGCATCCAAGTTTTCAAGGCATGTCCATGGCTGCATCAGAATATGCCGGCACTCACTGGCACACGGACAGACAGCTCCTTGCCTTTGGCTTCAGCTCGGCCAGGCAGCTGCTCGACCTGCCGCTGACACATAAGGTGCATATTATTTCTATTATATTTTTGCATGCATTTGGAAGAGGTGAGTGCGACTGCCAGCTGCCTGAGCACTGCTGCGTCGTCTCGTCATTCTCATGCGCATGCCAAAATCCTTAATGTGCGAATTAAAATAACACACACGCACACACACACACACACATGTAAATGCATATATGTATCGCAATGCTTTGCATTTGCTGAGTGAGCGAGGGGGCAGCACTGTCAGAAGCAGCTTAAAGCTTTGCTGGTCACATCTACAAAAATAATACAAATAAAAAAAATAGAGCCAAAAGGCAACAACAGCAACAACAACAACAACGAGTGCCACAGCAACGTCAAATGAATTCCATTTGGCAAATAAATAAATCCTAAAAGTATGCAACGTTTTCTTTGGCACATTCAATTGCTCTTCTCTAATTATATGCGCACACACACATACACGCACACATGCATATACTTTTGACAGCTGCTGCTCGAACATTCCGCTTCTTCTCCTTCGATTTTAGTCAATTGAATTTCCGTCACACATTCATTTCCGCTCCGATGCCCCCAGTAGAAGTCACTCGAATGCGAAGAGTCAACGAGTTATGCGACATTGATTTTCGGCATCAAACAATGCGGATTCAACATGACTTCAATTAGCTGCGAGTAAAAATTGAAATGCATAAATGCTTTTAACGTGTACGTTTAATGGATTGCATGTCTGACTGATGGCCATCGTCGATCCGAGCCGAGGCTCAGCATGTGCGGGCCTTAAGCTCTCGGCCGGGTCAAGACTGGACGCCGATTGGTGGCTCTCGGCTCGGAGCGTAATGAAAAGCATTTAAGTGCAATTTCGATTCGAAGCCGAAAGACTTTGAAAGGCATTTTGCGTAGGCCTTTGAAAAGGCAAAGGCCGAGGCCTCGCATCCCTTTCCCTTTTCATTTCGGTCTCTGCCTCTCTTTCTATGTGTGCGTGTGTGTGTATTGAGACATTCAGCAGAAACTTAAGAGTTTTATGCAATTAATTCGATTAAAAGGTTACCACAGTCAAGTGGGAAAGGACTCGCCCTGGCCGCTCCAGTTCTGTTTGGCCAACTTTTTGAGCCGGCTGAATGACTTTCCGGCCGCTGGCTGCTGTCCTCTGCACAATGGCTCAATGCTGGATCAAATTATGGTACATCAGCAGTTTGCATTTGAGGTGTGGTCGGAGTTTGCTCATTTGCGAAGCGTTATGCCCGCCATCGCTGCGTCAGTGCGGTTAAAGCTCAGCCCAACAGCCCAACAGCGCCGCAGGCCCAGTGCCCAGCAGGAGCAAGGGAGGCCGACCGCACGGCAGCATTAGCAGCAGCTGTGTCAGCGAACCTTTTGCAGCAGGCCTCGGGCTCTGGGGGGAGGGGGATGGGGAAGGGCCCAGCCGGGCCGACACGAAAACCGATTATCTACCGCAAATATGGCCACTTCCGCAGCAGCATGAATAGGAATTCCGCTCATCTGGGCGCACAATAAGACGGACACCGACTGATGCCGTATTGATTTTGCCCGCCTGTGCTGAATGGATGCATCTATCGTAGCGTCTGTCACAGATCCCAGACTTGGAGTTGCTCGACTCTCTCAGATATTTCCTTCAGACTGCTGAGACTCGTGCGACTCCTGCGACTGCTCTGATTCCTTGGACTCCTCCCACTCCTATCACACACATGCTCTGCTGCAGCGCTATCTTCATTAATCAAGCCCCAAATAGTCGAAGCGCTGCCGCCTCTCCAGTACCTGCTCGACATCCCTGTTAACATCTCGGCTCGGCACATCGGACTTTCGGGCCTACGGCGAGTGGCCGGGGTAATATGGCTTAATGTGTCATGTCCTCGACCATTTGTCAACGCCAGGGCTTAGGCGATGAGGTTGCTTTTATTTTACAGCTGGCTGTCAGCACGCAATCATGCTTCGATTGGCGTGCATTAATTCAACTTTACAGCTTGCCAGAATGACGTCCATGGCGACCGGCCTGGCTTTACGTACCTGCCTCCTCCTACATTCCTCCCCATAACGATGCAGCTGTACAGCAAATCGAGACTCTGAGCTTGCAAATCGTGAACGGCGAACGGTTTCCTGCACGATTCAAGCACATATGAATAGAGCCCGGGAGCAAACAGAAAGTGAATAAAAGTCCGAGCTCAACCTGGATGCGAATGTCATTTTGTATCAATTACCTTTTTAGCAAGTTGGTTGCTCGCAAACGTAGGAATACAATATTTTAGAGAGCGCGAGCGAGCGAGAGAGAGAGAGAGAGAGAGATAGTGTGTGGGTGCGAAACCTTTTCGTCGAATTTTGCACGCACATTTCAAATATTTTAGTGCATTTTTACGGCGAACGGAAACGGCAGCAACTTTTATCACGTATTGACGGTTGAGTGCCCAGAGCCCGGAACGCCTGGGCCCCTCTCTCCCCGCCCAGTCTCACTTCGTCTAGTTACTATCCTGTTGCCACCTCTAACCAGCTCCAGCCAGCTGCTGCAGCTGCCCTTTTAAGCTGTTTGCAAAAGGTGCGCCGGAGCAGGAGTCTTCAACTCCCTGGAATCGTTCAATTGCAGCACAAAGTTTTCATTCAAGAAAACGGGGAAGAAGAGCCGAAGCAAAGAAAACGGAAAAATTCTTGCCGTTTTCAACTCGAGTGGCAAAACGTCCCTACCCCAGACCCACCCACTGTAGGGAGGGCGCTCAGTTTGCCGGTGCTTAGAGTGCCAAGCGTCCATTAAATGTTGTTACCGTTCGTTGTTTTTCTTGTTGTTGTCGCATCTCGGCCATTGCGTGCATTTAGCCTATTATGCTCGATGCTCCGACTCAGCAGTCGCCTGCGCCAGGGCAGAGCTAAACAAAAACAACTCAAAAAGGAGAGAAAGCAGAGAAAGAAAATGTTTAATTGAAATGAATTTCGAGTGGGCGGCAACAGACGACCGTGCCCACCCCAAGCAAGCCACAGAGACTGAAAGTTGCGTTAACAAGCTTGTCCAATCTACACAGTGTCTCCCAGGCAGCAGCAGCTCGGCTCCGAAGTTTCAAAGCCAATGTCAGCCACGCAGTCGAGCCACTGTTTACGCATCCCAGCTATGCAGCTGGCAATTATTTCAATTAGTTCGGAGCGCAATGCTTGACGGCGGCCAGCCTCCAGTCCAATCGATGGCTGCTTCAACTCAAGTCCAACTTATCCCAGCTCCCAGCAGCAGAGCCGATAGCTGCTTCGCCGTGCCCTGCACATTATGCGGCTTACGCTCCTTTCGTCTGGGTTCCTCTGCATTTGCTGATTGCTGTGCACAGCCTGAAGAGTCCTTCCGCATCTGCTTTATCGAACCTCGGCTGTGTTTTCACGCTTCCCTCTTTTTGTTGAATCTTTATATTAGAGTGAAGTGCGCGAGGATGACAAATATACACGGATACACGTGCACACATTCAGCAAGGTCATCTTCTTCTAGTATTATTATGCCATTCAAATTTGATATCTTAAGAGCGCATTTGATGAAGTGACTAAACCTCTTGCCGTAAGCAAGAGCACTTGAGCAACAAAATAATACAACAGTTAATGATAAAACACTCCAGACAAGTAGGAAAACCCTGCGCGGGGTGCCCTACTAGCACTACTTTTAAGTGTTAAAATAAGAAGCAAGTGGGAGCTTATACAGATGTGTTGGGCATTAAATCATTTCGAGTCGAAAATCTATGCTCTGTAGTCCTGTATATCGATAGATCGCTGCGCTGGTCTCCAGCTTCGATATGTCGATTTAGCCGTTATGTCTCTCAGCTCGAGCTGGTATACAAAATACAAGAGAAATCAACATCGTAAGCTGAATGCCTAGCTGGGATACTCTCACTCTCTTTATGTTCGAGGTAAGAGATTTTAGAGTGTTATTGTTAAGATTATTAATCGATAACATTAAAGTGGGAACAGTAATCGATTTATTCAAGCAACTACTTATTTAGTGCCTCTACTTATACATCATTCAATGCATTTTCAATGGGCTCTCGACTTGAGAGAGAGCTTCATAGTCGCCCCCATTCTTCTCAGCCACCCCAAGGGAGTAGGCTGCTGTCGAACTGAGGTGTATCACTCCCCTTGGGCTCATCTGCCAGTGCGCCTGCCAATCTGCATCTCCAGCGTAGGCAGATTCAGGCATGCATTTTCAGGCAAGCCTAAAAGTAGGCAAGGCCTTTTGCTTCGGCAGCTGCTCGAGGCGGGTGGAAGGTGATTTACGACTCAGTTTTTGTGTTTTAAATATTATAATAGAGTTAAGTGCATGTAAGAGCGATTGCCGATTGCCAATCGACGATTGGCGTTGTAGACGTGTGAGGTGCTTTTTATATTTTTGTTTTTTTCATGCGATAGGCATATACATTTATAGAGCTTTTAATGATGTCATTTTGCAATGCGGCAAAGGGCGCGGGGGCAAAATTATGAGTCGCATTACGCAAATGCTGCCAACGCCGCAGCAGCAACAGCGCCAGCAACAGCGCCAACAACAGCAACAATAACAGCAACAATAACAATAACAATAGCAATAACAACATGAACGAGTCGGCGTCGTAAAGTTGTCCTGACTGCCAGCACACAGGCTGTCCCATAAAACATGTATGCGCATATGTTGTTGTTGTTGTTGTTGTTATTATTACAGTTGTTGTTGTTGTTGGCTTCTGTGTGTTTTCCTTTACTTTTTTGTGTGTAATGTTTATTGTTGCCAGCTGATTAAGTTATTATTATTATAGTTTATGTTCACGCGGTTGAAGTTGACCGTTGGCAATTTATGGGGAAAATCGCGCTTTTCCACTGGTTTCCATTTAATGGCATTGCATACGCATTACGGATAATACACTCAAGTGTGTGCTTGTCTCTCTATGTGTGTGTGTGTGTTTATTGATATACATACATCAATGCCAAATAATGCCTGCACATGCCACACACACACACACACACACACACATAAACAGATTCTATTGCAGCCGGCCAAATGTTATGCTGCAGTTCAAAGTGCATTTCAATGCGATATGCATGTCTTGTGTGAATGATATGCGACCCGCACAAGCACGCACACGAGCACACACACACACACAACCACACACACACACACACAAGCACTCACAGAGAGAGGGCAGGCGACGCGCGAGGAGGCGTGAGCCCTGAAATTTATGCTGTAAGCGCGGCATGCAAATAATGTTAATTTAAATGCGAGTATCATCGGTAGCAGCAGCTATAAACCAACACCAATGCCACCACCACGAGCACCACTATCAGCACCACTATAGCCAACGAAACAACAACAGTAAACAAACAGAGACAGACAGACAGAGAGAGGCAGAGAGAGAGAGAGAGAGAGAGAGAGGGAGGGCGAGTGAGTGAGTGAGAGAGACAGTGTCACAGGCATAGGCAGGCGACGGCTGATGTTTTGGCATGGCTGTGCGTATACCCTGTAGCTGCGGCATGCGGCATGGGGTAGCTTGTACTAAAATATGTTCAAGGACCTGCATAAATAGTTATCAAAATACTTTTGGCTTATATACAATATAAAACACGCTTACAATGAATTACAGAGAGAGAAGAGAGAGAGAGGGAGAAACTGAGAGAGAGAGAGAGAGAGAGGGACATCATATCTAACAAACCTTTTGCTGCTATCGTTTTAGATTTTCGCATTCTTTTCATTTCATTTCTCATTTCGTGCTCATTTTTTAGCAGAGCAAAGGCCGGGATATCACTGCCATTTATGCCAAGGGTTGAGGTTGGGGCTTGGGGTTGGGGCTGCGCTGGCTTTAAAGTGCTTGTCGCATGTCGCACAGCAAAATTTAAAGCGCAATTAAATTTTGTGGCATAGACAGCGGCCATAATAAACTGCAGCCAGGCCCAGAGGTCTCAGGTGTGTCCCTCTCTCTCACACACGAACACACTCTCTCTCTCTCTCTCTCTCGTCGGGGTTAAGCTAGGCTACTATAATGATAATGATGTCGATCCTAGCAACGTGGCGATAATGCTACTGTTAATGCCCATAGAGCGGAGCAGCCACGCCCATCGGCACGCCCACATTTATTTGCCAGCCAAATATTCCGGCCAGCAAATTGATGCGACGCCGTAGCTTCCACTTAAGCGGCTTAGTTTCGCATGCATACGGATGAGCTGTAGCATTCCGCTGAGAATATTTCCTTTTATTTGTGCACTGCGTGAGTGAGCAGCGTCTAATTAGCTATTTACTTATTATGCAGGGCAACTGTAACCATAGCCAAACACACAGCACACACACACACACACACACACACACATTGTATCCAATTGGAACAACAATTTAATGAAATCCAAAGTAACTTGCATGAAATAAGTTTGCAAAAAGAGCAATAATATCTTATAAATACCCAAACATATATATTCTTATGTAACTATGTACATGTCTATATATCAGGATATGCAAGACTTAACAATTAAATTTCAAAAAGGATCAATTATCTGCTCATTCATTTGCAACAACAACTCAATCTCTGCTTATCGCCTTGCAAAGATATGTAAGATTGTTGCAGTCGGGTGTTACTGACTGCATAATACTCTGCTGAACAGATGATTTCTGGCCAATCCGTGTAAGGAGTCTAGAATGAATTACATATAAATACTATGGAAACTAAAGGGTATCCCCACTCAATATGACACGCCCTTAAAGAAATCAAATCATATTGAAGTTATTTGTAGAGAAGTTTAACAGCTATAGGATTATTGAATTTTTAAGATTCTATTTCCGCCATGTTTTCTTTTCAACTCTAGTATACATTTGAAACATAGATAAATTAAATTTTAAAAATATCATATATAAACTAAGCATTTCAAGATCATAGCTACAATATAAGCGGAAAGGTTCGTATCCTTACGGACAGTGTAAAAGACATCGGATAAGACTTGCCGAATTAGAGATTGCATGAAACCAATATACTCATTTCATTTTATGGATGAGTATAAATGCAATTTAAGACACTAACCCATACCTGCACACACACGCATACTCACACACTCACACACACGTGCATATTGAACTTGCTTAATGAATAGGGCCAGCAGTTTTAATTAGGCGCAAATATGTTGTTTCATGCATTTTTGTTGCTGAGCTGTAATTGGAGTCGAGCCTTCATTAATATTACGTATACGCAGCATTGAACAGCCACATCTATGGGTTAATATCCGTAATGCCATGACCATCAATATGCATATACAAATATGTGTGCATGTGCGTGTGTGTGTGCGTGTGCGTGTGTTTATGTAAACTTTCGTGCTTGACTCTCTGCAGATAATAAATTTTGCATGCGACTCTGCTCGGCGAACAGCTCGGCTCGGCCGCTACTGCAGCTGCAGCTGTTGCTGTTGTTGCTGTTGTTGCTGCTGAGTTATAAATTCAATTAGCACCTACTAATTAAATTCAATTCATTAAAGAATCATCTGCACCTTTTTCGCATTGGCCATGGCGCATGAATTGGCCAAACATCAACTCGATTCGCTTTTTACGTCGCTTGACTGATGCGTCTTAAGCCCTTGCTTTGCTTTTGTGCCAGCTAATGTTCAATCTGTGACCGGACAGCCAAAGCCCAACATGACAGCTCAGTATTATGCGCTTGTGTGAGTGTGTGTGTGTGTGAGAGTGTGTGTGTGTCCTTGGAGTATAGCTAGAGCTAACACACTGCTGTGACCGCAACGGCTGGCGATTGAACAAGCCACAAACTGTCATTTAAAACATTTGCAAAATGCTCAATGGAGCACACAGAGTGGCAGGGGGAGTGGGAGGGGCAGGGCCAGAGGGTGTCTTATGTTTAGCCACAGAAATCGATCGGGTGTTTAGTACTTTGCTGAAATTGTCAGCAAAGGCGAAAGAAGTCGTAGTCTTGCGTTATTCATATCCACCTGGCTGTGCAACCTGAATATGCAAAACGAATTTTGTCGCATCGGTGGGCGTGGCAGACTCTAGAGAGTAGCGACAGCAGTAGCAGCAGCAGCAGCTGGCATTCAAATGCAGCTAAGAAATGCGCCCAAAAAAGTAGGCAACACAAAATGCGCTGAATGTGTGTCTGTGTGTTTGTTTGTGTGTGTGTGTGTGTGTGTGTGTGTGTATGTGTGTTTTGTGCATTTGTTAGTTGTCATGTTCCGACTGGCATTTGTGCCAGCATTGGCCTGCCGCTTGTTTTGGCCGATTTGACGGCGCCTGCGGTGCGCTGGCAGTCGAATTAGCAAAAATGGCCAACGTGAGCAGCCAGCCGCCAACGAGAACAGTTGGTGGGCCAAGGAACATGACAGACAGCATAAGGTCCCTGGGAAATGGAATGTGGCTAATTACTTTGGAAAGTCAAGTTATTAGCGTGATTACAAAGGCAATATATGCACAACTTGCTAACAACAGCAGCAGCAGCAGCAGTAGGAGCAGCAGGAGCAACTGAAACAGCAGCAGGAGCAGGCAAGCCAACTGCCGCAAAACCAACAACAGCATAACAAGAAAAAGGCTTACATGGAAATTACCGGATCAGATTCGTGGCAGCAGAACACGGAATGTAGCTTGGCGAAGCGCCCATGCGGTTGAAGTGAAGCCACAGCAGCAGCAGCTGCTGCAACAGCTGTAATGCAAGAGAGAGATAGAGAGAGAGGGAGAGCAAGATGTTATAATAATAATAATAATCATAAAACGGCAACAGCAACAAGCGCGGCTAGCAGACGCAGTTGGCAGACTCAGGCGCGAATTGGCTGGGCGCACATATTATGAGATACCCTGGGATTCCTGAGCGCAGAGCGGGTAGCCACTGCCGTTGCGCGCAGCTGGAGAGTTGCAGGCTCGACAAAGCTCTCTGATTGACTGACGGATTAATTGAATGCCAAATAGTTTGATATGCTGAGACTTGGAATGCATTCGATTTGTGTTTGCCGAGTGCCTCAGGTGCGGGACTCAATGCTCAATGATGATGAATGATTAGTTCATTTGAATTTCATTAGGATTTCCCTTTAATTTTAGGGTAGAATATTCACTTGCAATGCGAAGTTCACAGAGTGTTTTCGTTTTTGCCTAGTGCAATCCTAATCAGCTCAGCATTAGATGAATGAATTGTTGCATTGAAGCTAGCATATTTTAGCATTCCCCAATATTATTATTAATATTTTTACATGCAATTCAAACTTAGTATCTTAGCAACGCAATCAGTGGAGTGCAGTATACCAAACCTCTTGCTTTGTGCGAAACAGCTTAATTAAACCGTAAATCAATACAGCAACAACAATAATTGCAAATAATTACAAATATGTACATACATATATTATTCTTCAATTGAGAGGTCGAATTTATATGGGACTAGAGATTATTAAAGCCTCTCTCAGCAGCCTCTGCTGCTGATTAATGTCCTGCTGTTTATTAGGCAACTTAAGCTAAGCTGAAATTAGATATAAGCTTCTATTCAATGGTTTCTATTTGAAGGAACAGCAAGCAATGGGCTGTAACTATCTCAGATCATATACAAGTTCACATTTGGCAGATCTGAACACAAGTCCCAATCCAGTGTTAATCTGAGCAGGCTAGTAAAACATTGGACTAGATTAGAAATAAGAGGTGATAGCTCTTTGGTTAAGATTCGATAGACTTATAGTTAGATGTCGATAATTCTGATTCGATAGTTCTTAACTTATTCTATAGATCTTAACTCAAGAGCCAGTCCAGTGCTATAGCAGGCTAATCAGGAATTAGGTTAGATTGGTTTAAAAGGGCAGCACTATGGTCAAGTATCGTTACACTTATAGCAATATAACGATAGTTTAATTTACTGTCATCGGAATGGCATAAGCAGAAGAGGAAGGGGGCGAGCGCCATTTTATGTAAGATGAAAAGCAAATCTGGGCAAACAATTTTCTTTTTTTCTACAGTCATTCAGATACAGAATTTCTCATTATAGAGTGTGCTTAAATAAACAAGCCAAAATCCTCAGTAATCAGTGCCCAACTCTTAAGTAAGCTCTGATTTTATTACAATTTTGTTCTCTAATGAATCGAGTCAAATAAAAACTTCTCAGAGTCTGCTTGCTCCTAGTTCAAGTAGGCGTAGACTGACAGGGTGAACATCGAGTCTTTCGAGGTATTCTTAGGCCAGCTCTTGAATTGTGTGGCCTGTGAGCCCTTGAGGCCTCACTCGTGTATATGCATTTGGTTTTCTCAGTATCGAGGTTTCTTGCTCTGAGTTTTTGCCTGGAAAATACTTTGCTCACTTTAGATACTCATGGTGTAACTTGTCTTTAGTATAGGAAAGATCTCTCTATGCAGGATATTTGTTAGTTCGGCAAGGCTTATGTGAAGGGCAGGCCATGCCGCAGCTCTGGGCTGTTTGTTTGATGTAATTGCTGCGGCAGCGACTGAGGCTAACTGTTGTTGTTTTTAGCTGCTTGCACTTTCAGTTGGCAAGGCGGCTGTAGGATGTCGGATGTCGGATGTCGGATGTCGGCGGGATGGCAATTGCTAGTTTAATGCCCGTAATGCGCGTCAGCAGAAGCAACAACAAAAACTAACAGTAACAGCAGGACTAGGAGCAGGAGTAGGGGCAGGAGCAGGAGCTGGAGCAATGTAATCGCCAAGTAGAGCCTAATAACTCCGCCACTTTTGGGCTTGTATCGCGTAGGAGCAAAAGATGCGGTTTTAGCAAGCGCAATTATCCCGGCCAGCAGCCGGCTCGAGTGGAGCCCCGCACTGGCTGTGGCAGGAAGGAAGGAAACTGGCTGACGACAGTAATCTCGCAGAGCAGCGGACAGCGGACAGTGGACAGCGGCCGCAGATAACCGCAAATAGTTGAATTGCATAATAGTTGCAAACATTTTATTTGCATTTGCCTGGCGCCGGACGATGCTGGCGCGTTTATCAGGCTCTCTCTCTCTCTCCCTCCCCCACTCTGTCTCAGTGCCGTCCCAGCCGACTGTCTAGCTGTCTGTCGCGTTGTCTATCTGTCTGTGTTAATGTTTGTTAATTTTTAACGCCACATTACAGCGGGCCAAGCCCAAAAAATATGCAAATTTCCTCAATGGAGCGAAAGTTAACTTCATTTGCGTTTGCAGTTGTCATTGTTGGACGCGGTTTAGTTGTTGCCCTTGCTGTTGCTGCTGTTGCTGTTGTTGCTTCTGGTGTTGTACATGGCATTTGTAATTGCAACATTTGATTGCAACAATTTGGCAATTCCGCATTCGATTGCATACTTTGCGGGCTGTGTTTATGTTCTGATTTTGCATTTTTCGCCTAGCTTGACGATGTGCCAAATGTACTACGCCACACACACACACACGGGCCCCTCATCCCCCTCTTCCTTGCCACACATTAATGGCCATGCAAATTAATTGCCAGCAATTAAGTGCAAATTAAAATGCATAATTGTATAAAAAGTTTATGCGCACTAAAACCAAATTTCAATTAAACCTAAACGCTTCAGCAGATAAACGCTCGAGCCCGCTGCATTTGATTTCAATATGTGTTGTCAAGCAACTGGCCTCTGATAGAGGAATAAATATAAACGTGTACAAATACCATGAATATCAGAGCAATGCAGAGATGGACTCGAATCGTACCATCTAACAGTAGCGAGAGTGAGCCGAGGACAGAAAGGAATTGAAATTTCGAATATATACTCGTGTATATCCTCGAACTATAAGGTGTAAACCTTTTCCCGATCCGCCCACTAGAGGCATGGCTAATTGTAAAGTGCATTTATCCGGTATGTCGGAAATCATATGAATTTGGAGAGCTGTACGATATATAACTAGGGGCAGAGTAGTTCCAGATAAAGTTGAATTGCCATATTTTAAAATCTATCCCCAAATTGAGATGATATATTAATATCGCACAAAATCCTTCGATATATCTATCTATGTATACTATCGATAGTGCTTCAACAGTTGCAATATTAGGGATGCATCATCTCCAGGCAGATGTGTGCAAGTTTTATATCACCATGACAAGATGTATGCAAACTGCTAGGGATGATTTCAATACCTATAGGACACATCAGTCGAGTTGCAGTCATTTACTTTCTTATTGGAATATATGCAAATGCTGTGGCAGTGGCAACACTTTAACGCATGCCCTGAAGTTGCACAGGATGCGGCATAGAAGATCCGACGAGCTCAAGTTGATATTACCTTTACCTTTGCCTTGCCTCTGCCTTTGGCTTTGCCAGCTGGAAGCCTAGGCAAGGATGCGCCACGCTTTAGAGCCTTCAAACAAATACCCTATTTGCATAATGAATTGGGATATGCCAAGCCAAGCTCGCTGATGACTGAGCGCCACACTAACGAGTGCAGACTGACATGACTCGGCACGAAACGAATCCATTTGCGACTCTAATTGGGCAAAATGATCTGCAACTTCGGGCAGTTAGGGTATTTCGGAGCTCGACTCGACTCGACGCGGCGTTGGGTTTCTCGTTTGGCTTGGCTGGCGATTGCAATTCGCCTGTTTGCAGTGCCCCAGCGCGCCGACGGCTATACAAATTCAAGTCTTGGCACAGCTCACAAAGGCGAGTTCCTTAGATTGGCTTTGCCCTGCATCGGCTGCTCGCTTGACTTGGCCCGACATGCCTCTGGCGCACCGCGTAGCCGCATGTTGAACTAGTGCGTCGCTCCCAACTGGGCTCGGCCAGCCAACAGCCCACAGCCCACAGCTAACAGCTAGCAGCTAACGGCTAACGGCCAGCCACAAAATGGCCGTAGTTGGCCCAAACGAAGGAATGCGACTGCTGCCAAAGGAATATTCTTGGCAGCGATTTGGCCACAATTACAACATCTTAATGTGGACAACACACATTGAGAGCAAGAGGGAGAGGGAGAGGGAAAGAGAGAGAAATGCTGATTGAGATTGGCCTCTGGCTTTCGCTTGATTAGTTACGAATGATTCGGTTGAAATTGTTGGCAACGTTTCAAAACAGTTTCGACTTCTTTTTGGCAGCATCATCATCAATCGCTGCATTGCGAAAATATTCAAAGTATAATTTCTCTATAAAAACACGACAAGGCTGTGTGTTGTAGCTGTTGTTGTTGTTGTTGCTGTTGTTGTTGTTGTTGCTCTTGGTCCATTGTATTAAATTTGTGTGCTCGCTGCATGCCCTTGGCGTATTTGCTACCGAAAGCAGCACGCGAACTTTGAAAGTATTCCCTGTTTGAATTTCCTTAACACCTCAAGGCCTGCACAGCATCCAGACAGCGACGCATGCACAAACACAGACAACCACACATGCACACACAGAGCGAGAGAGCGCGAATCGAGTTTGGTGAACTTTTCAAAAAGCGCTTTAGCGTAAAAACGGCTCCGTTGGGCACCGCAGCGAAAGTGTGCGAAAGATGGTTGCAAAGAGCTGCTGGATGGCTGTTTGCCTGGCTGCCTGGCTGGCTGGCTGGTCTGGCTGGCTGGCTGACTGGCCTGGCTGGCTGACTGCTCGGTTAGCTGTGGGCGCCGAGTAGAGGGGAGCAAAGTTTTTGGTCGGCCAAATTTAAATACGCAAACTTTACCTGACTGCGACGTGGGGCGGCTTGTAATTTTCTTTTAGTCAACTTTGAACGCGCTCGAAATGATTTGCATGCGTCCCGTGCTCGGCCCGGCCCACATGGCGTATGCGTGCTATTAGTTTGCCACAGCCAGTAGCGTCCCCTTCGACTCGGAATAAAGTGCAAGGGCTCGTTCGCACAAAAGATACACACGAATTCTAAAACAGAAAGAAACGCCACACACCTACATGGATTTATATAGGTATACACATACATGTGCATATATAAACACATATAAATACATGTATGTATATGCGTATATTTGTATAAAAGTAAGCTGCATTGGAAAACCTCAACAAGCAGCCGCTGGCGGCGCTCTGCTTGGGATGCGGGCAGATTCAACAGACCTGACCAAGCCAGGCCAGGCCAAGGCAAGCCAAGGCAGGCAGCAGACAAGGAAAAAAAACAGCATTAACTGAGAGTAACGATACGTGGCAAGCAGCTCCACTTGCAGCTGCAGTTGCCACCGAAGTGACAGTGAAAAACACTGGGGCAAATGAAAATCTCTGGCGAGGCAGCTAAGCAGCAGCATCCCATGGCCAACAAGTCGGCATAGTGCACCTATACATATTTCTACATATACATATGAGACCCGCCATTCTTACATGTGTTGAACATTGATTGCAAGCATTTCTCAGGCTGTTGGCTGTCTGCATGCAAGAGTTGTCCAAAAAATAACTGCAGAAACTAGATTCTCAGTCGAACTGCCCTAAGGTCTGCTAGGTCCCTCACTATAAGCAGCAGCAGCACTCGATCGCATAATGACTTAAAGTCTAATACGAAAATGAAAATTAGCTGCGTTAGCCCCAAGGCTTAACTCATTTTAATGCTCTAATTCTCTCTGTATTCCTTACATTGCATATATATATATTTAACTTTGTTCTGTTTAGTTTTGGTTGTCAGGACACTATTCCAAAAATATTTAATATTATCTCTGTTGATGAAATATATTCATCTTATCATATTAATATATTGTATAACCTTATGGGAAAACAAACTTTTTCTATATTTATTTATCATAATTCATTGATTTATTATTTATATTTTTTTATTTTTTGATAATTTTTTATTTATTCTGATTATTATTATTACTATTTTTTTTTCATTGTATTTATTTTTATATTTATTATTTTTGTACGTTAATTTATACAGTCTTACGGCAAATTCGCTCTAGCGTTTTATTTTTATAGTTAATAGTTGATATTAAATAATTTATAGTTAGTGCTTGTGAGATGCTTCTTCTTTCCTTGTTGATAAGACTTTTACTTACATTCATACTGACATACTTACATAAAATGTTTATTGCAATATAAAAAAACTTTTTTAAGGATCACAATGACAATATAAGAGAGAGAGATGTAAGTGGAGACTGATTTGATCTAGAAATATTAAGGGATATGAAATGAGACGATTCTAATTTATATTTTAAAATATATATATATGTATATCAACTCAAATGAATTGCTTAGCAGGAAGCGCAATGTGGGATCCTCGAGGCGTTTAACCAAATGAAAGTGAACGAGCGAGAGAGAGAGAGAGAGAGAGAGAGGGAATAGAAATAAAACCAAAGAAGAGCGAAAGAAAAAGCAGATAGAGAGAGTGATAGAGAAGATGAGATGTGTAATTAATTCCGAAAATATTATGATTCTTAATATTTAGTTGGATTTCTGGGAAATACTTTCATGCGAGACTGCTACAAAGCAGAAAAGATAATACACAATGAGAATAACAGTAATAATGAATACAATTTGACTGAGAGAGAGAGAGAGAGGGAGCAACACTTATCAAATACCTTATATACGAGCTATATTAGCAATTCAAATGAAACATCATTGTATTGCCTGTTGGCTTGTGCCAGGAAAATTCATTATTAAAATATTCCGTCGCTCGCCCATTTTCCTCAGTCGAGTCTATCGTAACATAATAAAGCACTCGGCATATTCTTGGAGCGGGAGCAGGGAGTCTAGGAAATAATAATTTGGCAAATCTATTTACTCTAATTCAATATGAAAACACAATATATTAACTGAAGGATGCTTTGCCAACTCATGGCCAGTTTATTATTGTGTCTCGCGCAATATTGGCAGCAGACGAGGGCTCAGTCGACATGCGATGCCACATTAGCTCAATAACAAAATGAAAAGGGAGACAGTGAGATAGAGAGAGAGAGAGAGAGAGAGAGAGAGAGAGAGTGCATTTCGCTGTCAGCGCTGGCGATGTGGCAAAATGTTTTGTAATTATTTGGCATGGATAATTACGCAGCGCATGCAAATCGCAGCAAATGATGTGGCGTATTCCCAACAATTTTAACAATTCATTTAGTTTGGCAGCGCAGCGAGCAGGAGTAGCAGCAGCAGCTGGAGCAGGAGCAGGGATGAGATGCTTAAAGCGAAAAGTATTCCGCATAATTTTGCGGTTTTCTGTTTGGTTTTTTCGGTTCTTTTTTCATTTTTTTTTGCTGAGCAGCTGCCCGCTTCATCTGCCGCCCATTCATCCAATTACAGCCCCCAAACTTGGCTCACATTTCGATTGTCCGGCGTCCGTTGCTATATGCGGTTTAAGCCTCATTTCCTTGCACTTCCGCATTTGGCATACAAGCATAGAGAAAGGGGGAGCAAGAGAGAGAGAGAGAGAGGGAGAGGGTGAGGGAGACATAGACACACGCATGCACACATGGATAGACAATGGCAAATGCTTTTTGGGGGCTTGGCTACTGAAAAATGCAAAACTTTCATTTGCACTCGGTGCTCGTTATGAAGGAGACCAAGGAAATTGCTGACGGGATGAGGCAAACAGAGGCAGAGAAAGAGAGAGCGAGAGAGAGGGAGGGAGAGGTTGTTGGTGTCGACTCTGTGCGGCCTTTAACTCGGTTATCCCCCTGTTAGCAGAGCTATACAATTTATTAGAGTTTCGTTTTGTTTAGTTCCCCTTGCACTGTTGCTCTGCTGCTCCGCCCGCTCCCAGAATTGCATAAGTAAATAGCGCACGTAGATGCAGTTTTTGTGCAAAACTTCAAGCGGCAAATTAAACAGAAGAGCAGAATAGCAGAAGAGCTGAGAACGCAACAATAACTGAGAGCAAAGCACAGCTTAAGTGCTCTATAATTGATGGCTATTAGCTGATATCAGCATATGAGCCGGGGCATAGTTCGCCACTGGGAGGAGGAGAAGGAGGAGGAGCAGGAGGAGGAGCAGGAGGAGGTACATCACCAGTCTACAGACTCTTTATATAAATCATGGTATATATAGATATACATGCTGATCGCATAAGAGTATTGAAACTGCGGCTAGTAGTGGACTGGGATGGTGGACTGTGGGGGGCGTGCGGGCGTGCAGCAGGCTGGAAAAACATTTTGTGCCGGCCACAAAACAATTGTGCTACATATATTTAATAAACAAGTTGTTTGTGTCGGTGAGAAATAAACTAATAGAAGCAACAAATACACAAATGGCAACGACATAAGCGACAGCTGCAAATGAAAATGCAAATGCAAATGGAAATGGGAATGGGAATGGAAATGGCAGCTGAAAACTGAAAACAGAAAACTGAAAGCTGGAAACTCTAAACAGGCAATCGCAAGAAAAGTTTGAGCCCTCTTTTTGCGACTTTCAAGTTTTGAAATTCGATGTATGAATGTCTCTCTCTCTCACACACACACACACATACACACACACATACACTCGCTGTGCTGACCACACCCAACTAAACAACAGAAGGAGCACGCCCAGCAAACTTCTTTGCTTTGACTACATGCGATATTTTCATGTTCGAAGCAAACGAAAAAACAAAATGGAAAAACAAAAAAGCAAAAAACTAAAAAACGAACAACAAAAATGGAAATATGTATATCGACGAGGACATTTTCATTTACAAGGACCAAATCAACTGAAGCTAACTGAGGACATGAAGTCCGACATGCTCCACAAGGCTCCACATCTTCACATCTTGGTCGGGTCCGGCATACTTTTAGGCGGAAGCGAGCACTTAATTGATTTGCCAAGTGGAACGGGGCGTGCAAAGGCGCCCGAAACAAAGGACGGCGGCACTGGCAAAAAATTGCAGGCTCTAAAAAAGGAAATAATACTTGACAAAAAAGAGAAGAGGCAGAGAGAGGCACAGCGCCCACACATACAAGCACAAAAAAATTGTGCAAATTTTTACAAGAATCAAAACGATAATGCCGAGCGAATTCAATTTTTGTCTTTTTTCTGCTGCGCCCGATGCAAAGTGACCAGAGCAGCAATCGATAAGGAAATATGCGGCCGATGCCGTTGGGGGAGGGAGCAGCAGGAGCAGGAGCAAAAGGGAAATCCACTGGACGCGCAGCGTCGCAGCTGTGCATCCTGCTGCTATGGCATAATTTTTTGGCGCGGCATACGAAATGCAAAAACGATGTCAACGAGTGGAAGGCAGGACGAGGCGACGGACGCTGCGCTCCGATAGCGCATCAATGGAAAGCAATCTGCAAATGTTTTGTTGGCAAAGCATTATTAAACTGGCATTTTCATTTGCAGACTAACAGCACACAGAGAGTGAGTGCGAGAGAGAGAGAGAGAGATGCACACACACACACACACACACACACACACACAGTCAGAGCTAGCATATTTGGCTGCTGGCAAAACACAACGAAGCAGCTGCAACAACTAGTATGGATCTAAGGCAACGCTCGACTGCTTCAATGTGAGGCAAATCCTGCTTTTCACATTTGTATTTAGAGCAGCAACAAGAGAGTGCGAGAGGGGAGGCGGAGGGGCGGGGGCAGAGGGAGACAGCTCCAATGCCATGCCGTATAGAAGCAGAGCGCGCTTTGCACGCTGCGGCCAACAGCCGTTTAGTCGGTTAGGGTTTTCGACTGGACTGGTGTGGAAGTGGGCGGGGCGGGGCGGGGCGGTGCTTTCCACCTGCCAGCTCACAGGCTCACACAGGTAAAGCCCTTGCAACAATTTTGTTTCGTTTCGTTTGGCTTGGCACAGCAGCAGCAGCAGCAGCAGAAAAAAAGTCGAGTCACACAATTTAAGCCACTGCAGACGACAACAACAGGCAACAGGCAAGAGACAACAACAACAACAACAAGAACAACAACAACGATAACAGACAACAAGAACAACAACGACGACAACAAAGGCGAATCCACATCATTATGATTATGCAGCTTTTCATCATTTTGCTTCAGCATTTGCCACACACACACACACACACACACACTCTCTCTCACACACACACACTTATATATGGTATATATTTATATATTTGCATGTATTGGTTCGCATACGTGTATCTAAACCTACATTCGAATGACAATGTAAACGTTAAGGAAATTCTACTTTGTTGCTGGCACGTTTTCCACTCGAGCGCATTATTATTATTATTATTACCATTATTATTATTATTATTATGATCGTCATTATTATTTTTATTATTATTTGTATTTTTATTATTTCGCTAGGCTGAGTGTCTTTTGTTTGTTGCTGCACATAGAATTGCTTTCCTTTGCATATGCCCCGTTCTCAGCCACGCGAGCTCAAGAGGTAGCTCTGCTTATGGAGAATAGCTAGAATGACTGAGTTGAGCCATGTATATGAATACATCATTATCATACTATTTATATTATCATATATAAATAAATATATATAATTATTATATTAAATGACAAAGATTCGACAGTACAGACTTCCCATGCAGAGAATAATTAATCTAACTATATTGATTGAGCTAACTGGAACTCAGATATATTTAAAGTTAAAAGCATATGTTATTCGAACTACATTTAAATTTTATTTTATTTTTATTTTATTTTTATTTTTATTTTATTTTTATTTTATTTTTATTTTTATTTTATTTTTATTTTATTTTTATTTTACTTTTATTTTATTTTCATTTTATTTTTATTTTATTACAGCTTGTTTTTATTCCTTATATTTATTTAATTTTTTATTTTTATTTCGTTTTAATTTTATTGTTGTATATTTTTGTATATTTACTTAATTTTTCATTTTATTCATATTATGTATTTTATTTTAATAAATAGATACGTATGTTACTTACTCAAAATTATAATTTTATATATATTTTATTTTATATTTATATATTATTATTTATTTAAACATAATTAACTATTTATTTTTTCATTTGATTTTTTATTTCTTATTTTATTTTTATTTATAATTACTTACACATAATTATTATATATATGTATATGTATACCATACTCATAACTTTTTATTCCTTAAAATAAAAATAAAAATTATATTTTGTAATTTTTTTAATACTTATTTATATTTTATATTCATTATTTATATTATATATAATATATATTTATTTCTTTATTCATTTTCTTTCTAATTTTTATTTTATATTGAATTGAATAACTAATAATTTGCGGTTCACTCAGTCTCATCAGATTCTCTCTTTATTCTCGATGATAATTATAGATATGTATGCTTAATTATAATTTTATTTATTGGTCTTTAAATTCATTTATTTTGATTTATATATAATATAATTTTCTTACTAATTCGTATTATATATTATTTTTTTATATTGAATGGAATAACTGAGAATGAGTCGTACACTCAGTCCTATCTCATCTAGTCTGTTCTATGTTTTCCTTGGTTGACAACAATAGTCTAGGATATGTTCTAGTTGGATACTGCTGCTGTTGCTGCACGCGTTTTGCTGCTCTTTGTTTTCCTGCTGCTGCTGCTGCATGTTGGCATTTTATCTGGCTGGCAGCATCCTTTCGTGCATCTTCAACTCTTCGACTTGTGCGCTGTGCCACCCACCGTCCATTTACTTACTGCTTACCATATATATACACACACACACACACATATGTAAATATGGCTGTGTTTGTATGCTTTGATGAACGCTATTGATAATCGTGCCTGCATATCGCCCTTGTTGCTGCTGCACTCGCTGTCTTTTTTCAGCGCTTTTATTGTTAGTTCCAGGGCTGCTGGCGCACTGCGACATGTAAATTGTGAGCCAGGGATGATAGCATAATGCCAGTTGCAGTTACAGCAGCAGCAGCAGCAGCAGCCGCAGGAGTCGGGGCAGCAGTCGAGGCAATGGTGCAGCTAAACACATTATCAAAAGCAGCTTAGACGGGGCCAACTAATGGTTAATGAAGAAAACATTGGCCAGCCTTGGGCGCCAGCTGAATTGAATGCACATTGGCGCAGCGAGTGCTTCAGCACCCACTTTAAGACATCCTTTAAGCACATTTCGATTAAGCCACATAGACTGGCTTCCATTGGCCAACGAGTTGCATTCTTCTTGGTTCTGCTGCCGCCGGGCAACATCATTTTCTATTTTGTATTCCCAGGCGCTTGACTCTGTCACTCCCTCTCTCTCTCTCTCTTGCTTTCGCTCTGTGTGTGGGCAAACAAAGGGCTTGGGGTGTTGGCATAATTCGCTCGATCAAACTGCTAACGGGAGCGGAAATATGCGGCTCGCATTGATGCTGCAGCTGCTCCTGCTCCCGCTCCGGCTCCTGCTCCAGCTGGACTACGACTGAGAGTTTCGCTTGAATGGCGAGCAAGACTCTCAGCGAGTCCCATGGGGCGATGCCTTACAGACAGCTAGACAGTCAGTTAGCCAGTGAGTGAGTCCAGCAGGAGATTTAAATTATATATGTAAATACATGTGTGTGTGTGTGTGTGTACAATACATATACATGCATATATTATGTATGTGTACGCATCTCGGTTCGATGAGAGGACACTTAGCGCTCGTCTGGACGCAAGTAATGCAAATGCTGCATTCTCATTTTAATTGGCTCGTCGAGCAGCTGGCCGTTGACAGGCCCCGTTCCGGTCCCTGGCCCCACGATTACGGGCATGTCACTCCCTCTGACATGACACCATTTCAATTAAACCCAAGCAATCAGCATCGAACCGGAGTGCTTCAAAAAATATGCAATCACCACCCATGCCACGCCCATGCGCTAATATGCCGAAGGGTCAACATCAAAGGGAAATCTTAATGGGGGTCACACGGGTCAGACGAGTAGGCGGGCCAGGCGGGTAGGCGGGTAGGCGGGACAGGCAGAAAAATAATAGCTCGCACAGAGATGGCACTGAGAACTTGGCTAAGAACTTGACTCAATTTCAATTTTCGATTTGAATATGCGGAATGGCAGTGACTGGGCAGCGAGTGGCTTGGCAGTGCTTTAGACTCGAGCAGGACGAGGACGTTGCGGCCACATTGTTGCCAGCTCGTCGGGCTGCCAGCTTGCCCGGGCTGCGGCATCCTCTAAATATTCATTTAAAACGCGTAGTTGGCCGACGGCTGCGTTAAGAGCGTGGAGGTAAAATCGTATTACGTTCAACTCGAATTGATATTTTCAGCAAACGAATTTTTGAATGTTGTCCTTGTTGTTGGCCCCATCATCAGCGGGCTCATTGACAACAACAACAACAACAGCAGCAGGAGTAACAAGAGCAACAACATCCACATTTGCGTCTGTCTCATTCAATACCCTGCGGCGGCTGACGCACCTGGAACGTTTCTCGAATGAATTTCGTGGAGCTGCGGAGCTGCAGGAAGGAGGCGCGCGGGAGACGGCGGAAGGAACGCGCGCTACACGTCGCTTGGCAGCAGCTGTGTCACATTTTTTCACTGAGGAGCTCGCATATAGACGCGGCAGGACTTAAAGAGCCGCTCGAACCCTTTAAAGCTGGATGGAGCCTACTTTTCATTTTCAATCGTGTCAGTCGTTCCACTAGACATTTCCCTCTGTCCACCGCCCACCTCCCTCACACTTACTCTCTTTATATATTGTATGTATGTATGTGTGTATACATGTCTGTCGTTTTGGGTAAATATTGGCTGCGTTCGCAAATATTTGAGCTACGTTCGCCCTCGTGCAACTACTTGGAGCCTCTCCACTTGCCAGCCCCCACAGCATACAGCACTTACTGGGCACTCCTTTTGATGTGCGAGGCATTTGCTCTTGCCAGACGCGCTGCTCGCTACAGTCATGACTAAACGTAGCTGACGCTTTATTATTTTATAAATATTTTACAACAATATTGTAAGTGAATTCCTGATTGATTCGCTGCCTTGCAGATCAGCTGAAAGCCAATTGAATACCAAGTTAAGATTCTATCACAGGGCTCTTGCTGCGATGTGGGCGCCTTTGACTGGACGTGCATACGTATGTATGTGTGTATGTATGTATGTATATGTATGCCTAGGGAATGTGACCCACATCGAAGACTTGTTTGCTTGAGTGCATGAAAAGCCTACAGAAAACGCACACAGCAAACGCGGAAGAGGGAGATATTGCGAATGTCTGCGACGAAAAGGGGATCAACAACATATTTACATACTTGTGTATGTGCAATCGAACACGGTGAAAAGCCTTTTTGGGTTATGCAGAAAGCAACTCCTTTAATTTAATGTTAACTAAAAGCGCGTTTAAGACTTCACATCCTCGATAGACCACCACTGTTAACGCAACAGTCCGCTTTGCAACTAGGCTTTTCATAACATACTCGCCTTTTCAAAATCAACAGATCACTGTTAACTTAACAGACAGTTTTTAATAACCAAATTCGACTCCTTAAAGTCAACAGACCACTGTTACATTAACAGTGGCATAACCTCCTATTGCTTGCTCGTGATCGATACTCTATCGATACTTGAATATCGTACAAAATCCATTGAGCTATCGCAGGAATGAGTATCCATAGCTACAACAGACGGTGCCATCGCTAATTTGAATAGCTCTAATTGAAATGGCTGCTCAGCCATTTAACATGTTGTATGTGTCTGTGTGTGGGCGTGTGGGCAAGCCAATATGCCCGCACTTTGCATGGCCATTGCATGTGGTGTTAGGTGGCTTTTGAGCAACGTGTGGCACCGAGTGTGAAACTTGCCGGCCACGCACACATGCAGCCATTCATATAGAGAGCAAGTGCGGGGCCGGCTTGCGGTTAGTCGCTTGGGTCTGGCCAACATGTGTTGCACTTTGCGAAAACGTGTAAGTGTCGAATTCGATTGCAGGCAAAGGCGCAGGCAAAGGCGAAGGCGAAGGCGAATGCTGGCGTTTTTGCTTGGCTGTCAAAAGTTTCCTTTGAATTTTAAGATGTTTAGTGCTGAGCAAATAAAAGTTTCGCAAGTGGCACAGCTGCACAGCCAGCACCTGCGGCTGCCACATGATTTACACACGCACACACACACACGTACACACATTTGGCGACACTTGTTACGTAGCAACAGCAGCAGCAAAGACAACAACAACAACAGCTGCAACACAGGTTAGCTACGTGTTAAACGCATTTGTTGCACTTGAAAGTTTTGTGCTCCACCCATCACCCCCCCTCCTCCCACTGGAAGAGGGAGAGTGGCATGGGCGGCGACAAAGCGGATTGGTTGCTAACCAAGTGCATGCGGGACCTGAACTTTGGCACTCTGATGCGGTGATTGCAGCTTTTATTGAGTGGAAAGCAGCGCAGACAGACAGAGTCCTCCAGCTCTGCAGGTCTCCAGGCGGGCCAGGCTAAGTGTCAGTTAGGAGCGACAACTTAAGATCCAACTTGAGCGGAGATAAACAGAAATGTGCTGCCGGCTTTTAGGCGCACGGCACACACAACACGCACTGCGTGCGGCGAGAAAAACATATGAACATAATAAAGTTACGCACAATAACACGAAAATTATCATAAACATGGCTTGGGGACAGCAGCAGCAGCAGCAGAAGCAGCGGCAGCCCCAACAGCAGCAATAATAATAACAACTCAAGTGTTGCACGCACACAACAGTAACAGCAACAACAACAACAACAATAAAATAACAAAAATACACAATGTCGCCGACGTCTTTTGCGCCTTTGTCATTCAGCTCGACCGCAGAGACATGAAAAGCACGTAGCCAGAGATTCAGCTTCGCATATCTCAAGACTGAGCCGAATTCATATATGGTTTATAGTAAGCAGACATATGAGTATACACGCATACATATGTACATATATAGGGCTGATATTCATGTTGTGTAATTAGCAGTTGTATTGAAAATATATCGAATTCTATATATGTATGTATATATATTATTATATTATTATATATTAAATAACATATATGTATATGTATATTACATGCTCACCATACAGCAAAGCATCATTCAGCTCTCTCTCTCTCTTTCTCTCTCTTCAATCAATTATTTGGAGATTCACTCGTTAATTATGACATCCGGCTGGAGCTGGAGCCAC
Source organism: Drosophila navojoa (assembly GCF_054131105.1). Taxonomy (NCBI): domain Eukaryota; kingdom Metazoa; phylum Arthropoda; class Insecta; order Diptera; family Drosophilidae; genus Drosophila; species Drosophila navojoa. Next base: position 27,420,112 of record NC_142895.1, read on the forward strand.
GTTGTCATCGCTTACCAAAATGCGCTGCTTACGGTTGCCTTTCGCATGTGAAACATGCCAAACAGAACAACGAAAAAGAAAAAGAAAAGAAAAGACAAGACAAGAAAATGAAAGAAAAGCCATTCACATGCCTTCTCAAGCGGCAGTTGCATGCCCCACATGCACATCTATTTATGCCTTTATGCCCATCTCTCTCTCTCTCGCTCGCTCAGTGCGGGTATATCAATTTGAGTATATAAACTTGAACGTCTTTTATGCGTGACCGCAAACAAACTGCGAAAGCTGCGCAGCATCCAAGCCAGCAAACAAACATGCAACAGCAGAACGGCACAGAATCAATATTTGCTGCCATTAATACGCCCTGGCAGACAAACTGCGTTGCGGTTAACTGTTCACTGTTCACTCTTCACTGTTCACTACTTACCGTTCGCTTCTCGCTCTTGACTGCTCTGGGCCCCTGTTCAGCGTGCAGCTTTCAGTTTTCAGTTTTTGGCTTGACAGTGCTCAGTCCACTTGCCGCTGTCACTGCTGACGCGATTTAACCGAGCCAGACTGCTGCCGCTGCCGCTGCCGCTGCCGCTGCCCTGACCACTGCTGAGCTGCGGCTGGTAAATTGTAAATGGTACATGCCACGCCCATCGCCTACGCGGAGTGACGCACTTAAATCAGCATACATTGCTGCAAATTTAAGTTGCCTGCTGCTCGACTGCAGCCGATGCACGGCAATTATAAAAAAAAAGCACGCACGCACACGTAGCCAGAGAAGAAAATGTCAGGAAGCAGCAACAGTTGCATGCACGACGGGCGAATACCCTGCTGCAAAATGCCAGACATTTGCCATAGCAAATTCTCTCCTCAGATTAAGCTTGCTCTCCAACCCATCATAGCCGCTCTGTATACTACTATAGCGTATATACATACATGCTATGTACATACATACAAATATGTATATGTATATTATTTATATACGAAATGCAACGAGATGTAAAAATGCAGACGCTGTCGGCAATTTTTCTCACTTTGCTGACTTGTATATATCGCCGGCGCACGAGGCGTATGCGCGACGTATCCTTGCCACATTTTGCGCCCATCGATTGGGCGCAGGCCGTCGCTCGTTGTTTTTTAATCGCCTCTATTGTTAACAATTTAAGAATTATGGATTATTAAACAGAGCTCTCGGATGACGGCAAAGTCACAGCTGACTCCCTTTCGACTCGAATCGATTGCAAAACGAATATCGAACGATAGAGCATATGGTATTAGCAGCTCTAACTCCTACTAACTCCCGACTACTTAAAGCTTAAAGCGAGTTGCGCCATCGAATAGAGAGCACCTCGTCAATAAGGGGACGAAAGCTGTAAATTCTTGATGAATAAATTAAAGCAGAGAATTTCAATATTCGCCCAGATTGAATTTTCTTTTAACAACTACATTTACAGCATTCACTCAAAGTGAATTCTAATTGAAAGCTGAAGTAATGGAGTAGACCAAATCGTATGACGGCTGTATACAGCGCGCTGCTAATGTATATATCTAGTAGATATATACATATATTTATGTCTGTATGCAATGCTCAAACTGTTAAGGTCTTTAATAATCCAAGTCATAGCTTAGTGGCGATTCGTGAGTGTTTATGTTGTTGTTGCTCTAGCGCCGCTGGGTGGAAAAGTGATTAAACAATTTCATTAATTTGACGTCAATGCCACGCCCGCCAATGGCGGCGCCGCCCACTGCGGGCAGCTCTTCAAAAGCCAGCGGCTACTTGAGGAGCTGTAAGCCCACCTCTGAGTCAAATATTATTAAAATTTACGAGAGACTTTGCAAATGCCTTTCTTACAAAGTCTTTTCTCATTTTTGTTGTTGCTGCTTCCCTTTTCCTTGCGCTCGCTTGTTTTCTATCATGCCACACGGAAAAGCCAATAGCTGCACTGGAGTGGATAGGTTGATAGATAAAGAAGGACGGCAGTGCTAGGAGTAGGGCCGGCCAAAACGGAGCGGGAGGGGCTGGGGCTGGGGCTGGGGCGAGTGGCTCTCGAGACGCACCGTTTGCATTAATGGCTCAAACTCGACAAAATAAAAGCCATTTTTGTGAGAAGAGGCGACGCCAGCTGCGATTCAAGTGCACTTTGAACCTAAAAGCATAAGCCTCGCAGCCTCTATCACCTGCCCCCGGCCCCTGCTCCTCGCCGCGGGCTCTTTCCACGTCTGCTTTCCAATGCAAGTGCCTGGGCAGGAACAAAGGGAAATTGTTAAATGAAGTGCTTGCTGGGCGGAACAAATGGAGATGGTGTCGTACCCTGGCCAGGCCAAAGTTGAAGTGCAAGGCCTTGCCGCAAAGGTAGCTAGTGAAAGTTTTTAATTTACTGTCACACACACACAAAGAGAGAGTGAGAGAGAGAGAGAGAGAGAGAGAGAGTGAGAGAGTGAGACAGACTAATCGTCGCTGCAGCAGCGTCAAGTTTTGTGATTGCCTACTTTTTGGCACGCCGCCGCTTGTAATCAACGCGTGGCTCGGTCTTGGCTTGGATTTAGGCCACAGAAGCTGTCTGCCCTATGCCACGCCCTAACACACTCACACACACACACATCTGCTTGCCTTGTGCGACGTTTTCGATTTCGCTTTCGCCTGTGCACGGCGCATTCGTGTGGAAAATTAAATTCACTGACTGTCGGACTGCAATGGCCGTCCAAGATATCAAATACGAATGCCCTGCCTGGGGGCATTTAGGCCTGGCCAGAAGCACGTGCTCCGATCAGGCTGTGGCAATCTATTGCCATGATCTATACCTTCTATCACATTACCTAGTAACGGTATTAAAGCGTCGACACATTTACTTTTCACGCTCTCGCCTATTAACATGGTAAACCAGTTACAGTTACAGTTGCTGTTGCAGTTGCAGTTGAAGCTGTGCGCTTTCATTCAGTTTTTAGCAAGTGCTGCCTGCCACTTAATTTCCGCCAAAGTTGGTAATTTGCCGTTGGCGGAAAGGGCCGGGCCACGCACAGTGGGCACAACTGGCTTTTTGGCTCAGCAAAAGATGAAATTATGATAATTGAAATGAGTGTAAACATTGTAGTTCACTAAGCGAGCAACCTGATTACGTGGCCCAAGCTCATCGTCTGAGGACTCAAGGCGTCGTCGATCCACTGTGCACCGTGGTGCTTAGGCCAACATAAAAGAAAAAAAAATGTTGTCGCCAGCACAGAGACTCTCTCTCTCTCTCTCTTTCCATAGACAAGCGTGAAGCTGACGTCGGCCAAATTGAATTGTAATCTGGGTGCACAGACAGACAGACAGAGAGGGAGGCAGAGAGGGAGGGGCAGACGTGTGCTGAGCGGAAACGGAAGTTTGTAAGAATGCAGCATCGCGTAGGCATGCCACAAAAGCGACTCGCACGGCATCAGAACCAATTATTGACGATTTATTCTAGGGCAAACCGAGCCCGCCTCAACTGACTGAGCGGAGCCGATCAGCGATGCGCACAAAATCACTTCCGAAGAGATTTCAATTTTGTGATTACCTAATTGACACTCAAAGTAATGGAAGCAGCCTCCCCTCCTCCCATCCATGCCGCCCCTCACTGTGAGCCAGCAGATTAAATTGTCTTAAAGTTGCCTAAGAAGACTTTTGAGCCGCACAAAGTTACCTAAAAAGGGCATCAAATGTATGGGTGTACAGGTGAGGACTTCAGGTGGGATATCTAGCATTCGTTTCTCGAGAATTTGAGAATTTGGCATACATAATTTAATTTGTGCCAAGCCAGAGCAGATGGAAAATGGGAATCGAATCGGGCTACAGCTGAATATAACTTAAGGCTTCAATAGAGAGTGAAATATTCATGCAATATATATTGCATATTAAATATATGTATATGTGTATTATTTAATATATTTAAAAGCGCAGCGGAAATGGTTTGCAAAGAGATTATGGCAAACGTTTTTGTTAGTTTCATGTGTTTGTTGCTATTTTTATGAATTTTGAAAGAGACAAAGAGCAAAGCGAGACAAAGCAACAAAAAAATGCCCATAAAACGCTGTCAGCCCATAAAGCTCTGGCAGAGCCACATCAACATCAACAACAACAATTTCCCTCCATAAAACAATGTTTATGACAAGCGCTGTACTAGATATACGTACATACGTATATGTATGTAAAATTAAATTTAATGCTCTAAAACGTGCATTAAATATGAAGCGATTGACGGTTCACAAGATGTCACTCAAAGGTCGAGCGGCAAGGTCTTCGCCAGGGGCGGGCCAGAGGGGCGTCTAAAGTTTCTGGCTGCGCTGCGGCATTTCGGCTGAGGCGAAGGTGTTATCGACCCTGTTAAATTGACTGCAAAATGTAAAGGCAACAATTTGTAATAACAATGATGGCAGCAGCAGAGCATGAATGGGCGGCGCGTGCACGGCTGCCAGATACCCTGTAATCGGGGCGCAGTCGAGGCGCTGATGCTTGGCCTTAGCCAGTCTCTGATGCAGCTCCCATTCAATGCAGCAATTCACCTGGCTGCTGAGTGCAGTCGGCCACTTTCGCTAATTGTACAGGGTATAGCCGGGCTGAATAATAAAAACAATAATGTGTCGCAAATTGTTCGCGAATGAATAAAACAAAACGGATGTGGGCCCATAAAAACTGCGTTTAAAACTCGCCAAAACTCTCGCATCCCACGCACAGCTCACAAATATAGAAGCACGCACACAGACACACACACGCACACAGAGACACACTCGAACACAGTCAGACACATACTTACATATAGAGCAGCCGCTGGAAATATGCAGACTGGTTTCTGGCTGCCGGTTGCTGGGCTGGCTGTCAGCCTGCCCAGGATGTATAACATTTTATGGTACAACGGAAAACTCAGCGGCTTCCTTCCGGCACAGTTTCAACTTGTTGTTGGTCAGCAGTGTCCCAGCGGCCTAACGAGGGCCGCTCATTAAGATATCGTGCACGGCAAATACAATAATCAGCATTTGATAGCCAGTCCAAATCGGGCAAGACTCTTAACTTGGCACTTGGCACTCTCAATGCATGGCACTTCCATGGAACTACTTTTGGGTATTTCAATGATAGCTCAACATATTTTTCTTCAAAATATAAGCAGTAGATAGTAGCGTAGCTGTTCTTATAAAATGCATATTCAGGGTTGCTTATATCCGACGGAACCATGTTTTTTCTTTTCCTTAAGTCAAAGAGAAATACAATTTAACATCATTTGATTTGGTTCCAGTAGTTTTGTTGTCTCCAGTCTCAAGATATAGGGCTGCCAGATGGATCCGACGAATATGAACAGCCCTGTCTATGTATTGTCAATCAACAGCCATATCATAAATACATACATATATGCCTTATGTAGAGTAAGCCCCATTCGAATTGCCAAAAGTCTAGCTCTACGAATCCAATATACTTTACTCAGCACAGCGAACGAGTATGTCCGATGAAAATCTCTTCCTAACTATCGTAGCGAGTGCAAAAAATTAATTATACAGTGAATCTTATTAAGTTGATCCATCCCAAGAGTACATACATCATGTTATATAGCATACGAGTATTCCCCAAATCTCTAGCTCTGACGAGCCAATATGCTCTCCTCAGCACAGAGAAGGGGTATACCGAGCATAAGACATCCGATGAAAATCTATACCTAATTATCGTAGCGAATACATAAAATCAATTATTTAGCCGAATATTATGCTGGGCCGACGGAGATTTGTGTGACCCTCGGGCGGGACTGGGGGCTAGGCTTGGGGCCACTTGAGGCTGTTTGTTGTTGGCGCGTGTCTCATAAGCAGCAATTGATATGGGCGGATAGTTGAGGACAACTGTTGATTGATGTCGTGACAATAATAGCCTCTGACAGGTTTTGGGACAGGCATCTTGACAGATGTGGCCGGGGCCAAGCGGCAAGGCGGAGAGGGGGAAAACCGGAAACGCGGAAAAGGTGAACTGGGATTGCCCTGAAAGCTATTTATATTTCACGTCTGACAGTCCGGGCGAGCGAATGACGGCGGACGAATGCTAATTATACGCGATACAAACAGCGGATTGCAATTAAAGCAATTGCAATTAGTATTGAAGAGAGCTGAGACGGCAGGACGAATGCGGCTGCCCAGATTAGATTGTTTGTTGTTGCCAATCGACAGTCGACAGTCGACAGTCGACAGTTGGCATCTGGCAGCTGGCAGTTGGCAGTTGGAATTTTTGGCTCGTTTCGAATTGCGTTTTGGGCCAAATCGCTTGTGAGCCGCATTGATGAAATTGTCTATTTATTCACACGTCGTTTATTTTCACGTCGGAATGACTGTGGCGGCGGCAAAGGGCACTGGAAGCGAAATGGTTGCCGCTGCACTCGATGGCGATAACGAAACGAACTGATGTAGCATTGCTGATGCGAATGATGATGCGCATGATGATGATGATGATGATGATGTTGCTGTTCTTGTTGCTGCTGCTGCTGTTGACAGTAGCTTACTGATAGGCCAAAACAATGACAGCCGTAGAGCACTGGGCAATAACAATAACAGAGCGTTTACCATTCAAACGGAATGAGACAATCTAGTAGCCAATTTAGCTGTAATGGCAACAAAATGTCACTTGAGTCTCGCTGCTGCAACATTTCAAACAGCAATAAGAGCGCCATGCCACAGGCAAGGCAGGAGAGAGGGACAGGGCGAGAGAGTGAGAGGACGGAGTGGTGTGCACAAGAGCGAGAGGTAACAATGAGCTTGACTGGGCAATGCAAACATTTTTTCCAGCTCGTTGCTATTTCATTTTCAGTCATCTCTCTCTCGCTCTCTCTCTCTCTCTTTCTCTCTCTCTCTCTCTCTCTCTGTCTGCGTGTGTCCAAGTTTTGTTTTGTTTTTTGTGACATGCCTAAACACTGAAGGCAACAACAACATCAAAATACGAAGCACGTTTGATGTGCGTGTTGACGTAAAGTTTTCGCCTTTTATCATCGCAGTGCCAGGGCTCGACAAAAAGCTTCGCTGCCTGGCGGGCGGCCTGTCAACAAATTTCGCCAATGCCCTCACGATGTTGGTCATTAGCAGAGAGCGGAGGAGCGCCGCAGCCGCAGCCTGAGTTGGGCATGGCAAGCCGAAAATTGAGTTTTGATTTTACTTTTATTTCCTATTTCGTATTTTTCATTGAAAAAGCCCAAAATTGCGAAAACAAACTTATGCAAGCAAAAATCTGTTGTGGAGGCCACACGCGGCGTAGCTGACATTAAATTAATCAACAAGTTAGACGGCTAAGCATGAGAGTGCCCAGCCGAAAGATACCCTAGCTCTATAAACTTGAAGTAGCCAGAGGTAAACCTCGTTGATTAAATCCTGCAAGGCCAAGCAGCATGCAAAGTTTTCTGAAATGATGACACAAATAATCATATGATACCAATAATCGATTATTTTCCTAGCGAAATGAGTTACTTTTAATCGAAACCCTAATAATTGCCTCGCATTTCAATGCCAGAAGAGCGATACTTTTCTAAAACGGGTTTTGCCTTAACGGAAAAGAGGAACAGCTTGACTGAATTCTAGACTTGATAAATAAATATTTGAATGAAATTTTTAAGCATTTAATAAATTCGTATACAATAAAATATCTGAAAAAACCTGTCTTTGATTAATAATTTATCGATTGATTGTAATTAATAATTAATAATAATAATTGATTCATAAATTTTGTTTGCCATCACTAGTCTTATAGTCCCCATTGAGAATCTCCTTGGGTTCTATGAATTCAGGGAAGCCTACATCCCCTGTGGTCCCCATTGAGTAGCAAAACAATATGGCTAAACTGCTAAGCTAAAAAGCTTGTTGGCACTGCGTCGCCTACGGACAAATTGAAGGCCCAACCTGAAACTAATTTCAACAACTTCAACTCTGGCAAAAAAAAAAAAAAAAAGTAAAGAGAAAAAAGTAATTTGTTATGGTAGTTGGCTCTGCTTTGGCCTCTGCTGTTGCCTTTGCTGCGGCGGCGGTCACGGTGCGTATGAATAATGACAATGGCAGGCTCGAATGGTGCTCAACTATTGCGGACAGGTATTTCCAACTAGCTCTCCGTAGCGTCGAGTTCTGCAATCCATTTTGGCAGTAGACGCGCTTCAAGGCCCACTGGCCCAGGTGCAATAATTGCCGCTATGAGTGACTCCTTTGTGTGGCTCTTCTTTGCCAGCTTGCATAGGCACTCTATACACTGCCTGCTGTTGGGGTATACCTCACAGTGGGACAACAAATCATTCGTCATTATATAAGGCGACTTGAATTTATAACTATTATACGTACGTACATCATGGGCAATTAGCACTGTAAAGAGCAGCAGCTAGAGGGAGAGGGAGAGAGAGAGAGGAAGGAAGTGTTCCAGCTGAAGCTGGAAGTGTATGTGAGAGAAAGAGAGAGAGAGAGGGAGAGGTGGACAGTGTCGCGCTCTATGCTCAATCTCTGCCTTTGTCTCTCTCTCTCTCTCTCTGTCACTCTCTCTCTCTCTGTTTCTCTCCCTTTCTCTATGTTCACTTTCCGGGTATATCTTAAAGCTATTAAATAAATTCAGTACAAAGTCAGGGAAACTAGCTTGCATTATATTCCAGGATATTCCGAATAGAACCATCTTAAAGTTGAAGATCTAGAGGAACTGTAAGATAAATCATATATCTGGATCATCTTACTTTGAGAGTATTCCTGGGTCGGCTTCTGCTGAAAGGGAGTAAATTGGCAAAGATGGCAGCACTCATATGAGCATATTTCGATTTCTGCCTTTTGCTCTGTTTTTCCTTTGGTTTTTCCCTCCTTTTTTTGGGCAGCTTTTGCCTTTGCCTCGCTTTGGCTGTGCGTTGCTGTGACGAGTGAATGTGTTGATGATGACGTTGAGACAGCCAGACATTGTCACGCTCAACTGTGAGGCTGTGCACACACACACACGCACACAGAGAGAGAGGCAATTGTGCCAAAGGCAATGGCAAAGGCCATAAGTGCCGCATGATGTGTCACGCCCCCCGCCCGCTCGCCAGCCTTTTTAATTGGGAGTAGGGGCAGCACCTTTAAAGAGATTTTTTTGTTTATTTGTGTTTTTTGTTCTTGGCATATGAAAAGCAGAGAATTAATCATGATATCTAAGCACTGATTGGGCTGCCTCCAAGCTGAGCTGTTGGCTTGTTAGCCCAAAGAGGATGACAGCCAATTTAATTGGCAGCTGGCAGAAGCCGTGCCACCTGCCCGGACAAAAGAATGTGGCATTTGTGATTTCATAACAAAGGCAAAGGAATGCCATATCACAATAAAGCACAGCCAGCACAATGCAGAAGCAAGCAGGCAAGGCCAAGGGGAACGGCTTCCTGTGGCTTAGACTGCGCTCCCGAGTGAGCTGAATAAAAAGCGGACTCGTGAGTGTGTGAGTGTGTGCGTGTGTGCGTGTGTGTGCTGCTGTTGCCAATGCCAATGACAATGACAATGGCTGAGCTCGCGCTGCAACTGCGACATGCTAAAACATTGGTCAACTGCCACGTACTCAGCAGTCAATGGGCAGCTGGCCGCACTCCCGACAATAACAGCTAAAAAACCAGTGCAAGGTGCAACCAAAAGTGGCCTTTATAGCTGCCAGTTGAGAGCAGTAAATTCAATAGCAACAACAGCAGCAACAGCAACAGCAGCAGCAGCAGCAGTAGCAGCAACTGTAGCTGCAACAGCAGCCAAAAATGGCGAAACGAGAAATGAAACAATGAAATTTATTGAGCAGCGCAGCTCGTTTTGTCGCATTTCATGCTGCTGGGTCATGTTGCTGCTGCACTCTATTTGAAATGTCTTTTTTTTTTTTTTTTTTGTTTTCTGACTTTGCTCCAGGCAACAACAACAGCAGCAGCAGCAGCAGCAGCAGCAGCAGCAGCAACGATTGACATTATTGACAAGCGGCTAACGGCAACGCCAACTTTTGTGCTCATCAACGTTAGGCAGCATCGACCCTAAACGCAACTCTCGTTACCCCTGCCCCTTCCCCCCCCCTCCCCACTCCATGCGCTTCACGACTCCTGCTACCACGCTTCCACTGACAGTAAATTTCAAATTGAATTTATAGCTATGGGGCTGGCTGCGTGGCCCAGATGAATCGCTCAACAGCCGAGCGACCCCCTAACGCCTGCCGGCTTTATGTATTTATGTTTATTTCCATTTTATGATATGCACTGGCGCCTTTTTTATGAACCGCACGTGGTTCATTGAACCAACAGCCGCACCGCAGCCACAGTCACTGCCACTGCCACCAGCACCACCAGAGCCACAGCCACTGCCACTGGCAGCTGGCATTGCCCGCTCTCTGTAGTTGCGGCTCGGCGGCTTTGATTAGCGCTCAACTTGATTACCGGGCTTTAGTTTTTAGTGTCGGTTTGGGCCTAATATTATATTACTTGTGTTGCCCGACGCCATCTCTCTGTCTCTCTCTCTCTCTCTCGTTGTTCCTAAAAATCTGCAAAATATTGAAATTTTTCATTTGTTCTTTTTATTTCAGTTTATCATAAAAAAGATTTGAATGAATGAATCAACTCACATACGTGAATGTTATGAATGAATGAATCAACTCATATGCGTGAATATCTTGAAAACTTGTATAATAACTGAGCTTCGATTTTACTTTATCCCTATTTATTATTATCAATGGCTTCTTCAGGTCAATTTAATCGATGAAGTTGTTAGTTTCAATTGTATGAAAAAAAAACTATATATAATTTTATGAATATAAAAAATAAAATGAAATAAAATCAAACGAAAATATAGTATAAATAAACTTAACAAAAATAAATATATATAAAATATAAGCAATTTAAAATGGATATTACGTATACGCAACGTGCAACTGTGCAGTCATCTGAGTGTAGGGTATGAGAGTAGTCGTTGCTTTACCCAGTTGATTCAGTGCTTGCTGCTTTGCATATTTGAAATAAAGCTTTTGCTGCCCAACTAACGCTCCGCCTTCGTTTTATTCTCTTTGCAGGTAAATATTAACTGAACGAGTGGACGGACGCCAGTGAATGAGCCACGGCCGAATCGCGGCTATTTGAGCGCGGGGCCAGGACTTTGACTCCGACTGTGGCTAAACCTGCGCCTAAATAAGCCATTTGTCAGGCTCACTCGCGCCGCTATCTGCGCCCAGTTGGCCCCATAGACACCAGCCCACCTCCTCGCCGGCCGGCTGGCCTGGCCCTGTGTTAATTACACAGGCAGGCGCACAATTTGGCCATCTGCACTTCAGTTCACTAGTCCGCGCGGCAAATGCATTGCCATGTTCATATCCCTATCACATACACACACATGCACACACACACTCACTCAGAGGAAGAGAAAAAATCACAGCCTTTAACACGACAAACATTCATTTCAATTGCCCCGAGTGGCGGCCGCCCCCCTCCCCACCCCCTTCGACACATCGGCCGCCTTTGTCGACGAGGCGTGCCTCGCAGCGCAAAAATGAAATTGTAAAATATTTCACAACATATTTTTGTTGGCGCAGCGTCTCCACTTTCAGCAATCCGCCCGAACATAAATCCACGCCACAGCGCTCGTAAAAGCCGCTGCCCCGCCGCCCTCTCACTTGGTCAGCTCTTTAGCTGCAGAATGCCTCGCCTCACCTCGCCTCACCCCACCTAGTCTTGCGCCCGCCGCTTATGCTACACATTTTTTGCAACGCCTGGTCTTTACTTTTTTGTGGCCATGCACTTTTATGACGCGCCGCTCAACTTTTGACCACTTGGCCGACCGCTACATTTTAATATCCACACCGCGCACAACTGGCGCCCAGCACCAGGCCACACTCTGCCCCAGCAGCCAGAACGCAATCACGTCCAGGCCGAGCCGAGCCCAGCCGGGCCAGGCCAGCGCCAGCTGCCGTCTACCGGCTGCGGCATGTGTCGCATTTTTGCGAACGCCTACAAATATGGCCAGATTTCGCACAGTGCATAACTTCTGCTGGGCCAACGAGGCGCATGGTGAATACACAAGTACAGTAAATACACGGTAACAACGTTTAGGCGACAGCTTAGACCTACAATTTGTTAATTGCAGGCGACAGAGATGGAGATGGACAGAGGATAGAGGATTGAGGATAGAGGATAGAGGATAGAGGATAGAGGACAGAGGATAGAGTATACAGGACAGAGGATAGAGTATACAGGATAGAGGATAGAAGATGGAGGATAGAGGATAGAGGATAGAGGATAGAGGATAGAGGATAGAGGATAAAGGATAAAGGATAAAGGATAAAGGATAAAGGATAAAGGATACAGGATAGAAGATAGAGGATAGAGGATAGAGGATAGGATAGAGGATAGAGGATAGAGGATCGCGGATCGGCTCGAGGCTAGAGGCTCGCGGCTCTCGGCTCGCGGCTCGCGGCTCGCGGCTAGCGGCTCTCGGCTCGCGGATCGCGGCTAGAGGCTCGAGGCTAGCGGCTAGCGGCTAGAGGCTAGAGGCTCTAGAGGCTCGCGGCTCGCGGATCGCTAGGCTAGCGGCTCGCGGCTAGCGGCTCTCGGCTAGAGGCTAGCTGCTCGAGGCTAGAGGCTCGCGGCTAGCGGATAGCGGCTCGCGGCTCGCGGCTAGCGGCTAGCGGCTAGCGGCTCGCGGCTCGCGGCTCGCGGCTCGCGGCTCGCGGCTAGCGGCTCCCGGATCCCGGCTCCCGGCTAGGCTCCGGCTCCCGGCTCCCGGCTCCCGGCTAGGCTCGCGGCTCGAGGCTAGCGGCTAGCTAGGCTCTCGGCTCGCGGCTAGCGGCGGCTCGCGGCTCGAGGCTCGCGGCTCGCGGCTCGCGGCTAGCGGCTCGCGGCTCGCGGCTCGCGGCTCGCGGCTCGCGGCTCGCGGCTCGCGGCTCGCGGCTCGCGGCTCGAGGGCTCGAGGCTAGAGGCTAGAGGCTCGCGGCTAGAGGCTAGAGGATAGCGGCTCGCGGCTCGCGGCTCGCGGCTCGCGGCTCGCGGATCGCGGCTAGAGGATAGCTCTCGGCTAGAGGGCTAGCGGATCGCGGATAGCGCGGCTAGGCTCGCGGCTCGCGGCTCGCGGCTAGCGGCTCGCGGCTCGCGGCTAGAGGCTAGAGGCTCGCGGATAGAGGATAGAGGATAGAGGATAGAGGATAGAGGATAGCGGATAGAGGATAGAGGATAGAGGATAGAGGATAGAGGATAGAGGATAGAGGATAGAGGATAGAGGATAGAGGATAGAGGATAGAGGATAGAGGATAGAGGATAGAGGATAGAGGATAGAGGATAGAGGATAGAGGATAGAGGATAGAGGATAGAGGATAGAGGATAGAGGATAGAGGATAGAGGATAGGGATAGAGGATAGAGGATAGAGGATAGAGGATAGAGGATAGAGGATAGAGGATAGAGGATAGAGGATAGAGGATAGAGGATAGAGGATAGAGGATAGAGGATAGAGGATAGAGGATAGAGGATAGAGGATAGAGGGTAGAGGATAGAGGATAGAGGATAGAGGATGGAGGATACAATCGCTTCGCATAAGTTTCGCAATTTATTGCTAATATTCTATATAGATTTAAAAACTTGTCGAATATCATGCAAGGTAGGCAGGCCATGGGGATGAGAGTATTGAAAGGAATTATCTATGCCAATAATTTCTGTAAAAAAAAAGAGACAAGAAACTCTCATAAATTGCTTGTTGTTGTAGCTGCCACACTCTATTGAACAATGTACATGCCGCGCGAACAATATGCGCTTCTCTTCACTCTGCTCGGGCCGTGGACTCGTCTGCGTAAAATATGCAAATCGAGAACTATGCGGGCTCAAATTTCCATTGCAGTTGGTCAGCCAAAAAAGCAAAAAAAAAAAAATAAGAGAGAAGAGCGGTCGCCTGCTTCGTGGCTCAACTTTGTGACCATATTGTTTTGTTGCATGTTGCACGACCAGCAGCCAGACGCCTTGAGCTATGCGACCAAAATGTGGCAGACAGCCAATGCGCCTGTGGCAACATTTTCCGAGCTCGGTTTTTGCGCTAGACTTGGCTCGATTTCCAGCTGGCCTCGGGCCGCTTGCCTTTGCATACATACGGGCCTAAGTAGTCTATTGTGATTCCGAAATGGGTTGAGCCACGTCGTTTTAGCCATAGCCGAAATATTCTATGGAAGATGGGTCGCGCTTCAACAGAGAGCGATTAGAGAAAGATCTTTAACGGTTTCTATAAAGAAGCATTTTGTATTCATTGTAAATGAGATATCCTAAAATAAAAATTGATCCAATATCTGTATCTAAATTGAATAGAGCTTCATCGAATTGAGTCTTTAAATGAAAACTTAAGCTATATACTCATATAGGATAACATTGAAAAGCATAACCTCAGTTAAATCGAGTTTGATTGGAAGACTCATAGATTTGATGCAGGAGTCTTGTAGTCTTCTAGTGCCTGGTATCAGCCTGGCCAAGGGTAATGCCCTTAACCTAAATATGTACTTGCTATATATACAGATATACACGTATATATATGTATGTAAATCTGAAGGGAGCATTTGGGGAGTTCAATAGAATTGAATGAAATTACGATTCGCTTCAATTGCATTTGCAGTTTTGGCTGGCTTGACCCGCGTTCATCATAATTTTAATTTGACAGATTTCATGGGCCATTTGGCCTGTGCCGAAATTAAATTACGAGCAATTGAGACGGCGCGGCATTGCGGCGAAGCGGGTTACACGGGGTCACAGCTCGGTTTGGCTGTCTCGATTGACGTTTATTTGCATTTAATTAATGTGACATTTTAAATGAACTTCAGAGTGGAGACGGCCGAGTGCCGAGTGCTGTCCACTTCAAACTCAGTCTCTGCCCTCTGATGCATGCTGCTCGGGGGCGTGGCTGTCTTGTTTAATTTTGATTTGTGACACATTAACGCCAGCCCCGGCCGGGCAATTGCATTCAATTGCACCTGCCAGCAGCACCTGGACGATCGGGTGGCTGTCAGTCAAAGGACTTGTGGTTAGCACCACCGGATGCCCAGCTGCACATTGACCCACCCATGTTTCGGCACATGTTTAATAAACTTAAATGTATACAAACATAGACAGGTGTGCGCGTGTGTGCGTGTGTGTGTGTCATGGCGAGACAAGGTAAACTTCGCTGCAGAGACACGCGTAATTAAATGCAACAACTGCAACCAGATGAGCGCCCACAAACTGCAATATGCGTTACGCATGTGACTGTGTGTGTTTGTGTGTGTGTGCGACAATTCGCAACAAATCGTTGCAACAGCCACGCAAACGAGCAGCAGCAATGACCCAGGCGAAACGATGCGCCACGCCCACTGGGCAGCCACACGCCTAATGCGCCTTTGTTGCGCATTGTTAACATGGAGCAGAGCCATCGTTGTCGATGTCTCCTCCTGCTCCCCCTCTCCCTCCTCCTCCTGCTCAGCCTCGTTATTCCCAGCCCCATTCGCATCCTCATCATCATCATCAACGCTGTCAACACGCTGACAGGCGGCACAGGTGAGGGCTGCACCTGGTCACAGCCAACCCGGCAGCTTAGCCCAACAGCCTGGCAGCCCGGCAGACACATTGACAAAGTTGTTAGTCAAAGCAGCTGGAGGCGTGTAGCCGGCAGGCCCAGCACACTTCAAGAAATCGGATGGCGGCCACACGTTTTGGGGGCAGCATTGCCCTAATGGATCTGTAGCCAAGACATAAATGATTATGCTGAACAGGTCAGCTCGAGTTTCTCTCAGTGTACGCTGTGTGGGCGGTGCAGGGGCGGGGTGGCTGCTGGGCGGCTTTGTAGCAAATGTGTTGCTTCCGTCAATTTGCAACGTTATCTGCATACAGCTAACCAGATAGAGGGGCTGCATTCAAGCAGCAGCAGCTAACAGGAGAAGCAGTAGCAGCTGGCAGGAACAGGAGGAGCAGCCAGGTGTTCCATACTGAAACACGCACGTGTGCGCCTTTCGTGTCGACGCATTCGTGTCGGGGTTTTGTACAACTTCATGTTTAATTTCCATAATTTATTTATGTGTGTGCGCTGCTTGCGAGAGAGACGGAGACAGAGACGGAGACGGGGAGAGTGGGTGAGCGAGGCAGACAGAAGCACACACTCTCTACCAATTGGCATCGCCGTAACATTGATTGGGAGATTTGCTGAAAGCTCATTACCAAAAATTTGCCAAAGTCATAGCTAGACAAGCTGCTAAGTGCACGACAGTCGAACCTGCCTAATGCGAACAGCAAATAAGCATCGATTTTTCGCATAATGCATAGAATGCTGCATCTTTCACATAGAACATTCACATGCTTATCGTTTTATTTATCGACAAACTCATCTCATTTCCTTATCGATAAAAATCGAATAATTCCCCTTTTTAAGCAAAGCTTGAGTTCTACAATTACCGAAGGATGTTTGGTCGCTCTAATGAATACAGGGACTTTCCCCTATACCTCCTCCCTTTCTCATCATATTTACAACAACAAAACTGTATTCTGAGCCTGAGCTTATGATCTGTACTTTGGTTAAAGAAAGTTAAAGCCGACATAAAAATGAATTTGCCAAACCATCCTCAACGAGGTATTTCCTAGTCGAACATTCTGGACTGTAGCAATACTAGCTGATTTCTATATGTTTGCAAATATGTCAAAAGTTTTCCATGAGACTCATTTAGTTTGTCAGCATGCGATTATTTCAGCTTCCTTCAGATTCCGTCAGATTCCTCTGCACGTAAATAAATTCTCCTGCTCGTCTCTCGTAACAGTTTTACAATTTGACGCACATACGACATTGAGTACGATCCAATTGGCAGTAAAGGTAACCAGCTCTACTTCAGCTTTCAAAGGGAACACTGTAAGCGTGCACACAGACTCTGGCATTTACACATATCTGTGTGTGCGGGTGTGTGTGTGGAAAGTCTAAAGACATAAAGCAGATGTTGCGAGCTGATTGAAATGCGAGAAAGAGATGGAGAGAGACAGACTGAGAGGGAGTTTGATTTGGAGCCACCTGAGCTGGGAATTGTGCGTTAATCGCAGCAGCTGATGAGCGGTGTTAGCACTTGCGAGCTAATGAAATAAAATACGCTCGAATATGCCTTAACGGCATCAGTTGCTGCTGCTGTTCGGCTTCAGTTGTGCCCTCTTCTCGGCTGGGGCGTTAATTTGCATGCATAAATATTTCAAAAAGACGCGCGCACAATCTGCCCGGCCTTTGCAGGACTCTCGACTCATCACCTCACTGACAGAGAGGGAGACTGACGGCGCGAGAGAGGGAGAGGGAGAGAGAGAGAGGACATGAGTCGTTGCTCGCCTTCGGTCCAAATGCCACAATGTTTTGCAGGTGTTGCGCTGTAAGTTGATACGCAGTGCTGCCAGCAGGAGGCGGGAAGCGCCGCCAAATGCCAGCAAATAAAATGTAATGAAAGCCTCAGCCAAATGAAATTTTCACACATACACACACACACACAAACAGAAACACGCAAATGGTTTGGCGTGTGCTTTTTGTTGTGCAACTTTTCAATTACACGACTATGCAAAAGCTAAAATCACACGCAGAGCATAGCAGAGCGACGAGCGTGGCAGGGCGTGTCGGCCTGCCGAACACCATGCAACCGAGTCGCGGCAGACAAGTGCAACCGTAACAGTAAAAGTAAATGTTAATTGGCTTTTGTATTTGGCGCGCTTCAAATCACAACGAAGCAAAACATCCTGATTGAGAATCACAGCGAGTCCTTTGACTCAACTGAGCGAACGACGAGCCGAAGAACTCCCCATTGAAGTGCAGAAGTGGAGCGAGGCCTTTGTCAACTGCCTCCATGCGAATGCAGCTTGCGAATTGACTCACATGCTTTTATAATGAATGCAACTGTAAAGCACACTGTCTATAAACTAGAGCGTATGCAAGCCGTAGATAGAATCGTGTCCATATTGGAATTTATGCAAGCACGCTGCCAGAGACTCGAGCTTGAGGCTTACCTCTCGAAAATGGTCCGACCTGAGGGTATCAAAGTTTGTAAGTCTCGTCTTTAACAAAGAGTAAGATAGAAGTGTTTACACCCCCTGAGTATCATTATATTCCTTATCGACATCAACTCTATTGTAGATTTTATGAGCCAATCTTTCATTTTTATACCCATTTAAAGTAGGAATAGAGTGTGTATTGGATTTTATAGACGTGCATGCAACAGACAGGAGGAGACATGGCAGATAAAGTGTATAAATTCTTGACCAGAACAGCGAGCGTCTATCTGTCCGCAACTGTGAACGCAGCAATCTCGTAAACCGCTTGACCTAGGAATCTGAAATTTGAATTGTATATTCGAGTATATCATGCGCAGCTGAAAACAATTTTCCATTTTCGATAGCTCATCTCAGTTTAACTATCGATAACAATTTAACTTTTGACATTGTTTGTTGACATGGTTGGTGGGCCGTAGAGCTAGAAGTTTTGAATTTACTTTCTGTTTTGAATATCATAGATATCGTTACCTTTTTTCTCACAGTCCTAGTCCATCATTTCCTACTAGTGTACTTCGTATTTGTGTTCTAGTGAAGGGACGCTAACGAGAGTTGGCTTTCAGGCGTGCACCTCCCCAACCCTAAATCCCTGCAAAAACTACTGAGATTGCTTGTGCCCAAAAAAACACACACACATATATATATAGACATACATGCATACATGTATGCAAAAGTTAACCCACCTGCAGTTATTTGCTGGCGGCATGCGACCTGGCTGAAAGCATACTTTTTGAAATTTTCAACGCGTTTCGCGCGGGCGTCAAAAAATGCGCTATTTGCGACACTATTTAATGCAGCAGCAACAATAAAGCAGCAAAGCGAGGCGGCGAGCGGGGTAATAGTGGGGGAGTGGTGGGTGGTATTGTGGCACGAATAGCGACAAGAACAATTCCATTTAGCCGTGCCTTTTGCCCATTCTCATGAACAAAATTGAATTCAATTTTTATGGTTTCTTCTCTTGTTGTTGTTGTTGTTGCTGCTGCTGTTTCGCTTAATGCGTTCAGCGCTGGAAACTGTGCTATTAACTTTTCTGGTTTATGCTGCCTCCTCTCGTTGCACAGCGACAACACCAGCAACAGCAGCAGCAGCAGCAGCAGCAGCAGCAACAGCAACAACATGAAATGGAACAGCAACAGCAAGAAACTCATTTGGTTCGCACACTTCACACGGATGGAGGAGCGCAGCTCCCTCGGCAGTTGCCTTGCAATTTTTAGGTACGTTGCCTGCAGTCTTTGCCAAGGATCTGGCTGCTCCATTTTTGTGTCCTCCCCACTGCCACTGCCTGCCCCTGCCTGCCCCTGCCTGCCCCTGCTGTCCCTGCCTCATCTGTGGCAATGTTTGGGCAACCTGTACCCCTTGCTACTTGCTGCTTGTTTGCATTTAAAGTAAAAGTCGCAACATTCATTTTGCTGTTTGTTATGGAATAGAAAAAGGGTAGCCAAAGTGGGAGTGAGACAGAGACAGGGGAGGAAGAGGGGGGAGGGAAGAGAGGGGCTGGTAGAGCAGCTGGGCAGTAAAATTTAACAGTGCCGCCCACAGTCGCGTCTGTCAATATTATATACAGCGGTTGCGACCTGACTCTGTTTGTGTGTATTTGTGTGTGTGTGTGTGTGCGTGCAACCCCATTTGCAGCACATGCAGCAGTGGCAGTCAAGTCGACTCGCTTGCAACATTCAAGCATAAATATGCATAAAAATGTCGCCTCATTCAAGCTTTTATTGCATTTTATGTTGGGGTCACTGCCTGTGCACACGACGCAGCGCCCTCTATCGTCATCTAACTCTCAACTGTCTCTCCTCTCTCTCTCTGCATGAGTGTGTGTGTGTGTGTTTATTACATTTGCATCTAGCTGCAATATATGAACTATATTTTTATTGTTCCTTCAGTGGGCCCCGGCTAATGCTCTATTTAGTTGCACAATTTGTGGGCAACGCATTTCCCGGATAGCATCGGCGCAATATTATGATATCATATTATGACTGTGCCATGCATGGCCAATGGAGACACACATACCCACTCAAGGTATTGTCATTTAAAGTGCCACTTGCCACACAAGCGGCGCAGCCAACGCAGCCAACGCAGCCGTGCCGTGAGGCATCTAAAGTTGGAATCGGACTTGAAGGGCGGTCGGGCGGTCGGGCGGTAGAGGCCGAGGGCGAGGTGTTGCATGACAAACGTGGCCACAGACAGGCCGCACATAAGAAAACTAGCTGCTAGACACACTTACGAGTGGCAAATGCAAGCCATATGGCAAAGAGGTCTGCAATCGGGGGCGGGCAGGAGGCGGGACGGACCCAAGCACTGAGCACCTTTGCATGCCAACGAAACATTTTAGCTGCCGGGCTGATAGCCAGCAAAGGGGTAAACTCTCTCCATGTATGTGTGTGTGTGTGTGTGTGTGTGTGAGTGTGCAGAACTTTGAAGAGCCTCCAAGTGCAGAACAGCTTGAGTCAAGTGCATTAGTTTGCAGTTTATGAACTGCCTCGGGCTGAGGTAATATGCATTATTTTGGCGCTAGCTGTGTGACCAAATCGTAAATACTTGTGACATTATTGATTTTAGAGCAGGGAACGCATTTGCTGGGCTCGGCACGGAACACAGCAATAGAGGTAAATGCTTCCACTTATTACTTTAAGCAAAACCCATCCTGGGGAAACTTCATCGACAGACAAATTGGGCAAGGCAAACAATCTTATCTAGACTGAACAAGAGCTCCGCTCTGGCTGTAGAAACTGTAAATAGACATTCAGGGTTCTGGATGAATGAGGGAGAGCAACTCCCGATGAAGGAGGGAAAACTGCATAGGGTTGCACTCTGCTACATTTATTTTGAGTGAAGATGCGAAAACCTAGCATGTAGGGAGAGACAATCTAGTCTACATAGAATGAATATAAGCTCCACTCTGGATGAACCCATGAATGAGGGAGAGCGATTGCCGATGAAGAAGGGAATGCTGCATAGGGTTGCACTCTAGTACATCTATTTTGAGTGAAAATAGGATGACATAAACAAGATGTCAACGGCATACAAGGAGAAAAGATAGTTAACCCTCGCTATTTCCCTCCTCCTCTCTGACTTTACCTACCTCTTCTCTCTTTCTCTGGCCTCTCTCTCTGTCTCTGTCAAGCATTTTCCATCTCAGACTAATCTCGTCGAGAGACCCCAAGGGAAACTATCCTATCTAGATCGAGTATGATCTCCGTTGTGGCTGTAGAAACTGTAACAAGACATTTAAGGTTATGGATGAATTTTAGTTTTTAGGGATTCCCGATTAAGGAGGAAATGCTTTATAAGATTTCAGAGATAATGATAATGTCTCCCACTCCCTCTATCTCCCTCTTTCTCTCTCTCTCTCTCTCTCTCTCTCTCTCTCTCTCTCTCTCTCTCTCTCTCTCTCTCTCTCCCTCTCTCTCTCTCTCTCTCTGTCTCATACACACTCTTTCTCTCTATGTTTGTCTATTTATGTTGTCTACCCCCCAATGCATCCACTCTGTATCCTGTCCCATATGTATGTTTCTGTTTTGCTCTCCCCCGCACTCTCAATCAAATTTCTCTCCCTCTCTTCTTCACCATCTCTAAGTCCGGCCTTGATCACACTCCTTCTTTGCTTTCCTCTATTACACTAGCCTTCGCCTACTCTCTCTCTCTCGCTCTCTCTCTCTCTCTATCTCTCTCTCTCTCTCTCTCTCTCTCTCTGATTTGTTTACATGGATGTTGCGATATGATTTATTGTACATTTTCGACAAAAGCTCATTAACTATTTAACGCGCTTTATTGAATATGCGAGTCGATCGATTGGATATCCAGTAAACAGTGAAATCCGCACTCATGGCTAGTTTCTGGCATTGCGGCCAAAAGACCAACGAAATTTGTTGCACGAGCGGCGGGCGAAGGCCGGAAGCGGGTGCAGGGGGTGTTAGGACTTTGAATTTGAAATGTTTATTTGGCTGCACATTTTGGCTTTTATGGATTCCGGCTTTTGGCTGCTCAGTGCTCTACATGCCTCATTGTCATGCATATTTTTGGCAATCATTGGCAAATGGCATTCGAGCTGAGCTTTCTGCTATTGTTAATAACCAGACGAGATATGTATTTGTTGCCGGTCGGCCAATGGCATTGGCATTGGCATCGAGGCAGACACGGCCGACATGGCGGACTTCCTTGAGCGTTTTGCATATTTCATAAGCCGAAAAGTGTTCGCTTAGAGCGAGACAAAAACAATTGTCACTGTCGTCTGCGGCAGATCCAATCTTAATCCTTGAGCCCGCCGGCTGCCAGTCGTTGCCATTTTATTTTGCATCACAAAATATTCATAACAATAATTTGGTTTTAATTAAAACTGTCCCGGCTTTTTGTTATTTATTTATTTGGGTCAACGCCACTGACAATTTCACAGTTTGGCCAAAAAGGCAACAACTTGCCAATCCAGCCTTTTGTTCACACACACACACACACACACACACACACACAGACGCACACGCACACCAACACAATAACGAGCAAATGTAGGCAAAATACGTATACATTATTCATTTTACAAGTAAGCAAACAGTTTATTGTATACCTATTCAAATACATATATACGTCCGTATGTAGCATACTCAACATATACACATATGTATGTTTGTATGTGTTTGTATATATACACACATATATGCAAGTTGTAAGCTCCGTAGGCAAAACTCATAACAATTTAATTAATTTTCCTTGTTGACTGTCAATGTCTCTGACTCTGTCGATATATCTCTATCTCACTCTTTTTACGTTTTTCGTTTTCTCATTCCCTGACTCTTTCATTATCTCTCTGGTTTTCTGTCGTATTATATCTCTCACCCTCCCTATCTTTCTCTCTCATCCCCTCGCATCATGTTTCTCCCGCCATCCTTCTTTCTCTTTCTATCGACCTGTCGCTCTCTCTCTCTCTCCCCATCTATATCTATTTATCATTCTATCTCTCCATCTCTCTCTTTCTTAATTTTTCTCCTTATATCTCTTTCTCTCACTATAGCCCTCTTTCTCTTTCATTATCGATCTCTCTCTTTCTTTCACATTTCTTACCTAACCCTTATGTATCTCTTGCTCTCCCATTTTCACTCAATCTCCCTCTCTCCACCCCTAATCAGCAGCTGATACAAGCATCGACTCCTTCTAAAACTCACATTACATCATCTGGTATAACTACCAGAATATTTCAGAGCAAATCATATTAGATCTAGCAAAGTGGGAAAATAGTTTCATCATCGACTCAAGAGAATCCGATTAATCAATGCTCGTTGCTTAGTTAGAGTCTGATTGGAGTAGGAAATGAAAATAGTTTGCATCTGGAATTTTTGTAATGCGTGTCAAGCTGGGCCGCCTTTGAGTGGCGAGAGTTCGGAGTGCAGATTAATGTCTTACACTTGCGAGTGCTGCGAAGACTGATCGAGGGAGCGCCGCTCAAATTACCGACGCCGTCGAGGCGGAAGTGAAAAATAACACTTTGTGCGCCAAAGTGGCGAATTTAATATTTCCGGTCCACTACCCACGCCCAGAGTCTGGCCTCACTCCCACTCCCACTCGCAGTCCAAGTCCCAGTCCCAGTCCCAGCCCGAATTCCAGCACCAACCTCCCGCCCCCCGCTGGCTGACCACGGACCATCATTGTCGTTGTTGGCGCCATTGGCGCTGTTACCGTTGCTGCCAGTGCTCCCAGCTGACCTGCTTTCCCGGGAATCGGCTTTGCATGCCATCATACCCTAGCCGCGAGCCGAGGCGAGCATACCTCTACTCTGCAGCAGCATGGCAGGCACTCACACTGCACCGACTCCTTTCAATGGAATTTCCACAGACCTCAGCCGGAGTACAAATTTATATTATACATTGTAGCTAAAGGCTCTATCGAAACGTCAACTTTCCAGCTCCAGCGATTCCTCGTCCTCTGAGCCACTGCCTCTCGGTAAAGGGCACCTACGTTGCCAACGTTGCACGGCCATTGACAGTTTTTGTCGTTGTTGCTCTCGTAATTGTTGGTTACCCTTTCCAGCGGCGTCGCCTAGGTGGCAGCAGCTCGGCGCGTTTTACATTTTGCGGTCGAGTGCATTGAAATTTGGCCGTGTGGCCTGACCCTAAATCACTGGCCAGCGCTGCTCCCCCTCCGCTGTCCGCTGGCCAGCTGGCTAGCTGGCTCGCTGGCTCGCCGCTTCGCCGACTCTGCAACAGTTGCCCCGCGGCACTGCAGCCATCGATTATTAACAGCACAGCACAGCAGAGCAGAGCAGAGCAGAGCTGAGCTGAGCTGAGTGGAGCACAGTGAAATGTCGGGCTAGGCTCCCCTCCCTGCTGGTCCCGTTGTGCGCCGTGATTTACGCGGCCTGGAGTGTCGCTCAACGACACACGAGGGCCTCCCAGAGGCCGTGCAGAGTTGAGACTTAAAGCCTCGGCGTTGCGATGCATTTCATCAATTGCTGGCAATTAAAACGCAAAGCGCAGCAATTTCCAATAATGTGCAGCCGGCGTAGTGCCAAACAATTTATTGCCACGCCCACGCCCACGCCCATGCCCCGAATTGTTTGCCGGCTAATGCTAATTTCGCGGCGTCTGGCAAACAGCGTCAACAGCAATAAGCCACGGGGAAGCCCACGGCAACAGCGCGACCAGCGGATACCCAATGAGAGCTGAAACTGCGAGTTGACCTTAAGGAATGTATCGTTAGCTGCCCAGCATCAAAGCATGCCCGGCTGAGATGCAGCTGGAATGGCCTACGCCATTCGCACCGCTCTCGAGCATGCCCTCGCTGTGGGTCTGGGCAAACGCAGGGTATAACGCGGCGAGCGAGAGTGCGTGATTTCATTTTGAATGCGCTTCAAAAATTTGAAATTAATGCGACAAATGTGGCGCGCAGCAGAAGGACACAGTCGCCTGGCTAATTGATTCGATATGGCTGCCATTTCACTTGGCCAGCGGCAAGGGCAAGGGCCAGGGCAGTGGGGAGGGGCAGCACCGTCATAAAATGCCAACTACAAAAGGCACATCTAAAGACGCTGTCAGCCTTGTCCCGTTCTGTTTCTCTGTTTCTGTCTTTTTCTCTGCTTTTTTGCTTAGCTGCAGCAAAACTTTGCGGTGTCGCGTTGGCTAATGGCGCTGTCTCCGAGCAGACGTACGCACACACACGCACACACACACGTACACAGACACAGCATGCAATGCTCTCGGATAGAGGCAGACGACGCGACCGGAAATGCTTAGCTGGGATTTCTCGCTGCGACAAGCGAAAAGGCAGGCGCTGACAATGTCATTTGTTTCCGGCTACGTGCACTTTGCACGTGCTCGCTGAGCTCCCTCGCTGCCGGCTGCTGTCAGGGAACTTTTTGGAGGGCCAGCGCTTGTCACCTGCTGCGGCAAGAGTACAAACCCAACTTCAATTAAACATAATTTGCCGAGTTTATAAGCGCCAGCCACAAACATTTATTGTCTGTCTCTTTACTGTCTATCCACTTGTCTCATCTGCATCCCCATCCCTCTCATCCCCCCCCCCCCTCCATCTCTCACTCCGCTCTCTAGCTGTCTGTGGGAAATTTTAGCTTTTAGTTGCAGCTGCCCCGCCCATAAACGCCCACAACCGCACGACGCCGCGTCTAATTATGCATCTAATTAGTAACTGTGGATGCTGACGCAATTCTCGCCAAATTAATTTTGCAGCTTGTGCCATAATAAAGCCAGCCCACAAAAGCTGCACAAAGCCAACCGAACCACACACACACACACACTCACACTCACTCACACACACACACTCACACGCACACATATGAAATGAAAACTCGTTCTATTCAAAAATTTAACACGCATTTCTTACCATCAAAAACACAAGCCACAAAATAAAAGTTTTATCCATGGTCAGCCCCTGGGGCAAAGATATTTTATTTACATCTATATTTATATGTATTTATATGGGTACATAAAAAATAACGGGCTTTATTCCTGGAATCATCAAAGGCCTGATTTCAATTTAAACTAAAATTCGGGTACACTCGAATTTATATAAATAAAAATCCAGTTAAATTTCATGAAAGAGTATTTAGTTTTCCGTAATGTCTGCCTGTCCGTCTACCTGTGCGTCTGTTTATCCCTCTGTCCATCCGTCAGTTTATACACATGTCTATCCAGCTGGTCTGTCTGTCCGATTATCCAGCTGTCTATCCGTCTGTCCATTCGTCCGATTATCCATCTGTCTACCCGACCATCTGTCCATCTGCCTATCCGTCTGTGCTTACGCCTGTCCATCCGCTTATTTATCCGTTCGTCCATCCGTCTGTCTATCCGTCGGTCCTTTTGTTCGTCTCTCGATCTGTCCATTCATTAATACATCAATCTGACCGTCCGTCTATCGATCCGTCCATTTGCCTCTCCTCGAGCTCGTCCGTCTATTGTGCACATAATTATGTCCGTTCAACGCTTCCATCGTGCATT
Source organism: Drosophila navojoa (assembly GCF_054131105.1). NCBI lineage: Eukaryota > Metazoa > Arthropoda > Insecta > Diptera > Drosophilidae > Drosophila > Drosophila navojoa. The sequence continues at coordinate 27,446,526 of NC_142895.1, forward strand.
CGTCCGTCCATTCGTATTTTGTTTTCCGTCCGTATGAGCACAATCATTTTCCTTTTATTAAAGCTAGACTTTGAATTTGGATCATTCAAGCTTTCCTTATGAGTTTTTCATATTTAATAATTATTTTTTAATAGGCGCACATACCTCAATATTTAATTAGTTAGTCCACCTCGAATTTCTTCGAAATACCCACTCAATCGACTCATGAGAGGGGTATTCATTTCAATTTTCCCCATCTCTTATGCACTTTCAACTCAGTGATAATGGGCTCTAGTATTTAATTTGCGTCGCTGGGCCGGCAGCGCTATCTCAAGAGCATCGAGCGACTATATTGTGAATAGCGCAATTAATGATATGTTCTGCTCAACGGGCGCGTAAATAAATGCTGGATGGATCGTAACCTTTTATGGGGCAGACGACCCGCACGAAAGTTTCGCTTGAAATTCAGAAACTTTTACTTGTTACCTTATGGCCGAAAACTTGGAATAGTTGCGCCTTTAACTGCCGGCCCATAAGAGTGTTTAGTTTCAAACTATTTCCATGTTCGGCCACTTGGTGAATCTTTGATGTCCTGGCCAAAAGTTGCCAGCGGCCGCCGTCCTCAGCTCGATAAATGAATCAGGAGAAGGGGGAGATATGCGGGCGGTATGCGGTAGTCGGTAAGAGGGAGGCGGGAGGCGGGCAAGCAGGGCGCTGCCCTGTTACCCTTGCACGCTTCCGTTTTCGCCACGACATTATCAAACTGCACGTTATTAGGTATTATGTTGTTGTGTTTGTTTTTGTTATTAGTATTGCTGTTGTTGCCGGCGTTGGTGCTTCTATTTGTTTTTATTGTTATGGGCAATGTTATGGTTGTTGTTCGTGCTGCTGCAGTATCAACGGTTTTAAAAGCTTACGAAATATTTGTAATTTTGTCACGTTTTAACTTTGGCGACGTCACTTAAAATTACATTTAAAAAAAAAAGCTCACACAGAGACACACAGAACAAAACAGAAGAAAAAAATGAAACGGAAGCAAAAATAAAACAAAGGTTCGTCAATTGACCGACCGAAGGATATGCTGCACCTTGGAATCTATTTGCATGCCTAGCTGGAGGTCGCTCGACTCCTAGTCTATATTTCATTATGCTCGGCTTGAGCTCAAGATGAACAAACGGGGCAATTATGCCCACTTGCCTGGCGTACAGGGTATGCAACAGAAGCAACAGAAACGACATTTTGTCAGTCGTTCCTAGTTGTTGCTGCTTCTTGTCAGACTGGCAAAAATCAAAAGTAGATGGATGGATGGATGGATGGGTGGATGGGTGGATGGGAGCTGGGTCGGTGGCTGGCATCCTGCCTGGCATCCGATTCAGCTCCTGCAACTCGGCTGCCTGGCACTCAATGTGCCTGACTGCCAAGTTGCACACGTGCTGTGCCTTTGCGAGTAGGTTATCAGCAGGACTCTCGCACGCCCCGCCCCGCACAGCACTTAATGAGAATCATGCCGACCAGCCGATTGACAAACAAAGAGAGCAATGAGTGCGGATCCAAAGACAAATACAAATCCAAACACAAATGCTCAACATGTGACTGGAAACGCTCATGTGACATGCAAAGCAGCAGCCAGCCAGCCCACTGGGCGGGGCGCTGTTGTATTGTAATAATACTAGAAGAAGCTAGCCCAAGTTCGCTTGGCAAATATTTCGTGCATATTTTAAAGGCATGTAGAATAGAATGCCAAGGCCAACCCGTGACCAACAGCTGCAGTCAGCTGGGGGGAAAGAAGTCCTTCGGGGGCTTGAATGATGGACTCCTCCGACTTACATTGGCTACAAGGGCATTAAATATTGCGTATACGACTCACGCTGCTTGTGCCCCCCGGCCAGCCAAACGCTTTAAAGAAAAAATGGCTGCTCCACCCTGAGTATGTCATGAATAGCTGGCATTCCATACGGAGTTGCCCATTACTGAATATTTAACGCCACAAAATCACAGATTCTGTCAATGGCAGCAAACAGCAAGCGGCAAGCGGCAGACGGCAACTGCCAATTGGCAAGTGGCAAGCGGCAAGTGGCATGCAACGGCGTTGCATTTAAAGTTTGCACTTTATTGCTCTATCCCTCGGCAAGTCTCGCCTTAGCTCTGGCACTGTTTTGTACATTACCGTCATGAATTTCCATTACTCAGCCACTGCAGCAGGAGTCGGGGCGGGGCGTGGCCACAAATGTGAGATACGAAGCGCCATAACGCGCCGAGTTTCCAGATTCATCAATGAATTTATCAGTTTTTATAGGCAATTTATTATTTATTGATGGCAATGCCGGGCACCCTCTGCCCCTCTACCTCTCTGCCCGCCTGGCTGCTGGCCTGGCACAGCGTCTGCCAACGTCTGCATAAAGTCGATCCATCTCCAGCCATATATCTAGCATACTTCTCAGCAGCAGGAGGCGGCACGGGGCGTGGGAGCTTGTGGCAGCCGAGGCAAATGGGCGAGTTACTGGCAACAGATTTCGGACGCTGCGCTGCGCTGCTCTGCGCTTGTTTATGGCACTTTTCGATTCGCTTTTTATGAATGATGTACCCAAAAAATACGCATGACATATGTACCCATACAAGCCATATACATAAACGACTCTCTGCGTGCCAGTGCAATGCGGTTGAAGCGTAAAGAAATGAAATAGCGCAAGAAAACGTGCAGAAAAACTATAAAGAGAGAGAATGAGAGAGAGACAGAGAGAGAGAGAGAGAGAGAGAGAGAGAGAGTGCTTTGAGACGACAACGATGAATGTAATCCAAACTTGGACCAGAGTTATGTGAAAATAATGAAGCTACATAATGGTCTACCTTCTCTCTCTCTCTCTTTCTCTCTCTCTCTCTCTCTCTCTCTCTCTCTCTCTCTCTCTATCTCTGGCATGCCCCTTCCCCTTTACCGCTGGCAGCTCTCGTGTGGCGCAAATTATTGCAGCTGCCGCCGCACATCACGTATACGCCGCTTGGCCCCGCTCGGCTGCAAATGGCAACAATTTGTGCGGCTGGCATTTAGCTCGACCGAATGGTAATGCCACTGGCGTGTGGCCCGGCCATATTAATTATTTATAATGGCGCATTGATTATTGAAAAGCATAAAATAACTTATGAATATTACAATCTGCGCGCGACCCACTAAATTACCGCATGACAAATGCGACCGCTGCGAAAAGTATTAAGTGTAATAAATTACAAGACGCAAATGCAACAACAACAGCGACAAAATGTCAGGCCTAATTGATGGCAGTGAAACGAGCACCGACTGCGTAATACCCTGCTTAGTAGTTCAATTGAATTCTATTTGAAGCCGCTCCAATTGGAGTTTGACTTTGTGTTGGTAGTTGATCCCATTGGATTTTTGTTTCAATTGAAGCTTGAATAGGTCGGATACTGAGTCCATCTGGCAACTCTACATAGTGCATCTCTACATCAAAGAAAAACACGATTTGTACTATATTGACGATAATCATCATTTGATTTGGCTCAAAGAGATTTGAAACATTGCTCAAATGTCCGTCTTCAATCTGTACGGCGTAATGTGCACGTGTCTCTCAAATTGTATAGGGTTACCAGATGGACAATTCGTGGTGGAGAATGAACAGCACTGTGTGTCATCAATCGCATCCCCTTCAAACTGATTTTACGTTTATGTCGTTGTACAATCACCAGCTTCATATAAATGTATATGTGTATGTATGTGCATATGAACGTATTACAAAATGCATAAATTAAAGAAAGGGGAAAAACAAAACAAGAGGAGAAGTGCAATATTGGAAATATTTATGCTGCAATAACCCATTGGGCTATTAATATAACAGCGATGCGGCAGTTGCAACAACATCTGCGGGAAACAGGGGGGCGGAATGGCAATTTTTAAGTAATAATAAACAATAAATAAAAGCAATTGCATTTGGCGCTCTTAGCAAATACCCTTTACATCAACATCAACATTTGCCGTGCAATGAAAGGCAAAACAGGAGCGAATCGAGAGCTGCAGCTGCGGGCTGCGGGGCGCAGCAATATAAATAAATAAAAATTAATATACAATAGTAAAGTTTGCCGTGAACCAAAGACAACAAGCAACAGCAAACAATCGCACGCACGCACGGGGCAAGGGGAGGAGCAAGTTAAATAAATAAATATAGTCCCAAAAAAGCATTCACTGGGCCGAACTGAGCCGAGCTGAGCTGAGCTGAGCTGAGGCGAGCCGAGGTGAGCTGAGCTGAGGTGAGCTGGACGCATGGTGCATTGTGCAGCTTAAGCAAATTGGCAGGCAGAGCGGGTATATTGCCGCTCTGCATGCTCGCTCAACAGATTCAACAGCGCTTCTCTGCCGTAGATCCCAATCGAGGCCAACGAATTGATACTCATTTATCACGTGCTTAGCTCAACATTTCACGCAAATTAAACGCGATTTCCATTGCGAATCAGGGGCTAAAAACTTGCGGGAGCGAATCAAAGTCGAGTCGAGTCGCGCGGAGCCGGCTTATGCAGTCAGGCAGAGCTCTTGGCGAGCCGAATGCAATAAAAAGTCAGCGTGCAGCAGACAACCGGGCATAATTGCATGCTGAGAGCGAGATAGAGAGAGAGAGAGAGAGAGAGAGAGAGAGAGAGAGAGAAGGAGAGAGAAGCAGGCAGACAGACTGAGAGACAGACGTGGGGGCCACTTCGTTGGGGGACTCATTATTATGCACACAGGCGGCCTATTATTTTTAGCGTCGACTCTGTGTGTCTGTGTGTGTCTGTGTGTGTCTGTGTGTGTGTGGGTGGGTGGTTGGGTGGGGTAGCGCGTGACCGCTGTTTGCTTTTTTGTTGCTGAAATGCAAACATTTTTTAAATTTATATTTGATGACTTTTTGCGTTCGATGAGTGCGACGGCAAGGCGTGCCATGGGGCGGGGCGGGGCGTGGGGCTGGGCTTAAAATTCCATAGCATACTTCAAAGGGCCATCGGCACTTATTAATAACAATGCATGGCGCCTGCTGCCTGCTGCATGCTGCATGCTGCCTGCTGCATGCTGCATGCCACGCGTTGCACGTACTCAAAAGCGCCTATAATTAATGACAAAAAGCAATTTAAATGCAAATAATACACATGAGTTGCCAATTTACTCGCAACCGGCGCACGGCAAGGCTGGGCAGAGGGGGCGGCAGGGCAGGGCAGGGCAGGGCAGGGCACGGCAGAGACGACCTCTGCTAATTATACTGTTGCGGCACCCACAATGTATCTGCTGTTGAGGAGCAGCTGCATCCCTGCAGCTGGCAGCGCTGCCAAGTGCTAAACAATTGTGGCCTAATTTGTTTGTCAACGCTGGCAAAATGGCTAGAGCCGGCGGGCAGAAGATGGATTGAGATAAAACCAAGCAAGAGCAGAGCCAGGACCCAGCGAGCGAGCGAGCGAGCGAGAGCGGGTAGGAGCGCAGCCAAGGCGAGTCGCGGCTTGATTACGTGCCACTGCATCCAACTGGGAAGTGACTCCATAAACACGTCTAACAGCAACGGCAGCGACTGGGCGAACGTTATGTGACACACGGGAGAAATTAATGCTGCCAAAATGCGCCGGCTGCGCTCATTTCTGCTCTGTCGCTGTGGCACGTTCCCCAAACAGCCGCAACAACAATAACGCCAGCAACAAGGACTAGCGACGACAGCCAACAGCCAACAGACAACAGACGGCAGACGGCAGCCAGCTAAAAAGAAGTTGCTACCGAGATTTAGCCACAAACTTGCCAGCTTTAATAGGAGCCAAACATGCTGGCCCGTCTGCGGCAGGGACCGTAGCGCCTTGAGCTCTGCCCCAGCCCCTGGCCACACCCCTTTTGCTGCCACACTAATGCCCTACTCAGCCAGGTTATTAAAGCTTAGCCATGAGATGTGTAACATGTGGATATACACATATATATATGGTATTAGCTGTGTTTAGCTAAAAGCAACTTTCGTTTCTTGGATATGGATATATTAGCAAAATTCTATGCATTCACATCTCATCAAGATGGACCACATCTAAACTTGCCTTAAAGTCATTCGCAAGGAAACTTGCTCTCGCCTTGGAGACTCTGGCCAGGCACAAGGGTATTCAGGGCTCGCAGCTCCACAGCTTGGGCTTCCTGCTTGTTTTCTTTTAATTTAAAGCAAGCCGCAGCCGCAGCGAGCGTGCCAAACGCAGACTCCAACTCAGCATCGATTCCATTCACAGCCGTAATCGCAATATCAATATGAGAGCCATTGCCAGGCAATGGGCAATGGCGACGCTGACAGTGTCTTGCCGTCACCAGCTAAGCACCAGAAATGGTATATGGTCGAGTGGGTAACTGACCTTAAGCTACTATTAAGCGAAAGTCTATCTGAAATTGTGAAGAAGCGATAACAAATGGAATTTTCCTTGCCTTGAGATAATTTACTGAGTCTGCCTTTGCCTGAGCTATTTACCAGTAGCTTCTATCCTATAGAAATTCTGAGAGAAATCTGAGATAATTTACTGAACTTACATTCTGAGAAATATTTTCGCTTCCTTCATGGAAAATTTCAAATCGATAGAAAATATTCTATTTATTTGAATTTTCCTTAACTGACTCACCTTACCATAAGCTCATTGTCTTATATTCTTACATATAAAGTAGACTTTAAATAGAAACACTAAAAATAAATGTTTTAGCCAAATTTCTTTAGCTTCTATTAGCTAACCATCGGTTGAGTTATTTTACAGACCTTGCCCGAAATTCTTTAGCTTCTCTTTTCTAAATACCGATTGAGTTACCGAACTGACCTCAAAAGTCTATTTCGATTCGAACGAGAGTGCTCTAGTCGAGACTGATCGACTATGAGATCCCCTGTGGCCTTCCCAAATACTGGTATTCCAATAATTCTTTACTTCGTCTGTCTGTTTCATACCTTTCAACAGAACCATCATACCCCGATTTGCCATTTTCAATGTATTCAGGGTATAAGAACTATAAAAGTCAAAATTTGCCTGAGCTTGAAATTGAGTTCCTTTGATTCGAGTAACTGAACTGAGCTTTTCGCCAGGTTCTTTAGCTTCTGCTCAGTAACTTTAAATAGATGCGATGCCCGAAATTCCTTACCTTAAAATTGATTTTTCCATCTCGACTTCGCAGTGTTCGATGCAGTAAAGAGTGTAGCCGAATAGGATATCATGGAATTCGGACTCCCACCTTCCTCCTCCCTCCTCCCTCCTCCCTCCTCCCTGCTGCCTCCGCACTATTCATCAACATTGTTTGCCATTTTGTTTTTATTATTGTATCGCAAAGCCTTTAAAGTCTGGCCCAGGCGCCTATAGAAAATCTCTCTATAATAACAGTGGGTGTAGCCCGGGTTTATTATGTCCAATGTTTATTTTCGTCCCTTTCTGTAGAAAAGTTACGGCTGCCGCTGCTGCTGTTGTTATTGTTGTTGTTGTTATTGTTGTTATTGTTGTGCGGTAAAATGCACAATATAAGAGTCTTTGGGCAGTCGAGCTCTGAAGTCTGCATTAAAGCGCTCGTTGGCCCCAGTAGTGGGCACAGAGCTCAAATGAAGTGAATTAAATTGCAGACGAATTATAAAGACGATTGTGAATCAATTTCGTTTGAATATCCATTCGAAACTTTCGATCGCCCAGCAGTGCCCCGGTGCAAACGCTGCGCTCCACTTGTGGTGAATTGCTCTCTGATTGCCGTTTCGAAGAACTTCGGCGGGCTCAGTCCAAAGTCGGATGGCTCAATTGGATTCAGGCCGCACAATGAATGACAACCTGCTGCGCTCTAAATACTGTAATTCTCATGTTTTTCGTTCTCCTTGCAGGCGTGCGACTGGGCGAGGGCGCGGGCAGCAGCTCGATAGCCGCCTCGAATGCGCCCTGCCCCCCGGAAATGTTTCGCTGCAACAATGGCAAATGCATAACCTCGCACTGGGTCTGCAATTACCAGAAGGACTGTGACGATGGCGAGGATGAGATGCAGTCGTGCCGTAAGTAGACCCACCCTGCCCCACCCAACTCCAAGGGCAATTACCGCACTCGCTCACTCACTCTCTCCCCTCTCTCGCCACATTGCAGCGCCGCCCGAGTGCGAGGCGCCTCAGCTGAACTGCGGCCAATATGTCTTCAATAAGACGTACTGCATCCCCCAGCACTACCGCTGCGACATGATCGAGGACTGCGAGGACAAGTCGGACGAGGCAGAGTGCCGTAAGTAAACCGCATGCATATTTCAACAAATTCCCCCCCCCCCCCTCGCCACTTCCGTGCCCGTTAACCACAAACTGTGTGTCTTATTCCTTTTCAATGCAAATTTGTTGAGTCAGCAAATATTTGTGAGCATCGCTTGTGAGTGCAGCATCGGCTACACCTAAAACGTGTACCTCCAGCACACGCACCAGCCTGGCCCCACCCGGTCTTCATCACGCTCCTTCACCTTCAGCAGCCCGATTAAATTTACAGTTCATTTCAGTTCAGTCGGGCTCAGAGTTTCGTTCGGTTCATGTGTGCGCGCCAACAATTTGCTTAGCAAAATGTTTACATTTTATTATACCAATTTTATTTATGCAAATTTTGCCAAATTCACACACACACACACGCACCCGTACACCCACAGTCAGACCGCATTTTGTCGAAAGTTAGCTCTTGGCAATTGCAGAATCCCCCAAAAGTTGGCAAATTCCAAAGTTAAGTGTGTGTAACCAAGGTGCGCCACGCAAAGCAAAGCCAGGACCATTTGGTCCTGCTCATGCAGGGATAGAGCAGCGGGATTTACGGGGGGCTAGAAGCGGAGCAGCTTACACGGTGCCAGCAAATTTTTTTTTTTTTTTTTATTTTATTTCCTCTCCTCTTAGATGTTGACTGCTCAAAATCAGCAATTTATGAATTCAATTTCAAGTAAGCTTTTCAATGTAATTCAAACGAAGCTCCATCCACGCAGCATTTCTCTTAATAGATTCCTAAGAACTCATGCCTCAAGTCGAATTTTCCTTGACTGACTAATCGATTTGCTCACTGATATTCGTAAGGTAGTCAGGCGCCTCAATTTGTCTTGAGAGCCATACAGAAATCTATAAAACTGTAGAGTGTTGGAGTGCCCAGCTGGGAAATACCTGGAATTCTATGATGACCTAATGATTGGAAATACTCTAGCCAATACACATGTGGGCAAATATATACACATATACATATTCACATACACATATATGTAGGAACCCTGAAATTGACGATGACATGCCTGCAAATGGAAGTCGAGCGTCGGTCGCCGAGAGCGCAAGCTTTGAGCTCGAAATAAGGAAGACGTTAAAACCGTTCGAAAATGAGACATTGAAAATCGATTACAGAAAAGTTTAAAAAAAGACAGTAGATCTCCGGCATTAGATCACGTTAATAAATTTGATGGTTGAAGTGTTCTCTTGAAATTCAAATGCTGAAGATGTGATAAAATGAAATATAATAACAAAGTCTATGGAAATGAATCAAGTGGTTCATCAAATCAAATGGAAAACTTTGCACGGACTTAGCTCGGTTTTCTCTCATCGAAAAGTTTCCATTGCTTAAGCACTTTCACCATTTGACTGCAAAACCCAATCTTATATTTCCCTTAGGATAAGAGAAAATTATATATTTTATAGATCAGATATATCATATACTGTGAATAGCATTTTCGCCCCTACAAGTTCAATCCAGGTATTACGAATGGGAATGTAACGTGATTATTATTCGATTGAGTTCAGTCTTCAATTGATTTGATTTGGCTAATGCACGCACACACCAAGATAGTATGTGTATTTTACAGTTACCTTAACAGCTCGCCAACGAGATTGTAGGAGGGACTCATCCCCAGCTCTGCAACAACGCAATGCTTTTGCCTTTTGTAAATCAATCACATTGTTGATATTCGATAGCTGCAGCTCCTCAGAGGCAAATACTAATTGAGAGCTGCCCAGTGCTTGCTTGACTTGGAATATTTTGAAGATGTTTTGCTTGAGCGGGCTTTGGATTGGCTTTAACGTTTTAGAGGCAGCTCCAGCTAGACGCCATGCATCTTCATCTGACGCTGGCGAGGAGATCCCAACTGCTCGGCCGACGGACCAGACCATACGTACGGCACACTTTGATTAAAACTTTTGTCCTAGCACACAAAGGCGGGGGCCAGAGGGCGAGAGAGTCTGGGAAGCGAGCAGCTGGACGGACGAGTCATGGTGTGGGTGTGGGTGTGGGTGTGGGTGCAAAGGCCAGCTGCATTTATTGCTTGTTATTTAAGATTTATAAATTTAAATATCTTTGAGCGACCAACTCCTAAGTACTCCGTTGCCTTTACAACTTTGCTTAAGCTTTGACTGACGCTAGACAAACGCGCACAACTTTGTCCTCAATGTGCCCGTCCCTCTCGCTTCGCTCTCCTCCTCGTCTTCGTCTTCGTCGTCGTCTTTCGAAACAGCTCTCTCATATTGCTCCTTGTTAAAGTTGTTGCTGGCTCTGTTATTGTTGTTGCTATTGTTTTGGCTGATGCAAGATGGCCAATTTGTCGGAGAGCAACGCTTCGCTCGCTCCGCACCCCCCGCCTCTCTATAGGCATTGACTGGCGCAAGATCAAGTTTAAATTTGGTTTTAATTTAATAAGATGCGAGCTAAACTCTGTCTCGCCGCGGATATCCTTTACTATTCTCCTCTCAATGGGTATATTCTGCTCTGAAAGTGCACCTAGCTGAATGAAACGTAGGAGTTGAACGATAGTTGTGTGAATTTATCTGCATTTGACTTCTTATATGGATATATTCTCTATGCTCTCCATGTATACAAACTGTCCCTAGATCTTCTCTCTCTCTCACTCTTTCCTTCACTATCATTCTCCTTTTCATAAGCATCTTTAATACCTCTCTCTTGCTTCCGCTGTCTTTCTCCTATCGAAGAGGAAAAGAAAGATCAAGATTTCATTTTCCTCTTCAGTCCCACTCTCTTTATCACTTGCTTCAGCTCTCTTCTCATTCAACTTCTTTCTCTATCATTTTGTCGCCTTCTGTCCCTGCTTATCAATCCTTTTCACAATCTCACTCGCTCTTTCAGTCAACTCATTTCTCCCTCTCTGCCTTTCTCTCTCCCTTTCCGTCCTTCACTCTCTTTCTGAGTCATTATCTTTTCATTTATTTCTTTCTCTCCTTCATCCCTCCCTCTCTCAGATAGTCTCCTTCACTAAGTCCCTCAGCCATTTCGCCTTTCTATTTTCTCCCTCTAACACACTCTCTCTGATTCTCACTCTATGTTACTCTCACTCTCATCCACGCAATCTCATTCTCGTTCAATGTCACTCTCGTTACATATCACTCTTTAACTCTCGCTCTATGATACTCTCACTTTCTCTTTTTCCCTCTCTTTCATTCGCGCTCCCTGTCTCTTCCTCTCTCTCGCTCGCCTAATCATTTTCATGTTGTTCTTACAGGGTATCTGCTCACCGATCAGTTACCAGTTCGCCTCAGACATTCTGTGCGTCTGTCTCTTACAATAATTTATCGCGCTTAAATGGCGACAAAATGTTCGCTCTTATTGCGTTCTCAACTTATTTATTTTGCGTACGTGTCAACGCGTCGTCTCTGAATGCCTTCCCCGTCTGCTAGTTGTCTGTCCTCGATTTCCATGCTGGTGTCAGGGGCTGATTTGTGTGTGTCTCTCTCTATGAGTCTGTGTGTGTGTGAATGTGAGTGTCTCTGTCTCTGTCTCTGCCTCTGTCTCTGTCTGTGTGTATCTTGATGTGTGTTTGCTTTGCGGGTGCTTGTCTGTGTCTCCATCACCGTTGGCATCATCTTCGCCTTCGCCTTCGTCTTCGCCTTTGCCTTTGCCTTTCATATCGCCATCTCCATTTCCATTTGCGAGCACCTTTGTTTATTTAATTTATGGCATATAAATATTAGAGCGAGCTTATTTCAACTATTTAATTACTTCAGGTGTGCGTTAAGTTGTTTGCTTTGCCCCTGGAAATTAAACGTGAGCTTTTCTCACCGCTGCTCTGCATGCATCAGAGCCACCGCAACCTGAGGCTCTGAGGCTTTGGGGCTCCGGCAACTAATAGTTTTACAGCAGCTCTAAGCAGAGCATTAAATACAACAACAAGAAGAGCAACACGAATAAAACAGAAAAGAAGAGAGAAATCCTTTCGACGAGGTCACCCGGCCAGCAAGCAGCGCCATTGAGTGTTTAATTAAATGTCCTTATGCAGACGTAGCCGCTGTGGCCCGGCGTGGCCCGGTGGTGCGGCATAGACGGCTTGGCTTGGCTGCTGTAAGCAGAGTAACTCAAGTAGCGCGAGTGCTTTGCAGCTCTGCTGCTGCCTGTGTCTGCGCTGTGTCTGTGGATAGCTCGAAAACAGCAGTGGCTTCCATCCATGCCAACACCTGGCCTGGCCCTTAAGCCACCTGAGCGGAGGTGCGCTTCACAAAGAGAGAAAGACAGGCAAACTGCTTTTAATTGCAAACTGGGTTTGGCATCCAAATGCGCATAAGATTGGCGGAGGAGGAGTGGGTGGGTGCGCGAACTAATGAGGCAGCTGCCTCGCAAAATGAAAGAAGCGTAAAAAGTGCGTAAAAGCAGGCGCCCAGCAGTTACGCCCCCAGCCCCATGCGCCCCCTTCCGCGCCCACACCCCAAAAGGTGAACAACTAAAATGATCAACTCGACTTGTTGTCCGTTGCCCAGAAGTGGGTACATTTGGCATTCCATCCACTACACTTTCACTAAACGTTGCCTCCACACTCTGCCCCGTCTTCGCCTTCGTCTCCCGCTTGCTGCCCATTGCAGGCAAAGCTGTCGTAAACTGTCGTTGAACCCGGCGAAAGTTGGCAACAACTGACGTTTATTTGACTGCAGCTGTCAGGCCAGTTAGACGTGCAGAAAAGCTCTGAGCCATCTAGTCCAGCGGAGATGGACCTTAGACGAGTGGCTTGTCGGTTGGCTGGCTGGCTGGCTGGCTGGGTGGTGGGGCTGCAACTTGTCGCGCGTAATTACACAAGGCAATTCAACACACACACACACACACACACACACAGAGGCACTAATACACGCATACGAATCACAACTTTTACACTGCGCGATTCGTTTGCTGCCTGCGATAAATGTTAATGCACACATCCAGACCAGACCACCCCTTACACCCCACCCCCTCTCCCGCTCTCCTCCTCAACGACCACGCCCTCCACTTACCAATTAGAAAGTGTTGCACGGCATGGCGGGGCTCATGTCGTGATGTGAGGCAGGCAGAAGCCAGTGGCCACAGGGCACTTGAAACTTCTCCACATTCCACCCCCTACACTCCTACCTCCGCCGCCCCCCCTTCGGGCCATCGCTCTTCACAGTGTTTATAAAGTGCCAACAACAGCGCCGTCCTCGCAGCCAGTTAAAGTTTTCAGCTCAACTTTCTGCGCACTGCACAAAATGTGAAAAATGAAGCAGCAGTCGAGCGGCGCCCCAAAACCCAGTGGCATGCAGCAGCGAGCAGTTAACGGCCTGGCATCCCACAGCCCACAGTTCACAGTCCACAGTCCGCAGCCCACAGCGCAACATTCAGCATTCAGCATTCAACATTTTTATGACCTTGCACAAAAGTTGCAGTCAAGCGTCCAACCGTCCAGCCGTCCAGGCAGCCAGCCAGCCAGCCACCCACTCGTTTGTCATTATGATTTGTTTTTAATGTAATGCAACAGCAGCGAAAGCGAATTTGCAACAAATTGTGCGCGTTAATCTTGTCAATGGCCAAGTGCGAGCCAGCCAGCTGTAACTGCAACTTTAACTTCTGGCCCAGCTGCAACTGCGACTGCAGCTGCAGCAGGAGTGGGGGCAGCAGCCCTTGTTGCTGTGCCAGCGTCTTGGCACTTTGAATGTAGCAAGCGCTAAAGTGCGTGACACATTCTTCATGCCTTCGCAGTGAGAGTATTCCAAATTTATCACGAATCCTGCGACACTGAGCCATGTACACAGACAGACAGACAGACAGACAGACATGAGAGTGCCAGGCCAGGTCTGGGCACCTGCATCTGTCTGTGCGGCTTAGTGTTAGTGTTCCCCTGAGCGCAGTCCGGCGATGATACGCGTAATAATGCCCGCAGTGATAATGAGATTGATGATTATGATATTTACAATTCCAATTATGGGACATGAATAATAATGGGCTGGCCGTACGAAAGGACGCTACGGCTACTGTTTCATTCGAATCATAATAATATAAATAATTACAATTATAACAATAATAATACGAATGATAATGATACTGATTGTATTGTCTAATAGAAATCGAAATAGTCACACCATCGAATAAATTAGACTAATATAATAATGAGACTAATAATGATAATGAAAATACTAAAATAATATTGGGATCTCTCTCTCTCTCATAATCATAATATTAGTATAAATAATTACAATGATGTCAATGATAATAGTGACAATAATAATAATATTGATGATATTAGTGAAAATACTAATTGAGATACTAAATACATTAAAATACTAATTGCAGTAATCGCTGCTTCTGTGTCACCCACGCCCTGCGCCACGAGTCCTGTAATCTTGCTCCGGCTTAATTAGTTGCTCCTACTAAAGTTTCAGCCTCATTAACGCACATTTTAATTTCATTCAGAAACAATATTGAGTTGCATCAGTCACTGCGCCCCGCAGGGCGGAAGGGTATGCGATGATCTTCAAATTTGTAACAAAGCCAGCTGCTGTATCTTGTTTATGATTGCTCACCACTCCACAGATGCTTGAGCCCATTCCGGGCAGCGAGTCTGCGTCGCAGTTTGTCTCAGGCTTAGCCTCTGTAAAGTTGGACTAGGCGTTCGCATTGTCAATAGAGGTGAAGAGAAAAGGGGGCGGGAGACGGGGCTGGTTGGCTGCTTGCAGATGGGCATGCCATTGGTAGGGGTGAACTGGGTGAACAGGAATCGTGGCTACCTGCACGCACACACACACATTTTATTGTTGTGCTACAAAAGTTTGTGCTGCCGGGGAATATTTATACAACTTGGCTTGTTTAACTTGCACTAATTAAGTTTGCTCTGCTACACTTGGCTACCCCAGTACGCCGTTAATGTGAAGCAGCAGCAGCAGCAGCAGCAGCAGCTACAACAACAACTCAGTGTAACAACAGGAATAACAGAAGCAACAGCAGTCAAGACGGGCTCTTTTATGACTGCCGGATGGCGGTAGGTGGAAAAAAGAAACCTTTGCAAACTTTATTATGCCTACACCGAAAGTAACTCGAAAGTGGCATAGATCATCATGTCCCGCGCACTATCTCTATCTATCTCTCCATCTCCATCTCTGTCTCTGTCTATATCGCAGTTGTTGTCTGGGATGGCAAGACGTTTAATTCGGGCGGCACATGGCGCATTATCTGAGCATTGCCATTTAAGCCAGAGCCCGAATCAAGCGGCTATAATTTTGCCACAACTTTCGCCGAGTTGAGCTGAGCTGAGCTATGGCCACCTCTTTCTTGTAGCCAGCTTGATGGACTATGCCCCGGCCGTGCCCCGCTGCTCCGCCCGGTCCGGCCCAGAGCGCTGCAGCCAACTACTCGATAATTTATAGCACTTTGCCTGCCAACTCACAGCTCAAGTGCGCAACACGAGTACAGTGAGCACGCGCTGCAAATTATTTCTAGAGATGCACCGCATCTTAAATTATCAGCTTGAGGAACGACGCCTAACTGCTGGGCTGTCAACTCAAGTTGGGCCCAGATTAATCGATATCTACGCCCGGATATTGAATTGTGTGTAAGACAAAGGCATTTTTGTCTCACGGCGAACCACTGTGCGGCAGGAGTCTGTGCGAGCTAGAAGCGGGCGGGCCGACTCTGACTAAGACAGAAGCAGAGCGACCGATGAGACGGGTGCCAGGAGGGATAGTAACGTCCCGGCGTATCTACAGCTGTGTGCATTACGTATACGCCATGCGTGCCCAACCGTTGTCCATGTATTTATGTGAGTGTGTGTGTGTGTGGGTACATGCCACTGACAGAGGTCGGTCGGTCGGTCGGTCGGACGCTCTGGCTCCATGTTGCCAACCAACGAACGGACGGCAGACAACGCCACTCGCCCGATGTCTGGCATCAAAATTTAATGTCTTTGGCAGCAATAGTTGAGCGCATGTATTTTGCAGGCATTTTTAAGCTCCCAGGCGCCTGTGGTGTGCGGAATCCACTCCCTGGCGGTCTTCACAGACTCCTCCACAGCGCCGTGTGTGTGTGTGTGTGTTGTTTGAACAATAGCAATGAATGGAGGCATCAGGCCATGCGCGTCCATTCTCCAAAACTTACCCCGAGGCAGGGGCAGGGGCAGGAGCAGGAGCAGGGGCTCAAGCACAAGCACGAGTGCGGGCACGGGCCTCAGCTCCGTCCGGCCGCCTGCTGTGCAGCCATTTTCTTGGATCTCAGCTAAATTATTGCCCAATAGCTGCCCGAAGGCAGCGGAACAAGCAGGTCACACGCTTAATTGGCAGGCTCGTCTTTGAAGTGGACAACTGCCAACTGCCGTTTGTCGAGCGTGTTGACATAATGTAAATTTGATTAATTTGCCGTTTGCTGCCTCACACACACACACATACACAGCTAAGCAGGCTGCCTACGCAAACGGAATCCCATTACCCGCAAAGCAGACTTCACACTGTGTACGGGTCCAATAACAACAATCAACGTCAATATCACACCTCTGGGCCAGTCGCATGTGTGTGTGCGTGTGTGCGTGTGTGTGTGTGTGCGTGTCTACATGTCAGATGAAGGCTAGTTGCTCTATAATTAAGTGTAGTGACAGAGACACATCCCAATCACCTCAACTGGCTACCACCCAACCACCCGACCACCCAAGCATACAGCCAATTAATTTATGTGTCTGCTTGGAACTAACTGCAAGACAAGGACAACAAAAATCAAACTCAACTGTAGCAGGCACTGAAATACAATGGAAGAAATTTACATTTCAAGCTTTACATTTGAGCTCAAAGTTCAAGTCTTTTAAGTTCCATAACTGTGTGTTCCGGAAAATATGTATTCGGTTTTGCTGTTGTCGAAAACTTTTGAAAGACTCTAGTAATAAAACACCAGTTAATTCACTTTCACACAAACCTTTATGACATTTGCCATACAGGCTTACACTATTTCCCCATGGAAAATGGGAAATCAGAGCACAATCTTAAAAGTATGTAACAGGCAGAAGGAGGCGTGGCAGATGCCATAAACTAAATATTTTCTTGATCAGGTTGAGTCAACTTTGCCCAGTCCGTCTATCCGTATATTTTAACGCGTCGATCTCGGAAGATATATGAGCTAGATATGTATATGCTCAGATCGAATTTGTCTCCAAAAATCGATAACAGTTCCCGTTATTTTGCTATCAAATAAGAGTCTCTATCGAAAATCAGTAATTAAATTATGTCTCCTACACCTTTGTACCTTGATTCTCCGAATTGCAATTTTAATACACCATCCCATCAGCAAAGGCTAAAAATTAATTTTTTTTTCTGATTTTAAAAGAGATTATCTAGTACATGTACATACATATATTCGAACGAGTATACATAATCATACAATTTAATAAATATTTTTTGTCAGCGTAAGCCTCAATTGTGTCCATAGTTCGAGTAAATTCCTAATGAAAAGGGATTAGCAGCTCTCGAAATTGTGCTACAATTCGATTTGATTTGTTAGGAACATCGAGTGTTTCTGTTGCTCTTTTGAACAATATTTAAAGTGAAAGCCCGGCTTCGACTTCATTTCATTCCCTCATTCTTACAGCCTATCGCAAGTGCCTGCATACGGACGTGTTTTGCAATGCGCCTGTTGGGTCAACTCCGGCGGAGGGCAGCCGCTTGACCGGGCCGTGTGTGCCCAAGGAGAAGCGCTGCAACGGCTACTTGGACTGTCGAACCGGACGCGACGAGGAGGGCTGCAGCGGCGTCCCCTGTCGCCTGGATCAGTTTCGGTGCGCCAACGGGCAGAAGTGTATTGACGCGGCGCTGAAGTGCAACCATCGCAACGACTGCGACGACAACTCGGACGAGCAGGGCTGCAGTGAGTATACAGGGCGGGCGGAGAGTGCCTAACACGCGTCGGTCTGTCACAACAGCCAACTTCACAATCGCCTTCTTTGCAGACTTCCCCCCTTGCCACCATGCGCAATTCCGCTGCTCGAATGCGCTGTGCATCCCGTACAACTTCCACTGCGACGGCTACAACGACTGCGCCGACGAAAGCGACGAGGCCAACTGCACGGCCATCGCCTGTCCCGACAACAAGTTCCTGTGCCCACGCGGCGGCCTCAACGGTGCACCCAAGTGTATACTCAAATCGCAGCTGTGCGACGGCAAGCGCGACTGCGAGGATGGCAGCGATGAGGAAACGGCATGCTGTAAGTACTCCCATTGCCTCACCCACACACCCCACACCCCACACCCCACATCAGCTTGTCTTCTTATTGACGAAATGATATCCTTGCAGCCATCGACTCCTGCCCAGCGCTGAGCTGCGAGTTCAAGTGCGGCCCCTCGCTGACCGGCGGCGTCTGCTACTGCCGACAGGGCCAGAGCCTGGCGCCAGACAACCGCACCTGCATCGACTTGGACGAGTGCGCCGAGTGGGGCCACTGCGACCAGCTGTGCACGAACACGCCCGGCAGCTACACCTGCCAGTGCGCCCAGGGCTACATGCTCATCAATTCGTCCAAGTGCATTGCCCCGGATGCGAACAATCTGCAGCTGATCTTCGCCCACGATCGCGCCATCATGCGCATGAACGCGCACGACAGCGAGCCCAAGGTGCTGGCCAATGCCACCGCCGCCGCGGGCGTCGCCTTCCACTATGCCCGCAACACGCTCTACTGGTCGGACATCAAGACGCGCAAGGTGCAGTCGCTGCCGCTGGATGCGCTGAACAGCGCTGTGGCGCCTCTGGACCAAACGCTGCCCGGCACCTGGGCGCCCGTGGCCCTGGCCGTAGACTGGGTGGGCGACAAGATTTACGTGGCCGACCTGGTGGGCCAGAAGATCGACGTCTTTGAGCTGAGCGGCCACTGGCATGCCGTGGTGCTCGGCTCCAACCTCACCAGCCCCGCCGACCTGGCCCTGGACCCCACTGCTGGCCTCATGTTTGTCGCCGACGGTGGCCAGGTACTGCGCGCCCACATGGACGGCACGCACGCCCGCTCCATCGTCTCGGAGGCCGCCTACAAGGCGAGCGGCGTCACCGTCGACATCATTGGCAAGCGCGTCTTCTGGTGCGACTCCCTGCTGGACTACATCGAGTCGGTTGACTACGAGGGCGCCCAGCGCGTCATGGTGCTGCGCGGCCAGAACGTGCCCAGCCCCTCGCGGCTGGCGCTATTCGAGAACCGCATCTACTGGACGGACGCCACCAAGAAGGGCATCATGTCCGTCGACAAGTTCGAGGGGCCCAGCTCCATCCAGGTGACCTACAAGGCCAAGGACATTCACGAACCGAAGGGCATTATTGCGGTGCACGCGCTCAGCCAGCCGCACGTCTCGAACCCCTGCGGCAACAACAACGGCGGCTGCAACCACATGTGCATCGTCACGGCCGTGAAGGGCGCTCCGACGGGACTGGGCTACCGCTGCGCCTGCCACACGGGCTATCAGCTGCAGACGGATTTGAAGAACTGCAAGCTCGTCCGCGAGTTCCTCATGTACTCGCAGCAGCGCTTCATCAAGGGCAAGGTCCTGGAGCCCGTCATCGAGGGCTTCAGCGATGCCATCCTGCCGGTGGTCTCCCGACGCGCCCGCTTCGTTGGGCTCGACTTTGATGCCCGCGACGAGTTCATTTACTACTCAGACGTGCTGCAGGACGTCATCTATCGAGTGCACCGCAACGGCACGGGCCGGGAGATCGTGCTGGCCTCGCAGAACGAGGGCGTCGAGGGCCTGGCAGTGGACTGGGCGTCCAAGAACCTCTACTACATCGACTCGCGCAAGGGCACCCTCAATGTGCTCTCCACGCGCAACGTTACCCACCGACGCACTCTGCTGAAGAACCTGAAGCGCCCGCGCGCCATTGTCGTGCACCCGAATCGCGGCTACATATTCTTCTCGGAGTGGGATCGTCCCGCCAACATCACGCGTGCGAATACCGACGGCAGCGGTCTATTGGTGTTCCGCAACGTGACCCTGGGCTGGCCCAACGGTCTGTCCATTGACTTCAAGGAGGACCGTGTATATTGGTGCGACGCTCTGCTGGACCATGTGCAGCACGCCAATCTGGATGGCACCGACATCAAAACCGTCAACTCACGCCTGGTGCGCCATCCCTTCTCCATTGTGATCCACAACGACTGGATGTACATCACGGACTGGCGCCTGGACGCGATCATTCGACTGCACAAGCTCACCGGCGAGCAGGAGGAGATGATGGTGCGCGAGCCCCAAACCAACCGACTCTACGGCGTCAAGGTGTACAGCCGCGAGGTGCAACAGATCTCCGAGACCCAGCCCTGTCATCTGAACAACGGCGGCTGCCAGAAGATATGCTTTGCCATTCCCATATCACAGAACGATTCTACGGCCGTGTCGGGTCGTCTGCAATCGCGCTGCTCCTGCCCGTACGGCGAGCGCCTGGCTGACGATCAAGTCAACTGCATTCCCGATCCCAGCGCCGAGCCTCCGGTCCAGCCCTGCCCCAATCTGTGGGACTTTACCTGCAACAATCAACGCTGCATACCCAAGTCCTGGCTCTGCGACGGCGACGACGATTGCTTGGATAACAGCGACGAGGAGCAAAACTGCACAAGTAAGTAGCTATCGATGCCTCCTTATCCAAGAGGACATTTCTAGTGAGAAGTGGCGTATTACAATTGGTTAGCAAATGCATAAATAGCGTAGTTCTTCTCAGTTAATATTGAATATTTCCTATACCATTCGAACTAAAGTTCCGCAACTTGCTTCTTCCGAAATTAAAATAGAGCTGAGTTCTGACCCGATTATTATTTTAAGCACATAATACCAACAAAATCAACTTGTCTCCATTCAAACTGTTAAATAAAATTCAATAGATATGTATGTATAGAGCTGTTTTGTAGTATCCTAAGTCGGGAGTAGAGAAGAGTTGATGCTTTGGATTAGATAGTCTGATAGGGCACAGTGCTTCAATAAAATCGACTAACTGAATTCTCTATACTTTTGAACAGAACCCACCTGTGGCTCGAATGAGTTCCAGTGCAAGTCAGGGCGCTGCATCCCGCTGAACTTCCGCTGCGACCAGGAGAACGACTGTGGCGACAATTCGGATGAGCTGGACTGCGGCAACGTGACCTGCGCCACATCGCAGTTCGCCTGCGCCAACGGACGCTGCATACCCAGCATGTGGAAGTGCGACAGCGAGAACGATTGCGGCGACAGCAGCGACGAGGGCGACTTTTGCGCGGAGAAGACCTGCGCCTACTTCCAGTTCACCTGCCCGCGAACAGGGCACTGCATACCGCAGAGCTGGGTGTGTGACGGCGACGACGACTGCTTTGACAAGCAGGACGAAAAGGACTGCCCGCCGATAAGCTGCCTGGCCAACCAGTTCAAGTGCGCGGACCTGCGCCAGTGCGTGGAGGAGTCGTACAAGTGCGACGGCATACCCGACTGCAACGATGGCAGCGACGAGCTAGGCTGCCCCTCGATGGGGCCCAACCAGTGCAACGTGGAGAAGCAGTTCCGGTGCAAGTCGAGCGGTGCGTGCATACCCATTGCGTGGCACTGCGACGGCACCAACGACTGCCCGGACAACTCGGACGAGGAGGACTGCGGGCAGATCACGTGCGCCCAGAACTTCTTCAAGTGCAACAACACCAACTGCGTGTTCAAGGCGTACATCTGCGATGGCAAGGACGACTGCGGCGACAACTCGGACGAGGGCACAGAGCACGCCTGCGTGCCGCCGCCCTTCAAGTGCCCCCACGGCCAGTGGCAGTGTCCGGGCGTGACGGAGCGCTGCGTGAACATCACCTCCGTTTGCGATGATACGCCCGACTGTCCCAACGGGGCCGATGAGGGCGAGGGCTGTGACCTGGCCGAATGCGAGCATCAGTCGGGCCAGTGCTCGACACTGTGCCAGAAGACGCCCAACGGAGCGCTCTGCGTCTGCCCGCCCGGCTCAGAGATCGGACCAGACGGATTCACCTGCGTGGACACCAACGAGTGCGACCCACCCGGACTCTGCTCTCAGCAGTGCACGAACACGAAGGGCTCGTACTTCTGCTCCTGTACCCAGGGCTATACGCTAGGCCCCAACAAGCATACCTGCAAGGCAGTGAATCACACAGCTGCCTTCCTGATCATATCCAACCGCCACTCCATATTGGTTGCCGACCTGAAGGAGCAGGGCCTGGAGCGCGTGCCCATTATCGTTGAGAATGTAGTGGCCACCGCCTCGAACATGCACACCGGCACCATTTTCTGGAGCGACATGAAGCTGAAGAAGATATCGCGACTTGATCACGGCATGGAGCCACAGGAGATCATCACCACCGGCTTGGACTTGGTTGAGGGCCTGGCCTACGACTGGATTGCCCAGAATCTCTACTGGCTGGACAGCAAGCTGAACACCATCGAGGTTTCCGCAGAGAATGGCTCCAACCGCTTGGTGCTCGTGCGAGAGAGCATCACTCAGCCGCGTGGCATGTGCATTGACCCCAGTCCCGATGCGCGTTTCATTTTCTGGACCGACTGGGGCGAGAATCCGCGTGTCGAACGCATCGGCATGGACGGCACCATGCGCAAGACGATTATAAATACGAAGATCTACTGGCCCAACGGCCTGACCCTGGACATTGCAACGAAGCGCGTCTACTTTGCCGACTCAAAGCTGGACTTCATTGACTTCTGCTACTACAACGGCACGGGCCGGCAACAGGTGCTGGCCAGCAGCCACTACCTGCTGCATCCCCACTCGCTCTCCCTGTTCGAGGACACGCTCTACTGGACGGACCGGCAGCTGAACCGTGTGCTGTCGGCCAATAAGTTCCGCGGCAAGAACCAAACTGTCGTCTCGCACCTGATCAGCCAGCCGCTCTCCATTCACGTGCATCACGCCTCGCTGCAGCCGATGTACCCGAATCCATGTGCCCAAGCCCGATGCCAGCATCTGTGTCTGCTCAGTCCGAGCGCGCCGGAGGGCTACTCCTGCAAGTGCAAGCCGGGCTTCAGGCTGCACAGTGAGGGTCGCTGCATCGAGGAGGAGAATCCCTACCTAATGGTTGTGAAGGGAACTCAGATTGTCGATCTGCCGCTGAATGGAGGAGATGCGCGTGCCGGCGCCTTGGCGCCCGTCATTGGCATCGAGAGCAGCACCGGGCTGGACTTTGACCGGAAGGGCGAAACCCTATACTGGGTGCAGGGCCGAGAGGACGACGACGAGAACTGCACCATCTACACGACACCGTACGGCGGCGGCAACAAGACGCTTTTCCTGGGCGTGGAAAATGGCATTGTGGGCGCGCCCTACACCATCGCCTTCGACTGGCTGGGCCGCAACCTCTACATTGGCAATCGCGTCGCCAGCAACATTGAGGCAGTTCGCGTGGACGGCAAGCAGAAATACCGCACCGTGATTCTGGCCAACAATGGCAGCGAGAACTCCGTGTCGAAGCCAAAGCAACTGGTGCTGGATCCAAGCGAGGGCAAGCTGTTCTGGATAGACGAGGGCGTGCTCGAGATCAAAATCGCCCGAGTCGACATGAACGGCCAGGACGCACGGGTGCTGCGCAAGGACCTCAAGCATCCTGAGAGCATCACCCTGGACACTGACAAGAAGATGATATACTACAGCACCAGCTCAACGGCCTCGATCTGCTCGATGGACTACAATGGCGACGATCACCGGGTCATACTCGACGAGAAGAACGCCATTTCGCGCGTACGCAGCCTGGGCGTACTGGACCACCGTCTATACTACCTGGATCCAACCTATGAAAAGATTGTGCGCGTCGATCTGCCGAACGGCAACAATCCCAAGACGATTGTGGACAACGAGCCCGAGCTGCGCAGCATGATGATCTATAAGAAGCGCTCATTCATGCAGCATCCCTGCCAAACCGCGAACGGCGGCTGCAAACAGCTCTGCATACCAGGTCCAGCCGCGACGAGGACCTGCGCCTGCGGCATCGGCTATCGCAAAGAGAACGAGATCAACTGTGTGGCCTACAAGACATTTGCTGTCGTCTCGCAGGTGGACATGATACGCGGCTACAGCCTGGAAGGAAGCTCCGAGGCCATGGTGCCAATCAGCGGACCCGGCCACTACATCCGCCACGTGGACATTCTGTTCCGCGACCAGTGGATCTACTGGGCCGAGTTCCATCGCGGCTACTGGAACGGCATATTCCGCTCACGGCCCAACGGCACCGACCTGCAGCACGTGATCAAGGACGGCATTGGCAGCAACGGCATCCACGGCCTAACCATTGACTGGGTGGCTGGCAATATGTACTTCGCGAACGTGTATCCGCACGAGAACTACGTGGAGGTATGCTGGCTGGACGGAACCAATCGCAAGGTGCTCGTCAAAAAGACTAACGATGCGCCGCGCGAGCTGGCCGTGAATCCCATCAAGCGCCTGCTGTACTGGATCGATCACGGACAGCATCCGCGCATTGGCAAGGCTCTGCTGGACGGCAGTGACTGGATCCCACTGGTCACCTCGGGCATTTCGCAGCCACGGGACTTGACCATCGACATGCAAACGCACGATGTCTACTGGGTGGACTCCAAGCTGGATACCATTCAGAAGATATCCTACAATGGCGTCAATGCCAAGGTGATACGCCGAGACCTACCCAATCCGGTGGGCATTGCCATTTACCTGAACGATGTATACTGGGTGGATGGCAATCTCAATTCGGTATTTAAGGCCTCCAAGCTGTACGGCAACAACAGCGAGGTCACCCCAGTGCGCACCAACTTGGAGAAACTATCCGACATTGCGATCTACGACATCAACAACCAGCCGACCGACGACAACAACCCGTGCGCCAAGCTCGGCAACGGCGGCTGCGACCAGCTCTGCTTCAGCTTCCCCCAGGAGCCCTCGAATCGCAACTACCGCTGCGACTGCGCCACAGGCAAACTGGCGGCTGACGGTCGCAAGTGTGAGACGGTGAATGAGTATTTGGTATTCGCTACGCGCACCGAGATCCGCGCCGTCAACTTGGATCCGCACTCGACCGAGGTGCCGTTCACCCCATTGACCAATCTGACCAATGTTGTGGGCCTGGACTTTGACTTTGCCCACAACCGCATGCTGTACACCCAGATCCGACCCTGGGCCAAGATCGCCCACACCTCGGCGAACAAGCCGAGCCACAGTGACATCAATGTGGTGCTCAGCAAGGGCATCAATCCCGAGGGCATCGCCTATGACTGGACCCAGAGCAAGATCTACTGGACTGATAGCTCCAACAACTCCATCTACGCCATGAATCTGGACGGTACCGAGCTAGTCATGATAGCGCGCGTTGAGCGCCCCCGTGCCATTGTCTTGGATCCATGCAACGGAACGCTCTTCTTCACGGACTGGGGTCGCCACAGTACCTCCGGCAAGATCTTCCGGACGACAATGGCGGGCTCCTTGAAGCGTGCCATTGTGGACAAGGAACTGTCCCAGCCGAGTGGCCTGGCCATTGACTACGATGACCGCAAGCTTTATTGGACGGATGCGGTGCGCGAGAAGATCGAGCGAGCCGATCTGGACGGACGCAACAGAGAGTTGCTGGTGGGAGCGACAATTTATCCATTCTCCATCACCGTTTTCCGAGACTACATCTACTGGACGGATCTACAGCTGCGTGGCGTCTATCGCGCCGAGAAGCATACGGGCGCCAATATGGTTGAGATGGTCAAGCGGCTGGAGGATTCGCCCCGTGACATACGCATATTCAGCGCCGATCGGCAGAAGTGCAACGTGAATCCGTGCAATATCAACAACGGCGGCTGTGCGCAAAGCTGTCATCCGGCCCCGAACGGCAAGGCCGAGTGCAAGTGCGATGACAACTCCAAGGTGGTAAACGAGGGACGCATGTGCGCACCCAGAAACAATACGTGCGAGGCCAGCAAGTTCTACTGCAAGAACGGCAAGTGCATTTCGCGCATGTGGTCCTGTGATGGGGACGATGACTGCGGCGATAATTCCGACGAGGATCCCAACTATTGTGCGTATCACTCGTGCTCGCCCAACGAATTCCGCTGCAACAACGGCCGCTGCATCTTCAAGTCCTGGAAGTGTGATCACGAGAACGATTGCAAGGACGGCTCAGACGAGATTGGATGCACCTATCCACCCTGTGTGGATGGCGAGTTCACCTGTGCCAACGGACGCTGCATTCCGCAGGCGCAGGTCTGCAATGGCGTCAACGACTGCAAGGACAACGCCACCTCCGATGAGACGCACGAGCGCTGCCCCATGAACACCACCTGCCCGCACAACCACCTCAAGTGCGAGAAGACGAACATCTGCGTGGAGCCCTACTGGCTGTGCGACGGCGACAACGACTGCGGCGACAACTCGGACGAGGATCCGCTGCATTGCGGCCAGCGCACGTGTCCATCGAACAGTTTCCGCTGCCCCAACCATCGCTGCATTCCAGCCACTTGGTACTGCGACGGTGACGACGATTGCGGCGATGGCGCTGACGAGCCACCAGACTACTGCAAGTCGGAGGGACGCACCTGCTTTGGCGATCTGTTCACCTGCGACAATGGCAACTGCATACCGCGCATCTACATCTGTGATGGGGACAACGATTGCCTGGACAACAGTGACGAGGACAACAGGCACCAGTGCAGTAAGTCATCTAAATGCTTTTAGGCATTCGAGTAAAGTGGGTTCAGCTCAAGATGTATGATCACCACGAGTAGGCTTAAGCTGGATTGTCTGCTTGCCTATCCGTAACGGAAATGACCAGGAAGCGAGTTAACTCTATTTCTCGGTCTGTCTGCTTTTCCACCCGTACCAGGAATGATCAGGAATCTATTTATATAATATGATATGATTATCGGTATTTGTCCGTCCGTAGCAGGCATAATCAGGAATGCATTTATCTCTGATTATCTGTCTGATTATCTATCCGTAACGGGAATCAATTTACCCATATTTTTCGGTCATATGTCTTTCTATCCATGACAAGAATGATTAGTAATCGGGCTGTCCCTATTATTTGGTCTGTCTGCTCATCTTTTCGTAACTAGCCCCATCCAAACTCAATTTATCTCTGGTTGCCGGTCTGTCGGTCGTCCGTTCGTAACGAGCATAAGTAGAAATAAATTTACCCATTCTGTCTATATATCCTAAACAGAATCACGTTATATCTCAGTCTATATGTTTGTCAGTCGAGGAGTCGATTGAGAGTCGTTTAGCTAACTCGGAACCTATCCATTCGTTGATATATGTCAAGCTAATTTAAAATAGTAACCCGTCTGTAGCTCAGGGTACCTGACCCTTACTTCTCATGTACGAGCCTAAGCCAATAATCAATTTGTTGTTCCATTGCAGACGATCGCAAGTGTGACGAGGAAACGGAGTTCACGTGCGTGGAGAACAAGTCGTGGCAGCGGGCCCAATGCATACCCAAAAAGTGGATTTGTGACGGCGATCCAGACTGTGTGGATGGAGCCGACGAGAACACAACGCTCCACAATTGCGCCACTCAACAGCCCTGCGGAGAGGATATGTTCACCTGCGGCAACGGACGGTGCATAAATAAGGTACAAGTTGAATCGGCAATCACACGACAGTTGAATCTAATCGAAGTTGAATTCACTTTCAGGGCTGGACCTGCGACCACGACAACGACTGCGGCGATGGCACCGACGAGGGCAAGTTCTGCAACTCCAAGTACAAGAGTTGCTCCTCCCTGGAGTTCACGTGCCAGAACTTCAAGTGCATACGCAATCAATACAGATGCGACGGCGAAGACGACTGCGGCGATCACTCGGATGAGGTCGGCTGCAAGAAGGAGAACGTGACCTGCGCCCAGGGGCAGTTCGCCTGCACCAACGGGCAGTGCATTGACTACAGTCTGGTCTGCAACAAGGTGCCCGACTGCACTGACGAGTCCGACGAGCCAGCCCACTGCAATGTGGATGAGTGTGCGAAGGTGGAGATCAATCAGTGTGGCCACAAGTGCGTCGACACGCTCACTGGCTACTATTGTGACTGCAACGAGGGCTACAAGTAAGATCCCTCTCAGCGCCAACGTTTCTATTCGTAACTAACCAAACCTTATTATCCCTGCGCAGGTTGTTGGCCGACGGCAAGGCTTGTGTGGACGTGGATGAGTGCCTGGAACTGCCAGGCGCCTGCTCGCAGCACTGCTCCAACACGCCGGGCAGCTTCTACTGCAAGTGCGACGAGAACTATTATGAGCGCCAAAACGACGAGCACACGTGCAAGCGCAAGGACAATATTCCGCCCTGGCTGATCTTCACCAACAAGTACTACGTGCGCAATATGTCCGTGGACGGCCGTCAGTACAACCTCATGCACCAGGATCTGATGAATGTGGTGGCCCTCGACTTTGATATCAAGGATGAGTACATGTACTTCTGCGATGTGACCGCCAAGACCATATTCCGTGCCAAGTACTCGGGCCGCAGCGATGAGCAGCCGACGGAACGGGAAGCTGTCATCAGACACGACTCACACGGTCTGGAGGGCATTGCCATTGATTGGGTGGGACG
Source organism: Drosophila navojoa (assembly GCF_054131105.1). NCBI lineage: Eukaryota > Metazoa > Arthropoda > Insecta > Diptera > Drosophilidae > Drosophila > Drosophila navojoa. Next base: position 27,475,214 of record NC_142895.1, read on the forward strand.
CAAGCTCTACTGGCTGGACAGGCACTCCAAGAACCTGGACGTCTCCGAGCTGGACGGCACCAAGCGTAAGACGTTGCGCAGCGGCGTTGTCGATCCCCGCGCCATTGTCGTGCATCCGGGCACTGGCTACCTGTACTTCACATCCTGGCACCTGCAAGCCTACATTGCCAAAATGGGCATGGACGGCTCGAACTTTACGCGCATCCTGAACTGGAATGACGGCATCGCCTGGCCGAATGCCCTGTCCATTGACTACTTTACGAACCGCATCTACTGGGCCGATGCTCACTTGGACTACATTGCGTACACCGATCTGGAGGGCCGACACCGTCACATAGTGCTCTCCGGCAGCAGTGTACCCCATGTGTTTGCCCTCAGCCTGTTCGACGACTACATCTACTGGAGCGACTGGAATCTGAAGGCGATCGTGCGCGCCAATAAGTTCCATGGCGCCAACTACACGGTGCTGCGCAATACAACCCATCGCCCATACGACCTGCACATCAATCATCCGCTGCGCCAGCTGCCCTACCACAATCCGTGCGGCACCAACAACGGCGGTTGCTCGCACCTCTGCTTGATAGCACCGCCACCGGAGTCCACCTACCTGAACATCGAGGGCTACACCGAGGAGGGCGCACCCAGCTACAAGTGCGCCTGCCCCAATCAGTTCTACTTGGCGCGCGACTCCAAGACCTGCATTGCGAACTGCACGTCGGGCCAGCATTTGTGCGGCGGCAGTGACGAGAAGTGCATACCCTGGTTCTGGAAGTGCGACGGCGAGAAGGACTGCAAGGACGGCTCCGACGAGCCGTCCACCTGCGGACCGCGACACTGCCGAGCCGGCACCTTCCAGTGCAAGAACACCAACTGCACTCCCTCGGCGACGATATGCGACGGCATCGACGACTGCGGCGACGGCAGCGACGAGCAAAACTGCGACCTGCCCTGCCCACTCTCGGACTTCAAGTGCAAGACCAGCGGACGGTGTATACTGGACAGCTGGCGTTGCGACGGCGATGCTGACTGCAAGGACGGTAGCGACGAGGATCCTCTAGTGTGTCGTAAGTATTCCTAGTGCACTGGGCTTGCATAAGTCAGACTGGGACTAAGCACATCTAATAATCAATTCAAATCGAATACAGATAAGCGCACGTGCGATCCTGAGACGGAGTACTCCTGTAAGAACGGACGCTGCATTCCGCAGCTGTGGATGTGCGACTTTGACAATGATTGCGGTGACGATTCCGACGAGCCGGCCTACATGTGCCGTCAGCGCAACTGCACTACCGGCTGGCAGCGCTGTCCCGGCCAGTCGAACTACCGCTGCATACCCAAGTGGCTGTTCTGCGATGGCAAGGACGATTGCCGCGACAACAGCGACGAGCTGCCAGAGAACTGTCCCAAGTGCTCCTCGGAGACGGACTTCAAGTGCGGCAACAACCGCTGCATACCCAAGTAAGACGACGGCAAGAAGAAGAAGATGAATAAACGAGTTGACCTAACCCAAAAACATTTCTCTTTCCCCCCCGCAGGCAGTGGATGTGCGACTTCGCAGACGACTGCGGCGATGCGAGCGATGAGAACGACGCCATCTGCAAGGGCCGCTATCGCGAGTGCTCCGAGTCGGAGTTCAGGTGCGGCAACGGCAAGTGCATCTCCTCGCGCTGGCAGTGCGACCACGAGGATGACTGCGGCGACAACTCGGACGAGATGAGCTGCGAGGGCTATCAGTGCAAGAACGGCACCTTCCAATGCGCCTCCGGCCACTGCATCGCCAGCTACTTCCGCTGCGACGGCGATCGCGATTGCCGGGACATGTCCGACGAGATCGACTGCCCGCCCCGGTTCCCGGGCGGACGCTTCTGCCCGGAGTCGCGCTTCCAGTGCAACAACAACCTGTGCGTCTCGCTGACCGACCTCTGTGACGGCACCGACGACTGCGGCGACGGCAGTGACGAGGATCCCAAGGTCTGCAGCGACTTCAACTGCGACACGCTGCGGCGCTTCCAGTGCGCCAACCATCGCTGCGTCGCCCGCTACCAGATCTGCGACGGCATCGACAACTGCGGCGACGGCAGCGACGAGAACAACATGACCCTCTGCGCCAGCAAGCAGAAGCCCTGCGACCTGTACACCCAGTACCAGTGCGCCAACAAGCACTGCATCGAGCGCGCCCAGGTCTGCGACTACTCCGACGACTGCGGCGACGCCAGCGACGAGCTGGGCTGCCACCACACGAGCAGCTGCTCCGAGCAGAACCGCGGCGGCTGCCAGCACCACTGCCACAACCTGACGGACGGCGGCTACATCTGCACCTGCTACCCGGGCTACATCATTGCGCCGGACAACAAGAAGAAGTGCGCCGACGTGGACGAGTGTGCGACGCGCCAGCACACGTGCTCGCATCAGTGCCACAACATGAACGGCACCTACTCCTGCAGCTGCCGCGAGGGCTTCCACCTGTCGGACGGCGCTAGCGGCGTCTGCAAGGCGGAGAAGGAGGACGTGGTGCTGGTGTTCGCCAACGGGCCGGAGATACGCGGTCTCGACCTGCAGAAGAAGGAGGAGTTCGACGTGATTGCCTCGGAGAAGCGCATCGAGGCGCTCGACTACGATGCCCAGCAGCAGATCGTGTTCTGGGCGGATAGCTACGACAAGACCATCAAGCGATCCTACATGGTGAACGCGCTGGACGGACAGGCGAAGATCGGCTTTGCCCAGGATCTCAACATGAAGGGCGGCTCCAAGCCCACCGCCGTTGCGGTCGACTGGCTGGCCTCGAATCTCTACTGGGCCGAGGTGGATCGCACCGGATCGAAGCCGCGCGGTCGCGTCATGGTGGCCAAAACGGATGGCCGCTATCGCCGATCGATTGTGAATGCCGGCTTGGAGGTGCCCACGTCGATTGCAGTGAATCCGCAGCTTGGTCGCATCTACTGGGCCGATGCGGGCTCCGCGCCCAAGATCGAGGTCTCCTGGATGGATGGCTCCAAGCGACGGCCGCTAATCACAGAGCAAATCCGTCATCCCGCTGGCCTCTCCATCGACTACTCGCAGGACCACATCATCTACTGGGTGGACACCAAGCTCAACACGATCGAGTCGATGCGTGCCGACGGCTCGCGCCGCAAGTCCATTGTGAAGGGCGACCAGTTGCGTCACCCCGTCGCCCTCGATCTGTTCGAGTCGAACATGTTCTGGGTGACGCGCGACACGGGTGAGCTGCTGCGCCAGGACAAATTCGGGCGCGGCGTGCAGGTGGTGGTGCACCGCAACCTCGTCAATCCGTCCGGCCTTAAGGTCTACCACGAGAAGCGCTACAACACCTCGCTGCGGAACCCGTGCTACGAGTCCAGTTGCTCGCATCTCTGCCTCCTGGTGCCCGGCGGCCATCGTTGCGCCTGCCCCGACACCTCTGGCGCGCTGCCCTCGCACCGCAGCACCGCCGAGGTCATTTGCGATGCGGCCGCCGAGCGTCCACGGCCCGCGCCCCGCATCTGCCCCTGCCAGAACGGCGGCCTCTGCAAGGAGGACGACCGCGGCGAGCTCTACTGCGAGTGCCTGCCGGACTTCAAGGGCGACCACTGCGAGCGCAGCACCACCGGCGCCTTCGGCCATGGCGGCGCCAACGTCACCGCCGTCGTGGTGCCCATCATGGTCATACTCCTGGTCATGATGGCCGCCGTCGGCGCCTGGTATGTCATCCGCAAGCGTCCATTGTAAGTAGAGCCAAGTGATGTTATTTCCATCCTCATTCACACTATCCTCATACCGAGCCCATTGCACAGTGGTCCAGATGGTAAAACTTTTGGCAGAAATTATACTAGAAATTAAAGAACTTATTATTACTATGCATGAATTAATGAACACCATATCACAAACATGGGAAAATTTGGCAAATTGTTGCTATTTCCACAAGTTTTTCACCTTAATGAATTTACTTAACTGCCCTCATTCGACGGACTCATCTGGCAACCCTCCAAGGCTGACCATATTCATGACAGACCTATGCTACTTTTTTTTTAAGGAAAGAAAATTCCAATTCTCTTGAAGTTGATGATAATACCCATTGAATTGGTTTATTTAGATTTGTTGACATCAATTTTTGAATATGATATTTCTCAAATGACGGCCCAGAGCCTGTACGGCGTATTCTCCCCGTCTCTGTTAAAATATATTGTGCTGCCAGATGGTTCCGTCGAGTATGGACAGCACTGCAAATACTTTAAATGAAAGTCAAGTTCTCAGATGGCTTTCGAATTCAACTGTAGCATAGATACCTTTAACTACACCAAATAATTCCGTATGGGGGAGCAAAATATTTAAAAATGAAAGAAAAAAAATTTCTGCTGAAATTGTTGTCCCTTTGACCTCTGTGCATTGATAATTTTCATGTGTGGCCCTAAGAGATAATAGTCTAGGGTATCTCCTATTCCATTTCGCATTTTCACAACTTTTGCTTTTCTATTTGAACAGCGGCAAGCTGGCGCGCATGCCCGCCATGACCTCGTCCCAGAGCGTCACCTTCCGGCATGGCTCCAACGTGGAGTTCAGCGAGAGCGGCTTCCCGGGCGCCTCAGCGCCGGGTGCCAACGACATGGCGCCCATTGAGGGCTACAACCTGCAGACCGTGAATGCCAACAAGGCGCGCGACTTTGCCAATCCCATGTACGATGCCGTGCAGCTGGGCACCAGCTCCGATCCGGGCATGAGCAATGGCTCAGGTAATGCAGAGGCGACTCCCGTCCGTCCGTGCGACAATCGATCTAATGCAATTTATTTTCCGACAGGCATCTACGATGTGCCACAGGAACCGTCCAAGTCAAAGGCCATGGGCCACTCCGGCTCTTTCACGGAGCCCGCCTCGGCCATCATAGCGCCGAGCAGCATCACGCACAAGTCATCGCCGCAGCTGCAGTTGCGCACGCGCGAGCTGGACCCATCGGCGGACACCGGCAAGGATACCCAGTATCTGGTGGAGGAGGATAAGTCAGAGTGCTGATATAAAGCTAATCAGGTCGTGGTTGCGCTGCCGCTGCCGCTCAGCTGTCGGCGCCAGCAGCGGACGCAGCCGCGGCCCAACAGTTATCCGCTGCACGCATAGCACCGACCCAATCAATACCAATACAAGCAACTGCAACAACAGCAAGAGCAACACGAACATCGCCAGCAAAAGCATCGGCCAGATCAACTGAAGCCACGACAACAACAACAGCAACAACAACAACAACAGGAACAAAGGAAACATCACAAATCTTGGCATGCCGCCCCCAGCGAGAGCAGCACAAAACTAACCACAAAAGTTTAAAACTATCTAGACCTATATATGACAAATGTCCATATATCTAAAGGACATCGACAACAATAACAACATGAACAACGTTTAGTAGGCACAGTCCATGCATATCCCGTATAAATAGATGTATAGAAGACACACACACACACGCACACATATGCATATATGTATGTATACCTGCTGCAACCTTCGCTGCCTCTCCACTAGCTCCCAGCCCTGTGCTTAAACGTCCTCTACGCAAACATTACCTACAACACATATCCTTGGAGACGAACGTGGACGACGGACGAGACAGATCCAAACAGCCAACACGAAAAACATGAAACAAAAACAAAAACTAAACAAAAACTGTTGCAATTATTATTATATAAATTTATACACTATATATATATACAACATATATATGTATATGCACATATACATATATACACTATGTACACTAAGATAAGGCGGCGCCCGATCGGTTCTAAGCTGAAGCGCCTCCGGCATATTCCGGCCGAAAGAAAAGCCAGCGAATCTCTAAATTTGTAAGCGCCCCGGACAAAAAACAATTTTAAGAGGAGTCCAATATTGAGGCACTGGTGTAACACACACAAACACACACACACACACATAATTAAACAAAACTTGATGATAAAACTAAACTTTTTTTTAAGCCATTTTTTGCGCCAGACTGCAAAAAAAAAAAATATGAATAAAACATTTTTAAATGAATTTTGTAAAAAGGCATAGAGTATATTTTCTGAACGCTAAATGACAATATTAACTATATATATATATATATATATATAACTATATATATATACATGTATTCAAAGCAAAAACCAACGCGACGATATGTTTAAATGTATGTATGTATGTGAAATGTTTATTTGTTTAAACAAAAAAGAAAACAAAGCAAAAGCAAAGCATCAATTATAAGCAAAACAAAAACTAAGCCACAAAAAAACAAAGAAAACAATATATTGAAATTCTTCAAGCGAAAAATTTATATTTTTCTAAAAAAAAATTAAAAGTGCAAAAAAAAAGATCAGCTTAATAATAAATCGCAAAACAAAGAGAAAAATAAACATTATTGAAATGAAAATAAATAAAACAATTTTTGTGCTAGCAAAGTTTTGAAACGAAAAGTATGTAGTTAAATAATGCTTATAATTTAAAATATATATATACTATATACATATTTGATATATGTATATATATGTCTTTATTTAACAACACACACACACACAACACATACACACACACACACATCATAAACTAAGAAATTTTTGTCTGTGCTACATTTGCATTTCTTTTCTGTGGTTAAGTTTTATTATGCATTAACATTCCAAGACATTCCAATCGTAGCTCCCATGATCCAAGCCTCTCTAAAATTTCGGTCTTTAAATTTACTTATTGTATTTTATTTTATTTTATTCTACCTTACTGTTTCACTTCATTTTGTTTTGTAGAAGAAAAGCGAAGCTTTGTTTGCGTGTGTAACTCACATTTAGCGTTTATAAATATATATATATATATCTAATTTTATTTTATATTTCTTATTTTTTTTTCACTTTTTATTTTAATAATATCTTAACTGTGTAATCGAAATGATTATTGATTTTTTTTTTTTTTTTTTTTAATTGATTTTTGTCTGCAATTCGTTTGGTCAATCGAAAGTTTTGTAAATCGTGCAAATCCGTGCTTCCTTTCAGTTAAGCGTGTTTTTTTATAGCATAAATTTTTAGTGAAAGATGATGAATGAAACTAAATATGTATGTATGTATGTATATGTACGCTTTTCCAACCAAGTTGACGTCTGGCATCTGCCTAGTGGGCAACAACCTGGCTGGCCTTACATCTATATAAATATCTACATATATATGTATGTGTATATATATATATTTATATGTATATATATATATAAATGTATGTATATGTGTATATGTATATGTATATCCATATCTATATACTATGACGATGATATTGTGAAAATATATAAAGAATACGGAGAGAGAGAGAGAGAGAGAAAGAGAGAGAGAGTATGTATGTATATTTAATGTCAAGTGAAAAAGAAAACTATTTGTTGAAAGAAATTAATTTTTTTTTATTATACAAAAAGAAAAACTAAAGAAAAAAACTAAAATAAAAAACAATAAAAGAAAAATGTAAAAAAAAAAAAACAAAACACAATCGACTTGTTTCATTTTGTTGTTTGTTTGTTTATTGTTTGTGCAAATAAATAAATTGATATAGATATTTGTGCTAAATGCTAAGGCCTAAACATAGGGGACGACAATTCGCTCGATCGCGACGCAACATACAATAAGAGGAGCATATAGCATATAGAAATGTGACTGTCTTAAGTCTAATTACCGTTATGTTCGTAGAGCAATATGTCTGCGCATGTATGTATGTATATTATCAACTATGTGTACAATATGCATAGTTCAGTTAATGTGATTAGGTATCATTTACTTATGGTTAGACTTTTTAGGAGAATTGCTTAAGTCTTGGTGAGGCAGATGATTATCATTTACTTACAATTTAACTCGTTTACGTTTAGCTCTCTATATAAAAAAATTAAAATAATTCCGAGCGGCTCACACGCACACGCCTGTACACTACTACACACGCACGTAATTAGTGAGTGTTCGTGCGCCTGTGTGGGATTGGCTTAGCTGATAAATGTGTTGTGGATGTGGACGGCTAGCTAATCACTCGTCTTGAGGCGCTTCACCGGCCCATCGCTGCCCTGTGAGTTGGAGTCCTCGGAGAAGGGCATGCTGGACACGAAGTCAGCTCCCTGACTGTCGCTCACCACTGAGAAGCCTGCACGAATAGAAACACAGATTTAGTAATGCTGCGACCGGGTTGCGAGCCAATCACGAATCCTGTCTCATTGCACTACACACTCACAAGTATTGGAGTCCTCGGCCGTGAGCCCTGCGTAGCTGGGCGTTATTTGGGGCGGCGTGGGCGTGCCCTTTTGCGAGTTCTCCTTGTCGCTGAGTTTGTTGTTCAGCTGCAGCTTGGACTTCTTCTCGCTGTTGGACGATATGGGCACCCATTTGTAGATCTTCATGGTCGTGTCGCTGATGGTCACCCATTTCTTTTCCCAGTGCCGCACCTTGTCGACGGCTTGCATGACGCGCTTGATGTCATCCTTGGCCCGGCTGCGTGTCTCGGCGCGCACACTACGTGACATATTGTCTGGAATCTGGGAGCAGGGCAGGGGGATGGCGTCTGAGAGGCGACGGCGGTGCTGATGGTGCTACAATTGAGTCTGCAATCCGGGAAAGGTTTAGGCGCGCCTTGCGTTCAAGTTGCGAAAAGTATCGCTCCACTGATCTCCTTCAATGTGTCAATCCCGTTGAATCTTAGAGTTATTATATGTTCCTGTTTTCAATATTTGCAAAAAAAAAATGTTTTTTTTAGGTCTGAATTAAAGCGAGGGGCGAAAATACATTTACTGGCTAGTGTTGGGAAGTTCGCGTTTCACCTGGTATGTTGATAAATAATGAAAAATGCCATAGTACCGATAGGCAAATATAAGGTCACTCTTGATTTTAAACGATAGTTAATTTGTAAACACATTTGTATTTTTGGCTTTATTGGTTCACAATGCTAATTTTCTTGATACAAATTATATTGGAAATTATGCTTAAATGTTTTATTATTACTTTCATTCATATATCGATATTATAGAACTGGCATAGCAATCAGCTTTTGCACATATGCAAAATCAAATTAAACGATATCTACAAAAATAAAACGATATTTTAAAACCTTTACGAAATCCAGTTTAATTATTCATCAAATTTAGAAGTTCAATTATAATAAAAAGTAAAACTGAGACAAATTGTCAGCTTTCATTAATATTTCTGTTTTTAATAGCTATCGATATATTGCTACATCTGATTTTAACATTTCGATAAGCAATGCATTGATTACAAAAGCTTTATTAATCAATCATGAAAACTATTCATTTTTTATCTTACAGATGTACAGTTCATACATTCATTCATCGAGAGTAATTTGGTTGACCTCTTCTGTTATCACCTATCGCCAACTATGTAAACAGTGCTATTAAATGATAATATATCGATAAGAATAACAGACTGAAGAAATTAGTCGAACATGCTTGGGCTTGTTCTGACACTAACATTTCCTTAACAGAAACCAATTTTTTTCGACAGACGACGGGCGAGGAAATTATGCGCAGCGCGTTGTTGTGGTTATTTTTTTTATTTATTTTTTCGTAAATATATATATACCCAAAAGTGCATAATTGGAATGAAAGGCAAACATAAAGTGTTCCATTCACAAGTGTATGTGCATTTGGCGTTAACTTTCCTCTGAAAGTTGAGCGCACTATATTGCAGGCAACGCCATCATCGTCGTCGTCGTCGTCGTTTGTGTGTGGAGCGGTGTGCTGTGCTTAGGAACGGAGCGTGTGTGAGAGAGAGAGAGAGAGAGAAGAGAAGCGGACAAACGGCGAGGAATATCGCAAAAAAAAAAGTTGCAGCAAAAGCAACAACGTGCGTGTGTGTGTGTAGAAAGAAAAGCATTAAAAAGCCAGAATAAGTGGAAGCACATTGGCAGCAGGAGAAAAAACGAAACGAAAGAGCGCAAGGTGGGAACCAAGAAGAACGAACGACAGCTAAACGGGTGACAGGCGCGACAAGAAAGACAAGAAAAACAGGAGTACAAATATACTGAAAGGGCGAAGACAGCAGCAAAGCAACAACAACAGCACCAAGACCAACAAAAACAAGAGCAGCGATAAAATGTTAACCAGCGCCAAGAACAAATAATTCAAATAGTGTTCATTTGAATAGAGCAAAAAAGTCGCATTTGCCGCTTGTGTAAATGTGTATGCATGTGTGCGTGTGCGTTTGGGTGTAGGTGCCTGTGTGTCTGTGTGTGGATGTGACAATGTGTTTTTATAACAGCGCCTAATTCGCAAGCAACAACAGCAAGCGCTTGCAAAATTATATCAGTGAGAATCCGAAGCTGGAAAATCAACAACAACAACAACAACATTAGCAGCAGCAGCAGTAGCAGCGGCAACAACAATAACAACAACGACCAGCATACGCTCGCTCGATCCCATTTCACGCGTCGTCTCACCTCGTCTCGCCTCGCCGTCTCTTATGTTGTTTTCTGTCTGTCACACTTGCAGTTCCAAACGATCCGACATCGCTACGTCATCGTCATCGAACTATCAAGTTATCGGCCATCATCCACATAATCAGCACAGGCTCCACAACGGCCATATCCACTGACGTTGCACCAGCAACATAAGCAACACAAACAACAATAACAAAAACACCAAAAACAATAAGAGCAACACAATGCCCAAATGCGATGTGAAAACCCGTTACATTCCGGCGACTTTCGCATGGATTGTGCTGTTACTTACAACATTTCTCTTCTTCTTCTATCCGTGAGTATCCAAAACAAAATGCACTAATCAAATAGAATAAGTTTCACTTCAATATTGTTCAATAGGGATTTAAATCAGGCTAGTAACCAGATATTATAACATTTCTTTAATAAGCAAACTTTTATTCCCAGCTCCTAGCTTTCCTCTTTCCATCAGAAAATTTCCAAAAGTTGTTGCTTACTCAGATGACTCAAAGATACATAGCATACATACTATGTATGTAGTTATAGGTAGGGAAATTTTTTTCCCCAGCTGTTAAATTTCCTTATTCCACCATGTAGAAAATAAAACTAGTCCAAAAATGGCTTCATATTCAGATGACTCGGAGCCATGAATAAGTTCATCTATATTTTAATATGATTTATGGAGAATAATAGAAATTTATAGATTCCATCTAATAGTTCAATATGGAACTGGCTCTGAGTCGCTTTACTTGTTTTGCTTAGCAAAGTACTTTTTATACCCTGCACTGATATGCTAAGCAAAGGGCTTTTTGGTTCTTCTACCGAAGTCAAGTCCCAGACGAACGATGAACAATGAACTATAGAAGACTTCCATGGGTAGAAATACTCACTCATATCAGTATAGAAATAAATTTCCTTGTCCCGCTCAAAGAATTGTAAATATAAATAATATGTTTAGCATTGTGTGAGCAGTACAGGGTATCTCTTAGGCCAAACACTGTGAGCTAACTGGGCTGGGTCGCCATTTATTATCCGTTATTTACTTTGCGCTCATTTTCGTGGATTATAACGAAGCTGCATCAGGACTTTTTCCTAGCGCACAGTGCAGCTTTTTCCTCAATCCCGTTTTCTCCGTTTTTTTGCCACTTCTTTTTTCGTAATAGTTTTTCACGGAGTAAGTGGATTTTGCTGTGGGTGGCGCATGAAAAACGGAGACTTGCGTAATTGCATAATTTGTTTAGTTGACAAGTTTGCATAGTCCATTTGGCGTAGCCAGCAAATGTGCGTCACTGGATCCTCCCAGAAACTTTGATGTGTGCTCCCAATTTCCACTGAATCGATTGGGTTATTATCTTAAAACGGGGCGGGACAGCAAGAAGGGCGAGATGAGGCGATCTGGCCAAATAATCTATTCCGACTTTATATTTTTAAAATATGTTTTTGCATAATACATATTTATCTTTTATCTCTCGATAACTAATGCTCCATTTTATCGATATAAATCGATATATGCTATTCAATCTAGCCAAAAACTTAAGACTAACTTTCAAATATGTATTCTTGTATGACATATTTATCTCTCGATAACTTATCCACTTTTTAATAGATATAAAAGCGCATATCTATGCTGTGCTTCATATAGTAGAGAATTGTAATGATTACGCTCTGAAAATCTTATCTTATCAAGCTATCCAATAACTGATCTACCGTAATTCCCAATCCGAAGCTAAGCAGTCTGACTCCTCGAAACATATATCTCAAATTTCTGTCACACCGATTCGGTATCAACTTTACAATTGGTTGTTTTTTTTTTTTTTAATTTTTGATTATCGCTTTCTTCTTGCTTGGCGTCTCAGCTCGCAGTTGATTCATTTATTTATATATAATTTGATTGTTTTTGCCATATTCCGGTTCTTATTTAATTGCCGTTTGTTTACATATGTGGCGTCATATGATATGTCGCGTATCACCCCATATGGAAGGCATGGCTAGCACGGCTATGCGAGACCCTTAAGACTTCGGCCTCGCGCTTGAATCGGGCTTTGTTTGTGGCCCGACCTATGTTGCGGCTTGGTTTCGGGTTTGATATTAATTCTTTTATTATTAGGGTACCATTGGGGCCTTTGGGGCTGCAGGAAGCGCAGAGCGTAGAGGGGTGCGTGCTGGAATTAGGTTGGCCGAGGGCAATACGTTGCTTTGAGGACAACTGGTCGACTTGTGGTTATTGTTGGGCACGCGAATGCCACAGGTTGTGTGGCCGTTGTTCAACATAACCAAACTGCACCCACTGACCGACTAGCAGATACCCTATAAACGGCTCAAATAATATTTATGGAATAATTTCCCTCGTATAGAACAAAATTTAAAGAGATTGCAGTTCAATAATAATTAAATAACTAGCGCAGGGTATCAGAAAATTATCAGACGAACCCATGACGCGACCCGAAAAATTGAAAGAATCAACAAAACGAAACGCGCAAAGCACGCGAAATTTGCGAGTAGCGCAGCTAGAACAATAAAAAATTCAAACAGAGCAGCAGCAGCTAACACAAATATATAATAATGTGTATATATAGACGTGTGCGTATGTGTGTGGGGGTATTAATATACATATATCCACACACATGTTTGTTGTTGGGGTAGGGGAGCGCACCGATAGCAGCGACAGCAAAGCAAGAAGAACCATTAAAGTGCGTCACTTTAACAATCGGCTTGCGCGCTCCCCCGCCCGCCCCACTGCACGCCCAGTCGCCATTTGCCACCCAAATGGTCACACCATTTGTTTTACCTTCGCTCAACTCCCCTGCCCCTGCCCCTGCCCCTGCCCCTGCTACCGCCCTCTACCCCCAGCCCCACCCTCAACATTGTGCGCCAGGCAACCGTTGATATTGTAAAAAAAAAACGCCGTTGAGCGATTTACCTTGCGACGGTGTCGAATTTTCCACCAGTTGCCCAAAGCGCGTTCACACACAGTCAAACACACACACACACACATAGACAGAGACACGCAGCTTATTGTTGCTATCTATTTGATAATTCCAGGCGAGGCAACAATTCGCAGGCAGAAACAAATTTAAACTTTCTCAATTCAAGGTTTAAATACAGTTGTAAGGCAACTATATACATACATATGTATGTTTATATGTCATATACATATATATACTGAATAATAAGTTCCATCTAAACTGTGTAAACAAATTATATATATATGGAAAATGTGTATTTCTATGTAAGTTGAGATTGTATCAGAAAGTAATATAAATGTACTTAACTTATATTTGATTTCCAAGAATTTCTCCATTTATTAACCACAGCTTTAAGGAGTCCTGTGATATGCGGGCTTTTCTTGAAGGTCCGTTTTCAAGCAGATGGTCAATGTGATCAATACAATGAATCAACAAGACTGTAGGAAAAGCTATGCTAAGCGTATGATTCGATTGTTCAGTCATTCATTCTATATACATATATGTATGGGATATATGTAACATTCCAGAAGTGGCCCAACTTTTGATACTCTCCTCTCATCTGTGATCGGTGCCAGGAGAGGAGCAGGAATGCAAAAGCATTCTCTAGTTTTATATAATGAGCATACTAATGGTGTACTATATAATAATAAGAACAAGTAATGATAAGGGCAAGGAATTTTTCGATTTTTTTTTAATAATAACTATAATAATAAACTTGCCGAGCTCAAGTAGACAAAGTAAATGGCCTACATACATGCATATGTATATATATATATATATATATATATATATATATATGTATATCGTGTATGCGAACTGACTGACGATATATACAGCTGCGGTCATACAAATTGCAGTATGACTGAGCACCAAGTGTTATACAAAAGCCTTAGATATAATCTCAATATTTTGAAAATTTAAAGCGAATATTCAGATTAACATATGTATGTATATTGTTATTCATTTGGATGTTCATATTGAGCTTTGCACACTCACTCGCATTGCTTTTCCTCCAACATTTAGGGCTCAGTCGCACTACTATTTTTATGACCGCTGAATATATCATAATATATGTATATGTAAGCATGTACTTGTATCGTCAGTCGGGTCGCTCTGAGCTGCATTTAACGTTTGAAACAACATTCTCAAGATTGGACACAACATTATCCAGCATTAATCATCAATATGGAGTCGTAATATGTGCTCTAGCTAAGGACTCTCCCCCGTATCCTTCAACTTTTCATAGACTGAGCACATTCTTAGCTTCGTAAGATCTCTGCTTTCTGTCAGGTCAGTTAGTTTTTATGTCCGAAGTAGATTCGTCATATTTCTCATATTCTGAGGACTATTTCCTCAGGTAAAACTAAAATTAAAAGTGACAAAAAACAACAGAGAGAAGGCAATCCCGTCTCTCTCTACATTAGGCAGTGCCTCTAGAGCTAATATAATATTCTCCCCATCCCTGACCAGTGTGGCCATAGTCTGCTGTCGCAGGCCTACCTTTTCGTCTGCAACGTAAATACAATATTTATTCGTAACTGAACAATAAATATATTAGCTCGACGAGTAAGTTGCGCCATTTAAGTGATTTTCTCGAATTGCTTTGTATATTGAGCAGCTTTGGCACGAAATAAAATTAAATTGAAATGAATTGTAACCAGTTTCAAAGTAACTATAATTAAATAAATACCTTACACAAATAAACTGTAGCATGGGGTATCTTGCCACAACGAAGAAATGTGTGAAAATTAGAGTAAATTAAAACTCAAACTTAAATCTCAACAGGGTTTCCATCAGGCTTTATCACTCACCTGTGGCTGCAGGCGCAGCAGCATAGCTTGAAATCCTTATCAGTAAATGAGTAATGTCTGAGATGAGATAGAGATGAGATATCTTAAAACATCACCTGACAGCTAAATAGGTTTGACATTTTTGAAAGCTTTAAGGAACATTACGTTTTTAATGAATTTTATTAAATAAACAAATTAATGCCAACATAAATTTTCAGCTCGACATTTTATTCTCACTTCAATAATCTGTCAAAAGATGTAATTTAATTTAATCTTCTACTTTACCTGATCAGACATGGGTACTAAATTTAGTGACGTGATGCTTGGATACCATATGATTTCAAAATTCAAGTAGACATTTTTCCCGTCTGGAGCAAGAAAAATATTACCGAAAACTGGAAATACTTTAATATCCAGCGACAATCCTCTTAGACAAGTAAAAAATGTGAGCGACACGGAAAATTCATGGAAGCATATTTACTATTATAAAGACTCAGTTGGCAATGGTCGATTCTTAGAAGATATATGCGAAGATAAATTACGAAGGCGTAAAATTTCCAGACATAGCTATGGGCTGCCTAATAATTACTTTCGTATGAATCTATCTTGTGATAGTGAATGTTGAGTAGTAAAAAATATTAAATAAAATATGATGTAAAAACTACAAGTTTTTTTGTGTATGTTTTTAAGCCTTTCACATTTTATTTATTTATTTTTAAAAAGTTGGCAACACTGTTAGTCAGTGTTTATTAATAAATTATAAAAAAACAACACTTTACTGAATATACTCTGTGATTCCCTTAAAAGCGAGAGAATGTTAATTTAAAGTATATATAAACTGTGTAAAATGTATATTTTATATTATATTTTAATATTGATGTGCATATATTTTAAGTAGAATTTATTTAAAATAGAATTTTGTATTTTTATTTATTTTCTTATTTGCACAGCAGCAATATTCCCGCCTTGCCCCATACGATGGGCCTAGGGTATTAAAAAGAAAATAGCAAATGAGTCGCGGCGGCTAGCAGATGAAGCAGCTACAATTTTCAATTATTATTATTTTTCTTTTTGCCGCTGAGCCGTTTCAATTAAAAGTTGTAATTTGTGTTAAAAGCATTTCAAGGATTTAATTTGATTTTTGGGCCATCAACGCTGAGCCAGAGGAAACTGTTGCTGCTCATAATATTTGGCCTGTTGTTCCATCAGGCGTACTTGTTGTTGTTGTTGCTGGGCACCTTTTGATGGACATGAGAAAACAAATATATACATACATATATAATATGTGTGTGTGTGTGTGTGTGTGGCTGGTGTGCTCTTGAAGTACTCCAAACCAGAGCCATTTGACTAATTATATTAGCGCAAACTTTGCCTACGGCTTCAATTAGGCCACATTCTTGAGCTTAAGCTAAAGAGCGAGAGAGGAGGTTGGCTGCCAGGATATGCCATACATATACATATATAGTCCAGAGGACACACATGTGAAGTTATAGATCGAATCGAATTACTGTAAGGCAAATATGATGGCGGAAACTTTTCTTTTAGGGCTTTGTGCCATGTCTCTGCTGTACTTAATCATTTTGCTTCCCAGTGCTTGGGGCTCAAAATGAAAACAAAAGAAATAAGCAACGCCTTCGCAACCATCAAGCAACCGACCGCCCGCCCGCCCACAACTGCGTGGTCTGCCAAACGGAAACCGATGCCAAATCCAATCCACAGATATTTGACCAACGCCTCGCGTACCGCACCCTCCCCCCTACCGCCACTTGATTCTTATGATTCTTTTACGATAAACTGAAGTTTGTGACTACTGCAGGCATCAGCTGCGCCCACATGCCGCGTGCCACACACAGCACGCGGACGGCATGCAGGTAGAGTTTGAGGTAACTAAAAAAGCGAGAGCGGAACTATATTTGCATTTCTAGTGTGCAGATGGGATGGGTATATAACCGTGGAATACACATATGTATGTATATCTAGTGAGAGTTAGATCTATTGGCGCATATATTCTATAAGAAAGTGTAATATGTATATCGATCATTTTATAAACCAATCAATGCAACCAATCAACAGTAAAAGTAGAGAGAGGTTATATATTAGGAGTAAACTTTGTTAACTCTATGAGAATGTGCATAGAGATAAAGAGATATAGACGAAAATTTAAATTAAAATATCTACATATTTTGTTTAGTAACCAAATCCCACTATTCACACAGGGTATTTGCGAGTCGTGCTCGCGGGTGGTCACAATGACTCATAATGTCGAGTCGATTCTTATCGATTCCTAGTAAAACCATTCTACAAATTTTTATCTGGAATTTGAGAGCTTTTGTGGAACTTGAAATTTAGTTAAATAGAAATTTGAACTTGGTTGGTAAAGGGCCTACAGGGTAACTGAATGTAGGGCAGTCCCCGCATGAATATACGCAAATCGTTAACTAACATTTTATTTTGCACCCACACACGCACATCAGTAAAATATGTATGTTGCACACCCACACGCACACAAAGACTATTTATCTATCTCTCTCTCTCTCTCACCCTACCATTGTCTTTTGCTGTTGCTTCGCTCTACTGTTGCCGTACCTTTTGAGCTTCTACCGTACGTTTTGTCAACTTGTTAATGAAAATAAATTTTTGACGCTGCCGTCTGCGTAGACTGCGACGTCGACATCGCACAGTGGGATCTCTGCCGCCAGAGCGTGACAAAAATAGGTCATAATCGATTTTAGATTTTTTGATGACATTCAATTAGAAATTAACAAGATGAAGGATAGTTATCGATATATCGATATTTTGATGTATTTTCAACAACACAAAAACAAAATGTGCTCAAAAATGTCAAATTTTCTTTATGTCGTAGATAAAAATGCCAAAAGTAGAACGTTTGTGGAAAGGGTTAGTTTTTTCTAAATTGTCTTTAAAATTTCGGTTGTTGTCTCTTTTTGTTTCTACCTATAAATAAATTACTGTTAACAAATACTTGTTATTGACAACTATATGAAGAGGTCAAGGCGTTAACCTTTTAGTTGCATTACAGTTATTCAATGAGTTTTATGCAAGTGTGAGTGGATTGTCCGTTCTATTCTGGTATATAAGGACCTTCATTTGGTGCGTGGCTTGAGTTATGGCTTTGTCAAATCAGACTTTGTTTGATCTGTTTCATGACTGCAATGACTTCCAACTATTTGCGACGGAAGTGGAGAAAGCATTGAGTATGTTAGGCAGCACATCGTTGTTGAAAGGCGCATTACTGGAGCAGAAAGTGAGAAACCTTTATTATAGAATCCAAGCGAAGTGGAATATGTGTCGTCGGACACGAAGCTACTTCAATACAAAAAATGCGGATTGGCTTCGTGCATCAACAAACTTTGGAAGCGGTGAACTGGACGATTATAGCATTTCAAGTACATCGGCAAACAGAGGCAAACCGGCGAAAACTCTACATGAGTGCTTAACAAGAAAAAGGAAACTTGGGGAAGTTGCTAAAGCCATGTCGAAGGAACATCTGTCAGAGGCACTATCTATGAAATATGCAAAACTCCAGGATAACGACAGATCGGCCATCACCAAACTAGTACTGAACGCAAGTCTCCTAACAGGGGACAGAATTACGAGGAGGATTTCAACGCACCCGGATACACGTCCAAAAAAGTTTACTCCAGACGAAGCCTTGGCGTTGCTCATGGATTTGGGGCTATCCAAGGAAAAGTATTCCGTCTTACGCCGCGCCTTAATACGGCATAATGTAAACATTCTTCCCGGCTACAAGAAAATTGCATCTGCAAAAAAGGAAGAAGTGCCTCCAAATGCTGTGGTCGATAACACTCCATAAAACTTATTAAATATTGATTGCGACCAAGAAAACTAAAAAACAAGAATAGAAATATCATAAATATACAAAATATGTGTATTCAATAGGAAGTTCACTCTTTTATACAAAAATATATTTTATAATTATGATTTTTGCAACGCAAAATGAGCAAAGGCCCCACTGTGCGTCGCTGACATTGCTCGCTCTCGAACTTTTGCTGATAATAATAACAAAAAGTGACTGTAAAAAAGACATGTGCATACTGTAGTTGAAGTTGCCATTGTTGTAGTTGTTGTTGCTGTTGTTGTTGTTCCTATCTCGTTGATAATATCCGCCGGTCATCGCCAACCTCAGCAACAACACAAAGCATGAAAAAGCTGGCAATGAGAAACAATAAACAAAAGCGAAAAAGAACCATAAACAACAGACACACGCACTCACACACACTCACACACACGCACATCTTTCACACAAAGATTTGTGAGCCGAAGCAAAAGAGGAACATGTGTAACTGGAGCATACCCTGGTAAACCTGTTGAAAAGTAATTAATCAAAATGAATTTATCAAGCGATATTATTGAAATAATTGCATTAAATACATATATAATACAAAATCTCTTTGCCAGAAATTGCCATGTTTATTTATTATTTATTTGAGAGAGCTTGGGTATATGTATTTATGTATATTAGGTATAAGTATTTTCTCTTAATCTTTCATTTAGTATAGCTGTAAAATGGTGCATATATAAACTGTTCAGGATAGAGGAACGAGAAGAAGGCATATTTACCTACAAAATGTAGCAAAAGCCCTAAGTATATCGCATACGAACGATTTACCTTTGCTATATTAGTTAATGTTAAACTAGTCTCAGCCCCACTCTCTCTCTTACTTGCATCTCTCATTTTATACAGGGTATTGGGCGTAGCGTCACCACGCATCAGAGTCGCCGTCATTGATTGTTAGGTAAATTGAGCCGCGCCGCGCCGAGTCGAATCGAATCGTATCGAATCGAACTCAAGTGTCATTTGCACGCCCATTGCTCGGTTTTGAGCTTTGACTTTGGCTTTGAGTTGGGGTTGGGGTTGGGGTTGGGGACTGTTGCTGCTCTTGTTCTTGTTGTATTATTGGGGGCGATGCTACATCGAGCGATTTGCGATGTCTAATTTCAAAGTTTAGAAACTAGAGAACAGTGGGAAGTGATGAAGGCATATGATGTAGAAAGGCGTGGCAGCAGCTTTCGCCTTCCGTCTTCTACCTGCCACCACCCACCGTCTACCGCCCACTTTCCATTTACACTTCGTTTGTCACTGCCATTTCCATTTCGATGCCCATTAACATTCGCATCACTTTGCCGTGTACTCAAATAGCAATTACGTTTACGTTTACGTCGACTACGACGTTGACGTCGACGTTGACGTTGACGTTGCCATTGTCGCAGTCGCAGTCGCAGTCGCTTCGCCTCGCCTCTGAGCGTTTGGCCAACGCCAATGACGTCGCCATTGGGCCAAGTGCCTAGCAATGACACCAGCAATAACTAAGCCTGGGGCGCTGGCTTTTCTCTCTTTTGTGCATGTGCGGTTCGATTTTCATTTTGATTCTGGTAATTAAGCAATTACTGGCTTAAACAAGTGATCCCCTTCCCCTCCCCTTCCCCTTCGCATCGGGCGACTGTTCCCTGGCCATAACGCGGTGCCTAATCGAATTTATAATGCCATATCGATTTGTTCTCTTTGACGTTGATATCGATTTTTAAAGAGGAGGCTGTACACTCTCGATATATGTATATATGTATATGTATGAATTTAAATGGAGGCTAGCCCACATACATATGTCATGGCCATCACCTGATTTGCATATATTATTTTAATAGCTGTCACAAATAGTTTATCAAATTATCAATTAAATGCAGCTGCAATGGCCATTCAGTTGATTTAATTGCACGTCACGTTGCTTCAGTTCCTCGATTCTCGACTCGTTATGAATAAAAATGTTGCAATAACCGTCCAAATACAGCTGATGCTGAAATGAATTTAAAAGTGAACAGTTCGAATGCTCGAGTTGTGAAATATGAAATGTAAAAGTATGCATTACCTATATTTACATATTTATTGATGCACAGTATATAGTTATTTATACTCGATGCAGCTGGCCCGCCTGGACAATGTGGTAAAATCACAGCACACACAGTTGCAGTGTTTGCTTTGAGTGGAAAATAATTGTTTTACTGTGGAGCTGGAGCAGAGCCAAGAGCGCGTTTGTGTCGCAAAGCAATTTAAATGTAATCAAAGCCCAATCAAACTCAATCTAATATTGATTTGTGCATAGCCTTTGCATGAGTATGAGTTTGCAGCAAATAGAAATTCTGGCATGCCAGCTATGTGGCAGACCCTCGTGGGGTCTCTGTCGTGCATAGCTATGCACAAATATGGAAATATTTATCAACTGTAATCAGTATCGTGCATGGGAAATGTTATCTATCTACTGCTATTTCGACACAATTTTGAAATATTCAGCTGAAGCTCAAAGCGAACAGAATGCCAGCGAGAGACTCGCATGTTGTGTGAGTCTGGTTAACAATTTGGCTCTGTGGGCCAAGATGAAAAATGACTTCCTGTCGCCGTTGTCACCGACTGTTGAATGCTGAATGCTGACTGCTGATTGTTGGCTTGCTCCGCGCTGCTCTGGGGCTGAACTTAACTTCATGCGAGAAAATTACAAATTTTAATTAGTACAAAATCTACGCATCAAATGCAAAATAAATGGAAAAAGCGCCACCAGACGGCGGCACAATGCAAAATGCTGCCCAAAAGTCTCGAAGTCGGGCGAGCGAATGAGCAAGCGAGCGAGCGAGCGAGCGAGATGGCGCACATCGAGTACTTGTTGTTGTCGCACCATTTGGGGGCCGCTGCCCCACCTCCTGGCGCCCCTTGCGACGCTTGTGTCTCTTGGCTCCCCTAGCCACACCGCTTAGTTGCCTGTTCTAGCGGGTGGGTGGGTGGTGGTTGCCTAGAGAAAATGGAATTGGAAATGGAAAAATGTTTCACGTCTCGACGCTGGCAACATTGAGCAAGATTATTTTTAGCGATAAACAAACACACACACACATGCACAAACACACGCACATATTACGCATACGCCACGGAGCACGTCGCAGTGCCTCCGAGTCACTCATCCAAATTCAAAGCGGGGCTAACCAAATTAATTTCGCCGGCTGTCATAACACATTAAAAAGCTAGCTAAAGCAAAAACCCAGACAAAAAAAAATATGTATATATACGTATATACACACATATATGTATGTTTGATTATATATAAAATTGAATAAAAAAGACAGAGAAAAAACGGTACAATCTACTCGATCTATCAACACTCGACTTTTTCCATCTTGAAGTTTTGGAAGCGTTTTCCCCAATGTCCGGCCACAGATATAGACGACACACATACACATTCAGCTGGGAAGTTTTATGTCTGACAGCGGCAACAGTTTAGTTTATTTAAGGCCACAAATTTGGGGCAGCTTGAACTAATTATATATTTTTGAGCAAATCGCCGCAGTTGAAAGGAAATCTTTTCTATATGCCGTAATATAATATGCACGTGTTTATTGATATTTACATATCTCCGATTATGGCATGCCTCGATAATAGGGCCCAAGCAACTGTTCGTGGAATGAGCAGAAAGCAATGAAAACCTTTGCGAAGCTACAGTAGTCGCTCGAGAAGTGGACCCACAAACTCAATTCGCGACCTACGAAATTCTGAATCATACCAAGTTGTCCAGAAGTAACTTTAAATGAACTGATTCGAGTAGTTGTAAAGTCACATCGAAAATTCTTTATAAACAATTGATATTACCTATTCAATATGCGATATTATTTCAATAGAATTTTGCTTATTTTCTTTGGGGCAACAAACGCTCGCAAGAGTCAAAGACCGAGACTGTGCAAATCGAAGACTCCCCATGTTAATTCAATTCAATTATCATTACTGTTCGACTATGTTGATCGAATCTATATCCATATCTATATACACATTAGTACATTCCTCGTTGGCCATGTGTGCGTTTGTACATCAAACTATAGTATTTACTCAACTATATACATATACATATGTATGTATCTATCCCCCACATGGAACATAGTTTTATAAACTACTTGTTGAAATACAAAATAGAACAAAAAGCTACAGCAACTGCTCTGGCTATAGAATATCTCATTGTTGAGCAAACCTCATTAGTTTTTCACACAGCACTGCTTGTGGCATTGGATCTGTAATCCGAATGCATATATACACACGCACACACACACACACATTTAGTTGTATCGTGCGAGTGTGCGTGTACTGTATATACAAACGGCTAGTCCAAAACTGACGCAATTGAAATAAACAAGAAATGAAATTCGGGTTATATATTGGCTAAAAGATGTTTGCTATTTCTGCTAGTTTTAGTTGTTAGACACATTGCCGTGGCTTGAACTGTTTCTGGAACTGGAACTGGGGCTGGGCCTGGCTAATCAACGACAAGCTAAGAACTTTCTTGTGCTCTCAACATTTACACAATAAAAATAAAAATAATGAAAAAAGAAAACTATGCCGACAAAACATGTCAAAAGCACACTGACATGAATACCCTCACACACCTCGAGTAGCTTAGTCATAAAATGCGTGGGGCACTCTATAGCATGTGTATTTGGATGATATTGTACGAGAACAACGCTGATCTACTCTATCTGTAAGGTCAGCAAAGCAAACGTCTGGAAAATCTATAGAAATATCGTTAAGACTTGGATTTCCTTTATACGTTTAATATAATGATAAAATTTATTCAGAATTATTCAAAATTATTAAATTACAAATAGATCATGTGGCGAATAATATATCTAACAAATAATATTCATTCTTTGATGCAAATAAAGTAAAGAGAAAAGTAAGAAAAGCGAGGGGAAAACTTTGAAATAAGTCTAGCTTCATCTGTATATTTCAAATAGAATATAGGATACTATATATGTATGTAGCAGGTCAATTTATGATACATGCACTTTGTAAATTATTGAGCCGCTACGTAATGCACAGGTCCATTTGCCATGGTTGAGCTGCCCTAGAGAGCCAATAGGCCAGAGAGGGTCCACATGGCTGGCTGACCTTGCACTGTAGCCAGTAGCCCAGTTAGGGTGAACTTTATGTGCTTTAAGCGCCGCCTTTCACTGCAGAGTAACAAAAAAGGAAAGCCAGAAAAATCAAAAACAAAAATGTGGAAAAAAGCTGGAAAAAATCAATTTTCAGTCTCTTTCCCGCAACTCATAAATAAATATTTAACTTTATATGGCGATGGCGCATGGCAACAGGGCAACAGGGCGACAGGGAGGACTTTTCATTTAGGTCTGCCTTTTGGCGCATCAGCCTAAGCCATCATCGTCAGCATCATTATTATCATCGTCATTATTATCGACCCGAACTGAGTCACGCCCGCTCTACGCCGTGCCGCCTCTGGTTTGCCCTTCGCGACTTTGTAAAGTTCTCTCATCCGGCGCAACGAAATGTTTAAGCTGAAATAAGTGAGCTCTTTTTTTCAATCTTTCTTTTCGCTTTCTTCTTTTTTTGCGTGTGTTCATTTCAAGTTTTTCGTCAATTGCCCAGAGAAACGGGCAACAATGTATTGTAGCACCTGTCGACGCTAATAAATTGGAGGAACATCAAATTCGCCCCACTTGGACTGTACTAGAGCCAATGTGCTTATGCAATAGCTAAAGCTGATTAGCAAAGCGCTCGTCTGATTGCTAATGACTGATTGATGCTGTTTAGTCGATCCGCTGATCAGCTGATTCGCCAACTAGCTGATTACAGCCCTAATGCATTGAAAGCTTCGAAGCTGACTTTTCGATTCGTTTACTTACATTTCCTATATGTAGAATATGGGTAAGGAATATTATCCTGTTGACCTGTTGATTACTTCATTCTTAGCTCTTCTTATTTAAGTAAATTTGTGCCTTTGGACAGTTATAGTGTTCGCGGGAGAGAGAGAGAGAGAGAGAGAGAGAGAGAGAGTGAGAGAGAGACAGACATTTATATAAATAATCTGTATCTATTACCCTATATATAATATTAATGTGAATATTAAATTCAAAGAGGGTATAGATTGATTAGTATGAACATGTTCTTATGGGATATTCATTCCAAGGCATATATCATGTGAAATGAAGGAAAGTATAGAATAGGATAGGTTGATTAATATGAACATGTTCTTATGAGATATTAATATAGCATATATCATGTGGAACGGAAGAGAAAAAAAACAAATCCCAGCCTTGCTCAGCATAAGCCAACAGGATCTTGGCACGATTGAGGTGATATCATTTACGATCTGGATTATTGGCGCCATCCCCTCTAGCCTGAAGTGGTGGCACTTCACTCTTGTCTTCTCTCTCTAGCCCCTCGCTGTGCGTGTCCCAATTTGGCGCAGCGACGGCCAGTCGGATGACGCTGGCTAGCCAGACGATGACTAATGCCCCCAGCTCTCTTAAGCTCTGTGATAGCGAATGATATTTTTATATACGCTTGTGCATATATATGTGTGTGTGTGAGTGTGTGAGTGTGAGTGTGCTAGTCTTGGTGCGCTGTTAAGCGCTTCATGACACAAGGAGCAAAGGCTGAGTGTGACAACGGCGCAAAGAGAGAGCGTCAGCATTTATTTTATTTTTCTTCGCCCAACTTCATTTTGAACCAGCTCCTCCAGCTGCAGCACGTGTGTGAGTGGCTGTTAACGGCTTTTGCCATGCATGAGGCTGCTGCTGCTTCAATTAATTGCAGACAGCAATTTAAGGGGTCGCCAGCAAAGCCACTCACACTAGTCCTTGGCCATAAACTGTGACTGTGAGCGCAACTGTGACTGCAACTGCAAGTGCGACTGCGACTGCGACTGCGACTGCGAGTCGCGACTGCAACTGACACTGCGGCCTCTTGCTATGTCGCATTACACAAGAATTCAATTTCCTCAACAGCATTCCGACAGCTAAGGATATCAGCTGAGGCTGCCTGCCTCACTGCCTCACTGCCTGCCTGGAACTATGCGTTCACCTAATGCACCGGATATGCCCTTGCCAGGGCTTTCAGTTTACAGCTTCCACTTAGCTGCCCGCTGTGAGTCTATTCACATCGAATCTGCTTGTCAGGCTGAGGGAATTGCTTTACTCTGCTCTGCTCTGCTCTGCTTTCCAGGAAGTGGCGTCCTTGGCCCCGCCGAGCAAAGCAATATTTATCTGTTGCTGGCAAGATTTAAATCCCAATGAAATCAATGCGAAAAATATGAAATTCAAACTTCTCTCATTTTGTATACATTGATACATTGATACATTTCCAGCACTGAATTCACAATAAATTTGCTATCCTTGGAGAAGAGAAACTCGATGAATTTCGTTATTTAAAGTGTTTATATTTAGCTTGAGTCAAAGTCAATATTCAACAAGATGCCAAATTGACAAACTAGATTTCACACTGGGATGAATGTCTACTAAAATAAAGCAAATATATTTAGAATATTTCCAATATTAAAAGGAAATTGAGCATGGAGTGAATTTAGTAGAAATTGAAAAGTCAGTAAAAGCTTGTACTAAGTTTAGCATAGAGTAAATATAGTAGAGCAGGAAAAGTTAAGATATTAAAATTAAAGCAAATATATTTCGACTATTACTAATATTAAATAAAAGCTGTACCAAACTTAGCTTAAAGTAAATATCATAAACAGTAAATGCCGAAGATGCTAAACTCCAAGTGATCTAAATATTGATCAGAGTTAGGGTTCTTAAAGTACAGAAAAAAGTTGAATTTGTTTTTTTTATAAATTTTTTATTGATTCAGAGTAATACGACATGAAAAAGTGCACTTGATGCTTGACTCAAGTGCACTTCTAATTTGTTGTAATTTAATGGCCAACACGAATCAACTCGAACATTATCGAGTTGGTTTTGGGACAGTTTATTAAATTTGATTAAATTCTAGCAAAAATATATTTTGCAGTAAATGAAAATTGAATATTAAACCATGAAAATCTATTAAAAACATTTCTTATATCAAAAGGAAATGCGCATAACCTTAGCATATAGATATCTACTAGATAATGAATTGAAAGCAATCTAAACATTGATACTGTTCCAGCAACAAATTTGCGGTACTTTGGAGCAAGGAAAATAGTTGAATTTCGTTATTTGTGCTGTTTGTATTTGGCCTGAGCCAAAGTAAACATGGCCACATAGCAGGAGTAGGACATGAAAGACTAGATGCCGACTTGATGCGCTTCTAATTTGTTTCAATTTGATGGCCAACATTAATTGATGTCTGTTGTGTGTCTGTTGGGCTTCAGTTCTGGATGTTTTCCTTTGTTGATTGCATGATGCAGACAGTTCGTGGCTCCGATTCTTGTTCTTCTTCTTGTTGTTGTTGTTGTTGTTGGTGCTGGTTGCTGTTAGGCGCAAATCTGCCCTGCTGGCTTTTTTTTTTTACTTCTTCTCTCTCTATATATTCCTGTGTCGTTGAGGACCTGCAGCATATAGTCACGACCTACATTAAGCACACAGACTTGTACGCTGTGGGTGCGGGTGCGGGAGCGGGCGCGGCTTGGTTCGTCTCGGGTTGTTACACTGCATAAATGAGTGCAAACGCCAGCAGAATCCGTCAGCAACCGATACCAGGGCAGCATCGTGCTCGTGCCTTATGTACGTGATGCTGCCTATACATGAATATCCCACTTGCCCCGTTCCACTCTCCACTCTAGCTCTCTCTCTCACTCTTTCTGGGCGTTCCATTTTGTAGTTCGCTCTTTAGCCAACCTGACGCCGCTTTTAAGTTGAAGGCAGGAAGAGCTCATGTCTCATATTTCCTAAATCTTCTTTTAAGCTGCTGCTGCCTGGATTTGGCCGAGACTCGACTCGACTCGAGCCAACGCCGAGCCGCTTATTTATACCAAATTAAAATCTAAGCATGTAATTAGAATTTTTGTAAACGAATCAGCTTTGCTTGTAATCTGGCGCAAACTGATGAATATATATGCACATATACATATATACAAGTAAGGGTATATACATTATAGCAGTTGAGTAAATCGATAAAAATCAATGCGTGCAGCGCTGCATGGACCCCACTACAGTATTTCGAGTGGGCGGCCTGTGTGTCTCCTTTCCGTAATGCGGTCAAGCCCAGATATCCTGCGGCTAGAGCTCCCCATCCCATATCTGCCTAATTAGTTCCGCTCGTGAGGAGGGTTAATCAAAATACCGAAAGAGTCTAACTACTCAATTTTAATTAGGCAACTTGCCGAAACTCTCTCGCAGCATTCGCAGCCGCAATTTATGTTGCAGTCTCTGGCTCTGAGTGGCAGCCAAAGTTGAACAAAAGTTTTGAGCAATTTGTTCAAAATGTGTCCTTGCACCTGCCAGATGCCAGTCGCCAGTTGCCAATCGCCAGTTGCGAGTTAGCAGTTAGCAGCCGTCCAAGGCTGCACGTGACCTTAGCCGTAACTGGAGCCCGACTACGTGTGGGTGCTGCGCCACTGGCTTGGCATTTTAATTTCAGCTGCGAGGGCAGTTCATTAAGTACAACGTTGATGAGATGTCTTTATCAACACAGTTTGGGGACAATTTTTTCAATTTGTACAAGTAGCTAGAGATATTTTGAAATGTATATTAAAATCTAGAGATTATGTTGGAAATATTACAAATAACAAGGGGTAAATTTTGTAAATGATAGTGGAAGAGAAGTGGGGTAAAATGATATAAAAATATACCCAATATTAGTAAGAAATTGAATAAATATAGTAAATAATGACAATTCAAGAGAACTAGAATAAATTTACGATATTAAAATGTAGCTAATATCAATAGGAAATATTTTAGGTGTTGTAATTAATTATAACTCAAGAGATTTAGCAGAAAATAAAACTAAAATATGGCTTCCATCAATAGGAAATTCCACTAACTTTAGCATGGGCTACATTAAGCAGATAATGAAATGTGAAAAGTTTTGAAGAGCGTGGTAAATTTGTTGCTTAAATGCTGTGTTTATTGCTGCTCAATTAAGTTGGCATTGGGCAACAGAAATCTGGATTAAAAGCGCATGAAATTGCGTATTTGGCACTGATTGATTGAATTTGCGATTGGAGCTAATGAATTGCAGAGATGATAGAAATTTAATTGCACATGAAATAATTACGATGGCGATTACAACAAATTGAGGATTGAGTTATATGTTCGGCATTTGGCACTCGTTCCTTGTGGACGATGAATAATTGCTCGAGTTGAATGCTGCGCATCAGAGAAGAAAATCAAATTGAAATAAATATCTTGGCCGAGAGCAAATCAATTTGAAACGAGAAGGCTGATGATGTGCTCGGGTTTGATTTGATTGCCAGTCGCATTAATTTACTGATGCCAGCTTACAAGTGTTTCAGAGGCGGATTACAAGGCACTTTGTGCCGCTGCTCTGGCTCTGGGTGTGCATTTGTGTGCGTTCGCCATCACAATGGAATCAATGCCGAATGCATGTGGAAAACTGCTAAAAGTTATGCACATCAGTGCAAGTGCAGTGCGTGTGTGTGTGTGTGTGTGTGTGTGTGTGACGCCTCGGCAAACAGTTCCAGTTCACTGGACTCTAAACTGATTACAGCATATTGCAAATAGGTTTGAATGAGAGTAAGAGAGATAGAGCGAGAGAGATATGGCGCATATCTACCTATGTATATGTACATATGTATGTGTAGCCAGCCAAATTGTCGATGTGAATTAATGTAATTGATATGGTCGTGTTTCCCTCTTGCCTTGCAGCTGCCAATACTATGTGAAGAGCCATCCGTGGGTGCTGGCCTACCAGGGCGTCATCACGTTCTTTGTGCTGGCCAACTTTACGCTGGCCACATTTATGGACCCGGGCGTTATACCCAAAGGTATGTAGCGTGCTAAACGGTGCCCAGCGTCATCCGCACAGCCTAAACTTGACTGCATTCTAGCCTCGCCCGACGAAGACTGCGAGGAGGAGTTCCGTGCACCGCTCTACAAGAATGCCGAGATAAATGGCATTACGGTCAAGATGAAATGGTGCGTCACCTGCAAGTTCTATCGCCCGCCTCGCTGCTCCCACTGCTCGGTGTGCAACCACTGCATAGAGGTAATTGTATTCGACGTCTTTTGTTATTATGTACTCAACTCGATGCGCTTTCCTTCGCTTGTTCCAGACGTTCGACCATCACTGTCCCTGGGTGAATAATTGCATTGGCAGGCGCAATTATAGGTTCTTCTTCTTCTTTCTGGTCTCACTCTCAATCCACATGCTGAGCATCTTCTCGCTGTGCCTGTTCTACGTGCTCAAAATCATGCCCAACATCAAGCAGACGGCGCCCATAGTCGCGTATCCTTTTTACCCAAACATACAAATGAGCCGCTACACGGCTCCCTTAGTGTATTCGATAGTTGACTAAATTGCTAACCAAACTTCATCTTGCAGAAATGAAGATATTTTGCTTTCAGCTTGTGCAATTGTCAGATTGGTTTAGCTTAACTGAAATCCCAACAGAATGATACTGATGGGCCTTGTCACTGTGTTGGCCATACCAATCTTCGGGCTGACGGGCTTCCACATGGTTCTGGTGTCGCGGGGCCGCACCACCAACGAGCAGGTGACGGGCAAGTTCAAGGGCGGCTACAATCCGTTCTCGCGCGGCTGCTGGCACAACTGCTGCTACACACAGTTCGGGCCACAGTATCCCAGGTAGAGTGCTATCCGTCAGTGCATTGCCACAGTCCAATAACTGAGTTGTCCTTGTATTCGAGCAGCCTGCTGAAGCCGAAGAAGTACGCATCGCGGCGATCGCAGACCCAAAATCAAGCCATCAGCACCATATGCAACGATCGGACCAATCAACAGACCAACGCCGGCAGCGGCAACGGGGCCGGAGCCGGAGCCGGAGCCGGAGCCGGTGGCAATGGCAGCACGGCCGGCGGCGTCGGCAGCGGCATGCGCGGCACTGCGGTACAATATTCACCCCGCTCCTACTACGAGTCGAGTCGGGAGAAGCGTGGAATTCAGGTAAAGACTTATATGGCCGAGGGCAATGGTTATAATCAACGGTCGGGCAGCACAACGCTTTATAGTAAGGTGGGTAACATTTTGCAAACCGAAACGAAACATTGCAGTAATTGCTATGCAAAACGATTATAATTCTCTCTCCCTCTATAAACAACCTATAATCATGTATCTACTATACTACCCTGTACCAGTATCTGTATCTTTGTTTGTGTACATATCTCTGTCTGTCGGCTTTTGGCCGGCGGCCCAGCTGCTGTCGCCTCTCGCTGTCGGACTTCACCTATCTGTTTCATTTAATCTGTTTTAACTGTTTGGTTGAGTTCGATTGGGTTTAATACGCTTTAGTTTAGTGAGAGTTACTTGGCTTGTACCTAACATTTCCCGACTGCTAACTAACGCTTCTTCGCCCTTTGATTTCGGCTTAACCTGCGCATTGCAATCGTTGGCTGGCAATCGCCTCTGCTTCATTTCCATCCGCGCTTTATCGTATTTATAAGTTGATCACGTCCTCACGTCCCACATCTAATGCATACGTAACTCTCGCCCTTGGCTCTTCATATGACAACGTACACATACATATGCCTACATATATCTCTATATATATCGTACATATACATATATGTATAGCTAATGCACAGTTTGTTCGCCCGTCGACCCGTAATTATCGATTGGCCTTTAGATTAAAAACAATAAACTTGCTCCAAGAACGGCCGTTGCTGCCTCTGAAGTTTTAGTTATGCATTTGATGCTTCCTTTTGCCGTGCCCTGCCTGGCCCGGGCTCTGTCCGCGCCTGCTAGACACGTCTGTAGCGTAGTTGCCGCTTTTTGGTACAGTACACCACTGCTAACACGCACACGCCCACACACACGCCCACACACACGCACAGAATCTATCACAGATGAATAAACTGCAAAAATCCTTAACACTTTTCGTTATATTGTCCACACAATCTTTATGCATTCTCTCTCTCTCTCCCACTCTCTCCCTCTATCTCACTGCTGTCTTTGCTTAAGCTTGGTTTATTTTCTTGCTGCACTTGCGTAGATTTATAAAGGATTTGCCATAAAATACGAAAAAATGTTCCCAAAGTGACTTAGTAAAGCTAAAGCGTTTACATGTCTGCCAACAAAAAAGCATAAGTCGATAACATATTCGATAAAACCATATTCGATGACACATGGAGAGAATAAGTCTACAACTCTGGGGAGTTGAATAAGCGAATATGCGAACAGCGTTTATTATAGGCTTAAAACTTTCAAACTTAAAATTCAAATAGATTTTGAGTAGAATCTGAATTTCGAGAGTAAAGAATTTAATGTAGAGCCCTAAGGGCACATTTATATTTATATGCGAATAGTGTAAAGACACGACATGAAAGCATTACAGGACATGCCGCATATAAGCCAGTACACTCGTTTTAGCATGCGACTAGGGTATTATTTCCTGTATTTCGTTGATATATTTGAAGATTCTACCAAAAAATGAAAGAGATTGGGAGACAATAGACAAGGAGTAAGCTAACTAATATGCTCGGCTCAACATATAGGCTAGGTATTTGAAGAGTCCATACTAGGTGAGGGAACGACAGACAAATGAGCTAGAGAAACCCTACCCTAGGCCGATAGATATACTCGTTTTTAAATAGAAAGCAGAGAAGTAATACTCGCTGATTTACATGGGCTTTATTTCATAGACTCTTCCGTCTGGTGTTCGTGAACACATTGGCAAACTATAGGTAGGGATAGAGAGCAACATCGCACCAATCGAATATACTCATTGTTGAGTGGAAAGTAGAGTATTATTTGCTGATTTATGTGGCCTCTCAATGTAAACTACTCCTGTATTGTTGCTGTTCCGGGAACGTATTTAGAGCCTCGGTGCTGTAGCCGAACATTAATTAATTTGCTGAATTTTCATTTCCGTTCAGTTTGGTTAACTTAAAGGCTTCGATTAGTTTGCTCATCCTTTTAGACTGTGTTTCATTTTGATTTGCTGCATGTGGTTTCAAGTACTTTGGTTTAGTTCGCTGTTTACCTAATTTGAATTTGAAAGCTTTTGCAAACGTTACTGCTCTGTTCTCCGCATTAGTTTGGCTGCATTTGTGCTGTAAATTCGCTCGCAGATTGTTGTGCAACTATTTTCCAATTTAGTCTAGAAAATGTATCTTAACTCAAGATTGGTCAAACAACAAAAAGAAAAACAAGAAAACAAACAACAAAAACTCTACACTTTCTGCAAGCACCGAAAAAGGTAAAATCGAAAAATAATAAAAAGAAACGAATCAAATAAAATATATATATATATGTTTGTAATTCAATTATTTAATTAATTAATTTATTTACTTCATATTGATTGATTGACTTGAAATTCGTCACATGATTTCTTCTGTTGCTTCTCCTCACTGAAGATTGACTATAATAGAATTGAATTGAGATCTTCGAAATTTGAAATCACTTTCCCAATTTTCTCAATTTTAAATATCTTTCAATATATACAGCTATCTACTATCTTTTAAACTCGATAACATATTTTGTTCCGTTTTTCACTCTCTTGCTCTCTTTATTTCCCTCTCCACTCTCTCGGATCCGAATGCCCAGCAAATCCGCTGAATTCCGTAGCTTTGACCTATCGACTCCCTCGCGCAGTTCACATCATATGTAGCCCACATACCCCCCACATCACGCCTTGCATAACTCAAAACGACAACATTGAAAATACCCTGTAAAAAGATTGCAGTCGCTGTATCTCGACGTGGATACGGGCATCATACACACTGTGCGTCACATCCGTGCAGGGGCCCATCTCTGTTAGCATCGCATTCGCTTCGGGCCAAGACAATCGACAATCGACAATTGGCGA
Source organism: Drosophila navojoa (assembly GCF_054131105.1). Taxonomy (NCBI): domain Eukaryota; kingdom Metazoa; phylum Arthropoda; class Insecta; order Diptera; family Drosophilidae; genus Drosophila; species Drosophila navojoa. Next base: position 27,509,127 of record NC_142895.1, read on the forward strand.
TTGGCATTTGGCATTTGGCATTTGGCATTTGGCAATCGATTCATTTGTCCACCCCACACAAACCACACACAAGTTTCGTTTTCATTTGGTTTCAAGTACAAATCGATCGATCAATCGCAACAACTTATTCTTTTTTACGTAGGCCTAAGGTTATCTGTGTTGAGCAGGTGGCGTGGGCTGTTTACTAACCTGTCTAAGCAATCTGTGTGCGCTCTACCCTTTTCGCAGCTGTCGCCGGGACGCGAGTGCTCCGACACGGACCTGGAGCCGCCGCCCGCCTCACAGAGCCAAGACTGCGAGCCGACGCCGCCGCTGCAGCGCCACAACTCGACCAACTTCTACCTGCCACAGGTGAGCGACACGGCGCCTGGCATCAACATGAGCAGCATGAACAACGGCAACATTGCCAGCGGCGCGGGTGGTGCGGCCACCTCGGCGCAGTCCGGTGGCGGTGGCGACTCGCCGCGGCACTTGCGCATGTACCACCCACGGCACAGTCCGCACGCGCGCACCAGGTGAGTAGACATTCAAGTATGTGTCCAGCGCTTGCTCTCACGTCTGTCCACGATTGCTTTTAGGGGCCTGGATCCGCAGCGCGGCTACACGAGCGATCCACTGTCGCCGGACCAGCCGGGCGGTGGCTACGTCGTCAACGGGCAGCAGGGCATATCAGTAGCACAAAGCCAGCGCGGTGGCACCACCACGGCCACGCCTACCATGCAACAACGAATTAAGCCACTGGGCGTGGCCACCCCACTCGTCAGCGCCAGTCCAGTGAGAAGGTGAGTCCGGGTGTCCGAGTCGACCCATCAGCGGCGGCAGCGGTGGCGCAGCCGCCACAAACCGATTCTCCAGCTAGCCATACATATACATGTGTATATATGATAATTTATATGTATATATATATATATGTATATATATATATCGAATTGTTCATGTGTTGAGCTGCTTATCGCATTGATTGATTGTGAAGTTGTGCTTCAATATGCTGTTGCTGCCGTAACTGTTATTGCCATGATCAGCTCGCTTAAGAAGAACTGCACACACACACACCCACACACCCCCACACACACACATACACGGATTGCGCACGCGTGTGTGTGTGTGCGGGAGTCCTAAGATAATCGCGCTAGGAGATGCGATCCTCAGTTGTATACCGTTGGCATTGTAATGGCTGCTGTTGTGAGTTCGCTTGAAGAGCACCTGAAGCTAGGCCTGTATCATAATCGCAGTGCTCACTGTACACTCTGTACTCATTGCGCACGACAGCGAGCGAGTTGGCTTCAAAGGTCAATGCACTCCGGCTGTGTCAGCTATCCTCTTTGTATCCATGTACCTATCTATTTGTCTCGCTCGCTCTCTCTCTCTCTCTCTCTCTCTCTCTGTTTTTCTCTGTATCTATCCATCCATCTCCGTCTATATTGTGGCACCACTCACACGCTTTAGTCGTACTCATCTCTCCCTCTATTTGGCTTCGTCCTTCGCGCTCTGTTTTCCCTATATCTCATCAGCATATCGTGTATATATTTAGCACAAAGCTTTTCCCCATGATTTGATTTACACACTTTTCGACTAATTATTTTAAAACTTTTCTTTTTTTCCGTTTTCTTTGTTTATTTTATTTTTCTCGATGTAGTCAATACTCAAATTCTGAGAACAGTACTAATTCCTAGGCTTAGCTTACCAAAAACAAAAAAAAAAACAAAGATACAAAAAAACACAGAAAACCAAAAAACAGAAAAAAACCAATAAAAAGAAAACTAGAATTAATGTGAAAAGTGAGACGATATCAGATTAAAATTACGATTACGATTACGATTACGATTAATTATATATCTATGTATATATATGTATATGGATGTAGATCCATAAGATCCTACGTTTAGTAGAGTGTTTAATACAATGCAGACTACACTGTGTCAAGCAGAAAGAGGCGCACTGCAGAATTGAGCCCGAGCCCGAGCCATATCCTGAACCAAGCAAATACCAGAAACAGCTTCCCAGTCAAGTTCTTTTGTGTCCAAACGTTTCCTACATAACTGTCTACGTACTTATACATATATGGATAGACGTCAGGCGACGGCACACAGCAGGCGACAGTTGTCTTCTTAACGTTTCCGTCCACACACCTACACTCCTACACACACATACACACGCACACGAAACAATTACACTCTGACACTTTCCTAGAAAATGTACCACAACAACTAGCGTCAACACCAAGCGCACCCACTCAATGTACTACTACTACCTTAGCTTTCATTTGATTGAAGGTGAGTGAATTCTTGATTTTGGTGCCGTTTCACTGTCTTTTTCTTTTTCTCCAACGATATACCCTTGCAGTGGGTGCCATGCATGCCACCAAGTGGAGTCCCTCTATATAGACTTGTATGTCTATTGATTTGCGTTCTTTAATTAGTAATCTTGTATGTCTGTCTGGGTCTATAGTCGCTTACGTCGTATAAACTATATGAAAGCAGGAAGGAAGAAATTACACTAAGAAAGACTTTCACACTATATAGGTCTAACACATTCATAAGAAGGGATTCATATTGCTGTCCGCACTTGGTGAAGAAACCTCTTCAGCCCTCTGTTAGTTAGCTCCATTGGATAACGATAACAGACAGACATCCGGCCACTGTGATCTCGGTGGAGTGTTGTATGCCTGCAAGGGTATTTCAGAGCTTCGGCGGTCCGAAGATAGTTCGTATCTTGTTTCGTTATTTGCCGAGACTCACCTCATTCGAATCAAACCAATCAAAGGCACGCACTCAGCAGGCTTTGCCCATTCTCTGTCGCAGTTACAGTCACAGTTACAGTCACAGTCACAGTCACAGTCACAGTCACAGTCACAGTCTGGCTCTGGGTACTATAATAACAATTCATTCATACAAATAAGACACACAGACACGAATGTCAGCTCGCAAAATCTGTCAGGCTAGTCTCGAAAAATAGAGCCAAGCAAACAAATTCTCGTACCCTTGTTTTGTTGTATCCCTATTAAAAATTTTTAATTTTATTTTTCGGCAAACAAGTTGAATTTCGCCAAATTGCGGTGCAATCGGTTTTAATAATAATTCTAAAAAGGGCAACAAGCATTATGAATAGGAACAAACAGCAGCCACAGCAGAACTCGAACCGCATCAGGTCGCTGGGTCTGTTGGACAAGACACTGCCACTCACAGCCGCGACGCCGCCGCAGCTGCGCAACCGCCGCCAGTTTCAGTTCAATGGGATGAAGTTCGTGACGAATCCGCGCTCGCTGCAGAAGTCGCCTGGCGGCCTGGACGGCGATGCTGGCGATGGGCGCTTCCCAACGCCAGAGGAGCGCCGAGATTCCTCGTCCTATCGTTCCTACAAAACGACGCAGCTGCCAACGTCCAGCCGCCTCCACAGGCAGCGCAGCTGCCAGAGCGAGCTCTCTGCTGCTGGCGTCGAGCCGAGCAGCCCCCGGGCGGCTGCGGCGCGGTCGGCTGACAACGACAGTGGCAATCACCGGGCCGGCGGCGAGGATGCCTATAGCAATGGCTACAACTGCAACTATAGCAACAGCAGCGCCATTCAAAGTGCCAGCAACAAAAACAACAATAATAACAACAACAAAAACAACAACATCAACAACCACAACCACAACCACATCAACAACAACATCAACAAGAACATCAGCAACAACATGAGCAACAGCAATATCAAGAACAACTGCAACAGCCCCAGCAGCAGCACCGCCGAGCGGTTCCAGAAGGTGTTGGCCAAGTATGGCAAGCAGGCGGCAAGTGACGAATACAGCCTCAACAACAACGTCAACAACATCAACAACTTGAACAACAGCAACACCAACATCAACAAAAGCAACAGCAACGTCAACATCATTAACAACAACAATAACAGCAACACAGCCGCCAACAAGAACAGCTACCTGAGCAGGAGCTACAACAACAGGCTGTCGGGCCACTCCTACATCAGCAACTTGGAGAGGAAAAGCAACATCCAAGTGGAGCCCAACACTGATCCGGGTCCGAGGGAACCGGCCGTATACCCGACGAGGCCATACGGTCGCTCGCCGAAGTTGAGCGGATTTCGCTACGGGCAGCTGCGGGCGGGCGGCGGTTTCAGCTCGGCTGTGGCCAACGACTCCAAGATGGACTACATTACGCTGGCTGGCTTCCTGCTGGGCTATCTGACGTCGAATCTGTTGTTCTTCCTGTGCTGGTACTTCACCTGGCTGAAGGGGCAGGTGGTGAAGCTGCGCAATCATTTCCTTGGTCAGGCGAATCTCTGGGAGTTTTTCGACTTCGAGGACACCACACGCTACTCAATGCAGACCAAATTGCTTCTGGCCCCAATCATACTTGGCTGCAGCATCCTCTACTGTGTCGTCAACGTGCTCCATTTGCTGATCAAGCTGGTGCGCGCCGACGTGCCGCGCACCGTTATCGACGTCGTGCAGCGCATCGCCCGCAACCACTGGCCCTAGCTGCCTCAATCTCTCTAGCTGTTGCTCAACGTTATGATGTGCGACCCGTGAGCCTCAATTGCAACTCTCCCAACCAAAAATAATCGGTGGTCACCCACACACAAGCGCACACACTCAGTCTCAGCTGGCTAACTGAAATAACACACACATACCCATATATATACATATATGTATATGTCATACATGTATGTATATATGTATGTATATTCACATGAAATGCAGTGGGGCAGAATGGTGTCGAATTGTACTTAATAAATACGAAAGGTTTCATTTCTAAACTGATCTTTGCATAATACCGATAACCGTTAACCGATAATCGATAACCGATGGCCGTCTATCGATGGGCCTCTCTGTTCGTGGCCCCACAACGGCCACTTCAGTCTAACCATCTCTTGTGCTCGGTCGCGCTCTCTGCAACATCTGGTGTAACTCGTCACTAACCAATGTTTGATCAATGTTTGATTACCCTAACGATGTTGTGGTCCCCGTTCGTAGCCTAACCACAGCGCCAACACACCCACACACACATATACCCTCAATCACAACTCATGACTACTCTCACACAGAAAGAAACACACATTCTGTTAATCTGCTGTCAAGTTCTAACATTAACATGGCGCGCTGTTAGCGTTCGCAGCCACAGTGTTATCCGTTAACATAACTCGCTCTCTAACTGGCTAAGCATGCATGTCAGCATTCTCTCTGTCTCTCACACGCTCTCTCGACTGGTCCTCCTTCGCAGATCCAACCCGGGCACACCCACGCAGCCTCGACGCCCCGACTTCATCGGGCTGAACGCGCAGGCGGCCCAGCAACAGCAGCAGCAGCAGCAGCAGCAGCAGCAACAACAGCAGGCGGCCGCAGCGGCAGCTGCCTACTATGAGTACACCAGCGGGCTACCGCCGCAGCATCCGCAGGCGCCGACGATTCAGCACCAGCAGCAGCTGCTGCTGCAACAGCAGCGCGTCATGCTGCAGCATCAGCAACAGCAGCAGCAACAAGGTGAGTGCTCTCCCATTCGATGCAACAACCATCAATCTGTGGCTAATCCTCTTCCGTCTCTAGTGCTGCAGCAGCAGCAGTCGCTGGCGCAGGCTGCCTACGGCGGCAGTCCGCAGCGCCGCTTCCTGTCTGAGGGCGAGCTGGTGAGGCAGGGCGCTGGCGCGGAGCTCTCCTATGCGCGCTCCAACAACACGGTGGACAACATACGCGAGCTGGCCGGCAGTCCGCAGCGCGGCGTCTACATGTGGAAGGACACCTCCCCTGGCTTCGGGGGCGGCGGCGGTGGCGGCGGACCGACCAGCGTCAACATTGGCAGCAGTGCGGGCACACTGCCAAGCAGCAGCAATACGGGCGGCATGATGCAGCATGCGCAGTACATAACGGCCGGCGGTGGCGCTCATCCGCTCATCATGACCCACTCGCGCCTGCAGGACTATGCCAGCCAGCAGCAGCAGCAACAGCAGCAACAACAACAGCAGCAGCAGGCAGCCTTGGCGAACGCGGCAGCAGCGGCTGCTGCCTCATATCATCGCTCCAATCCAACGAGCCCCACAACCTTGCCCCAGACGTCCGCTGCACAAACGTACATTCTGCGCTACGGCGGCGGCGGCGGCGGTGGCGCCGGAGCGGGGGCCCAGTCTGGCAGCAGCGGCAGCATCGCCAACATGCCAACCAGCAATGCCGGCCCCGTGTCCGGCGGCTATCAGCCCCAGTTGCGTGGCGGCGTGGCAGTCTTTCCGCCCAACCCGCTGGCCGGCGTCAACGTGAGCAGCGCGGCCGGGGCGCTGCAGCCCCAGCCATCGCCTCAGATCAAGCGCAAGCAGACGCCAACGAGGCCGATGAGTTTCGTGCGCGCCCTGGAGATGACCGACTCGATGGAGATGCAGACGCTCGAGCAGCAGCAGGCGGCGGCGGCCGCTACGATTGCGCGCAACAACGGCGGACTGCCCAGCGGCATGCCGGCGAGCCTGGCGCAGCAGAATGCGGCCGCAGCCGCCGCTGCAGCTGCTGTGGGACGCAATGCGGCGGCCGCAGCTGCCGCGGCTGCATCGAACGCCACTGGCACACCGGACCGTGCCAGCATCTACGATATGAACTATGAGATCTCCGTATAACCCGTGGTTGTGCCCGTCGTCGTAATGCCACCCGCCTCAACAGCCAGCAGTGCAGTTGTCACGGCAACGGCAACGGCCACGGCCACGGCCGCCTACTACGCCCAGCAGCCACAAGAACAACAACTGCAACAACAACAGCAGCTGCAGCACACCATCCTAAGCCACGGGACAGAGCCGGCGGCATACGCTTCGGTGCCCGTACACATGCCCATGCCCATGCCCGTACCGGTGCCCGTGCCCGTACCCGTGCCCGTGCTGGTCGCCAAGCACTGCAACGGGATCAGCCAGAGCCCCCCCAACATCAGCAAGACGCCCAACAAGCGCAAGTTCTCCACGTTCTTCTGAAGCTACAGTCATATATATATGTACATATACATATATGTATATAGATAGATAGATAGTAATGGGATATCGCAAAGCTGTTCGGTTCGGCTTGGACTTTTTACTCCTAGCATATTGTTAAAATCTTATTTGGATTGATTTATATTTTTTAATAATTTATTTAACTTTTTTAAATATTTTACATAAGCATTTCAAAGTTGGCAACACATTTGGATGTCGAAAGAACTGTAAATAGAGAAAACTATTTGTAACCATCAGTTTTTAACTAACGCATAAGACAGGAATTTCTTCTTTATTTTGTTCACACTTTGAAGATTATGGCCAGACCCAGACTATCGTAGGATCCAAAGTATTTAAGTTACGACTCTCGACTCGCTCGGATCAGAGCGAATGCGATTTGTTTTTAATCAAATTGTTCACGAACGCGTTTATCTATATATAGTTTCATATACATACATATATTTATAAAAATTCGTATAGATAAAGGTATACATAGATATTTGCATTGCAATCAAATTGAGTATATATATATACATATATACATATATAGGCAGTCAGGTCAGATATAAACTGTGGAGCTCGGCTAAGAGCTTACGTAGCAATCTACATATATAACTATGTACTACTACAACTATTGAAACTACACCTAATGAAAAACGCCAAAATTTGTAAACGAGTATCGAAGATAACTTATTTTATGCATATACTATAAATATATGTGTTTGTGTATGTATGTGTGTGTGTGTGTGAGTGAATATATAGAGTGGTCGCTAGTAAATCGTAATGCTTAAGTATTTTTCATTTCCTAAGAACTCAATGTTTTATTTCTTTTCTAAAAATTAACTTTGACATCCAATTTGGAATTTAGGAGCGGCCACTGCACTGCGGTAGGCATCTATATGTATCGAATATGCTTTGCATTGTATAATTATATGTATGCACTTTTGCAATATATACATATACAAATATAGTGCATCTGTAAGCGTGTGTGTGTGTGGGTGGGTGTGTGTATGTATATGTGTATTCGGCTAATCAGCGCTTACAACTCCAACAGCTTTCAATAGTCCAGCAGGTCAAGCCGAGTCCTTCGGCTGACCTGTGTTGTCTCCAATGTCGTCCACTTTTTATTATTGTATGAATTTTGTACATAACTGTGTATATTTACATATGTGTGAAGTAATCTGTACCATGTATTATGTTGAGGCCAAAAATGTTACAGGCAAGCATTTAATTGTTGTTGTGAAAAATGGTAATAGATCAGCTATACCGCATGCATACATAAACAAAGGAAGAGAGGAAGAGGGTGAGAGAGAGAGAGAGCGCTGTAACAAGTTTTTTGGCCCATGCTTATGTATCTGTATATTTAAAACTTTGTTGTTATTTTTTTAAGTGCAATTAGTGTTTATTTTGTGCTCTGCCGCTTGTTAATAATCAATCAAGATGACTCCAAAACAATCAAACTGCGACCACAATAGGGCTTCGTGTCATCCTTCTTGCTGGTCCTGAACACCTCGAACACCGCCACCCGAGCCCCCAATCCCAGCCCCAATCCCACAACTCCCAAACACCCGACTCCGACCCAGTTAGAGAAATTGAATTGAACGGGAATCGATTGAAGCGATTTGCGTTCAGTTTGCTAGAGAGATATGAAATGCAAACGCAAATGCAACAAATGAATAGAATTAATGTTTGTAATAAAGCTAGGCTATATTTAATTGAGTGTTCATACACACAAGGGCCCACACAACTTATTAATATTGAAGGCCAGCGAAGGGCGAAGGGCGAAGGGCGAAGGGCGAAAGGCGAAAGGCGTGAGCGACTGGCATGGAGGAGACCCTTACCTATACCCTCAGACTTAACTCAATATAATCGTAGGCGTGTGCAACACAGAAACAAGGCGTAACAAGAATTAACAGTCGAAGGCGAAGTATTCTAAGTGTTTTTTGCTAACAAATTAAAGTAATACAAAAATTGATGAAATTATGAATATACCTACACAGAACGAGTGCATATGGCTATATGTCTGCATGTATATTTAAATACATACATATATGAAATTGTAACTGAAAACTGAGAAGAAAACGAAAAAAAAAATAAATAAATAAAAAATAAAACAAAAACAAAACAAATGGAAACAAGAATGTAACATTGTTTTAGATTTTTATACCAAATTTAATTAATGTCAAATCACGTTGTTTAAACAATATATACATATATTTATATAACAAAATATATAGATGTATATACTATTTTTTTTATGCCGCATTCAGTTAGGCAGACAGAGCAACTCAAAGAGTATCTGCCCCGAATCAAATGAAATGAAATGAAATGAAATGAAATGAGAGTTAGCAGACGAGATTGCATAGTTGCAAACATCACACATGCGTTTTTTTTTATTGTTTTTTAATTTAGAGAAAAGTTGTTTTATTTTATAATTATTATTTCACTTTTTGTATACTGTGTGTACTTTGTAAAATATACAATAACAAATTTAATAGCAACATTAACAGCAAGGCAATTAATATATAATAAAGATAATGAAAAATATACAAACGATGTGTTTTATTTCCAATCTGCCTATTCGAAAATATTGACGGTAATATAATATCCCGAAAATGTATATTTCATATGTAATAAAGATAAGAAATCGTCATAAAATGTGCAGGGATATTGTTGTGCCAGAGAGAAGGGGAGCGAATAAGAGTAAGAGAAAATCAAGATTAGTTTTATATATTACATAATCAGAGAAACGGCAGAAATTGTAAAGTATCAAAAGTGGAGCTCGGAATAATATGCTATTCCTTCGGATCGAAAATAATGGATAATTTGCTCAAAGGCTCTAATTTACGCGTTGCTTCCTGTGTTGCATACTTTGAATACAATTTGAAGGGAGATAAATTATACTCAAGTCTTCGGTAAATTCCCTTATCTCGATAAAAGAGCTCTTTAAGTTTCCCTGCTAGGAAAGTTGCTAGCGATTCTGCGCAGAGCTCGCGAAATATGTTGTGGAGCCCCTGTTCTAATAATAACGACTAGGTTTAAGATTTGAAAAGTCTCCGACAATTTCTTGTTCTTATGCCGCACCTTTGAGGTATTTCATTGTCCCATGCAATGCAGACATAAAGTACCAAAGAAGGGCTGTCGATTGGTGCCCTGAATAGGTGTCTAAGACTTGATTTCTTTCCTTGAAAAGTGAAGCACGAATCGAGATATTCATCTGAATTGCTGTCGTCAGACTTAAATAAAAATGCCTCCCTTGAATTTATATGCTTCTGTCATTTAATTGTCACAGTAATATTTATCGTATTTATCGCACCTACTTTGTTTGACTCGATGATTTTTTGACGGACTAGCAAATTCAACAAATATAAAATTTTTCAACAGTAGTAGGCGCTGCAAATGTGTCACAAGCTTCAACGTTAGCATTGTATTCATTCATTTGTTAAAGTTTAGGCTTTAGAGAAGGAGTTCAATTTTTTTTTTGAAAAAAAAAAAATAAGTAAAACAAAAAAAATATACAATTATATTGTTATTTGCGAAAAGAAAGCAACAAAGCTAACGATGTATCCTTCAACACGCTCTGTGGCTACGATGACGACTAATACGGTTGTGGAGTCCACAACGGCCTTACGCAAGCTCAACATAATGACATACAGTACATCCACACAGACCATCGCTATTAAGGATATGCCCAAGCCGGCCCCATCGGCCCCCAAGTTGGATCAGACCCAATCGAACATAGATGGCCTGACCTCGCTCTTCACCGAACTCAAAGTGATTGAGCCTCGCGTTACCACTAGGACAACTAGCACTTCAACCTAACTGGCTGCCTATTGGGGAAGCACACTCAGACCTGCAAAAGGGCCCAAGGTATCTCAACACCAACACGAAACCACAACAGGTAAGCTGCTGAAAATCTATGGAACAAAACTTATTGCGATTATATTAAACCCTAGAGAAACTTTGGGCCTGTGAGAGCATGGCATACACCCACAATCTTCACCCACGATCTTTACCCACAATCTTCACCCACGATCTTCACCCACGACAAATTCTGGACCAAAAATGGATATGAGTAACACTAAATAAGCAACATTATCCAAATTCAACACAATACTGAAGAAGCTATTATTCTTCGTTATTTAACTAAACAGAAATTCACTTACAATACGCTCATATCCCGATGACACATAAAACCAACCCGAAAATAATTATGGTGAATCGTCGCCGCAGATATCATCAAATTAATAACGGTTGCCAACGTATACACTTAATCGGAATGCAATTGTCAAGTAACATGAGCTTATCCAATATGTTTATATCAGTATTGTGAATGTACCAATAAAGCTTTGATCAATTATTGATATGTCTATCAAAATCTGTGCAGCGTTTTATTGATGATATTATGTGTTGGCCATAGCCATACATATTATAGGTATTGATCTATCTTTAAAATGGGAAATCATCTAAACTTTATGCATATGCAAAATATATAAATAAAAAAATAATCAAGAAGGAATCCAAATGTTTCATCGATTTTATTATAGTCTATCATGTGTTTCTCTGAAGACCCTTTTTATTTCTTCGATGACACTCAAGCCTGCATCAAGCGAAATCTCACCATTATATTATTATGTAGAATATAACTAACAGCATTTTATGTTTTTATAAAAGAGTCACATCCATTGAAAGATCTGCCTACTCAGCAATGTACTCAAAGGGCTTTGCACTCGAATGTTATGTGCACAAATATTGTAACAAAGTCTGTCCGTAAGAACGCACTTTTTTCGGCGATATTGAAGCTAGAGACTTGAAATTCGGAACACATATTCATGTATATCTCCGATATATACAGTGTTAAAGTTTTCCCAATCTTCCCTCTAGCGTGACCTATCGAAAAATGCATTTTCCGCAATCATATTAGTTGAAGAGCTAGAAAGCTGAAATTTGGAATGTAGATCCGCGTTGACCATGCAATATCAAAAATCTATGGCGGAAATATCTACACCCATTGACAGCGTGGCAAATCTGGCAAAACTGTATCTGCTACAATTTTATTGCTAAAACGTTGAAATATGGGCCCAAGCCTACTAGGGGCATTTCAAATCGGACCCCAAGACAGTGATTTTTCAAATTCTGCTATATTTTAGACACTATTGATGCTAGAGACCTCAAATTTGGTATATGTACTCGGACTGACCTCTCAAGACCAAAAAATGTTGTTGGATATATATCCGCCCACAGGGGGAGAGGCAAACCGCAAAAGTGTATATCTCCTAAAGAATAAGAGCTAGAAGCTTCAAATTTGGATAGTTAACTTTCTAGTAACCTCCTCTATCTATTTGCCAAGTAATATTGTTACACCTCTTTAGGGGTGTGGCATATCAAAATATACCCTGTAATTTTTTCATTTTCGGAGCGTAAGCATCCAAATTTTGCAGCTAGGTTACTATTAGCTTGTTCTATGGGCTGGCCAAATATGAAGTGTACGCCCAGTAGGGGCTGAATTTTCCACAGTATTAGAGCTAAACTTAGCTTCTAAATTGTCGATGGGGTGTGAATGAGTATTCCCCAGTCGGTAACGCCCGACAGCAACGGTCCTACTTGCTTATATTTTGGATAATAGTCCATATACACACACGAAAAGTTATTGAGCAATGAAGTTCCCTTAGTAAGTCCATGGATGCGTGCGTACGTGTGTGTGGGTGTCAATACTATAGACGAAAGTAGAGACAGTATAGATCTTAGAACTGGGATACAGTGTTTCAGAAAATCAAGCATCTCTCAGGCTCTGGATTCAGTCTTTAAAGGGAAAGAAAGTTACATATAATACATATGTACATATGTATTTTATATAAGTGAGTTATGCTGTTGTCGGAGGGAAACCTCAAAGGACCCAATGATATGGAACAAGTAAACAAGAAACATATTTGTAGATTTATTTCAAAAAAAAAAAAGTTTATTGAGTTTTATTTTAATACATACAATGTTTTTTTTTTTTGATTATCCACTGAAAATGTAAATGTGTGTGTGTGTGTGTGTGTGGGTGGGTGTTTATCTGTGTGTGTTGTTCAGTTTCAAAACGATGACGTTGATTATGTTATGTTATAGCGTATGCGTTTAGATATAGATATAGATATAGGTATAGATAAATATGTATGTCTGTATGTACGTGTTACTATTTAGATGTAAATATGTGTGCATGTTCAGCGCTTTAGATGCACACTGTTACAAAAATTACATAATTTCATTATGCCTTCTATTTAACGTATAAAAACTTGGTTAATTATTTTATAAATAATTTGCTATGCGTGTAAGTATGTATGTATGTATATATCGTATATATATATAATAATAATGTACTGCATGATACACACATAGGTATGTATGCAGTAGTACATAAGTATGTATGTGTGTATATGTTTATTGAGTAAACATTTATCGCTTGTATAAGTATGCGTATATATGTATGTATGTATGTATATAGATATATGTGTGTTGTATTTAAGTCGTTTATGTATACATATGTATGCATAGAGAGATGTGCCCTGCCTACATACATTGGTTTCGCACTCAGCCCGACGATGAGGCACAAGTTACTACAACACCGATCGAGCGCATTCGCGATAAGAACAGACACACGTGGACAACATCGAAGTATTTACTTTCTGCGATTAATTATACATAAGGAAATTGTTCAGCTGCTGCCGGGCTCAGCGCCCGGCGAGTCGAGAAATGAGTCCGAGCTCCTCAAAACAAATCGTATTCGCAATGCTCCGCAGCTGCGGCCAGAGACTTTCAGTTTCAATTAAACTAATACTTATTGTACACACATCGAACAATGTTTTGTTGCTTGGCTTTGCCGATATTTCTGCTCGCTCACGCACACCTGTCTCACATCGAATCTCCTGTTGTGTGCGTCCTTAAGTGCTACAGCAAAAATGCATTTTTGGATATCAATTTTATAGAATTATTGATATATGTATATATATATATATATGTATATAAAAAAAAAAAAACATTTACCTATGGCTAACAATATTACTTAAAAAAAAAAATATTAGAGCGACGCAAAAAAAAAATTGTAATAAGGCGCAGTTCCTTCTTGCTCAAAGATTAGCCAAGTACATATATGTATATATTCGATATATGAAAGTGAATAAACAGATATATATATATATGTATATGTATATGCTTCAAGCTAGCCATGGCAGCTGCCCAGCCCCAAGCTCGTGTCTAAGCCTAGCCTATACACTATAAAGTACACATGAGATGATTATTGATATATACATTTGGCAAACGATGCTTTGTGGCGACAAGCTGTGGATTGACTCCGCTTAGAACTCCTTCAGGCTGCCGCCGCGCTTCAGCTTGGTGAGCCGCTTCAGGCTGGCGCTGAGCATGCCGCTGGAGCCGCTCGCCGCCAGACGCTCGCCATCCGACCGCCAGGTGGCGCTGCCCAGACCCTGGCTGCCGCGCTCCCGATCGCGTTGCGTGAACGTGCCACGGAACCGGACACGGCTGCGACGCTGCTCGGCCACGCGCCGCCAGAGGTCCGTCAGGGGCGGATGGTGCTGGTGGGGGTGCTGCTGCAGAGTGCAGCAGCACATCAACTCCTGAGATTATAACTTCTTCTCCCACACCACGATATGCGCATCGTTGGAGTTGGCGGTCAGCGGCGAGAAGCTGCCGGAGCTGCCGCCGCCGCCAGAGCCCGAGCCAGCGCCACCAGCCGTGCCGCAAACACCGGAGCCACCCTTCTGGCCGGGCGAGCTGCCGCTGCTGTTGTACCAGACATGCCGCCAGTAGCCGCGCCCGCCCATCAGGGTGATCACTGTGCGTGGCCCGTCCGCGTTCTGCTGCTGCTGCTGCTTCGAGTTCTGCTTCTGCTTGCGCTTCAGTGTGGCAACTGCGGCCGGTGCTGCCTGCTTGTCCGAGGCGGCGGCCGCCTGCATGTGCTTGAAGCCGTCCTCGGACTTGGGCGCGCTGTTCGACTGGTGCTGATGGTGTATGTCGGCGGTGGTCATCAGGCCGTTCTCCGAGATGTTGCCCAGGTCGCTGCCCGTGCCGGAGGTCTTGTGGCTGGCGCTGCTGCTGTTGCGCGAGACCGAGCGTCCGCCAAACAGCCGGATGCCCATGCTCTCTTCGCTGCCTGACGATGTGTACAGGCTGGACGACTTCGAGTCCACCGACCAGTTGGAGAGGTCTAGCGAGCGCGGACGCGAGGCCTTCATGCGCAGACGCCTGTCCAGGGTGCACACCTTGCCGGGTATGGCGGCCAGCTCCGGATCGGAGCGTCGCATGCCCTCGTACATCATGTCCATCAGGTTGCCCTGCGTGCCCTCCTCGGCATCGTAGTTCTCCTTCACGAAGATCAGCTTGCCGTACAGCCCGTACACGTCGCAGTAGCCGTGCTCCCCGTGCTGCGACAGCGCGCCCGCGCCTGAATGCAGTCCTCCGGCTCCGTTGGCTGCTGCCGCTGCAGCAGATCCAAGGCCGCGCGGCAACGTCTTGGACATGCGAGAAGTTGCATCAGCACTGCCGCTGCCGCTGCCGCTGCCAGCGCCCAGGTCCCGAAAGCGTTTGCGATGGAATGCGGGCGAGTTGGCGAGCGAGGCGCGTATCTTGGCGGTGAAGCTTTGGTCCAGTGAGTGCTGCTTGTCCAGCTTGGAGCAGCGCGGCGAAGAGGCGGCCGAGAGGCTGCTCGTTGCCACGTTGGAGTCCGCTGCTGCCTCGACGCTCGGTTCCCGCAGCAAGGAAGCGGCAGGAGTCGTCGGGCCGGAGCTAGCGCCAGCCTGAGAGTTCGAAGTAGAGCCAAGCTCCTCTTTGGGCAGATCGCGGCGCAGGATGACTGTGCTCTCCTCCAGGTCCGTTTCGGTTAGCTTCTTGGGATCCGCATCGATGGCGGGCAGCTGCAGGTCCTCGCCCATGCTCGGCACGGTGGGCACCAGCGGAGCTGACACCGTGGCGCCGGCCATCGGCTTGTAGGTCGGATAGACTTTCGGTATCAGCGGCAGGAGGAAGGTGATCGGGCCAAAGTGGGCGTGGCAGGACATATTGATGCCGCCACTGATGATGGGCACGCCCTCCAGCCGGGGCAGCGGTATGGTGACAGCGATGCCCACATTCGTGCCCACCCACAGCAGGCCCTTGCAGGCCATCAGAGCCGTCACGTAGATGGAGCTGTTGTTCAGCGGCTGCTCCTTTTTGGCATCGTAGCGCAGCACGCTGGACGCAATGTTGATGTCCTGCAAGTGCTTGAAGGTCTCCGTGTGGTAGAGGCAGAGCATTGTCGAGTTCTTCAGCGAAATCCAGAGGCCGATGCCCGAGTGCGCCATCAGATTCACCTGCTGGCTGGCGCCGTGCTGCACCTCGAAGCTGCGCTGCAGCTCGCCGTTGAGGGCGTTCAGCACGTAGACCCTATTGCCGCACGAGGCGTAGATGTTCATGTTGATGGGCAGCATGCTGGGCACGGGCATGCCAGAGTCGCCGAGCGAGACATGCTGCGGGTCGCGCAGCTGCCAGACGCCGTCGTGGGCGCGCCTGTAGATCAAGACGGTCGCGTTGGAGAGCGACACGTAGACGGCATCGAAGTGGTACAGAATGCGCTGCACGGCGCCCGGCACCGCATAGCTGCCCAGCTGCTCCTCCTGCTCGGGATTGCGCGCCGAGTAAATGAGCAGCTTGCGGCTGTCCGTGCCGAGCCAGACGAGGTCGCCCAGCAGGCTGCTGTGCTCCTCGCGCGTGCGGCACTGGTCCAGGCCCTTCACGAACTCCATTGCCGAGACCTGCGTCTCCACCAAGTCAAAGGAGCCCGCCTCCCGCAAATTGCCCGCCTGCTGCGGGTGCTGGGCCAGCACGGTGATGTGTGACGAAGTGCCATCGCTGCTGCACATCCAGAGATAGTTCAGCTGCTTGTGCCGGCGTCGCGCGTTGCCGCTCTGCTTAGTGTCATTGGCGATGCTGTAATAGCATCCACAGCGCACCTGCAAAGGGGGGAAAGAAAAGATTCTTGTAGTTCTCAATTGGATTCAATTTCCCAGCAATTCTACCCTACTTCTACCCTACTCGGCTCTACTCGACTCGACTCTACTCGACTCTACTCGAATCTACTCGACTCTACTCGAATCTACTCGACTCTACTCGACTCTACTGGACTTTACTCGACTCTACTCGACTCTACTCGAATCTACTCGACTCTACTCGAATCTACTCGACTCTACTCGACTCTACTCGACTCTACTCGACTCTACTAGACTCTACTCGACTCTACTCTATTCTATTCTACTCTACTCTACTCTACTCTACTCTACTCTACTCTAATGTAACTCTACTCTATTCTACTCTACTCTACTCTACTGTAACTCTACTCTATTCTACTCTGTACTGTAACTCTACTGTACTGTCACTCTACTGTAACTCTTCTCTACTCCACTGCACTGTAGTTCGATTGTGTCTACAACTCACCTCCGTTTGATGCTGTGATCGGTAGACGGGCATCGCCTTGACAAATAGTGGCATCTTGCGCGACTGTTTCTGCTGCACAGCTTCCTGCAGCTGCTGCTGCTCGTAGGTGTGCAGGGTGGCCTGAGGACTACCGGGCGACTGTGAGGCATTGGCATGTTGGTGATGTGTGTGTGCATGGTGGGGCTGGGAGACTGAGCGCTCCCAGGCGGGCGAGTTGTTCGGATCGAGCGCCAGCTGGGCGAGTCTCAGTTCGGTTATCCATTCCTTCTTCACATTCGGCGTCTGAGTTTGGAAAGTGAAGGTCTCCTCCTTGCCTGACTTGTGGCGGCCAATCAGCTGCAGGCAGCAGGAGTCCACCCAGGCCATCTCCTCGTCCTTGCGCTGTATGGAGCCCTGGATGGTGTTAAGCACGTTGCGTGTGGTGTTCAAGTTCAGCTCTTTGTAGCTGCCCTTCAGGGTGCCGACCAGGTCGTGTATGCGTGATATGACCTCGTAGTCGTACATCAGGGTGCTCATCTCGTTGCACAGATTATCCGCTCCGTTCGTGAGCTGCGCGGCTGGCGAGCTGTGCGCATCCACGGCGGCGAACGGGGAGCCCAAGCCAGCCAGCCCAGCCTGGCCATGGCCGTGACCGCCGAGTGTTGCATTGGCGTAGCCGCCGGCACTGTTGGCGTTGCCGCTGCTGCCGTTCGACTTGAGACTGCCGCCCCGATTTAGGCCTGCGGAGGAGAGGAGTTGTTAGCTGTTCGCCTGGTCGCAATTGATGGCAACCTACCTGCTGTTAGTATCCTCGAGAGTGTTGCCGATGCGCTGTTGTCCACAATCTCGACGTCGTTGACCGGAAACATCCACTTGAAGGTGAGCTTCTCGGTGGCGCCGAAGTCGTGCGACTGCTTAGGCGCCACGGACACGCAGATGACCTTGTCGTTGAGCAGCAGGAGGCGTCGCTGCTTGCACTTGACAATGAAGCCGGCCTGGTTGAACTCCATGTGGGTGACATTGTCCTCGCGCAGCAGATAGCGCGCCCGGTTGCCGCAGCTGTCGCTGACGCTGTTGAGGGAGCGCGTGTTGAACGTGCCGCTAATGTGGCCGAGCATCTCCTTGAAGGCCTGGTACTGCTCCGCCACGCGCTTGCTCTCGTTCAGCAGCTCGGCGAGCAGCTCCAGCTGGGAGAGCGCCAGCTGCAGGGACATGCGGTCGTGGTGGCCCTGCGGCGTGTACTTGAGCAGGTCCTGCAGAAACAGTATGAACTGGGGAAAACGCTGCACGGGCTTCACCATCAGCCCGAAGAAGGATAGGCGATCGTGGGCGCTGATCTGCTTGACCTTGAAGAAGTCGGCCAGCGCCGACTTGCGCTTCTCCTCCATCTTGGCCAGCTCCATGGCCGCCGAAAAGTTGTTGATGAAGCCCGAGTAGATCTCCAGCAGCTGCGGCTTGCCGAAGGCACTGACGAAGCAGTCGCCGATCTTCTCGTCGCGATCCCAGTTGCGCACGCACTCAGCCAACGAGATGCGGAACAGCTTGTGCGAGTGCAGAATGTCCGGCAAGCAGTGGAACAGCGTTGCGATCTTGACCGGATTCAGTACCGGTGGACTGCACTCCTCCAGCGGCTTCTTGTAATCCTGTCGAGCAGAGCGAAAAGAGAGAAACGGTTCAAATATTAGCAGGTCGTTCGATAGTTGCATTTCTCCTTCTACAGATGTCGATGCTTTACCAAAGTTGAAAGATCACTCTGTCTCTCTTTCTCTCTCTTTCTCTCTCTCTCTGTTTGCCGTTCGAAATGCTGGGTATTTGATTTTTTATTTTTGGTACTTTTTAATGGGTGTTCAACTAATTATTTTGTAACTACTTTTTATGTTAAGGTGGTTTGAGATGGTTGAATGATTGATGTGAGTGTTGTGAGTATTGAATGAGTTAAGATACAATTTACAAAGAAGTGTGAGTGAGTGCGTGTGTGCGTGTGTATTAGAATTGGTGTTAGTTATGACGGAGAGTGGCGGCATATGACGGTGGGAATTGGATGGCATGTAAAGAAGAAAACAAATGAGTTGTCATGAGAGTTAACATTAACATAAGTCGGCGGATATTAAAGGCCAAGGCCACAGGCTAAAATTAATCTACGGAGCGGGAAACACAAAAGAACTGAAAAAATCAAATACTCTACATGATCTTTACAATGACGGTATTTTGGAAGAGAAGAAAATGATTGAACTGTTCCATTACGACTATACACATCGGATAATCTTGATCCGGCTCCCAACACAATTTTCCTGTTCTCCGACCTCATCAGGATGCTCGCGTGAAAGCAAGTTAGAGAAGGCAATCGTCGAAGCTGAGGCCTCTATTGAGGGTAGTTTTGAAATTTTACTGGAACATTCTACAGGCACTTTAATATGTCAACTAACAAAATCGGAAACAGAAACTGTTCTCTGCATGTTAACCTTTTCAGCTCAACTGTTGTTAACAGAGCTTACAAATTGTTCTGCTAATCGACTTAAAGCTGAATGTGACACAAAAATTATAATAAGGAACAGATCCAAGCAGTCTGGGCACTTGACTGACATAAGTAAGACATGACCTGGAATACAAACTGAAATTTAACATTTTTTTATTTATTGTAAATAAATTGAGAAAGCGTACAAAATATCCGAACATTCAATTTTTTATACATGTCCAACCAAATGAAACCTAATCCATTTTCGGCACACAAGATGACAAAGACAGTGGACAGTAAATTGCCGTGTGGTGCTCACGCGCAGGACGCGATTCCCGAACTGGACGAGGACGAGGTAGCATTGGTGGCCGAGACGTTCTCCAAGGTGCAGCTGTACCTGCGGTCCGACACAAACAGGGGCTACGCCAAGCTGAACGCGCCTGGCCTCTACAGCTTTCGGCTGCCCGAATACCCCGACGGTGATCCAGAGAGCGTCACACACAACGAGGAAGACGACGCAAGGCTAATCGACAGCTGGACAAATGAGAGCATGGAGCAGATCAACATGGTGAAGAAGGAGGACGAGCCGCTGCTCGGCTGCATCCAGCGCGACGAGGTGACCGGCGAGTATTATATACTCACGCCCCTCGAGATTGACGTGCTGCTGCAATCCGAGCTGCCAGCCAGTGCCTACGAGCAGGCCGCGGAGCTGCCCCTCGCTGCCAGCGAGTCCACAACGACCATTACCGACCTGGACGCTGACGTCAAGGATGCGTCGCAAACGACACTGACAGATAATACACAGCCAGCAATGCCGCAGGAATCGGACGACGCTGATACGGGTATACTCTGCGAATATGAGGTATGCCGATTTGTCGTGCCGCAACTAAGCCTCAATTTCAAGCTAACACTGCATGTTGGCGAGCCACATGAGGATGACGTCGACACACACGATGAGGAGGATGACGATGGCAATCAGAATGCGGATGCAGATGCGGGTGGGGATGACTATGAAGAGGAGTGCAATGATAACGATGACAATGGCCAACGAAATGCCAACGACGAGTACGTTCCAAAGTCCGTGCCCCACACTGAATTGTAGCTACAACAACAACAACAACAACAACAATGACACGCGCAACACACGCAGGAGAGGAGAACACAACATACTAACCACAACCTTATCGCAAAGCAGCTCCACGTAACGCTAACCAAACCTGTATCGATGGCCCCAATCCTGAACTACAATTGTGCTGGTTCTAATTGATAAATTTAGTGTTCTGGGTGCTCGTACCCAACACCACCGTATGCATGCTCTCGTTTCTCTTTCACTCACATTGACTAGACGTTGCAGCGTGGCCACGTAGGAGTTCTCGCTGTGCACGATGGCGGCCACGATGTGGCGCCGCTTGAGCTGCTGCTGGGAGAGGCCGGGCGGTGCCGGTGGCAGCATTGGCACTATGAGTCGGCTGTGGGTGGTGCGGGCGGTGCCGTTGGCCCGGCTGCCCGGCGGTATCATCAGGTCCATGTCGAAGCGATTGTTCTCCGGCGCCGAGTTCTCGTCGTCCTCGTACTGCAAGAGCAAATGGCCGTTAGTAAAAGGGAACCGGGGTCTCTCAAAGGGGGATGGGCATGGGCGGGGGGACGGAGACTTACCTCGGGCACGCCCGGCATCATCTTGCTGGCGCCCAAATTGGCCAGCTTCTGTGGCGAGGCGGCGTCCAGCGTCGCGTTCGCTGCCGTCGGCTTCGGTGCGGCTGCGGCCGAGGCCGAGGCATCCGGCATATCGAAGCTGGAGCCGGTCAGCTGGCGCCCGTCGCGCCCGCCCACATCGTACTGGTGCGAGGAGCCGCGCCGTATGGAGAACCAGCGCGACAGCCGTCCGCCCGGCGATTCACCGGGCGCCGTATTATCCTCGCGCTGGGACACCCCGCCTGCCGCCCCCGAGCCGGTGGGCATCGTGCAGGCGCTGGCCCGTCGCATAATCATGTTGCTGTCGCGGCTGCTGTTCGGGCCGACGCTCTGGCTGCACTGCGGCTGGCCGCTGAGCGAGTTCGGAGTGGCGCTAGAGGAGCTCGCCGAGGCGGCCGTGCGCCATTTGTCAAACGACAAATGCTGCTTGGCCTTGTTGAAGGTGGAACGCAATTGCGAATTGCGTTGGTTGCCGGCGCTTAATGAACTCACGCTGCTGCTGGTCTGCTCCTCCTCGGTGAAGTTCTCCTCGTCGGAGTGGCTCGCTGTGGGCGGCTCGCGTCGCTCGCGTCCCGGCGACTTGGTGTCCCGCTCGCTGCTGCTGCTCGCGCTGCTGCCAACACCGACACCAACGACACCAACACCAACGGCAGCCTGGCCACCGTTGGCGCTGAAGCTTCCGCCGGCAATTGTGGCGCTGTCTGCCTGCTGGCTGATCTGGCCGCCCTTTGCCCGCTGCTGCTGCTGCTCCGCAATGCGCCGGCTAAACGCGCTCTGCAGCTGCGCTGTGGTCAAGCTCGCCTTCTGGCTGCCAACCCCCTGACCTGGCGCTGTGATGAACGACGATGTCTGATGCTGTGCCTGTGCCACTGACAGTGACTCCGAGTGTGACTGCAACGGCAACTGTGACTGCGACTGTGGATGCTGTTCTTGTGGCTCTGTCAATGTATCCTCCCATGAGCTGGAGTTTAGTTTGTTTTCATCTGCAAGAGAGTGTGTGAGAGAGAGAGAGAGAGACGGTGTGTGAGTATGGATTTGGCTGAGTGATTGGTGGTGGATGACGACATCCGCTAATGCCTGCAACGATTGCCAATTAAAAGGCGGCACTTGAGCGCCAGCTGGATTAAGCCAAGTGGCTGGCTCCGGGCGCGCGCTAATGCGCAGCAAAAGCCATAAGCAAGCAACATTTGGCCATGTGCAATGGCATGCGTGGGCTGCCCTCAGGGGCACAGCATCAAAGTCGACGCCGACGTGGCGGCTGAACGAGCTGCAGCCCAACTGCCAGATACCCTGTTGCCAGCGCAAGTCAGATAATCGCCATGGAACTATGATCAGAGGTGCGCGTGTGGATTGAACGCCAGACACACACTTCTCGCCTACGTCCACGGGGCACTCAAATCAAAGTTCTGGCCAAGCACAAGAACTGTCGTCGCTTCGGCCGTAACTCGTTAGCGCCGCCGGCTGGCTGTGTGGGTTTGCTTTTGAAGTGGCCATGGCCACAGGCGGTAGCAACCAGCCACCAGCCACCAGCCACCAGCAACTGGCAACTGGCAACGATTTAACAGCAACAGCAACAACAACAATAACAACACCCACGCACAGCATTAGCAGATTTTTGCATTTGCCTTGCGGCCAGCCAGCGACTGAGCGAGCATTTATCATGCCGAAAACAAAAACAGAAACACATAAACAAATAATAAAGAGAAGAAAAGCAAACACTATCCGTGACAGACAATACGGCAAAGACAAGGGAGCATTGCGATGGGGACACAACAATTGCCGCTCAGATTGCTGCCAATTCACGTGGTCGTAATTAATCATGCGGCAAAAGTGATAATTCTTAGTGCTGCTGCTGCTGCTGCTGCGGACACAGTCCTTAACCCGTTCAAGGGGCGTGGCCGGCTCTAATGTTACATCAATAACAATCGCAGCGAGATAGACACTTGCGCAACAAAATGGCCGCCGACTGCGTGGGCAACAAGCAAAAAGAAAAGAAGAAGAACAAAAAAATGTCGGCAGACAAATATTTGCCATTTTCAAGGCATCCCAAACATGCGTGTGTGTGTGTGTGTGTGTGTGTGTGTGTGTGTGTGTGTGTGTGTGTGTGTGTGTGTGTGTGTGGAGCAAACAGTGGCTGCCGCTGACAGACTTACACACATACTTACTCCCCCCATACACACACACACACACACACACACACACACACACACACACACAACTCGCTTTTACAAAATTGAGTTTGTGTAACTTTTATGTGCAGCTCAACGCGTTTAGCTATACCCTGCACCCCGCTGCCAATTGGGGCGTATAGGTGCCTTGGCCCCTGGCAGAGCTCTTAAGAGCCCTACAGACGCACGCATATCCCCTATTAGTACTAATGCCGTTATTTCTGGACTTCATAATGCGCCAAAGTTTGGCATCTCGCCGAAAGGCATTCAATTGATTGGGGCTTAATTTGATTGCGCCCAGCCTTATACATGTAAGTATTAGTGAGTAAGTGTGTGAGTGTGTGTGTGTGTGCTCGAATGCCTTGTTGGAACTCGTATATATGTATATTTTGATTAACATAAGTCAAGCTAAAGTTCTAGAACCCATTGCTGAGCTTGAGCTCGTAATTAATATCGAATAACTCCTTCCCAAGACTTCCTACTATATATAGTTACATACATATACATACATATGTATATGCATGCTGATAATGAATACATGCTGGCATATCTCAAGGGAAATTTATACACATGAACTCTCTTAAAGTATATTTCAATGAAACATAACTGGAGTGCCCTAGTGGGTAGTCGGGCGACTAGGAATACATAGAAACCTAAGAAGAGCTGAGAGCTGATATGATATAATATCCATGGCCCATGGCCTATGAGTTTTACTATGAGAAATTTATTGTGAAACAAATTTCGTTTCTTCTTTTTGATTAAAATTTTTGGCAATCGAGGCAGAGTCGCCCCCAGATATTTGTATTTAATAAAGAATAAATTTCTAGTATTTGAAATGGGTTTTTTTTTGGCAAATTTTTGGGCATAGGCATCCAAAACTGTATTCATTCATGATATGCAATATTCAAACATACATACATATGCAGTAAACTTAAAATCTGTAGTTTGTGTGCTTTAAAACATAATCGATTTTTATCGATAATAGAAACTGAGGCAAGTTATCGATAGCAAAATAAAAATAACAATAAAACCATCTTTATCTTATAAAACGTATGTGAGAATATATATTTTGATAATTTCAAGTCTCAAGTTTTGGTGGACAGTTAAATAAACGGGCGGACTTATAGCCGGACGGGATGGTTAGCTCGACAGGCAGGCCCTTCGCCACAATCAAAAGATACAAGCCGCATACTTTATGGGCTCTGCCACGCCTTCTTCTGCTTGCTACTTATATATTTTCACAGACTGACGGACGGACGTGTCCGCTTGTCGCCTTGCTCAATGATATATATTCTTAATGGCTTCCGCCACGCCTACTTCTGTCTGCTGCAGACATTGACACAAAACCGTTTTGCCCTTAAGTCCCATTTTCAATGGGCTCAGGCCCTACTCAACAGGTTGCTGTCCATGAGAGAGCGCCACAGCTGGCCTAATCAAACAACCCAACGGCCGGAGCTGGCATTACGCATACGCCCGGGCTGCCGCCTGAACTAAACTGGGCTTAGCCCAGCTCAGCTCTGGCTGCTCAGCCTGCTCTGCTCACTCGATGACACGATTTGCGCGGGGCTCTGTGGGCAGCTCTGTCGCCCTTGACTCAGAGGCTGCCTCGGTACATGTGTAAAGAGTTAGCTTGACTTGTTTCTTGTTGGCTGGCCAACAGCCCACACACACACACACACACACACACACACACACACTCGCACACAGTTGACCACAGGCTGCTTAACATATCTCATTCGGTTTGCTTGGGCAATGCGCTCACGCAGATTACGTATACGCAGAGATTGCACTTTAATTATGGTTAAGTGCAGCTGCCGCGACTCTATTGCTCTGCGCGCCTTTTGCAAGAGCGGAAAACTTCGCTGGCAAATAAATATTAATCATACGCCGCGCGAGCCGTGGAGGTGGCAAAAACAGACAATTTGCATAACAAGCCCAGTTAGCCGACAGTCAATCAGTCAGTCAGGCAGGCAGTCAGTCAGTCTGTCAATTAGTTATTCAGCTGAACGCAACCATCGAAGCAGTGAGTTCGTCAGCCGAGTTGACAGTAGTTTATTCATAACTTCGGCCGACTTCGAATTGCAATTGGTTGGCGTGATTAATGAGCTTCATTAAACACGGCTGCAGAATGCCCACAGAAGAAACGCGGACCGAAATGCTAATGACTTGCGCATTTACTTAAGTTATACAAATTATATTTCATTGTTTGGCAGCTCGGCGCTGCCCACACACGCTGAAAGCGAAAACGACAGCGAGCGAAGCAGTTGC
This sequence comes from Drosophila navojoa, assembly GCF_054131105.1. Classification (NCBI taxonomy): domain Eukaryota; kingdom Metazoa; phylum Arthropoda; class Insecta; order Diptera; family Drosophilidae; genus Drosophila; species Drosophila navojoa. Next base: position 27,535,089 of record NC_142895.1, read on the forward strand.
GAGTGCTCGACTAGCAGATACCCTAAGTGCAGCTGGCCAAGCCTAAGACTTGGCTCATTATCATAAAGGAAGGCAAAGACTGAGAGATTGAAAGGCAAAGAAAATTGGAGCAGAGCAAGAGGACGTTGCCAACCATTGCAGGGTATGCAGAAAGAGTGAACGCCAAGTGGACGTGCCCTGGACAAGTTGAAAGGCTATGGCTAATTGAAATGACAGCGTAAAGTGGCCACAAAGTTGGCATCGAATTGGCTTTTGGCCTGGCCTAAACAGTCCAAACAAAGTTGTCTGCATTTGTCTTTTCGGGCAAGAAGGGAGGGAGTGCGTGATAGGATCTGGCAGGATAGAGACTGAGAGAGAGAGAGAGAGAGAGAGAGATGACTTTTTAGAACTCGACTAAATTTGGACACAGCCTTGGCCAGTGGAGTGCCAACGGCAATTGCAGTTCTCGGCTTTGTCGCAGGCGAAAGTCACCTGCTGCGCTTTATGCAACATGCGGTCTAATGGGGCCACAAGGCAGCCAGCCAGCCATCGAGTCAGTCGGCCAGTCAGTCAGTCAGTCAGTCAGTCACTTACACGCCATTGGCCAGGTTATTGCCTGCTCTGGCAGCTTTGGCCAGCTTGCGGCACGAGTTTCAAAGTAATTTCGTGTGCCTGAAATTGAGAAGTACGCAGAACGCTGCACGCAGCACACCGCATGGAGCACTAAAAACCGAGCGGGGAACAGGGAACAGGGAGCAGGGAGCGCACATGCACTTTAACTGGCGCATAAGCTCTCAAGCGACTTGGCCAAGTTTGTAGAGGGCGACACATACTTGTAGTGGGCGTAAGAGCAGCTAACTCTGCTAGCCTGGTTAACTGGATCTCATTACGTGCGGCTCCTGCCACGCTCAGGCCGTCACACGTGTGTATAATAAGCGTGGAAATTGCTTTCTATTTGCAATTTTGATGACGTTGCCAAAGCAGCGCGTGCCTCTGCCATAAACTAATTATTATAATGTAAATCACACACGCAACCCAAGATGATGAAGATGGCGAACTTGATTTCGGTTTTGGTTAGGGTTTAGGTCTGGGTTTATGTTTGGGTTTGGGTTTGGGTTTGGGTCTGGGTCTGCATTTGATGGGGCCGCCCAGGAAGCTGTGCGCTCGCGGCAATAGAAACTTCATAAAATACCAACTGGCTTATCCACTCACATAATTATAAGCACACATGTGCGTGTGTGCGTGTGTGGGTGGCTCCAATCTGGGTTGATATGAAAAATGAAATACCAGCATCCCCGCATACTCGCCTTTGCCCAAGTGCTTTAATTACCTGACTTTCATTAATACTTCTTATGACAAGTGGCTTTAGTGGCACCCCATTTAGCATAATACAATACTTTGCTTAATTTATTTATTATATCTCCACTATAATGTGAGCAACAGCGTCGCTTAAATCGCCCGAAATTCGCTTCAACTGATTCGAGACTTTTGTTTCAGGTGAATTTCGACTACTGGAGGCAGTGCAATGGGGACGATTATTGGATGGAATATGTCGATGACAATTATTTCGATAATCATGTGGAATTATTAAATAAGATAAATGAAAATGCATATATGTTTGTTTAAAGGGATGTTGAGAGTTTTCCAATTGTGTTCAATTTACTCCAGATTGTCTCTCAGAGAGAGCGAGAGAGGTAAAGAGAGAGAGAGAGAGAGAGAGCGATTAAGTCATTGTTAAACATAGTCCAGTTTCATTCACTGAGTGAGAGCGAGATGGCTAGGTTAACCCATTCAAACAGGGTCGTTACGATTGCCCCTGATTCTCTAAGAGAAGAAACCATCATTGTATAGAATGGAATGTGACTAAATTGACGCAAGGCCGACATGCATGCCATCAGCTTAAAATTATGCTATCCCATTATCCTTGGCTTTACCCGGTCCAGTGTGCGCATTTGCATTCAGCTCTTCAAATTTCGGGGAAAACAAAGCCAAAATATTTGATATGCATTACATGTGTAAACACGTATTAAAGTGCATAAACAAACACAGTAAACATATTAGTCACAGGCCGGAGACACCGCAAGGGAAAGCCGAATCCAGAACATGCACACAACACACACACACGCACACACACACACAGCATGCGCATATTTACATATGCTCGCATGTGTGTGCATGCTTGGCTGTGGCTGTGGCACACATGTGTTGCAATGTGCATTTAGTTTGCGGGCCATAATCATCATCATCATCATCATCATCGTCATCATCATCATTATTATTATTATCGTGAGCATGTGCAGTGGGAAAGTACAGCTGAAACTGTGTCAGCCAGAACGAATCGAATGAAGACGCAGCCACCCAATCCAGGGGCTAATAATAAATGGCATCAGAATTAGGCCCGGCCCGGTCCGACGAGGCTCAGACGAGTCAATTAGAAATTGGCGAGCTGCGCAAAATCACTGCCAGGTGATAAACTTGTTCGGTCTAAAGATTCGATTTGATTACTCAAACTGCAGTCGACGGGCGCAACGAAAGAGATTTTCGACTGTGCGATTCGAAATCGAATTTTTCACACCTTTTGTTGGCCAACTGGAAATGGGCCAAATGGGCAAATATTTATTTGATCTGCCTTGCGAATAGAAAGATGTTGAGGCTCTCAGAGACATAAAGTTTATGGACGTGGAACTTGTTGATCGTACAAGATGAACATTATTATTCATGTTTTAAGTGGGTGTAGAGTGGAGGAAATTGAAATCTAGATCTATTTCAGCAGTGATTTGTGCAACAGCATCCATAGTCGCTGCAATCGGTGGCACCTTCCTTCGATAGTATCGTTGATCTGTTAATAGATCTACTAAACTGGAAGTTAATTTCCTTAAAATATTAGGTGAAACTAATTAAGCAAAGTATTCATTACAAACCCAAAGTGAAATGAAATGCTAAAATATGTATTTAAACTAAATGTACTTAAGTAAAACTAAATAAATGCAATTTTTACTGCAATGAGTTAAACCCTAGTGAGTTCATTTTTTAAAGCCCTTTTCAATTTCATGGCTTTAAGAATTTCTACGCTCCGCCATAAGCGCGCTCAACATTATTTCCATTTCAGCGGAGCTTGTTTGCCCTATGAGCGGGGCACTTGAATTAATTTTTATGAATGTTTAAGGAATTTCAACAACAAGTCGCTTACCATGAAAAACATACATAGATTCTCTCCTCTTAGCCACTTTACAGTCATTCATCAGAGCTTTCATCTTTCCCCCCTCTGCATCTCTTTCAGAGGCAATATCGAACGTATGCCACAATCGGCAGTATTTTGAAAAAGTTGCATGCAATCAGAAAGAGATTGAGGCGTTCTACTCCGCTCTATTCTACTTTACCTTGCCCTCTCTCTCTGCTTGTCGTCGTAGAATGTGTCGCTCGCACTTTTGCCATAATTGTCCTTAATTTGGCTTGCTTGACTCTGGGTCGTTGCGGCTGCTTCATGCATAAACTATGAGGCCAAAGTGGCTGGCAAGAGACAATGTGACCAAAGTTGACCTTGGTAAGCATTCACACACTCACACACGCGCACACAGATGCAGAGGGAGACACGCAAACACACCTATACAGAGGCAGGCACACAGACAGCCAACTTTCTTCGGTGAATGGGGTTTAATTAGCAATAATTAACAATGGGCGGCTTTTTTTTTGTGCTTTTAGTCTTTTCTTTTTTTGGTATCAAGTGAAGAGCTACGGCGCACTAGTTTGCATCCATATTGAGAGCTAGTCGTACTGGCATGGCCACGTACCGTTAGCAACGTGCAGCGTGCAGCGTGCAGCGTGCCACTTGCAATGTGTCCCACATGAATTATTTAGCTGCGCTCTGATTGGATACCTTGGGCATGTGAAAATGCTGGAATCGAATTAAACTGTTTGCCTCGTCGCATGCCACAGCTGACCCTCCCACTCCCACTCCCACTCCCAGTCCCACTCCCAGTCCCAGTCCATCCCCAGTCAGCCAGCATCGTCGAGCCGAGAGCAGCTGAGAACAGAGACCCTTGTCAGGCGCAGTGCAAGTCAATTGCTTTGCCAACTTGACGCAGAGCCAGTGCGTCCACTTATAACTGGATAGACACTTGCCAGTGCTTCTGTGTGCAACTGCAACGGCAACGGCAACGGCAACTGCAACTGCAGCTGCAGCTGCAGAGCATGCAAAGCACAAACACATGCACAGGCTGTGGGCTTCTACCTATTTTTAAGGAATTTTCTTGACGCTTTTTAAAAGGAAACTCGTCTCGGGCAAAAGGGAATGAGATAGACAAAGAGAGGCAGAGAGAGAGAGATGCTGCCCGGCTGCCGATAGAGAGGAGTCAAGCGATGCTAGATGAATGCGAATGCGAATGTGAATGTGAATGTGAATGTGGGCCCTTAAATGCCACATGCCTTTGACTATTTATAGGCGGGCGCTGAGCTGCAAACAATGCGGCGACGTCAAGTGGCCTGGCTGGCGCTGCGGCCCCCATTACCCACTTGCCCCACTGCATCCACATTCGGATACCCAACAGCAGCAGCAGCACCACCACCACCAGCACCACCAGCACCACCAACAATCTCGACTGTAAAACTTGAGCTTACGGCTTTGGTGTGCTGTTGCTCTTGTTGGTTTTTGGCCACTGGCCTTAGCCGGGCTAAGGTGAAGTGCCAACGCCAGCGACAGGATGAGCGCCACAGGACTTGAAAAGGCTGCTGGCAGCTGCTGCAGCCACTGCTGCTGCTGCTGCTGTTATTCATGAGTCCTCTGGCTTTGAGCGCCCTTTAAATTAAATTTACCGAGTGCAGCCAGCCGGCGTTGAGCTCTGCATCTATCGAGACCCAGGCATGAAAATGCACACCTTTGTCCACAGCTCAAATAAGCCCGCATAGGTCTCAGCTCAGCTCGAGTGAATGTGGCCTGGCCAAATTTAATTAAATGGAAGGATTAGAAACAATAAGTTATTTACGCCCATCTCGCAACATTCAAATCCATTCAGGGTTTAGTAAGCCAAGTTTAAAGGTCAACAATAATCCAATTACCAGGCATCAGCTTGACTCTAGCTCTGTCAATATGTAAATAAAATAGCTATTTAAATAAATAATATTTTTGATATATATATATATACAGCTTGTTCAATCTAGTCTTCCCATCTGTCTTTCCATTTATCTTTAGAGACTGTAATATTATATATATATATATATATACATATAAATATGTACATCTTATTATCCATGCAAGATACAAGATTATTTGATTTCTTATTTTAAGCTTAGTCTCAATACCACAAAGAATGGATATATCCAGAGCTGTACACAATTTTTATTCCTACCTCATCTCCTCTCCTCATGAACTGGGAAGTCTTAATGCAGATATGGGAAACGTATGATAATCATTATGAATTTCTGGAAATTCGATAATGGGATAGCCTATAGTAATCAGAGTGTAACTCAGGGGGTAACTCTTAGTCGAGCACTCCCTGCGAGAGTACTCTCACTTGCTTTTGATTGTGCAAACTTTCTTGAAGTTGTGTTATCATTCGTGTCTCAGTTTACAAAGTATCTTTCTGAGTAGAAAACTTTCTTTGAGCTTGTATAATACTCTTTTGGCGTGGAAGCATTTGCGGAGTATCTATGAGTCTTGGCACATTTTTGGCCAAAAGCCTTGCGGAACCTGAGCAGCCGGGTGTTCCCCCCTTCGGTTTGTCAGTTGTTGAATGTTTGTATTTATTGTGAGTGTTCCGTTGGGCTGCGCGCTCTTATCAAATGGAGCCCACCCCCTCCCCCTAACCGCCTCTGACCATAGCTGGGCTATGTTAGTTTGCCAGACGGCCTGCATTTGCCCTTTGATTGTTTGCCAACGCGTTTTTTATTTGTTTATGATATTTATACATACGAAACACAAACGCAGATATAAGCTATGTGAGTGTGTGCGCGCTTGTGTGTGTGTGACACGGTTTCACTTTCATTGGCGCTTATCAGAGATGGGTTTTTTTTCTGCCTCAGCTCTTTGGCTGCGTTTGTTGTCGCCGCCGATGCCGCGCGTAAGCGCAGTGGCCCAATAAACGACTCTGTATAGGCAGTTGGACTTAGAGAGCGAGCAGCATGCCAAACTGCATGCACTGCATGGACTTGCAGTCGCATATCAGCAGGAGTTGGCGACGGACATGCCCACATGCCCACATGGCCACATGGCGGACATCAAGCGTCGCTTTCATGCTCAAATTTTGGGTAATTGCAATTTACATAAATTTTGTTGTCAGCTGTCGGCAGCCGGCAATTTGCGCACATTTATAAACATTTTGTTGTTGTTGTTGTTGTTGTTGTTGTTGCTCATTCGGTTATTACGCTTAAAGACAAAACAAAAAGCAAAGCGACGCTATAATTATGGCCAACAACATAATTTATGAGTCTGCCCGCCTGATGAGCCTGACTGGCTGCCAGCCTACCAGCCTCACTGACTGGCTGACTGGTTGGCTGGCCAGCAGCACAATTACCAAGGATGGCTGGCTGTGACTTCAATAAAATAATAAGCAATAATAATAATTGATCATAAGCGAGTCGATCAAAACTATTCGAAAAACTCAACAGCCAAACGACTACCAAAGGCAGCTGGTAAAAGCCAAGTGCAGTTGCCAAGAATGCGCGCAAGTTCAAAGTGAAAGTCAACAGCAGCAGCAGCAGCAACAACAAAAACATGGGGACAGGTGGTCCCAGAGTCGAGTGGACATTAAAAGCAAAAGTTGCCTCCAAGAGCTGCAAACTGCAAGAATTCAAAGTCAAGAGCAGCTTGAACGCGTCAGGCGTCAGCTGAAAGATTTTCAAGCTCATCTCAAAGCCACTGAAGTTGTATAAAGAAATCCTCATTTAAAATAATCTTACTTAAATTGCACAGTTGCTAAAATTTCTGAAAAAACTGTAAAAAGTTTGTTTTTTAAGTTTTTTAAGAAACTTGAACTTTTAGCTGAAATTTAGTTAGCTAACACCGAAAAGGCATTCAGCTAAGGATCACTGTTTCAACAGGCTAGATCGATTGATAGAAAATTTTAGAATCAGAATCTAGTATAGTATATAGTAATGTTTTCATTCTCATTCCCGAAACTAACTTATCATAGTAGAAAAGACAAAGTTTAAATTACTTAAATAATTGTAATAAGTAAAGGAAATCTCTGCTTGACTACTAAATGCCCTGTGATGTGAAATGAATTATAGATCTAAGTTCAATCTTATTTGAAGAGTCTAGCTCTAAGGATGTAGGAGATATAATTTTTTAAAGTGAATTTCGATAAGGTTTTAATTGATAAGAAGCAAACCTGGAGTAGTTATCGGTTATCGGAAACTAAGTCAACCTCCGGACCTAAGGATTGAACTTTCAAGTCTCTAGCTCTAATAGCTTCGGAGATCAACGCATTTACACATACGTACTGAAAAGCGGGCATGGCTAAATCGACTTGGTGCGTCGCCCTGATCAAGAATATATATACTCTATGGGCTTTGCCACGCCTTCGCCTGCCTGTTACATACACTTAACATTTTCCCATTTTCAAAAAGAAATCAAAGTTCCCTTTGACTGCATTAGCTCACAAATTGAAATTGAATTAAGACTCGGCGAGGCTTGTCAAGTGCTCGATTGCTATTGGAGTCTTGCAAACGTTTTCGATTTCATGTCGAGCCGAGGCAACGGAAGCAGCTTTGATCTACCACGAGCAGTGCGTCTGCGTCTGTGGCTCTGTGTGAAGGTGAGTGCCATTTCCCGTTATTACGTGCACCGATTGCAGCTCAATATCAAAGACAAAATGCAACCAAATGTCAAAACTCTGCGGTTGACAGCATTCGCCCCCTCGTCCCCCCTCTGCGCCCACTGCATTCTCCCCCGCCACTGGGAGTGCGTGCTCGTGCGTCGTCTGGTTGACTTTGAGGAAGTTGCCATCCATGCGGCAGACACGCCGTATGCGCCCAGCCCCGCCCGATGCTCCGGCAGCTTCAGCTTCGCTCTAGGACTGAGCCGAGCCAATGCCCTCAGCGGCGAAATGGAAATGGAAATGCAACTGCAACGCAGCTTTGGCTTCATCTGTTGGCTTTGTTTACGCACTTTGTTTTTGTTGCTTGCCCCCACCCGCCGTACCCGTCCCCGTTCCCACTCCATCTGCTTGTTATTGTCCACTGCACTGCACACTCCCGCTAACCAACATATTGTTGTTCAGCCTCAGCGTTCATCTCGTGCATTTTATCTTTGGAAAGTGCATGCACACACACACACACTCACACATACACACGCGCGCACTTAGCCACCCACCATTGACGATGTTTCCCCACTGGCGTGCCCAACCCTCAGCGCTGTCCCCAACTTTAGCCCCCGGTTCAAACTCCAAAAACATCCACAGCTCCATTGCTGTGTTTAATATTAAATTTCGTTCATGTTTGAATTGTTGTTGTTGTTGTTGTTGTTGATGTTGCCGCCGTTGTTAATGTTAATGTTGATGTTGATGTTGGTATTTCTTATTGTTGTCTTCTTTCATGTCTTACACGCATTTCCATTCCATATGCATTTTTCTTCGTCTTTCTCTTCGATTTGCATGTCAATTTTCGTGCGTTTATTTTGCTGCTGCTGCTGCTGTTGTTGTTGTTGGTTTCGGTTTTGGGATGGTTTTCTAACATTAATATTATTATTATTGGTGTTGTTGTTGTTGTTACTATGCCTTGTTGGCCATCTGTTCAAGTTGGCGGCCCAAGCGGAAGTTTTACTGTATTCTCAACGCATTTCTAGCAAAGAAAACTTCATATGCCTAAATGAATGAATGCCCGTCTTGGAGATACCCTGACTTGGCAGCTATTCTACGATTCTTTTATTTACTTTGCATTTACTTATGCCTGCGCTCTGCTGACTACGCGATTCGGACTGCGCTTTAATGGGCTTTACTCAGTGAACTTTGTTGTTTAATTACTTTTCTTCTGTCTTAAAATTTAAGTTATTAATTTTACGTTTTTCACGAATTTGTGGGGAAAAGAGAACCGTATAAAAAAGCTGAAGGTTACAAAATCTCAATACTGAATGAAAGAATAACTTACAGAAATTCATATGGCAAACAAGTAAGAAGACTCTAGTCGAGACTGCTCGACTAGGAGATACCCTCCAAGCTGATATTCTTATCATTCTGCACTTCTTTTATGCACGCACACATACATACACATGCATCCACCCTCACGCGCCCGCGCTCTGCTAACTGCGCAGTAAGCAGCGATTGCGCTTAGGCTGCGCTGCAGCGTGGGCAATAGTATGAGAATTTACTTGGTGAATAACTTTTTCGTTTGTAAACATACGATCTTAATGAAATTTTCAGGGCGTAATTATGTGGTCCAAATGTGTGTACATTCCGAAGCACAAGTCTCTACTATTTGAAATGCGTTTTTTACAAATTGGGGGCGAAGGGGGCGTGGTATCCAAAATCTGTTGATTACAAAATGTTTTTATTCATTATCTGTATATACACAGTAAATCTGAAGTCTCTACGTCTAATAGTACTCCGATGAGGCTCAAAAAAAAAATCAATTTTTCGATTATTCTCGATAAAAAACTTATCGGATGAGTTATCGAAAAAATAAAGCAAACTCGTACTGCGTATGGTATACACGAGTATGCACACAAAATTTCAGCTCTCTAGCTTTTATATCTTCTGAGATCTCGGCGTTCATACGGACGGACGGACGGACGGACGGACGGACGGACGGACGGACAGACGGACAGGGCTATATCAACTCAGCTCGTCGTGCTGATCAAGAATATATATACCTTATGGGGTCTGCGATGATTCCTTCTGCCTGTTACATACTTTTACACAAAAACATTTTACCCTGATTTCCCATTTTCAATGGGTTCAGGGTATAATAACAAGTATTCAACAATTCTACAAAGAGAACAATTGAAGTGATCGATTCTTATCGATAAATGTAGAATAAGTTATCGACAAGCAAATGATAAGCTAATACTTCTTAGAGTAAACAGGTGTACGTATTTAAAAATATATTCTGTAACTCAACTAGATGCATTGGGAGAAGAAAGAATACAGCTAGATCAGCTCAGCTCATATATCTTTATTTATTCCACCACGCCTCCTTTGGCTCGTTACATACATTAGCACAAAAGCAAGTCACATCTATCTACGTGTACTTTGGCCCGAATGCATTTCATTCAAAGTATGACTCGGCATCAATGCAACAATATGGCAAAATATAGCACATATATAGCTAGTGCAGTCCTTGATCACATCATCGCTTCAGTTGAGAATCAATCTGATTATATTGTAGGCACAAATAAATAAATATACAGTGTGTATATATATATATATATGATCGGCAGCAGCCTCGCTCACTTAATTGGTAGTCATGATCACATTTGTTTCACATTTCCGCCAAGCAAAGCGAATGATGACTGAGCCGACCGAGTGGCGGACTCAACTAACACTCAATTGAATATCTAGTTGATTCGAGCTGGATGCGGTCCCGAGTGTGGGGGGCAGTCGCTCGCTAAATGAATGCCATTAATAGGTTTTTGGCAACAGGTTAAGCGACTCGCGAGCAACTCGAGGCAGCGCAAATGCTAAATGTCACACGGCAAAAGGTAATCGTAACAATAAGGCACACACACACACACACACACACACACACACGCTCCAGGCGCAGGCATATCAACGACTCTGCGATGCTCTGCGCACAAGTGAATATATAGGGAACTGAGCAGACGCCCCATTGTGTCTACGGAGAGTCCACAGTGGGGCTCCAGCCTATGTGAATAATGAACACATAATGAGCAGTGTCTTTCAGCTGTCTGCCGTGTCTTAGAGTTAGGGTATTATAATATTATAACAATAAGAACGACGCCAACAGCAAAGCCAAAACAAAAAGCAAGTCCAATCAAATAATAAATATAGTCAGTTGAGCAAACTCGTTTCGTTGTCGGCTATTTAAAGCTGTCGAGTAATGCCAAAATACACATACGCACAGTAAACAAACACACACACACACGTACATAGAGAGACATACTTATGTACATATGAAAAGCATTTTGCTAATATTCATTAATGGATTTGCGACACATCTTGCGATAGTTTGGCTGCTGCGCAGAAGCTGTCATAACGACAAACGATTGGTGTGATATGTGTATGTATGTGTGTGTGTGTGGGCATGATTGATTCTTTGGCGCTGCGCGGCGGGGTCAATGCGACATGTGGCGGCACATTGCAACACTCGCCGGCTGCCGTCCATAGGCGACAAACTTGACCTTAATTTGGCAACGCCATTGGCGCCATTGCGTGCGGCCAGCCAGCCGAGAGGCCTGGCCAGCATAAGTGGGCCACTTAACCTTTCTGGTCAGTGGTGTGAACGTAGATGCTGTGCTGTGCATGTGCCACCCAGTGGCCTGTCAACTGCCAGTGCAATTGCTGCCACCTGCACGAGCTGAAGTCAATTGCCTCCAACTTCAGATCCACCTCCACCTCCACTCGACGTGCGCTCAGCATGTGGCCAACAGGCAAATGCAATAAATGTGTACAGCAACAGCAGAGGCAACACGAACAGCAACAGCTATGTAAACACACCGAATGTGTAACACACAACCTTGAGGCTGTAAAGAGCCTCCAGTCGAATGCATTGCGCAACTTGGCCAACTGGCAAATGGCCCAGACAGCAGCGCGACCAAGTTGTGCGTGGCTGTGGGCGGCTCTCTGCACTAATTTGTTCAAGAACTCAATTTCGCTGGCATTAACTATGGGTTGCGATAAAAACAAAAGCAACCAAAAATTAAATAAAAACAAAAAACAGGCGACGAGGCGCCACAAATCTTGATAGAGCACATATAAACGTACGAAAGTATTTAAGCATTTAAGCACACGCATGAAATGCGTGAGCAAATCGATTGTTAAGCTGCGATATGCTGGCGCTGGGGATTATCTTCAAGGTGCATCTGTACCTGTTGCTCGGGCCCCGGCCATGGGTCTGGCCGTCCATTTGTCTCGCGGCGACAATGCACACAGAAAACGAATGCTAACTGCTAACTGCACTTGCATACCTCGCATTCGTAAACAACACTCTCGACGACAACAACAACAACAACAACAACAAATGCCCGCTTACTTTTGATCAACATCAACATTAGCTAGTCGCTGACTGCAGACAGAGTCGGAGGGATCAGCATTTCACACACAAACCGAGACAAGTGCGAGCTGCAGTTGCAGATACCCTGCAAAAGGCAGAGCAGCTGCAGGCCAAGAGCTAAATCTCACTGAAATGAATGAGATTAGCTGCGACAAGAGTTGGCTTTGTCAGCTTCGAGCATAGTTCGAGCATGCCCCTCCTCTGGTGCAGTCTGGTGCAGCGCATCAGCAAATACTTGCCACAAGTCGCATATCCATTATTCATCAATAGACAACAGGTGACTGAGAAAGTGCGTGCGACTCGATTGCTCAAATCGAACAAATCGTTGAAAAATTGCACCTGAGCTGCGATTCGAATGCAAACAGACAGGCACGAAGTTGAAATCTAGGCAAATGGCTGTGCGAGTAGAAGAGTACAAATAGAATTGCATAATTTGTGTGTCGGCTCTTAATTAACAGGCAAACGTCGAGCGTCAACTAAATAGAGCAACAGCCACAAGTCTGCGCGACGGACAGATACCCTGTAAAGTTGTCACACATATAATGCATATCAATATATTATACACACACACACACACACACTTGTGTAGTCTGTCTACATAGATAGTAAGACAACAATTGACTGCTTATTAGTGGTAATCTATTCAAGCTTACGGTAAATAATTTATATGAATATGTTACAATTCGACCCACATTGCATCAGTGCAGCTCTCGACCTTCATTAGCTGTGTCATTAGATTACAGGGTATCTCTCGGGCATACAGCTGCTGCCCATGTCGGTATTCAGCTTGGAAGCTGTCGGCGCAAATTGAATTTGTAAGCGCAGTAATTACAACAACATTCAGGCCAGACTCCCGGCAGACTGGGGGCTTGGCGCTAGGCCGCTGCTGTCGAGAAACCCAACAGGTTTCCAGCATGGGCTGAATTAGCATATTTTCATTTTCTATGCTGCAATGGATGGATGCGCTAAATGCCTGGACAAACCGTTCGGCCACAGCTGGCCACGGCGCGAGCCAATCGGATAGCCTAGGCATTATGCAATCCATTTCGGGTGGCTTAGTGTAAATGATATGGGCACTTGAGCAACCGACTCTGACCGACTCCGAGTGCCCGATTGGCTTGGCTCATTCATAATTCATGGCTGGGCACCCACGCGATCTTTGATTTTCTTCGATCTGCGACAGCTTCATTAGCTGCCGCCGCGGCGTTAATGAAAATGCAAATGCGACATTTTCCACATCGTTAAAATCGATGTCTGATTCGGTTTCTCTGCACACGCCGCACAGGAATGCTTCAATGATTAAATGTGTTGGCACACACACACACTCACACACATTCACACACTCACACATTTGAATTTAAACAAAGTTCGTGCTAAGCTCTGGGCATGCCCACAAATTAACATAAGATCCAGTGACAGCTGTGCGGACATTTCACATCCGACCGAATGCGGCACTTTATTCAAATACGCAAAATATCAACGGCCTGCATCGGGTTTGGGCATTGTTCGGCCAGGCGTATTCACCGTATCGCAATACCTTCGGCAATTATACAAATATTTCTTTATAATTTCTTCTTAGATATTCGATAAGCGCAATCCCGTGTTGTGCTCATTCATGAAGTGAAATGAGTATATTGGCTTCGATCTCAGTCTACACATGTTTCCATTTGTCCGAAATATACTTGAAATTTGCAGTATATAAAGTATTGGGTAGCGTTATCTAATATAGAGTGAAGATATTGACGGTACACCATGTAAGGGCGTGGCATATCGGAAACTTCTATTTCCGGTATCTTAGAGGCTCTGCTATATACAGTGCAAACTGGGAAAATTTTCATAAAAATCCACGATCAGAATGATATGGCAAATAGACCCACGTCCATTAAGGCGTGGTTCTCTGGGGGCGTGGTATATCGAAAAATACCCTCTATCTAATCTCTGGAGTATTGAAACGTACGCTTCACATTTTAGTTTCCCTAAAAATTGATTAAAAATGATATGCCCACGCCCCCCTCGAGAAAAATATATATTTTACAGTTTTGCAGTTAGAAACTATATTCCAATATATTGGAACCTAACCCTCGAAATGGAAGAGTATAGATACTGCAGATTGCTTTCCGACTGTGCACAGTGAATGGGTATTAGGCAGTTGGTAATTCCCGGCTGCGCCGTCTTTAAGTGATTTCGATGTCATCCGAGGCCGAGTCGACTTTAGATATTCGATAACTGCAATCAGTTTCGTACAATTGTTTGACATGCATTAGCCGAAACGAAGCCGCCAAATCTCGTTAATAAATCATTCAAGTAGATCGCGAATGCCAAGATTGGGGCATTTCTGTATATCGACTTAATTATATATAGGAATGATGAAATTACTTAGCAGTTGCCACATACAGCTCATCAACAGGTAATTAAAAACCTGGCCATGATATTATCTGCAAATACAAGTCGCGTCTTTAAGTCCATTAGCTGCTTGACCGTATCAATAATAGCCAAGAGAACGTTGGACATTTAAAGAGCTTTGAGCACTTAATGCCGACAGTTTACTGACAATTCTTTGAAGTGCCATCGATACAAGTTGTTGGCGTTTGTCGAACTCTCCTAATGGCGGGGCTGGGCTGGGCTGGGCTGGACTGGACTGGGCGTGTTCCCAGAGACATTCGATCTCGATCAAGTTTGATCCATCTGTTTATTCTTAGGATATAGGTATACGCCCAGTTGGCTAACTGATTTTGTGCTCTTGGCCTGTCCTTGGCAGCTGATGGATGTTACATGAAATCTCATTCTAATTACAAGTCAATATTTTAGCAATTTGGCCCAAACGAACGCCAGCAGCAGCAACAACAACTTTGGATGTCGCATTGTAAAATGCAAAATAATTCAATATTAGACTTAATAGAGCCTTATGCCATGCTGGGGGGCGGGGGCCGGCCCACTGCCACCGAGTGTTGTAATTTTAGAAAATTATTTAAAATCCCTCAGACGCAGCAGATTATTCGTCTCGCAGGACAAAGCGAGGCGGGGCGGGGGCAGGTCGGGGGCAACAGCAGCAACAAAAATACGTAAAAACGCAAAGAATTTTATTATTATTAAATAAGGCCGAAAAGGGGGCCGCAAGAGAATCCTTTAAGCTGTTCAGCTGTGAGCCTCCAGCTTCTGGGTTCTTACGAAAGGTAAATTTAGCTACGACACGGGGCTGAGTGAAAGCATTTACCCACTCATTGAGCAGAGGGGCGAGGAAATGGGCGTGGGCCTGGGCGTAGGCATGGCCGTTGGGTGGGCATACGAAAATATAAAGTCCTAGCTGAAGGCGGTTAATCTTGCGAAATGAATTTACTGTGCTCTTGTTATACCCTGCAACGATTGCCGAGCGCCAGGGCCCCCTCAGCCTGATGAGAATTTAATCAGCCAACCCGTTTGAGCTAACAAGTTTGGGCAAATTAATTAGCCAAATCAGATTTAGTTTTGATTATCTTTGGCCTGCTCCAGTCAACAGTTTGATTCTGAATTTGGAGCGTTTGAGCCACCTAGCTAGAAGCGGGTCCAGGGTATAATTACTTCGCCCACTCTAGACTAGGGCAATTTGCTTTGCTGCCACTGCCGCTGCCGCTGCTGCTGGCAGTTGGAAGTTGGAAATTAATTTGGTCGTACTCAAAATGCGCCTGTAATTTACAGCACATTCTTCGAGTGGAGCGACAAGCAAATAAAACATTGTGCCAAACGCGCCCACAAAATGTTTTGACAACCAAGCGACAAGCGACAAAACGGCTAAATGACGATAGGGAAACATTGAGGAATGGTATGAATGTGTGTGTGTGTGTGTGTGTATAGCTCTCTGTATTCCAAGTTGAAAACCTAAAAGCCAAATAGACCATGACGACAAGCGTTGTTTCGGGGGCCGCATCGCAGTCAGTTGCTGTTGCTGTTGTAATGGAAACTTACATTTGGGTGTGTTCTCTTGCTCTGCTCCTCACTTATGAGACAATAATATATATATGTATATACATGCTTGTATGTATATATACAGCTAAATAGAAAAAAGTCCACAAAACATAGCAACTACAACAACAACAACAAACAACTTTGTTATACCCAACTAAAATGTGTTCATGTGTGCTTACGCGCATGTACTTAGATTAACGGGCGGCGAAGAGGGGCGGGCCGTGGCGGGGCGGCGCAATCGGTGGCCAGGTACGGACGGAACAGGGCGGACATGTGTGTCACACGGCAGTCAGAACGCAGTCTGCTTGCCGGAGACAAGCGCGACATTCATTCGACTGCGATGCCATATCACATTTCAAATGCGCAAACATTTAAACGTGCCAAATGCCATGGGAGGCCTCCGGCCGCAGAGACGGAGACGAAGACGGAGACGGAGATGGAGATGGAGGCGCTGTCGGTTGTTGCTGCCGGAAAGTTGGAACAAGACATACCTGACGCAGGTGCGTGATGCACTTACTCGACAGCTGCGTTTATGTGTGACCTCTTCTATGGGCTTTTGTTTGGTTTTTTTGTTAGCTTTTTGTTTCTGTGGCGGCTGTGGGACTGTGGCTCCAGCTGGAGGCTAAGAAACGCTTTGTATGCAACAAGTGGAAAACACGTTGCATGGGCTAATTAAGATACGGTAGTCATTCGCCACAGTTAGAATGCGCCGCTCGCAATCAATGGGGGCTCGGCCTGGGCCTTTTTGTGCCGCACAATCGAATCGTTTCGTTTGAATGCACGCGACATTGACTCACCTGAAAAGAAATGGAGGAAGCACACGAATTTTGAGGTTAGCTTTAATGCAACATTATCGAGGCTAATTTGTCTCTGTGTGTGTGTGTGTGTGAGTGTGTGAGTATCTATATGTGTATGTGTATAGCACAAAGAGCACAAAAAGAACAGTTTAATTGGGAGCAAAAATCCCAACACTTTTGATTAAAGGCATCATTTAATGCGACCTGAGAGAGAAAGTGTAACCTCGTCAGCTACAGCTAAATATATATAGACATGTGTACATACATATATACTTATTTACAGTAACTTAGTTAACTAACTATATATATATATATATATATATATATATATATATATATATATATATATATATATATATATATGTCTTGGTATATATATATTCGTCTACCAATCAGTCTCAATTTCCTTACACAATTTGCCAAAGACGCCAACTATATAGAATAAATTATACTACACTTTTACTATATATATTCATATATCTATTTGCCCACTATCGACTATTTCTTTAAAGTGCTAATTGAACCTATGAAGCAAAAGTAGTACCAATTCTCATCTTCACAATCAATTCTACGCTCTGCTGTATACATACAATTTCATTCATTTCATTCATTTCCAGCTGACAATTTGCTATTAAATGTAAGTTTTTTCATTTTATTACATAATTAATAAATACACACCCATTTTATTTCAATTTTAAAACATTTAAAGCTTCATTCCCTTTTTTTTGTCAATAACGAATTTAGTAAATGTGCTTCAAGTCGGCTTCTTTTCGTCCGCTGACCAGCATAACGACCCTGTTCGCATAGCTCATATAGCCAGCTCACTCTCGCTCAGCAGCTAGCATTGTCTCTTTCTCTCCCCAGGAGGGAGCATTGTAGGACAATGTAAGCACGCAGCAAAGGCGCAAACTCACTCGGATAATAATTTGAGAATTACTCCAAGCCTCGCACTAATACAGCTGCAACAGTGAGTTAACAGAATTGTGAGACTTACAGAACAGTCGCCTACTGTTAAACTAACAGAGTCTCGTCATATTAAATTAGCGATACAAATATAGATTAGCTCACATAATTACTGCTACTTCATAGTCAGAAGTTTTAGCCTGAAACTATAACGGAAACAAGCTGGCTATTGCTCGGATCTCTCACGAATGAAAGCGCATTGTTGTTGCATGGCATTGGCTATGCAGTTGCTGTTTCCGTTTCTATACGGTTTTCTAATTATGAAGCTGCAACGCGTCAGGTGGATGTGGGCGCAGGCGCCCACACGCTATAGAAAACAACAAAAGCAACAACAACAACAACAACAACAGCAGCGACGAAAATCAATGAAAAGCAACCAAAATGCCGACAAACGAAAGTGAAAATTGCTGTTGTTGCTGCTGCTGCTGTTGTTGTTGTTCAAGTTGATGTTGCTGTAGCTGGTTTCGCTTTTTAGTTAATAAGATAAATTTGCAGTCGCTGCCGGCTTAGGTTTTTGAGCTTTGAGTTTTGAGGAGCTGCGTCAGCTGCGATGCGAGCGCCATTGTTTGTGTCTAGTCTAAGGCGCTTAAAATATACTTCACGCTTTTCCTTGCCCCGTGGGCGACATGCAAATTGAATGCGAGACAATGTATTAAACATGCACCAGACAACACACGAGCAGTTGTTCGCCTGCTCAACGAGGGCAGTTCGATTGGTAATAAAACTGCATATATGTATGCAAATTGCCATTTGAGACCAAGCTGGAATGCTGCTCAAAGCGGAAAGAGAGTTTTATAGCCTTATGTTAACTCGAACAGTTTCCAGCAATTAATGTGATTAAGTCATTTCGGGTAACTTGATTTACAGTTGTCCCACAAATTTCAATCATAAAAGACGTATCCAGGGAGCAACGGATCTCTCAAGATTGTGGGTTGATATATCAAATGATACAACCATAATTCTATTAATGATTCAACTATTTCTTATCTATAATTCTCCTTTAATTAGCTAAATCAATCATCCAATAAATCCACTGTGAGTCTAGGCAGGTTCTCGACTGTAAAGTGCTTATTAAGTAGCTATTCTTCCTGTCTTTTATCCTCAATTGGTATCATATAATATCCTAAGCTGTTATTTCCGTTCGAGTCGCACCGTTAGCTAACTGCTTTTCGAGCACGTGATTATAAATAAAACATGTTTACGTATCGAGTGGAGCTCTCTTAATATGTTCAGGCATAAGACATATGGCATGACATTTGCATGTTTCAACAGTTTCCGTTTATGTTTGCATATTTATGGCTCTCTTTTGAGCGCCCCTGTGAGAGATGGCGTCATAATAATAAACTGACTCCGATGCACAAATACCCCAATGGCTATGCATATATATATACATATATGACTATACCAAAGCTAAAGAAAGAAAATGGAAAACAAACAAACGTTGACAAATTGCAATATTAATTTTTTATTGATGTTGAGTTTCAGTTTCAGTTTCAGTTGCATTCGCGTTCGCGTTCGCGTTCGCGTTCGCATTTGCATTTCAAATCATTCATATTCAGCCAGGGTCCCATAAAACGTACATAAAAATCAATTATAAACTGCCCATAAGCTGTCATAAAAAACGATTTTAATACATGCTTTAAATAGTGTTTGCATGTTCAACTCCCACGACAGAAAAAAAAAAAAAAATAAAAACAACAAAAACGCCCCCGACTTTGACATTGAAGTTGCCACAAACAATCAAAGCAAACAAAAGCAAGAGTGTATGCACACACAGACACACACACACACACACACACACTCACTCTCGGATACACACAGTCGCCGGGTGGCTTTGAATACCGTTTATCGACGGCTTCGGCGACAGATTCGTGATGACAGATTGCTATCAATGGAACCAAGCCTCGATTGCCTCAGTGTCAATGCCAGGAAATACTCGTTACCAATTGGCGCAAGGCAACGTCTACATACAGTGTGCACTCGTATCTGAGACGCACAGTGAAGACAGCTTTGAAATAACTTGGAAATAGATCAACATGAAATATCCTATTTGGGTCTAATTGGACAGATACAGACATATATCTGAATAAATATTCATTTGCATCATGCATCAAAGTATTCACTAGAATCAAAAACAACTTTGAGCTATAGTAGAAACAATCTGGATTGGACTGAGCCTGAGATTGCCAGGAAATACTCGTTAAACATTGGTGCAAGCCAACGTCTTCATACAAAATCTCATTCATTCGAATATGAGAACGGTGCAAAGAATTACCAAATATATCAATATGGAATATCCTAACTGAACTGACAGTATCTGAATGCCAGGAACTACTATTTACATAGAACACAGTCTTGACTTTCATTAAATTAGAAATAATTTAGAATTAAATCAACATATATATTGACATATCAGATCCAATTGGAATGCGATTGGACAGCTTCTGACATTTACAAAAACTAGACGATATGAATATATAACTGCCTTTAACACATTGATTGCGCACTCTCATTAAGTATGTATAGATTCATGCAAAGGACTAGGCATCTTAAGAGCACCAGCCCCTACTCTGGGAAGAGCAACAGAATCCCTTTCACCTGAAACCTCATTATAGAGAGAGAGAGAGATTCGTATTATATAGACAAAATGTAGATACAACACGAGTCGTGGGAGTTCAAGTTCAGGGCACTAAAAACAATTATACAAATTGCCGAGCAGCACAAGCGAGAGACACGAAGAAGTGAAAGAAGTTCCAGGAACGATATCTGAATAAAAGTCAAGCTAAGCAGCTACTAAGGCCGCTCAAGTTGAAAGTGAATTTGAAGCATTCACGCAGCCAGCGACAGCAAATTAAATGCTCATTAGCATATTCCAAGGAGCCAACTGATACACCCGGATAGACAGCGGGGACAGACGGACGGATGCGGCCACGCACGATTTCACAGGCAGCCAGCCTGACAGACTAGATGGCTGACTGCCTGCCTGCCTGGCTGGCTCGCTGGCTGGCTGGCAGGAAGTCGATTCCGGTGGCGATGACGACGACGCACCGTCAGCGATGGGAGCATGAGTTTGATGTTGACAACAAAGCGTTGGAGCCGCCTCAACGAGCGACACGGCTTAGCCGAAAGCTGTGCATGGACAGGCGGCGAGGGAGCGCTGGAGCGGGCGAGGCGAGGCGGGAGGGGATCGTCAGTGCTTGGAGTTGGGGTGAAATAAATTAATTTGCTTTACTTCACGTTGTATTTATGCCCCGTGTGAGTCTCCCTCCTCCTCCGCCTCCACCTCCGCCTCCTCCTCCTCCTCCCACTCGTCCGGCTGGGCTTCTCTGTGCCACATTGTTGAGCATATTTCATCGTCTGCTCTGCTCTGCTCTGCTGGAATGGCCAGGGACCTGGAGTTCTATGCGGTTCCTTTGCGTGTCATTCAATTTACATTAATTTAGTTGATGTTCCAGTCGCGGCTGAGGGCGGCACTTTGGCAGGGGCGTGCCCCAGCAATTCGATTAGCCAACTGGGCAGAGAGAGATAGATAGCGATAGAGAGCAAGAGAGAGCGATAGAGTGAGCAAGGGAAATGAAAATGTTTCCTCTTCTCTCTCTCTCTCTCTCTCTCTCTGTCTCTTCGACAGTCTGTCAATCAATCAATCGAGTTGGGGCGTGGCAGACGAATCTGCGCCACACTCTAGAGCTGTAGCATTTTAAAGGTGGCATCTGCATGCGCGCCTGCAGGCTGCGCACCTATGTATATCCCATTTGACCTTTGCGGGCTCCATTGCGCGAAAATGCGAAAATTTCGAGAGCGGGTCAATGGCCCGACCTAACCAACTGGCAAAGGAAAGCAACAGAGTCAGCACTAAAAATTCTGCGAATACGCTTAGGCAAAGGAAAGCCAGTGAGCGGTCGATCGAACTGAGAGACGAACGGATGGACGGACGGACGGACGGTGGGAAGTCAATCTGACTGGCGGGGGACTGGCGCGATTCGAGCGAACTCATCCAATTCGAGCGAATCGCCAAATACACAAACGACGGTTTCGTCAATGGAGTGTGTGGTGCACACAGTGAGTCACACCTGGTCAACGGGAACGGGAACGGGCCAAGGGTTTCGCCAACCTACCTCCCCCAGCCCCCCAGCCGAACGAAAGTGTGAGAAAAGAACCGCAATTCGTTGACTGGGTTACTCTGTGTAGCCAGTCAGGCAGTCAGCCGGCCACAGTCATAAATTGCGCACGTCAGCCGAAAAGATACAAATGTATCTACAAGCTGCATACGACAACAACAACAGCAACAACAACAATGTTGCTTCCATTGATGATGATGGTTGCGCCAAGAGATTTTAATTGGTTCGCCCGTTCGCCCAGTTTTCTGTAAAGTTCGGCCTTTTCTCTGGCTCTGTGGGCTTTTCAACAAGTTTTCATCTCTGGCGGCTATTATTACTGCGCGCGTTGTTTTACTTTTTTTTACCTACATACATATATGCATATACTACATATGTATATTTCTTGAAGCTTTTGCACACTTTTTTTTATGTTTTTTGTGTGTTGGGCCTTTGTTCAACTCGAGCTTATCAAAATGTTTAATTTTATTTCTTTGTCGCGTTGACGTCGACGTCGACGCCGACGTCGTTGACGACGCGCACATATTTAAGCCAAGGACGTGACTTTTGTAGCAAGTTTTGCCCTTCGGCACTGCACGCACTACGACAGCGACTGCGACGGCGACGGCGACGGCGACTGCGACTGCTGCTCTGGCTTCAGTTTTTTGCTCTGGCCCGGCGGGCAGCCAGTTACAGTTTGTGAGCATTAAACAAATATGTCTTTGATTTCAGCCAAATAGTTGCTCATGTTTGTCACGCTGCTCGCAGCAACAACAGCAACAACAACAACCTGAGCAGCATCTTGGACTCGCATTTGTAATTTGATTATGTATTAGACTCTCGCATGAATACATAAATCCAAATGTAAAAGGCGACAGGACATTTTCCAGGCATTTACTCCGCTAAACAGATTCAGAGCACGCATTTTATTTCGGATATAGGTACATATACATACATATAAACCTATCTATACATACATATGTATATGCATTTATATTTGTCCAGCCGGACTGGCGGGCACACACTGATTGATTGCTGATCAACGCAGCATGAAAGCTAACGGCAAACACACACATACACACAGTCAGACAGACATTTATTATTGATATATGTATGCACATATTTGTCTGAGGGCACACAGCAACAGCAATACAATCACGTTTATTAGATTGCCAACACAATTTGTGAACATGCAACATGAAATGAAATACGATATCGAATGTTAAATCTATTTCTGATTTTTTTTTTTTTTTTTTGTGAGAATTGCAAGAGCTGGGAATGCCCTATATATAGACGATTATAAGCTATAGCTATAGCGTGTAGACATACTTTTCTACACATCGGAAATCAGCATATCCGTTATCCGTACAAAATGACCCTTGACCTTTGAAATTTCGCCTGTAGAATACCCTGTAATTATTATTTTTTTGGTTTCTTTGGTTCTTGGTTTCTTAGCCTTTTATCGAAAGACAAACTCAAATGCATAAACAAATTATATTTGCCACAAATTGTAGCGGCGACCTTTGACTTTTTCGAAATGTCCGTTCACTGTGCCACGCATGAATTATTAAAAGGCCATTACTTAATCGCACACGGCAAAGGATAAGGCCGAGAAGGCTTCGGGTCTGCTGATTGGGCATTTTAGCTGGCTGTTAGCCGCTTAGTTCGCTCTATTAGCGCTGGGCACACAAAATGCAGCGGAAATGAGGCCAGCGCTATGCACTTGTCAACACTTGGAGAACAGTGTTGACTAACGCCACTGAGTGCGATGCCTTTGAGAGCTCCGTTTGCTCAGCTGCTGGCGCTGCCGAGAGTAAATAGCTAATTGGCAATTGGCACACCTGCTGTGCCAGGGCGCAGCCCCGGACGTCCAGACAATGCCAAAAGCTGGCCAACTGCAATTTCACAATGGTTCAACAATTCAAATGAAATTCACATTCGAACAGCTTCCACAATCAAATTGAGTTTCAGTTTTCAGTTTGATTTACGTTCATCCAAAGACTTGGCTCAAGAAGGAGAAGGGTTTTGAGAATGGAAATCTTTATTGTGGGCACATTTAATACAAAGGGCGAGTGATATGAGAGGCTTGGCAATGGATTCGCAATGCATCTCACTTGGAACAGGCGAGGTGACTTTGATCGGCAATTTGGCCGCTCGCCTTGATTATTGAATGCACAGGCATTGCCTGCATGCCAAAAGCTAAAAGCATTTCGCAATATGTCGGCCAAACGGCAGTCAGCCTCGATTAGAAATGCCAAAACTTATAATTGAAATGTTGTAAAAGCAACAGCAACAACAACGGCAACAACTGTAGCCACTGAAAACACGTGCCATTGAAATATGCATTCGAATTTCCTGCTCGAAAAATGCGCTACATTTGAGTGATATGACAGCAGTTGAATACCCTGCCAGAGGGCAATAGGGTCAGCTTTCCTGTTGCTGTTGGCCAATGGCAATTAGCTACTGCTGCTGCTACTGCTGCTACTGTTGCTGCTGTTGCTGCTGTTGCTACTGCTGCTGGGACAGACAATTTCACCGTACGGGCAATCAATCAAAGAAAGTTTTTCCCAGTGCATTTCAACACAATTCGGCAGCAATTAGATATATGAATGACATGCGCCGCCGGCAAACGCAAAAAGCCTGTTATTAATGAGCGCCGATCAGGCACGGCGAACTGAGAATAGTGAGCCGCGGATGACTCAAGTGTCAAATGGATAACATGCTTGAGAACGCGAACGACACAAATCGATGCTGAGAAGCGACTCGACGAGGGCCAATGCAGCGATTGCCATTGCGATTGCGATAAACCGACGCAGATCACGCAGATCTTGCTCACCCACAGCGAACTTAAAAAGGGAACAACAACTGTCTATCAACAGCAGCAGCAGCAGCAGCAACAACAACAACAACAAAGCCCAAGCTGAACGCACAGCATTCAAGGCTAATTGTGCAATAATTTATGAAATGGCAACACAAACAAAGCAACCAATTTAAATAAGAATATACATATGTACATATGTCTGTCAGAAATATATGTATGTACATCTATATTTATATATATGCTACACTGACTGCATATATGTATGTACATATGTACAGTGCTTGTTTCAAGAATACAATTGCGCTGGCTGAGCCAGAGGCCGCAGAGTTTGGGGCGCAATAATTAAGAACAACTCGAAGAGAAACGTTTAAGAACATTAAATTAAGTCATTAAGCAATATAAATAATATAAATATACCCTTTACGAATATGTCAAGTTAAGGGTATGCCAGGACTTCTGTTCAGTTAAAGTCAGCTGCAATATGCAAAATGCTGGTGAAATAAAATTAAAGTGTGGATTGGTATACATCAGTATGAGTCTGATATACATATTTAAATATAACTCTTTGAGGACTCGAGAAAAGGTATTCCGCTGATCTTATCTTTTGGAATTCACAGATTAGTATATGTAACAGGCAAAAGGATACAAAATATATATCATTTGATCTGGAAGCTTCTCAATCATATCCTTACATATATATGTCAGAGGCATACCAATGAAATATAGTCAAGTGTATATACGTATATGTATATTCTTCTAATTCAAATTTACATTCATACATGTACAAGAGTTAGGAATATATTATATACGAGCTTATTAAACATTTTCCAAGTAACACATTCATATACTGTGCCGCAACACTGAATAGGTTTGTCATTAACAAGCTATATCTTTTAAACGGACACTCCGATTTAAATGATATCAATTTTGTTGTATAAGCATTGCAGTTCTGATGAAGAAAAGTTTTCCGAAAATTCTCATTCAGTACGACTTTTATTTATTTTTTCAGGAAGATGAAAATTATAATTTTTTTTTTTTTTTTGCTTTTAGATTTATAACAAATCTAATAAAAAGAAAATTGTTGAAGAGATGAAAACAAGTCAAAAGCATGTCTGAATTAGGCAAAAGTATAAAGAATCAATTAAAATTGATCTCCATGTATCTTTCTCACCGGCAACAGCTCAGTTAAAGTAACCAAAGATCCATTTGTTCGTTTCACAGCCAGCATTTGCTGACTCCGTTAAATGCTGTGCAACTTACTTAAAAACTCATCAAATATATAATATAATTTTATTTTATTTTGTATTTTTATGAATTTGATTATTTGTATTTCTTACACATCTCTTTTAGCAAATAGTTTTAACAGCGCTTTATGACTTGAGGCAAATGTGCGCATTAATTAAAACATGAGCACGTACAACAACAATTCGAGAAAAATGGCAAATGGCAAATGGCAGATTGCAAATTGCAAATTGAATGCAAAGTCTAGAAACTACATGAGCTTATGACACCGAAACGCTAAAGCAATTAAATTCAATGATCCAAATGAAATGCAGGCAAAATAAACGTAAATTCAATTTGGAAAATTATAAACAAAACGCAAAACGCAAAGGCAAACGCAAACTGCTTAACAGCTTCGCCAATTGAGCGGTGCACGGGCAGCTGTTGCCGCACCACCGACTGCACCACCAAAGTTCCAAATTGAGAGATGCTGAACTCTTGACGATCGCGCACTCAGACACACATATGCGAATAAGCAAATAAACGACTCGCTGTTGTTTCTGTGGTTCTTGTTGTTGTTGTGGGCCATTCAAATGAATTTAATATAAGAGCAAAAGCAACACCAGCAACAACACCAGCAACAACAACAACAACTACAGCAATTGGCTAAGCTTCCGGAATTAAAGATTCAACAACAACACGAATTCAAATCCGTTTTTGGCAGCTGGCAACAAACTTTCGTAGGTTCAAGGCAAAAACAACATCGAACGCATTTCAGCCAAAAAAAGAGACAAAAATAAAACCAAAAACTAAAACGAAAACAGACACACAAATCCATCAGAGCCGTCATGGTTGGAGCCGAAGTCTGGTCAACCGGTCAACTAGTCAATTGGTCAAGTGGCGCGGCTGATGTCCATGCGATGCGGCTGGACGACGGATGCCAGGTTCATGGCATGACAAACATCCAATTAGCTCTTGGGCGCTGCAAAGGCGAAACTATTGGCAAACACCCGGACACGAACCCCACTGCGCCTCTGCGTCCTGCCAATCAAATGAGCATTTTGACAAGACCGAAAAGCAAAACAACTAAAATCAATGCTCTTCAATGCTTAGCTGAACTTGTTTGCGTTCTATTTCTATGCGGGCGCCGAGTCTCAAATGGCAATTGCTATATATAAAACAATTATATACTATATACATACATAGGTGTGCTCATGAAAACAGTGCTAGTCTGCGATGCGAAACCCATGTTCAGAGGGCTCTGGCAACTGCAGAGCCATCGACTGATTCCTATGAAGCGGTGCCAGGCCACACAGGTGCCAGGCCGTGATGAAAAATAAGTCAAAATATATACATAGATAGCATATGCATATAATACAAAATATGAAACGTCGCTCAATTAGATCTAATTTCGATTTGCTCATGAAATTAATCGAGAAATCCAAGTAGAGAAGGAATAAATATTTAACATTAGCTTAACATGCTTAGCATGAATGTTATTCAAAGATGCAACATTGATGCAAAGATATAATTTAACATAGATGTTAAATAGTTACTGGCAAATGTTAATGTTATTTATGTTAAATGCTTGCTCATATACATATGTATATTTGCTTGTAGATAATCGTTAAATATATGTGTATACATATTTGTTTGTTTATAATTGTTCACTTTGCGTAATAATTTCATCTTTCAACAACTTTAACAACGTCAATTACTAATCGGATTTCCTTTGTCCACTGACATAACGACCCTGTCTTAATGCCCTATATAGCCAGCTCGCTCTCGCTCAGCAAGATTGGGGACTAAGTTCAGCAATAGATATATTTGTCTCTCTCGCTCTTTTTGTATCTCTCTCCAGGAGTGAGAATTTGAGAATAAAAGAAGCTCACTCGGACAACAATTTGACCACTGTCGAAACTATGGAAAATGATTAGGATTATTGAAAGACAAACTCCAACATTAATTTAACCGTATCACATTATCAATATCTAAAATATTTCTTTAAATAAAATTGTAATACTTCAGCCCATTAAAATAAATGTTAAAAACTTATGTTTACTGCCTTTTAAGCGTAAACATGAAAACATATGTAAAGCGCTAAGAGAGTGGAATTAGAGGGCATGTCTCGGTCGAGCATTGTTAATGAACATACTGTGAACTTGCTTGTCGCTGTTGCTGTCACTGTCCGCTGTCCGCTGTCCGCTGCCCGTTGTCTTGTTTGACAAATTATGAACACGTTTTTGTATTTAAATAATGATTTCACGTTGCTGTTGGTCTTTCGATTTTTGGTGCGTCGAACTGCCCCTCGAACTGCTGATAAGATCGATTGCCGATGTCACCGATGACGACACTCGGACCGGAGATAGACCTTCGATTATCGCTCGCTCCTGCTCTCGCTCTCCCTCTCTACCTCTCTCTTTCGCAGTGGGTGGGGTGGCAGCAAGGTTGTCGCAGAACGTTGCCATTGCAGAGTGTTGGCCAGCTTCACAGCAGCAATCGCACGGGCCAAATTAAGATGTTGGCAAGCGATTATGTACATAGGCTGCACCGAGTCAGTCGGCCAATGAACCGCGCGCGAGTTGAAAAGTCGAAAGGCAAACAGAGGGAGCAGAGATTACACAACAAGCAACTCGCATTCCAATTGGAGTCGAATATACAAATTGGGCTTTGACATTGCCGATTGGCCATTGGCCGGCCACACACAGAGCCGATCACCGATCAGAGATCATCGAACATCGATCAGAGATCTGAACACTTAACACTTGGTCAGCAGGTTGATTGACCGAGCTTCACTTGTGTCTTACATCTTTGGCTTATTAATCGTCAACAGTTTTGTGATAATGCAAAAGTGAAAGGCAATTGCCGATTGCCAATTGAGTACGAATACTTTGAGTGGCCACTGTTTACATCTATTATTTGCCAAATGAGCATCTATGCCTCTATTTGCCTCATATAGCCTGGGCTAGGCGAACGGACAAGCAGTCAGTCTATCGGACTGTCTGTCTGTCTGTCCATTTGTCATTTAGCCCGTGTTAGCCGGCTCTTTGCTGCATCCCTAGAGATGAGGATGAGTCAGTCGTGAGATGTTTGTGTGATAATTTTAGCTTGCCCATGTTCTGCCGAGCAATAAATACCAACACACACACACACACACACACACACGCACGAGTGTACTAAGCAGCCGGTACAGTGAGTCATGGCGAATGGCAAACAGCGAAGCGCGATGCAGCGCAGTTAGTTTTGGCAGCCGCAGATAGAGACAGAGACATATGCATATGCCGAATATACAAAACCAGATACAGTTCTTGTTATTCGTATTATGCTTATTCTGATTCTTATTCTGTTGCTGTTGCTGCTTCTGTTGATATATAACATTAAGATCTCGCACGACATGACTCACGCTGACAAGAACAAGAAGAAGAAGAAGCAGAAGAAGAGGAGGAGGAGGAGGACTGGAGATCTTTGACCAGCAGCGCAGATAACTTGACCGCCAGCGTTGTCCACTCCTAGCGCAAGAAGAGCTCTTATAATTGCCTGTCAAATGCTTACCTGCAAAGAGAGCAAAGACAAAGAAAGAAATAAGATTATTACAGTTTATAGATTTAATTACGAGATTAGATAAGAATACGTATACGTATGTGTGTATGATTTGCCGACTGCAAGAGCTGGGCAAATATTACGCGAAGCGGAAGAGAAATACTACGTTTATTATTATTACTAACTCAGCTAGATAAACTCACTGGGAGTAAATTTGAATTCCATTTATAAAACAAAGACAAACATGATTCAGATGGATGTGGCCTTTAGAATACATATGATTCGCCGACTAGATCGAGTGGAAGAGCAGCCATTCCATTCACAGGATTGCCAAAGTAGGGTTCACATAAAGATGCCCTTTCTAGCCACTCTCTCTCTATCTCTCTGTCTCTCTCTATTGGGTACTGGTCTAACTGCACTGGGCTATTCTGATTGGGAAGTAGAAAGTAAAAGTAAAAGGCGCCCAGAGCTGCGTGTGGGCATGGCCCACGGCCCAAGCACGGCGGCCCATTGAAAAGTGAAAAGCATTCGAGAAAACAATACCAATAGAAATACAAAATGCGAATGTTATTACGAGCCAACAGCAACAGCAGCAGACGTCGACTAACTAATTGTTGGACAGCGACTTAGTACAGACTTCGGAGCGAGCAAACAGGGGGCTGGGTGCTAGGCTAATAACTTAGTCGAAAGAAAAGTGAAAAGAGCAAAACGCTCATAAAAATAAAAATAGAAATAGAAATGGACACGACAATGACAATGGCAATGGAAATGGAAATGGACTTGCACTGGGACATGGAAGTGGAATTGGAAGTGGAAGTGGATGTGGAACTGTAAGTGGAGAATATGGAAAAGGCCAACACAAAATGAGGCCGACGCGTAAATTACAAATCAATATGCGATACAATATGCATGGGCAAAACCTGCCCATTTGGCCGAACGATTCCCGCTCCCATCGAGACTCGGAGTCAGCGCCATTGAAGCCCTCGTTGTGGGCTGCTGGCAATGAACCCCAGCCGAGGAATGCACTCGGAGCATGGGCATCAAAATGTAAATGAAAATGAGTTGCTGCTGCTGCTCCTGCTGTCGCTGGGCTCAAGAGTTTTCCTGCTAAATTGCAGCAATAGCGCCTAAATCCAAATGCCGGCGACAAAGCGACGACAACGACAACGACTTTAATGACGTGATGCCAGCAGCAGCAGGAGAAGGAGGAGATGGCATGCCGCAGGCAGCGCAGCGCTAGAACAGAACTCGAAATACCCTTGCAAAACAATTGAGGTCAAGAGCAGAGAGGAAAGTTTTTCTTAAGGAACTTGTTTCACATGAAAACTGTGAAAATATTGAAGATTATCTGAATGTAAAGTCTATATCTATCTATATTATAGATAGATGATTGACAAGCTGCTCAGCTTTACATATATGCCTTGGGCATACCCTTCCAGACAGGCGCACGCAAGGCAGTCGCAGAGGAATGTGCAACGATTTCATGTGTCAACGAGACCAACTGCACTGAGCAAATCCAGACTGAGGTGCATAATAATAGACGCTGAGCATGAGCAAGTCGATAGCCGACTGCTCAATACCCTTACGAGCTAGTCAAAGGGAACTCCCCTCACAGATTCATATCTAAATGAAATGGAATTATTGTTGCACGTATTGAGGGAATCATCATGATCGGCAGCTTAAGCTGGAGCTGAAGTCAAGGCATCGTCGCTATCTGGCCTGGTCGATTCGAGCGCACCAAGCGGCTGATTCGTTCATTGGCCACGTTAAGATGACAGCAGCTTAGCGCTTTGAAAGGACAGCCAATGCAAAGCATATTCCGTCAATTCCAGGGCCAATGGCCTAAAAATGAGCTCAAATTTTCATCTCTTTTTCCGCTCGAGTTTACTGTTGGCTTTTGTAAAATGCGAAACTCGAGAATTGCAATCGCTAAACTGAAACAAATTGAACTTAGCCCGTCAAGCGGCTGACAGCTGGGCTGCTGCTGATATCAGTTGAGCAGCGTTACATATGTATACATATATATAAATCAATGCAATAACAACAATAATTGTTCACAGCTCAAATGGATCAGTCAACTGGCCGCCTTTCGCAAATACCACCCAAGTGGCAGTCAGGCAAAAACAAAGGCAAACAGCCAATTAATGAGCAATTCATAATGAGAACGACACTGATGATGATGATGATGATGACGCTCTTGATGACGAGGATTGGCGACGCTGATTGGCATGAATGCAACGCATGAGCAATTGCCACACCGATAGGCAAATCTTTTGGCAATGATTGTTGTGGAATTCACACAGCAGCGGCGGCGGCAGATTAAAGTGAATCGCTCATTATATTATTACATTGAGTGCGTAATTTCCACTCCATGCCACTGCCAGTTACAGCTGCCCATAAAAGTTCAAGCACAAAAGGCACAAACTGGCATTGCATCGAACAAAAGGCTGGGGAATTAAATGCAAATAAAATACAAGAGTGTTCTAGTGGAGACTGCTCGACTAGGAGATACCCTGAACGCTGCAAAGAGTTGATACTCCAATCATTCTACGATTCCTTTATGCACACATACATGCGCATGTATTCACACACGCACACATATGCATGCACTCTGCCAAAAGTAAAGTTCAAAAGTGTATATATTTGCCTAACCACAAGTCTCTAGTGTTTTAAATACGGTTTTTTTCAAATATGAGGGGAAGGGGGCGTGGTATCCAAAATCTGTAAATGACAAGATCTTTCTATTCGCCAAATGCATCCATACAGTAAATCTGAAGACTCTAGCTCAAACAGCATTCCAATTAGGCTTAATAATCTACATAAATTTATCGATTATTACCGATACAAAAGACATAGGATGACTTATCGAAAACATATGAGAAACATAAACTGCGTATGGTATACCCGAGTACACATGTCAAATTTCAAGTCTCTAGCTTTTTTATCTTCAGAGATCTCGGCTTTTATTCGGACGGAAAGACAGTCCTGATAGAGAATATATATATATATATATATATATATATATATATATATGGGGTCTGCCACGCCTCCTTCTGCCATTCTCACAAAAGCTAATATACCCTTTTTCAAATGGGTTCTGCGTATATAAATTTTAATAATCTGAAAGCAAATGCTTGGTTCCCCCATCCTCTTATCTCTTCCTCGATTGGGAATTCGCAATCCGCATTTGTTTATTTCTCTTATCGTTTATTCACTGTACGCCTATTTGATTTAATAATTGATAATTAATAATCAGCTGGTAGGCTCTTCCGATATCATTTGGAACGCCAACAGATAGAGCCTAGCTCAGGGCTCTTCTTCCACTCGACTCTTGACCCGACTCGACACTTGTTTACCCTGAACTCTACGAATTGCAGCCGCTGTTGTCGCTGCTTATTGTTATCGCGCATCATTACAAGTCATTACAAAGTCAAGCGCACAAGCACACCCACACACCCACTCGAACACTCATTGGATTTGCAATTGCAATTTTTCCCTTTGTGAATGCGAAACACAAATATTTTTATAAACAAATCGCCTGTCCCGCTGCGTGCCTCAATTCCTTCTGTGATTCTTTTGATTTGCCCCTCAAACTAGTTTCAATTGATATTTAGATAAGCAGCGGGAGGCAGGCGACAGGTACGCTGAGTACCTGCACTAACAGCTAAACACACGCACACGCACACACACACACAGGCACGCACATAGAGTTGGGCAAGTGTGAATGGCCCCTGGAAAACATTGTCAATATAAATTTAGATTAAATATCAGCAAAGCGCAAAGCTTTTGACAGGTTTTGTTCTCAGTCGTCAGCATTTGCACACACTCACAATCACACTCGCACTCACACTCACACTGGCATTCGCATTCACATTCGCATTCACAGATTCACAATTGAAGCTCGTAGCTGTTGATGCGTGTCAAGAAGCGCGACTCGCTCTTCCACTTGCTCTCCGCCGCCTCGATATTCAATTGTGCAGGCATTAGTATGATAAATGATATCGGGGCTTACAGTCCGGACGGCTATCTGCCTGCTGGAGCAGCGCTCATTGTGCGTCTCTGTGTGTGTGTGTGTGTGTGTGTGTGTGTGTGTGTGCGTGTGTAGTTGCTGTTTGCATTCGTTTTGTTGTGCGTTTAGCAGAAAAATTTATGTGCATACGCATTTTGTTTTTGCTGTCCGCGCCACAGTTCTATGCCCAGTTTCTGCTCCAGGCAATCGCATTACACTGCACTGCAAGCGAGGGCTGTTCATAAAGTAGCCATTGTGACTGTGCCTCAGACTCGATTGAATATATTTGATTCGCTTGCAAACTTGATTGGAATTCAATTATAATTTATTTCTGTTAATTTATTTAATTTTCACTCTCGTTAAATAAACTCAATATTATATTTTAGGACTTAATTAATTATTTTTTTAAATATTTGAATTATCCATTTTTTAATTATTTAAATTAATTTATGTATGTTTTATTATTCAATTAATTAATTTATATATTTGTACTATTTTATTTTATTTCTTTCATTGTAATTTACTTATTTTATTTCGTCTTAAAAAACAAAAATAAAATTTATTTAAATTATTGTGTTTAATTTAATATTATTTTTTTATTTTAGCTGCAAATATTTATATGAATTTCCATTCCTTTTCGAACTTCTAATACATTTGCTATTTTAATAAATTTTCCTTTAGATTTCTGTTGTCATAAGCTGATTATAGAAACAGCTTTGATACCTTTTGGTATTTGCTTTGAGCCAAGCACTGCCAGCCTACTACAATATAAATATAAATATCCATAAATATCCAGCTGTATATATTATATTGTTTCGAGCGATCCACGAATCGAGACGCACAAGCGTTAAATAAAGCGTCCCACTGCGTCTCTATCATCAATTGTGTTATGGTCTTTGAATTGATATAAATTACGAATCGCTCGCTGGCTTCCGCACTGGACGAGTTTTTGCCCAAACAAAACAGCGAATCGCTGGACTTGAGCTAAGCACTATCTGGCAGAGGCAATATCGATGCCATTTCCTGCAGCCGAGCAAGAATAGGCCAGTCGTGCATAGCCGACTGCTCAATGCTCTCTCAGCTGAGGCGATTCGCCGATCGAATCCAAGTCTCAGCAGATTGCTAATGAAAACCGATATACTCGCAATTAAGCTAATAAATAGAGATTCACATTATGATAAGGCCAGATAGATATGCGGGGCTTATTAAAAATCAGTTAGGCACACAAAAAGCCAAATTGATTTATGCAAATGGCATTATAACGTCCAGCACAATGTCCGGCGACACGTTGTAGCAATTCAATTAGCAGATAGATTATTTTTACAGCCGTATAATTTATGTAAAGTTTCGGGTGTAGCCCCTGCCCCCAGCCCACAAATATCAAAGGTCGCAGGCTGAAAAAGCCAATAGACACACAGTTCACACAGAGACTTCGGATTCCAATGAAGAGCAAGGTCCAGAAGCCAGCACACTGATGACGGTCTATACGTATATGTATTCAAATACATACATACATACATATTTAAAGTAAAGTTCAAGGTAACAACAAGGGAAGGAAGCAAATGATAAACAGATTGATTTAATGCCCTGCGAAATGAATGTAAGTCCGATGGCTGAAAGTGACAATCTGAATATGCCCCAAGCTGCGACAGAGCTCGCATTCACACTTTGCGACCAACTGGGGGGCATCGATGGAACACTATTATTAAGTATACGGCCGTTTGGGACAAGACAAATGAAACAAATCGAAGGTCGAATATCATATAAATCAATAAAAATCGAATACAAAAACAAAACAAATCACGGCATTAAATGTTGATTGAAAACTGTGGGAAATCGCAGTAGCAATGACAGCCGATAAAGCAACGCCAATCGATGTGTGCCACGCCCACTCACCGCCCCCCTCGGCAACTGAATGTCCGCTCCTTTTCAAAGGGCCAACAAACAACAAATTGATTTACAAAATTTCGTTAAAGATTTTCTAATGGGAAGATCAGAGGGACAGGTAAGAGTGGGTGGGTCAGTGAAACATGGAAGCGACAGGATATACGTGTTGTATATCCTGATTACCACGCCTCATTTGACAGTCAATTAGGGGCAACCAAATAGAGCAGAATTCGATTACGATCGAGCACTGCACAATAAGATTAATAATCTGGTTTAATTAAGGGAAACTCAATAGGTCAATCAAAATAACGAAGGAGCCAAAGTGCCAAATACCCTGTAATCAGTGTAGATGTGGTATGCATTGCAGAAGAATAATGGCAATCCAAAACAGCAATATGTATAATTTGTAGATTACATATCATAGATTTCATCCATCATAAGCTAGATTTCTAGTCAAGCATGGCGTACGGACGGCATTGCAGGGTATTTTCACGCAACGATTCGCAGCAGTCGCTAAGGTCGCTTGGGGCTGGGGGAGTGGGCCTGCGGGTTGGTTTCTGTGCCATATTTGCATTGGCCATCATTAGCTTGGCTTGTGTAAACAGCACTCAGGAGCTAACAGGTAACAGCCAACAGGTGAGATATAACAGGTTGCCGCCCTCGGCTCTCGCAGCATGAAACGTATCCGCGCCGCACAGCTGATGCGATGTGGCCATAACGAAGGGGTGGCTAATTGGTAACATGATTTGTGTTATCGCCAACGCTGCTGCGCAGCTCGCCAACCTGTCTAATTGCCGTGCCTGCTAGGCTACATTCTGCAGGGGGCGGGCGGGGGCGGTGTTGTTGGTGCCAGAGATCGACTTGAGTTTGGCGAATATACTATATGACTTGCAAAAAAAGTGAGCGGAATAGCCTAAGCGAGGCCTGGCTAAACGTCAGTTTAATTAGCCGAACTAGGCCACGCAAAGCGTTTAGGCTATGGCAAAATCGCTCAATAAGTGACACGCTGAACAGGAGTTGTAAATATATGTATGCAGATATGTACATACATACATACATGCATACACATGACCTATATGCGTATGTCTGTGAGTTGATTGATTTGAAAATATCTAACAAGTTGGGTTGCATTTAAAAGACGTCACCAAATACAAAAATAAAACATTTAAAAAATAAACTAAAATAAATGGCTCTGTTAGAAAATACCCTGTATAATGCTAAGGGCAAAAAGCAGCTCGCATTTGTTATTTTATTTCTATTTAATTTAAATTTTATTTTCGTTTATACCATTTTTCACTGCTATATTTTATATAATATTATAATCGTGTTTTATGTAATTTTTAGATTATTTTATAAGTATATTAATTATTAATTATTTTTATATTATTATTCAAAATTAAAAAAATATATATATTAACAATTTTGTTTCATTTCCTATATTTGTAATCATTTTTTTTATCTATATATTTTTTTATATAATTTTTTATCTTATATTCTTCTATTATTAATTTTATTTATTTACAAACATTTTTTATTTAAATGTTTTGTTGGATTTTTTTTATATTATTTAATATTTTGTGTATCATTTATTTTGTATTATTATTTTTTAACAATACTTTGTATTATTATCGTTAATTTAAATTTGATTTTTGTTCGTACATCATTATTTATTTATTCTTTTTCTATATTTAATATTACGCCCATTCAAATTTTACTCTATTCAAGCCCCTTCACTCACTAATTCTATACGATTGTAACACCATTTTAATATAATTTGCCTAATGAAAAGCAAAGTATATGCAAGTAATCTAATCATTTAAACTTTGTTTCATCATTGCTACAGGGTAACAAAAACAACAAAATATTGACATCTCTTAATGATGCTCAATGCAAAAGGTTAATGTTAACATTTGCTTAATATTTCGCAGCTGACGCGACGCGACTCGACTTGAGTCGAGTTCAGGCCGCCCGACAACCTCGGCAAAGGCGCCTCGCATTTGTCAAACAAGTCAACTTTGACTCGCAGCGTTTGCGCCTGCGCAATTGCAGCGTCGCGTCTAGTCAGGTCTGAGCGCTATCCTGGCTGGCTGGGCGAAAGGGGGAGGTGCACGGGCGTACCTGTATCTGGCTATATCTGGCAATGAGGCGCATGATTGATGATGAAAATGTTCACAAGAAATATATACATATATA
The DNA here is from genome assembly GCF_054131105.1 of Drosophila navojoa. Taxonomy (NCBI): domain Eukaryota; kingdom Metazoa; phylum Arthropoda; class Insecta; order Diptera; family Drosophilidae; genus Drosophila; species Drosophila navojoa. Next base: position 27,572,697 of record NC_142895.1, read on the forward strand.
TAATATATAAAAAAATTTCAAATGAAAAACGACACGAATGCCGAAAGCCGTTGTGAGAGGCAAACGATGTCGACGGCAATTGCCATAGCGTTGACAATGACGAAGACGATGACGATAACGATAGCGATAGCGATAGCGATGACGATGACGCTTGAGACGACTCTGATGTCGTCTCTAAGAGCTCTGGTCAAATGTCAACGGCCCGAAATAAATATCATTTGACTTTTTACTATTTTCTGTCGAAGCTCCAAAGTTCCCAGCAAAGATTCAGAAAACATAAATAAAAAGTTGATTTGATGACACCATTTGCTGGACAAACTCAAATATATATAGAGAGATATATATAATAAGATATATATGTTATGTATATAGATATATAATCAATGCATTTACCAATCAAAGTTGCTAAAGATTGGTTAGCACCGGAATTATCGTAATAACATGGGCAGTTCACCTCTCTGATAAATATATCTCTGATTTATATATCTATTTACTAATTAGTACTAGGAGTAGACAAGTAGTGCAGTAGGCGTGGCATTAAATTGCTTTTAATCTGCGCCAGATTCTCATCGATTACAGGATAAGACGTGATACGAAATAATATATGAACAATTAAGTTAGACTTTTCTATTTCCATTTCCATCAAATATTCGCACTACTATAGACACAGCTATATACTTATGCATATATAAATACACATATACTATATGCATTCCTGCTGGCTCACATATCGCGCTGTCAATATTCATGCATGAATTCGTTTTTGGCAAAATGTAGCCAAATTTTATGCACTTTATTCATTTGCGTTGGAACGGCTCGTAAAATCATGCGTGTATCGATCTAAGGAACTCGAAATATCCTTTTTCACTTTTCGTGTGGGACAACAACAAGAGAACAAAGAGTGTGAATCGACAACTAGCAGATGCGTAAGCAAAACTCAAGAAAAGCTATATATAGAGATATATTAAATATATACGTAGAAGATCTATTACAATTGGTCACAAGTCCAATTGGCGATTCTAGCTGTGTCAGCAGAGCATTGCTAAGTCGTTCATAGCCGCTTGCAATGTTCTCGCACAAGTGGCGGTTCATCTTCTCCTTTTTCAGGCGCATTTTGCCAAATGCAAAATCACGTAGCCGCCGTGTGTTAAGCTGCTGCTGCCGCTGCTGCTCTGAGTGTGTGTGAAACTGTCATAAAAGCGAGATAAACATCGCTTCAGCAGCAGCGGCAGCAGCAGCGGCAGCGGCAGCTACAACTCGAGCAGCGTCTGGAGGCGCACAAGCGTGCTCAAGATTTACGGCTTGTTCGGGCCGGGGCCATCAAAATAGTTGAAAACAATTTACTTGTGCATAAACCCAACAGCTGCTCCGCGCTTCAAACGGAAGGTTTATTGTTAATCTCACTCGCTCACACTCTACCCCGCTCTCCCTCCCTCTCGCCCTCTCCCGCAGTACTGACAGATAAAAAAGCAAAATTTAAACAAATTTAATGTTTAAAATAACGATGCAACAGCCAGCGTATGGCTGGTCAGCCAGCAGGTTCACTGCTGGGGCAACCCGAGACTTTGGCCATTTGTTGACACATTGCTCTAAAATTAAATTTCAACAAGTAAGAAAGCTCTAGTCGAGACTGCTCGACTACGAGATCCCCTGAACCCTTCGAGCAACTGATATTTCAATAATAATTCGCACATACACACGCACACACACACACACACACGCATACAAACAAACACACGCACACACACAAACACACGCATATACAGGCGATTGCGCTTGGGTTGCGCTGCAGTGTTGGCGATATTATGAGAACTTATTTGTGGAATAATTTAATTTCTAGACGTACGATCGTGATGAAACTTTCAGAACGTAATCATGATGTATAAATGTATGTGTATACCGAAGCACAAGTCTCTAGTATTTGATATACGACTTCTACAAAGATGAGGGTGAGGGGGTGAATTTAGGGGTGGGGGGTAAATTTTAACAAAAACCGAAATTGTATAAAATACATCTTTATATACATTTCAAATTTGGAGACTCTAGCTTGAAAGATGTAGGAGATATAATTTTTTAAGTGATCTTCGATAAGGTTTTTTATCGATAAAAAAGTGTCGGAATGAGTTATCGTTTTTTAGTGATAAACTCTATATGCGCGCGATATATACGGACATTTTAAAAAAAAGTTGAAGTCTCTAGCTCTTATATCTTCTGAGATCGACGCGTTCATACATACGGACAGACGGACGGACGGACGGACGGACGGACGGACGGACAGACAGACAGACGGACAGGGCCAAATCGACTCAGCTCGTCGTGCTGATCAAGAATATATATACTTTGTAGGGTCTGCCACGCCTCCTTCTGCCTGTTACATACTTTTAACAAAACCATTATACCCTGATTTCCCATTTTCAATGGGTTCAGGGTATAAAAATCATTTTGTGGGCGAAGCGCAAAAATAATATTTGTTTACTTACATATTCTATTATGTATGTATGTATGTATGTATGTGTGTGTGTGTGTTTGTGTGTGTCTTTGCTTGTGCTTAAAGTTGATTTAGTGATATTGCCTGTTGGGCTTGCTTCCTTTTCTTTTCATTCTTTGGCTTTGCTTTGCGACTCGTTTTTCTAGCTTTTCTCTCTGTCTAGAATTCTAGCGGCGTTCCCTCCTCCTCCTCCTCCTCCCCCAACCACACTGGACTCAGACCCTTGACGATGCGCTGAACGTGGGAATCCAGCAGCGAGTTCAACTGTAGTTCAGCACTGTGCGGCTCAGCTACCCCCAGTCCCCAGTCCCCAATCCCCACCCCCCACTCCACAGCACTGTTCAGATCGTAAATAACAATTCGTTGGTCCCACAAGATTAATCGCTATTGACATTCAACTTGGGCCATTTAGATACCTATTTATATATATATTGTACGGCCTGAGAACTAGTCGATATTATATAGACAATAATATATATACATATTCGCTGCAATTGCAGTTATTTATTTATTCAAGCGATCGTTTGCCTTTCTCAATTGCTTGGGAGATCTCGTTTGGTTATTTCAAAAGAAAATAAATAAATAAATAAAATTAAAATTCTTATTATCTTTGGGGTGGCTTCGCTGTTGTTTTTGGCATTAACGCGCATTTGAGGCCCGCAGCTTAGCATCGCCTGCTAAATGTACGTAAATTGCAAGTTAATGAGCTCAAGTGGTCCAGCGACAAGTCGAGGGAAGCGGGGCGCAGGAGGCGCTGCGCTGTGCCGGCTCTGCTGGCTGGGATCGCCCCCTAAGACAAATAAATATAAATTCAAATCAAACGAAAAATTGTGTGCGCTCGCCCGCATCGCATTGTGGCTGCCAGCGAGGGTGGGCCGGTCGGCCGGTCGGTGGGTGGGCGGTCCGTCTGTCGGTGGGTCAGACACAAAGAGCCAAACCGTATCCCGATGTCCAGACCCCGACCCAAGCCCATGCCCATGGCCATCAATTAAACTGTCAGCCAGAGCCCATTACGCGCTCATCAGCGCACTTGGCCCTAAGATAGGGAGCGAGAGAGAATCAGGGATGAAGCCCGCTCGGAGTGTGAGCCGCGCACATTAACTACTGCGTTCGCAGTTCAATTAACTAGCAGTTACAGTTACAGTTACACTCACTGCTGCAGTTGCAGTTGCTAACTGTTAACCAACTGACCCCTGAGCGCGGTCATTCCTGCTCCTCTGTCCCCCTCCTTCCGCTGTCCAGTTCAAGTGTCAAAATATAGCGCTAACACGATATGCCATAAACAGCTAAACTGTACTTTGTCTTCCAATTAACAGCTTGAGCTCGTTTACCCGCTGCCTCTCTGGCTCTTGATAGAACTGGAGCTCATAACGAGATCTCTAAATATTACATCTATATAGCATCTATAGTATATTTATACATACACCCAAGCACTCGAATGTTATTAACAACAACACGGGCCAATAGAGCTTATTTAGTAAACAAGGCGAAGGCCTTTGAGCTGCTGATTTCAAATCTGAAAATCGTTTAGCTCTAATTGACATTATCTAACATATTTACATCGCTATGAAGAACCATAATTTTGGATACATATAAGACAGATATAATGCTCTTTCATATGGCCATAATTATTTATATTGATTTTGTACAATATTCGTCTATTGAAGCTGAAGACTTGGTATTTACCTAGACAAGACGAATAATACTTGATCGAGTTTTACAGAAATAGAGCACCCACATTTACAGCAGAGTTGCTGTCAAGATCCTTGTATGCGCACGCCCACTAGAGGCGTGGTAAGTCGGATTATAATATATCTAGTATAATAGAAACGGTATTATTTTAGGTGCACGTGATTATCAACACGGACTGAAACTATATACATATATATACATACATATGTGTATGTATATACAGCTGTGTTCGCTAAAATAGCAGTGCAGTAGATGCTAACAGAGATTGCAAAAAATTTGTATATTAATTTATTTTTTTATATATAATTTCTTTGTTCTTTGACTTTGCTTTTGCGCAATGGAATTTAGACATAGGAATGTGTATGTTTATATACAAGATTAAGTAATTATAACATGAGTTATTGTTCTTGTTCTTATAGTCAAGATCCTTTTACATAGGGCCGTGGTAAGTCGCCTAAGACTGCAATCTTAGGGAACTAGAACACCTATATAGAGATCGATTGCGTTAATTACTATTAAGATCATCATGGATCCATGTCCAATAGAGACAAATTTCCGACTATACATATATAATATTATAAATGCCTGTGGCAAGTCGTAATAAACTATATCTATATCAAAATGTTTAATTAAATCTTCAAAATCCTCTACTAATTCCCTCTACACATTTTGAAAAAAATGACTTTTTTAATTTTATTCTCATGAATATTCAAAGCTTGAGCCGCATTAAATAATTATAAAAGTCAATAAACAGATCAAAAACAACAACAACAAAAAGGTCGCTCGAGGTGCTAAGTCTGAAATTAGTAAATTGTGTTATTAAGATATTCCTAAATGTTTCAGTCAAACAACTGAATGATACGAATGAAATTCAATTTTTATTCGCTTTCGATTATTCATTAAAAGAGGCTTTGAAAATATTGTTTATATATTTTCAATTGACTTCAAGGCAAATGAGTATAAATAAAGTTGATGAGTTCATAAATTATGCAAATAAATGAGATTGGAGATTTCGGATTTCAGATTCGCGTCCCTCAATTGTCAACTGGCACAATGAGCTAGCATACGACGAGATCAAGATTAAAGGATTATCTAGAAAGAGAATTCAAACTTTCGTTGGGCAGTGGGCGGGGCTGGGGTACGCACATTAACAGCAGCTAGCACGGTTTACATTTGTAATTAACTTGAAATTTATAAAAATAAAAAGTAACGGGAGTGTGGGGGGAGGGGGGCAGAGAGATGGAGAGGGTTATACATATAGTCTAAATGCATTTCTACACGCAAATGAAATCGAAACCGAAAATCGGGTTAAAACAAAACATTACAAATGCAATGCGACGGGCCGTGACGTGCAATGGGGACGCCGCATGTGGGTTGGGCTGGCATGTGGGGTGGGGCGGGTGGAGCAGTCATTGGTTTCGTTTGAGGAATGAGGTTCCAGCATGTGAGATGTGGTGCCATGAAAATTGAAAATTGAAAATTGTCAAAAAAAAAAAGAAGAAGACTACGACGACAAACAACAAATTAATCAATGTAACTGCAACTGCAACTGAGGCAACGGCGACTGCAGCAGCAGCCGCAGCAGCAGCAGCAGCTAGGTAAACTGCGTGCTGCAAATTGAATTTTGGTGGGTGGGGTGGGTTGGGCGGTGTGGTGTGGTGTGGGGTGACTTGATGCAGTTATCTACGCACCGTTTCAATTTAATTTGCTGTGCAGTTATCTAGTGCTTCCACTGCTCCTCGCTCTCCTACTCCAACTCCATCTCCCCCTCTCCCTCTCTCTCTCCCTCTCTCTCTCTCTGTTGCGTGCGTGTGGCCCCAAGACTTTCGTTTTCATCTTAGTTGTTGTTTTAGTTAAAATCATTAAATCTTCTGCTTGTTGTGCTGCATGTCTCTCTACCTCTACCTCTACCTCCCTCCCTGCCCTCGCTCACTGTTCATGCCGAATGTTTCTATAGTTGTGTTTTGTTTTATTGTTTGCAGTTGCAGCCAGCGCTGTTAGCAGCTGGTAAATGGGCACAGTTATGATGTTAGTTCAGCAAGTTGGCGATTCGCTTTCACTGTCTGCCGCAGCCCCGGTCCGAGCGCGCATCTAATGTGTGTTACCTCTCAGTGTATATACCCTGTAGACGCATGGAAAGTGCGTGGAAAGTGTCTAGAAACTATTTGAAAGAGACCCAACTCGAGTCGATTCTCAATCATTAACACCCTTACGATATGAAATACATACATACATACATATATAATATACTAATCTTTTCACATATCTAATCAAGGTTATTTATGTGTTCTCTCTCAACCTTAATTCATTATCCACCTTATAATCACTATTTTCATTTTTACTTTACACACATACATACATACATATATTCATATCTTAGAACCTAGGGTATTCTCTAGTCGAGAGCTTCTATTGCTTTCACTTGTATTACAGTTATTGTTGTTGTAATTGCAGTACTATGCGTGTTTAGCTGCGTATCTAATAGATATAAACAACGCGCACACATACACACACACACACACATACATACACACATGCATGTGCACGCTGGGCTAAAGTTTTCAATTTGATTTCTTCTTCTTATAATTTGGGATCTATGTCGTCAAGTGACAACAGATGACGCAACTTTCCCAAACCCGTAAAATAAAAACAACCGAACTACTTGGCTACGGTTTCTATTTATGTGCGCATGCATGTTGCCCGACGCGTCGCCTGTTGCCTTTGCTTTTTGCTGCTGCTGCTGCTGCTGCCGCTCAATTTCCATTTGGGAAATAACTCAGTTTGCTGTCAGCGTCAGGCATTTCATTCGTATTCCTATTCGTATTCGTATGTTATTTTTTTTTTCATTCTTTTTTTGTGTATGTGTGTGTGTGTGTGTGTGCTCTCCTGGCGCAGTTCCGATGTCTCACTTGAAGCACCCCGCGCCAGACCGTTGCCTAGGCCAAGGCAACGAGTGCCGAAAGGAGTTTTGTTTGAACACAAAATTCAAGCACACGCACACTCACACGCATAAACATATATACACACATACATATGTATGTGCATGTATCTATGTGACTGCATATATGCATTTGTATTAAGGCAACAAATGGTTAACATGTGTCGCAAACTTGGCGACATATGTATGTAAATATGTGTACATAGATACACCCACACACACACACACATACATATATGTATATAGCCATTTTCTCTAATTACCGAGAATCGAAACCTTTTTGGATAACGATCAAATAGAATATGAGAAATTTCAGAAGATTGCACAAAAAAAAACAAATAGATTAGGGAAAAATCTTAATTTACTATATACAGTAAATACTGGCTACAGTCAACAATTAAAAGCCTAAAATATATTCATTTATTTAGTATTTCTTGTATAATGAAATAGAAATGTAAAAATAAATATATAAATAATTTTAGAGCGTATTAATTTTGTTTATAATTTGATACACATACAAATACATTTATAATTCGTTTCGAGCTTATTCGATGCCAATTGGCATATGGGCTTTTGGAGTATCTATTTTGGTTCAGTCTCATAAACAAAGTTGGAAATATTATATGCTCAGAGTATAAATTCGGCTCGAGCCTAGCAGAAATTACATTCAGCAGAATTTGGGCGTTGTCCTGTTGGATTCCCAGAAACGAAATTACAAGCGAAATTCTTCTCCCACTAGGCATGCATAATTGTGGAAAATTTTTTTTTATTCAAATGAAAATTCACAGAATTTCGAGGAGTATTTTAAATGCCCAAAAATATATGCTTGGAATTTTCAGTGAAAGCCGTTAGCTTTAAGCCATGAAGTAAGCCACGAAAAGCAAAAATATCAATATATACAAATGTACTTATTGCAATCTTACACACACACACACACACACACAGACCTTCATATATACGTACATACATATAATTATGAATATGCAGATCGTTGAGCTGGGCTTGGTTTTGGCTTTGGTTTTTGGGTTCGGTTTGCGTTTGCGTTTGTTTTGTAGGCGCCGGAGGCCAAAATTGTAACCGCACTTGATACGTCTTCGAATTTGAATCCGAATGCTCTGAAAGGGTTGAGGGCCAGGGTCTGGGTATGGGTCTTGGTCTCTTCTTGGTATTGCCAACTGTGGCCCGGGGCCGCGTTTCGTGCTGCTGCTACGGTTGCCTTGCAAAGGCCGCGCCAAGCCGGAGGCTAGCGGCAGCTTAAAAAGTTAACTTCGAATTGCAGTTTGATATGCAGGGAACACACACACAGACGCACACACACACACACACACACACACTTGTGCACATTTCAATTAGGTATACAAGAGGTATATTTGGTTTTGCTGACGCCCACTACTAGTGAGCAAGAAGAAAGATATCTGTATGGAATAATTTGTTTTTTTTTTAGTAGAGTTTCGAGTTTACATGATGGGTTACAGAGTATTACGCAGTCGGGCAATTGTCAATTGGGAACTTTCTGACGTGCTTTTATTATCGCCAATTGCTCCTTAATTTCACATTCCACTCCGCCTGCCCCGACTCCAAACTCTTTTGGCTTGCGCCTTTTGAGTTTTGGGGCTCTCGTTACCGTTCCCTTTCCCTTTCCCGTTCTCATGCGCAAGTACAAATAGTTCCAGGAACCGCAAAGGCAAGCCGACAAGAATTGAAATGCAACAACTGCGTGTTGAATTTGGTGTATGTAAATGTGCCGTACGCTTTGAATGCGGGACACCTCGAGCAGCACCAAAACAAACGAAACAAAAATGCATAGCGTGCGGCAATTAAAAATGCGCGGAATGAACGGAATGAAAGACCGCATACCAACACACACACACACACACACACACACACACACACACACACACATACGAAACACAAAAGAAAATCGGGATAAGCGGAGTGGATTGATCAAGACAGATTTTGGGATGTCAACAGAAATGGAAATGCATTTATCACTTCTGACAGCTCCAGTTCCAGTTCCAATTTCAATTCCAGTTTCACTATTCCACTGTTTGACTATTCTAAATTTCTATTTTGCATGGCATTCGGCATTGCAAAAAAAAATCACATTAATTTGCAATTGTTCTTTGTGTCGTTACCTTTTTTTACGCCTCTCTGCTCTTCTTTCTCTATCTGTTGCGATCACTCTGCTGATAATTGTGCTCAGCTTCTTCCTTTTTCTTCCTCTTCTTCTTATGTATGTTTGTGAAGGTGAAGTCACTGCACTTTTGTTTTTTTCTTTTTCTTTCTTTTTTTGCTGTTTTGCTTTTTAATATGACAGCTGCTGTTGCTGTTCTTTTGCTTTCGGTCAAATACCAATTGTTGTTGCTTCAGTTGCTTTATATGTATGTATCTTTTTTTTTTTTTTGTTAATTGCAGTCGGTCACTCCTTAGAACCCTTCTGTAAGCACCGCACAGCTTTTTGATTGAATTTCTATTTTACTTGCATTCGCTTTGGTCTGTCGTTTAGCTCATCTGCACTTGTTGCTATTGGCGCGACTGCTTCATGCTGTCGCCGGCGCTACCTTCCGGCAGGGTAAAAGCGAGCGAATTTACAAAAAAAAATGTATAAAAAAATCTCACAAACACTCAGTCGAAACACACGCGTTGTGCACTTTATGGTATTTATTTATTATTTGTCGCAAAACAAAAATAGTACAATCAATTCGTACTTGCATCAATTATTGGGCAATTGCAATAGCACTGTGAGCGAATGCATCATTGACGATTTTAATTCGAAATTTCTCACTATTATTAACGGCGAGTACACGTCCTCAGACCTCGACTTCTGAAATAAGACTGTTCTGCAACTTAACAGACGCTGTTAAGCCAGAGATACTGTAACAGACTCATGAGAGCTGTTAAATACTCAAAAGAGCTGTTAGTCTTTGCTCACTGTTAGCGCTCCAACCGACTGTTAACATAAAACTGGCGCTCTCAGAGAGCACACAACATTGCCTCAGTGCGCACTGCAATGCAAATGTAAATTCTTTCTTCTTTCATTACTTTTAGCAGAAATAATTTTTGTGCAATTCGAAGACACTTGGTTTACGAAGTGGTGCGTAGTATTTGTTTATTTTATTTTAAATTGCTATTATTTCTTTCCGCAACGTGAATTAATGGGCGATCGATTTATTTATTTGGGTAAACATGAAATTATTATTATTATATATACAGATGAGTTTTCGCCTAAACATTTTTCTTTATCTGTGTGTATATTGGAAAAAATAAATGAAGTTCTTCCATCGACCCATAAACAAAATTGAACTGGCGGTACTCTCGGGCTGCTCAAAAATCTCTGTTAACGTAGCGACTGAATCGAAATTTATGAATGAAAACAGAAAATGAAGAGCTGCCAAATTGAAGTGTGGCTTGAGAGTGAACGAGAGAGCCGATCTGAGAGTCTTGCAAATGATTCTTCGTTTGTCGATTCATGTTAATGGAAACACCCAGTAGGAATTTTACGCATGCGTTTTGCACACAGCTCATGATTGAAATGTGAGAATAAGTTAGCACGCGATAACAATGCTATAGAAGAGCAATATCAATTTCGTTTATTTGAACAGGCTTTTGTATCGAAGAATACAAGTGGCTATGGCCTCTGCACAGTGTCAGGTTGTATTAGCACTGTTTCTAGGAGAAGGAATGCTGATTTCAGTAGTTTCTGACTGTGCCTGGTGGAGAACTAACCACACATACACACACACTTCCTCCACAGAGGCTTGAGTACACATTTCACAGAATTCTGCCGAGGCCGTGACGCAAAAAATAAATAGTTTTGAGCTGTTCTCGTCGCTACGTTTTTTGCCCATTCAAATCGCAAATGGTAAATAACAATTGGGTATTGGAACTGAGGTCTTGGCCTGCAACCAGCGCCGATAAGTTGCAACGGTTCCGCTTTTTGATACTTCAGATCGGGCATCGAGATCGAGGCAACGCATGACACACCCGCATACAAGGCACACACACGCACACACACACTCATACGCACTCGGTTAGCAAGCATGAAAGAGAGTGGGAGCGAGAGTGACTGAGAGAGGGAGCGTGTGAGAGCTGGAGCGAGAGCGGCTTAGCGGAGATGGCGTTAGCTGATTGAGAACAATAGTGGCACCGGAAATTATTGCATCTGTTGTTTTGTGTTTATTTCTGCTGCATCGCCACCGCACTCCTTCAGTATCTTCTTCCAATGCAAACACACACACACTCACACACATACACTGTGTGTACTCTCAACATGCATAGATACTGTGTCTGTATGTATGTACGAACATACATGTATGTATGTATGTATGTCTGTTTATACATTACTTGTATTTTGTTTTGCGTTTGTTTTTGTTTTTGCTTTGCTGGTCCGGCCACACTTGAATTGTTTTCAGCCTCTGCCTTTAGTAGTTGTTGCTGTTGCCTTACAGTACGACAAATTCTGCTGAAATTTTCAATTGCTAGCAAAAAGAAATAAAATAAGAAATTAAAAAAAGAGAAAAAACTACCAGCCAAGCGTACTTGAACGGCAACTGGGGACGCCTGCGCAGAGGCGTTAACAGCAGCAGCGTCTACGACGACGTTTGCTTCAAGTGCAAAGTGCAATTGTGACTTTGCATCCGCCCCCACCCCCGACGCTCTTCCTGTTGCGTACATACATATACAGACAGGCACAAAACACAATGGGTAACAGTCCATATGGCTGTTAACGCTCTCGCAGCCGCGCACAGTCATTTCGCATGGTTTTTAACAGACTGCGTTCGCTGAGCGCCTAGTAAAACGGCGAATACCATGTGGACAACTCTCTCTCTCTTGCTATATACGTGTGTGTGTGTGTGTGTGTGTGTGTGCGGGAGTGTGATTGTGTGTGCTTAACATCTGCCATTTCCACATGCTGATAAGCTGATTGGAGCTGCAACAAATCGTCGCGCTTGTACGACAAAACAATGCACCTGCATTAAGGAACCTCAATGTACAAACTTACAACTTTACACTATACTAATAGATGTATTTGCTGTTAGCGAGTGCATTTGTTATTCTTCTTGGTAAACTAACCCAACGGCAGCTAAGCAGCTCTAAGTGAGAAATCAAGCGCTCGAGCACACACACACACAGCAGCTGGCGGCTGCAAACACAGTAGGCCCCTCTCACTTCTCACATCTCCCCTCTCACTCCACGACTCTCATTCATGTAATTTCGCTTTTTATTTGCCTGCGTACTCTGCTGCTGTCTGGAGGTTGCATGGGCGCCGCGCGTTGCCTAGGAAGCAACTGATTCTCAAGCATTTCTCTTGAGTTTTTCGCCTTGGTCTCTTACCTTATTTTTTTGAAAATTAAAGATAATTATGATTGCCGACAAGAACAAGAAGCAGCAGCAGCAGCAGCAACAACAAAGCCAGCGAAAAAGCGCAGACGCATCTACCTCAGTTTGCCGCACAGAAATCATTCATACCGCAAATGCGAACACAAGAAGCTGCATCTGTGTATGTGTGTGTGTGTGTGTGTGTCTGTGAGATACGCATCGTAGCAGGGGCAGCCAACAAATGATAATGATAAAAAAGTAAAATAAAGAATACCGAAACAGGTAAGAACATCCAATGCTATGTTTTATGTTTTGTATTTTGTTTTTGTATTATTTTTTTGTTATGTACAATACATACATAAATAAATTGAAAATAAGCACAAGACAAGCGAAATGCAGACAAAGGTAGCCACAAAGACAGCGAAGCAAATGGAAAGAGATAGAGCCAGAGCGAGCGAGCAGGAGAGATGGAGGGGCGGACAGGCTCTCACATGAACTGATGAACTGGCGCTGATAACAATCCAGCCAAACCGAAGCAGAACCTAAGGGCAGAGCCACAACATACATATGTATGTATGTATGCCCGCACACTCACACACACACACACACACACATACACAGACAGCACGCACACAAATTTCGGCTTGGTGAAAGAAATTAAGACAAATCAAACAGGTTTCTGCTCACTTGTCAGGCACAGCGCATCGCCAGTGCTTCAAAGACCGCCGTCTAGGCCCGCGAGAGACCAGAAGACGAGCGAGAGAGGGGAAAAAAACCCATCAAGGAAAACCCATAGAAAACCCGAAAATATCTATGGCTGGCCGACGACACAAGGAAACACATGTATTTTCATTTTATATTCATGCAGGTAGGACGACGCGTCGTGAAGATGATTTCGTAATTACAAAATTAACAAGTCACTTGGCCCCATTGAGTGAGGGTATGCACTGAAGTCGGCTTTGCCTTCCACAGTTTTCCACTCTACTCGAAAATGCGTGAAAAGCCAACGCGAACAACAAACGCAACAACCCCTTTCGGTGGTTGTCCTAACCCCCGTCATAGGACCCTAACTCTGTGAAAACCGCATATAAATCAAAGTGCCAGCAATAATAATGAATGAATGAATGAATGCATGATAAATAGAACGAGTGCGTTTGTTAGACCAGGTAGTTAAGTGGTTGCCAGGCACAACCAACCGCAAACACTTTCGCCCATCTGTTTGGTAAATGAAGTCGGCCTCGTCCTACAGTCGGAAGGAAAGGCGAGTGGAGTTGGCCTAGAGCTCCAGCGGGAAGGGCTGGTAGGCTAGTCCACCTGAAAGGGAATTCAAGAAGAGGAAGCTCAGTGGAGTCAGCTCAGTCCTCCAGCAGCAAAGCAAGGCAAGTGCAGTCAGCCTAGTCCTCCATCAGGAATCAAAGCGAACCCTAGCCAACCCGAGTGTAAGTGAAGTCAGCCTTGTCCGCCCACAAGCAAGGAAGGTAAATGGAGCCGGGCTAGTCCACCCAGTCCGTCCAGCGGGAAACGAATTTTAATGAAGTCAGCCTAGTCCTCCAGCAACCGGTAAATCGGAAACCTGTCGAGTTCAATCAAGCGATGAGGACTAGAGCTGTCAACTGATACTGTGCAAAAGGTCGCTCAGGATACGACTCGCTTGACTCCTCTGCTCCCTCTCCCGGCACTTACAGGGTATCTATCAAGGTAGTCAAGCCCACACAGACGACAGCAAAGAACATGTAAAGAATCATCCTGTTGACAGCCAAGCATTTTGCTTGTCAATTGTTGCGCTTTGATTTGATTCGATTTCATTTTTAGACGACTTGTTACACAGGTAAACAAACACTCGAAACAAAGGCCAGACACACACACACACACACACACCTACCTGGCATTTGTTGACCTGTTGCCGTGGGTCACGCGTGTGTGTGTGTGTGTGTGGTAGTTTGAGGCTTGGTAAGTCGTGCCTAGTCAGCTCTTTAAGTCTGATTTCGACATGGGGCATAACTTGTAGTCGATTGGAAACATTGTGACTTATCGCCCGAGAGAAGATTTCCAAATGGATAAACAAATTTGTAGTTGGGTGGCATCGACTCACCAACGAATAGGTTCTAAAGCTGTCGGAAATCTTACATAAACTTGTTTGAGAAAAAATATATCTGTGTATGTATATACATGCGAGCATGGGTTGTCTGTTAGATCTATTATAAGTACAGCGAGCTATCAGATCTACTTAAGCTCTTACACTCAGTTCCGGTTGTAGCTGAGGCGAACTTGGATTTAGTCGGAGAGACTGAAGAGTAAGTCAGCGAGTTAGTCATAAAGTGTCGGAGTCAATAAGAGAGTTACTTGGATCGTCAGGAACTCATGCAGTCAGTCAGAGGGTTACTCGGAGAATAATTCAGAGAGACAGTCAAAGTGTCAGTGGAACATTCAGTCAGGGGGTTACTCGAGGAGAGGGACAGCCGGAGAGTCGTTCAGAGTTACTCGGCGATTCAGTCGGAGAATCATTCAGAGAGATAATCAGTTGGGGAGTCAGTCGTCGATAGTTGAGAGCTTCGAGCTGGTCAGCAATTGGAAAGTTCTTTCGCTCTGGGAAGTCTCAGCGAGTCATCGAGTCACTGACTCACTGTGGCCGTGATTAATGAACTGAAGCTCTGGGCGCAAACATTTTGCAGGCCCGACTTGAGAGTGGGACTCATCTCTGGGTAACATTGTATGCTCGTCTAGCTTGTCAACCCATGTCAGCTGGAGTTGTCTATGCCGCCTCTCTATAAATATGCATTAATTGCCGCAGCACAGAAAGCCTCGCTCGCGATCTCAATCTGGGATCTAGATCTCGTTCTGTGGCCGCATTAATATGCGGCGAGTGCAGCGTAGCAGATGCATAAAACATGACAAAGGGCGATGAGCCATTTGCATTGTTGCCTCCAGGCCGATCGTGTGGGTCAGGATGAAGTGCAGCCACGCATACACATCCACAGAGCACACCACCACCACCAACACGGACTTGACCACACAGCTTACGCTCCGGGGCTGGTCAAAGGTTCATGCGGGCAGCGAGCGGGCGAGCCAATGATGGCTTTGGCTCTGTCTTTCAGCGCAATCATCAAACGGCTCGTAAAATGCTGTGGCTGCTTTTGTGGCCGACGCAGACGACTTTCAATTAATTGGAGGGGCAGTCGCGTCACCTTTCGGGGTCGCTAATTAAAACGCCATGAAAACTGTTCATGGATTTGTGATTCTATTGATGAGGCTGAAGCTGGAGCTGGAGGTGGAGCAGTTGATTTTGTATTCAAATTTGTATTTCTAACGGATAACTGACAGCCATATAAGCCAACTCATTATCGACGCGCAGCCAACCTAAATCAGAACAACAGGGAATGAATAGGAGGAGGAGGTGGAGGAGGAGCTGGCGGAGCGAGTGAGGGCAACATGTGCGCCTTGTCATAATTACTTATCAGCGCCACTTTGGGCCAATGATTGAAGTGCCTCTATTTGCATAATGAAGTCGTCTTCCCATCTCAACTCGTAGAGCCAGCCCATCGAGCGGCCTGGGCCACCACCACTTACTCCACTTAAGTAGCAGCCACGCCGCCCAGATATCATCTCTTGCTCTCCCCATTCCTCTCTCCGTTTCTCCTTTCTGTTTTGTTCTGGTTAAGATCTTGGCCCAGACACAAACACTCCCATTCACTTCTAGCTCGCCCAATGTTGCGTTCTGCATTTTTGGGACCCTTTGATACACCAATATCGGAGCATTATTATTGTTATTATAGTCGAGTGCCTAATGCAGCCGCACTCTGGCAGTAGATGCATCTTTTATGTGTGTGCTCGTTCTTCTTTTCGTCGTCTTGATTTTTGTGAGCTCAGTTTTGTTTTATGCATCTTTAATGGAGTTTCTGAATATATGTATCTTTGCTTTTACAATTCTCGCTTGGATAAGCAGCCCAATGAAAGTGTTATAAATATGCATGTGAGCTTTCCAAATGCCCAAGTCGTGACAGAAAGTGAAACTTCTGGCCCACATTGATAATCGCCCCGTTTCTAAGCTAAATCAAAATGCCTAAATATTTCTAACTCGAAGAATTTCTAATCGGCCTCCGAGTCTGTTCAGACCGCTTTCTTGTCCTACAGTTCACTGTTCTTCTTATATAACTTTAATTCCTTGAAATATATATACATATACAAACAAGCCACATATAGTACTTAGTATTTCTCATATTCCCCCACAGTCCGTATGTCTCCTTAAATACAAACAAATTTTGACCTTAAGACTCAGTGACTAAGATCAATATCCAGGGAATTGAAGCAGTTATCGACCAATTGATATGAAAAGACTTTAATTTGTTTAGCTTCATCGATTATTGAATAGAAATTAACTCGAGTCTTGATTCTATTAAAATACATAAGCCACGTTCCAGTTTTAAGTTGTAAGGCTAGGTAACACCTTCTGTCTAATATCTACTAGATCTAAGCGAGCACTCAGGGGCCTACTGCTCTAAATTTTCACCTTCAATCCTTCCTTCAAATATCCCCTTCAACTTTATCTGTGATAGCTACAGCCCATGACTCGTTCTACTTTTGATCGATGTATTAAATAGTTGCCTAAAACTAACTGGAAGTGTTTTATAAAATGTAGGTAAATATATCTAAAATATTTATGATCAGTTAAAACTACGAAAACTACGTCCGTATTCTCTAGACTTGCCTAAAAGTATGCAGTGTTTGGCTAACTATTCGCGTATTTATTTAATATTAGAGTTAATACAAAAGTAAGACTAGCCCAAGATTAAGCTCTATCTACTGGGCCTTTGGCTGTAAAGTCATGTAACTTTCGTGAGATAGCCACAATTGATGGCTTAATGTCTCACTAAATTTGGTCTAGGACTAAATGCGCTATAGAGTCTAGGACAAAAAGAGTCAAAAAATCAAATCTCTAACAGACTCCGTTGTCTTGGACTTAGAATCCGAAAATAGCGACGATCAAGGGACCATCGGAGGACGTTTTAGCCATATAAGTAAGTTTGTTCATATAAGTTTATGTGGGGACCAGAATTTTCGTCGCAACAATTATACGGACGCTGTGAGCGTAACCTACTCTATATGTGTACGTAAGTCATCCGTCCATCGGATCGTTTGCTCATTCGTCTAACCTTAATCTATGACAGTTGATATTTTAAATATCAAGTCCTGAATATCAAACATAGTAGGAACATATCATACATATATGTATATAGAAGTATAGACAAATAAAGAGACGATCGGTTGGACGGACGAACGATTCAACTTATCCGCCTTCTATCTTTTACATACATACATCTCCAATCGGCGCAATGTATAGAAACAAATTTGAATAAACTAGTTGAAATTTGGTAGCGAAAGAAAAGTATTGACAGCTGAAATTTATTCTAAGTACTTGTCAGATAAAGTCTCTTTAGAAGAGAGTTAATAAGAGAGTTAAGAGAGTCAAATTCTTTCAACTTCTTTTCCACTTGCCAAATTCATTGATATTATTCCCAGTACAAAAGAAGAAGAGAGCAGTGAAATGTTTATCCATATACATGCATATATCCATTTTCATATATGTATGTATGCCCAATTCTCTGCCCCTCAGACACATTGGCATTGCATCTGCCGTTGCTGATCGTCCGCTGGGTGCGTGGCAGGGGAAATGCGATGCAATCGGGCAATGGAACGAGTTTGGATGCGTGGCCCGACCGTGTCGATGGCAAGATCTTAACCCATTTATTTACACTCATCAAATTGCCGGCGAGTGGCATTGAAGTGGTGCAATGGTGCAGTGGTGCAGGGGTGGGGCGGTGCAGCTAAGACGTATTCATTGATGGCTTCTCGAATGCGCATTTTTCTTAATGAAAATTCATTTGCTTGTTGTTTCTGTTCTTCTTGTTTTGCCTAGTGCTCCGCCCCGCCCCGCCTCGCCCCTCCACTCACAGACAGTGGCGGCAATTGAGAAGAGTTGCCGCTGCTGCCGCACCACCACCACCTACGATGCGGGTCAGCAATGTAATTCAATTTGAGCTCTATCAAGTGCGATGATGAATCTGCCACAATTTTCATTGGGGTCGCATTTTAATTAAATTAATTTATTAATTATTTCACGGCCTTCTTTCCCGCTTAGTTAGGCATTTCCCGTTTCTCACAGTGTAAGGCGCATTAGCTTGTAGGTGTAAATTGAATGCAACTAACTGGCAGCGCCTGGTGACTGGAAGCTGGAAGCTGCAACTGCAACTGCAACTGCAGCTGGTTGCTTCATTAGCAGTCGCTTCAGCTGCCGTCGGGCAATCACAGCTCGAGACTGGCCACCTATAGGTGCTGGTGCTTCTTCGTCTTCTTCTTATTCGGCTTCACACCTTTCTAAAGAATGGAGAGTCTAACAAACCGCGTGGTCGCCCAGCAGCCCAACAATGACAACAAATGAAATCCATACATAATCATAATACATAATAATGAGGAAGCCATGGGCCAGGCAGGGAGCTGCATGCAGCTAGCTGCAATGGAGAATATCAGCTGTCTGCTGCTGCTGCTGCTGCTGTTTGTTCTGCCCCCAACTCTATGTTGGCTATATGTTCTGGCATTCATATTCTAATAGGCCACTTAAGATGCACAGAATGCAGACCCATTGCCCAGACAATGGGCCAGACAATGAGCGTGTGTAGGAGAGACGCAGCCACCTCCACCTCCATCTCTAGTTCCCTCTCCCCCTCCCCCTCCCGCTCCATCTCCATCTCTAGCTGCAGTCACACACAGCGCCAGCCAAGACTCTGGCCCCAATATATTTTTTTCACATTAAGCTTAAGTAGCTTTACTCATTAAGATAACAAGACTAACGCACACTCACACACACACAGACATCGCGTACAGTTTTTAATTACGCTGGGCCCTGAGGATTATGCAATAGCATCAACTGTCTGACTGTGCCCCCCACTCCAGATCCCAATTTCAAGCATTCCCTTAACCATTCCCATGCCCATTCCTGCGTAAGGTGTGCGTTGCGCTCCATTTTTCTATATAGGTCAGACACAACAACAACAACAACAACAACAACAACAACAACAACAATGGCATATTCCCTCCAAATCCCCAATTTTATGGAGTGTGCAGCATCTGATCAATATCAAAGCGACCAGCCAATGCCAGCCCATTAAATACGCTTGCGAAATCGCTACCGAGGGCCAGACATTGGCCCCTGTCTCGCCTGTCTCTGGCTGCAGAATCAACTTTCAAATGGGCGCCGCCTTCCTATGCAATTCTCTTCATTCTTCAGCTGTTGTTGTTGTTGTTGTTTATTGCAGCCAACGGTGGGCAGAGTTGCCCAATAGCTGCAGCCAAACTGACAGACACTGACCAAATCCCTGCAGTCCAGGTCAGTGCAAGCCAGTGCCCTGCAGCCATATGGACGCATACATACTTATAGAGCATGGGACAGACATTAGACAGAGCTGAATTATCGAATTTAACAAAGTTCTGGCTATGATTAAACAGACATTCCTATTGCAGTTCACTTGGATATTTATGGAGCACTGCCTGGAGATAGTCTCTTTGACTATTTGCTTTAAGTTTGCAACTTAAACGATATTAATTGCGATCAATAGTAGTAGGTAGTAGTGGACTGTTGAACTGTATATACAGTTGGCGAATACCCTGTAAATGCAAAATGTTAGGCACACTGTAGAGGAGTCAGACATATACATGGTCTAGTCTATCCCAGAGCTCTAATAGATAAAATATTCGTTTATATTACACATAAAATATACATGAATATCTTCAATATCATGAGAGATAATCCAAAACAATTTTTTATTCTTTTGGAATCTATTATATTATATTATAAATATATTATACTATATAATAAAAAAAACATTAAGACTTTGAAAAAGTAGATATAGCAAGCTATCCTAGCTATCTGAAGAAATGTCGCGACTTTTCCAAGTTCGTATCTGTCGTATCTATTGCTGCTAATAAAGTTTTTATTTCCTAAAAGAATTCTCTGTTTTCAAGAAAATACATAAACGTTTTGCTTTAAATGTTTGCTTTTCCAATCGATAATTTCGATCATTTCAATTACTTAAATTTAATTTTTCCTTATTTTTAATTTAATTTTTTATAGGAGCTTCTCACTCTAATATTTTCCTTCAAAGATGATTGATTTTGTTCATATGATTGATGATGAATTTAAGTGAGCTATCCTGAGCAAACATTTTTTTTTTTTAATTTTAAAACAAAATATTTACTAAAACGACACTTAGTTTTATTTTTATAGATGAATAAGGAATAGGAAGACGAGCGTTACCGACTGCAGAATACTCATTCACAGTCTCAACGTTGCCAGATCCGCCATATCGGATTGATTTTGCACTGTAAAGCCGAGATTATGCCCAACATATACAACAAGCTATAGCAGTGTTTGGTCCTATTCATATAATTAAACAACCTTTACAGAAACGTAACTCACGTGCAAAATTTCAGTTATCTACAATGATATAACTGTAGAAGTTGCAGTTCTACCCGACTCACTTTCGTGAATCGAATTATATCGAAGTTATTTAACAATAATGAAGAAGCTGAAGGCTGAGCCTGAGCCTGATGGGGCGCAGTGTGTAAAGCGTAATAGAGAGTATCATGCACAGCATGAACTTGACAATGGTATTCCAATAATGGCAGGGTATACCCTTGCTGTAAACAATAGGAAAAGTTTTAGCCAAAGAAGAAGTTTTCGGTAGAGTCAAAGGCACAAAGGACGGCCACAGCGCTCTGTGCGCATGGCTGCCCAAGGACATGCACAATACACACACATACATATATATATACATATATATATATATATATACATGCATGGTATTATATAGAGAAAATTTCAACATTGTTGCAGTTTCGTAGTTAATCCTGTAGACGGCCAATCTAGCATGTAACAAGGACGCACAGCTTTAGTCTCTGCTGCAGCCAGGATGCAAGTGCGTGTGCGTGTGTGTGTGTGTGTGCGCGTGTGTGAGCAAAAGTTGTTAAGTAAACTTTAACGACTCCACAGTCGATGTATTTATCATTGCATATTTATAGGTCTGACGCGCCTGTAAAAGCTTCGTTCCAGCCAGTGGAGCTTACAGTGAGCTCAGATCTCGAATTTCGATTCCCGGCACATCAAATTGATTGTGCATTAAAGTGTGGATATTAATGAAATGCATATAAAAAAGCTGCCAACACAGCACGCTTCTATCGAAGCCAGTTAACCGATTTAGTTTGCTGTTAAGTGCTCGACGAAGTTCGGTCAAGATATGATGGAACTTTGTGCAGCCAAATGATATATTGGCCAACTTTTTCAGCTCTTGCAAGAGTCGACTTTGTCGAAGTCTTCGTCACACGCACTCACTCTCGTACCGCCCCGCTTCACACAGGTGTACTCCATTAGAACTATTCGCAAAAGTTTCATCATCTAATGCCTTCAATTACGAGCCATGCATCCTCTAAGCCAGGGGGCCAGGCGGGCGAGGCTCAAGGATGACAGCTTGTCAGCTTGTCAGCTGAGCCCCGTGGCATTGGCAAACTGATTGCTGTCTGGCTGCGAGCAGCAAGCGCTGCCTGCTAACTTAAATGGCAAAAGGCTTTAAGTGGCCGAAAGCACAATTGTGCTTAGAAGGCGCGTGGCCTGCACGTGGCTGAATGCCACGAGACGACGAGCTATCACTCGAAGCAGAAGAAGGCGCAGCAGCAGGAGCAGACACAGAAGCCCACGAAGACGCTGCGTCGGGATTCACGTGCCGCTGCTGCTATGGCCAGCTATGGAACAATAATTTGATTCAATTAAAAGCTCGTGTTTCATTGTCTGTGTCCGGGCACCGCTCAGTTTTTGCCTCAATCTACGGAGATCCCGCCGAGTGCCGGGTGCCGGGTGCCGGGTGCCGGGTGCCGGGTGCCGGCCGCCATACCAAATGCTGGGGAATGACGTCGACTTTGACGTTGGCGCTAGCCACAGAGCGCAAACAAGCGCAGGACTCCATAAACAGCGATGAAAACAACGAGCAGTTGCTATTGCACGCTATAATGAACAAGCTTCATCTACTGCTGTCATATCGTTAGCCGTGCCGACATGGGACAATTGTTGATTCAATACCCAGCAAACCGGAGCTGCATCGGGTATGCCTGCCTAATATGGCATTCAGTGCTCGAGTCGCCTTGGAGAGGCGAGCAGGTCCTTAAAGAAATCGAACTTGACAATAGATAATAGTAAATTGATTTACTAATCAATATTTATAATCCCGTCTATAAGTTGATAAGGTGAAATAAATATAAATTTCAACCAAATTAATTTTTATACCCTGAACCCATTGAAAATGGGAAATCAGGGTATAATGGTTTTGTTAAAAGTATGTAACAGGCAGAAGGAGGCGTGGCAGACCCCACAAAGTATATATATTCTTGATCAGGGCGACGAACTGAGTTGATTTAGCCCTGTCCGTCTGTCTGTCCGTCCGTCCGTCCGTCCGTCCGTCCGTCCGTCCGTCCGTCCGTCCGTCCGTCCGTCCGTCCGTCCGTCCGTATGTATGAACGCGTCGATTTCAGAAGATATAAGAGCTAGAGACTTCAACTTTTTTTTAAAATGTCCGTATATATCACGCGCAGATCGAGTTTATCACTAAAAAACGATAACTCATTCCGATACTTTTTTATCGATAAAAAACCTTATCGAAGATCACTTAAATAATTATATCTCCTACATCTTTCAAGCTAGAGTCTCCAAATTTAAAATGTATATTAAGATGAATTTTATACAATTTCGGTTTTTGTTAAAATTTACCCCCACACCTAAATCCACCCCCTCACCCTCATCTTTGTAAAAGTCGTATATCAAATACTAGAGACTTGAGCTTCGGTATACACATACATTTTAACATTATGATTACGTTCTGAAAGTTTCATTACGATCGTACGTCTAGAAATTAAATTATTCCACAAATAAGTTCTCATAATATTGCCAACACTGCAGCGCAACCCAAGCGCAATCGCCTGTATATGCGTGTGTGTGTGTGTGTGCATGTGTTTGTATGCGTGAGTGTGTGTGCGTGTGTGTGTGCTAACTATTATTGAAATATCAGTTGATTGTAGGGTTCAGGGGATCTCGTAGTCGAGCAGTCTCGACTAGAGCTTTCTTTCTTGTTGTTATTACATTTAAAAGAAATAAATAAATTTTCATTGCATATTACGAAATTTTACATATTTTTTGTTTTAATACCTTATTTAATATGTAAAAATATAAATATTAAAATATTGTTTTTTTTTTTTTTTAGTCAAGCGAACTCGAATGGAAATTGAAAAAATATATCATTTGGGGAATATTATTTAATATGTGAAAAAAAAATAAAAATTAAATTGTAGATTGTCATCTATTTTTTATGTAATCCATTTAATTATAATTTGTTAAATAATATAAGAAAGTATTAATTTTATCGAATTCAATGTATAGAATTACTAATTCTCAATTTTAATTGAATTATTAATTTGTTTTTATTTACTAGCATTTTTTGTTTGTTTTAATTTATTAATATTTTGTATATTATATAAACAAAGATTTGGTTTGCTGCACTTTTAAGGAGTATCTCGCAGTTGATCATCTGATATCCCTGCACTTGCAGCTGCAATTCCTGTTATCATTGTTGTATGCTACACGTTGCAATAACACGTTTCTAGCTGTTGATGTGTGACAGTCATTCGCAACAGTTGTGGAACACTCCTACGCACACCTGGATCGATGCAATCGCAAAACTGAAACTTAAAGCTAGATTTTTCCCCAAATAATGATGGCTGTATTATACAGAAAAATGGAGAGGGTAGGGTAGAGTAGACGTAGAGGTAGAGGCAGAGTATTTAATAATGAAAACAAATCCATTTTCTATAATGCCTTAAGAGCAGTTATATGTAAAATTGGTGTTGTAGCTTGGCATTTTAATGCTCGCTCATGGATATGATAGGAGTATATTGGCTTTGCTCAATGTGTCTTTACTTCCCTTCAGCCTGTATTTATAGGAAGCAAACATTTTCACGCCTATTTATGGTAAATACTGGGCTGTATTCGACGGATCCATCCGGCAACCCTATCTCTTTTGACAGAGATGGTCACAGTACGTCGTACAGGCTTAAGGCGTGATAATTTAAGCATTTGCGTGCTTAGTTTATAAAGTATTCAAATAGATATGCTTTATACTCTATCGCATACATATATGTATGTATCTAGTTTATGTAAGCGTCAGAGCTAACTGCAAAAGTCTTGTCCGGCTGCTGCAGCACGTGCAACTGCCCGGGACATGTTCTTTGTGGCATAGTTGGCCACTCTTTGTAGCATCCCTCTCTCTGGCTACTGTTAGACATACAACTGACTTGAAAGAGAATAAGAGATATGCATATGTACATATATGTATGTATGCATATTGATTAGAAGTTGAAATCGAAGGATGCTTTTCAAGTTCACAGTTTATATCTATTCCCATTCCTATCCCTATTATTCCTATGCCGACTGCAACAGTTTGTTGCATCATTTCCATTGTTGCTGTAAACACAGAATGTGCCTCACTGATAAACATCGACTTATAGCACGGAATTTGACTAGGTGCATGCATGCACATATGATTATCTATCTACATATGCATATGTATTCATTTGTAAATCGAGATATATAAACAAGATTCATTTAAATTCTTGATAGCTCGCTGCAATTTCTCTTGCATTTGTATGTATATATGGATCTTTAGTTCTCTTATAGTTAGGGTCTCGTTTGTGGCTGTGTACACAGTGAATACACACGTCTGCGTCTGTGGACGAGTGTCTCGTACATGCCCCTTTGGTTAGCTGCATGAATCACAGGCGCTGCAGCTGAATGCTCCATACTAAGTATAAAATGCATGCAAGTAGAACAGAGGCATGGGGCAGGCTTCTGCTGCTGCTGTTGCTGCCGCTGCATTTGGCATTTGGCGACTGTCTATGGCTATGGCAGTGACCGACCCGCAGCCAGTCGAGATTTCAGCTGAAGTTCAATGTGCGCTCTGCGGCATGCCACATCGCTGGCACGTCGTCGCACAGTTCCGCATATTTGCGGGCACTGCTTGGCGGCAGGTTGCTTGCCTCGATGCTGCTGCTGCCGCTGCTGTTGCTGCTGCTGTTGCATGGTTATCAAGGCAGAGTTCTGGCTGCTGTGAATGCAACGCTTTGATCTGCCAGCCATATGTCTCTGGCTCTAAACGCCCGGCCAAACACTTGACCAATTCGAAAAGGGGGCGGCTTGCTGCAATCGTCTGACACGCCTTGCGGTAATTATGTAAATTACCTATCAACAACAGCAACATCAGACAACCGACAACAACAACAGCAACAAGTAAATCAACAACTTATCACAAAAAAAAAAAAAAAAAAATAATATTTTATATATATATTTTTTTGAACTTGGTTGGCTGCTTTTTATTGCCCTGAGCGATATATTGAAAATTAGATAAATCTCACTCTCGCATGATGGAAAAAATAAAAAAAAATTAAAAAAGCAAAAATGATCTACAAGCAATTGTGCTCGATCGATACCCTGTAGCCAGCGGTACTACTGAGGGTACTTGCAATAAATATACTCATAGAGTATACTTGGTATTGATATCAAATGAAACATACATACTATAGAACAGATCCATAAGTCTCTCTTCTTTTGCAACATTATAGGAATAGAGGATAATCTAAATGTGCCGATCCTACATAAGCATAGTATACCGGGTTGATAAACTATTTTCTCTATAATAAATACGCCTGTTAAATGATGAATTGAGCTGGTTTCAATATGAGGATCCACATGGAACTGGGGTATCACATGGGATACTTGCAATAAATATACATCTTCTTCATGAGATCCCTTCTTTAGCAGTCTTGTAGCATAGTATACCTGGCTGCCAGATCATTTCCTCTATACGGAATACGCCCGTTAAAAGATATATTGAGTTGGTTTGTTTATGCGGATCCGCATAGACATATAGTTCTTTGTTTCCGGGAACAATATATGAAAATAATGAAAATTATGTTTATGCAGACCGAGATGGGCTTCATTTGATTTCCACAAAACCATCATAGCCCCAGCACTGGCTACAGAGTATTAAAAAGTAAAATTATGGCGTTGTTTTCTATGCCATGTCCATGTCTATCGACCATTGTAATCGGCAATTGGCAACAGTTCGGTACGCTCTAGCCCCACGGGCACATCCACATCTGCGCGTGGTAGTTGAAGCGCAAACTGGAAAACCTGCAATGCATATTTTTCTTTCGACTATAAGAAAATTCGCTGAAAAAGAAGAAGAAGAAGGAAAGAAACAACAACATTGAAAACCGAAAACTAACAGACGTACATAGCTGTAGCTGGCTGGGCCCGATCGAGTCATGTGAACAAAATACATTTCTCGTTTATTTCGCAGAGGGATATTATTGAATTTGGATGGTGTTTGTGGCATTTATCAGAAATCGACTGGCCGTGAAGTAAACACATTCATAAATACCTAAAGCGCCCATACTGCCCACAGACTGCGCGACTGAGTGAGCCAAAAGCCAAAAGCCATAAGCCATTTGGGCCTCTACTAACGAGGGCCAATTTCTTAAATGGCCCACAAAAGAGCTTCTCCCAAATGTTAATAATAACAGTCATTAATTATATGGCAGATGCTAGCATAAAGTCCACTCAAATCCACCTCATGCGAATTCTAGACTATGGTTGCGCATCTACATAGACTCCCATATAGGAATGTCTAAACTTTGCCTCGCTCTAGGTAGCGTCTACACCGGATAGATACTGCTGGATGGAAGATTTCGCATGGGGCTAAAATAATATAAGTGCTAGTTATATCTTGAACCGGCTTGTCTTGCTGCATATATACGGGATATATCATAAATCCCCATGGCAAAATTTCTCGTCCAGCCTATAATATCATTTTTATTTCAACCCAACATTTTTCTTTTCATTTTTATACCCTGAACCCATTGAAAATGGGAAATCAGGGTATAATGGTTTTGTTAAAAGTATGTAACAGGCAGAAGGAGGCGTGGCAGACCCCACAATGTATATATATTCTTGATCAGGGCGAAGAGCTGAGTTGATTTAGCCCTGTCCGTCTGTCTGTCCGTCCGTCCGTCCGTCCGTCCGTCCGTCCGTCCGTCCGTATGTATGAACGCGTCGATTTCAGAAGATATAAGAGCTAGAGACTTCAACTTTTTTTTAAAATGACCGTAATTATCACGCGGATATCGAGTTTATCACTAAAAAACGATAACTCATTCCGATACTTTTTTATCGATAAAAAACCTTATCGAAGATCAGTTTAAAAATTATATCTCCTACATCTTTTAAGCTAGAGTCTCCAAATTTAAAATGCATACTAAGATGAATTTTATACAATTTCGGTTTTTGTTAAAATTTACCCCCCACCCCTAAATCCACCCCCTCACCCTCATCTTTGTAAAAGTCGTATATCAAATACTAGAGACTTGTGCTTCGGTATACACATACATTTAAACATCATGATTACGTTTTGAAAGTTTCATTACGATCGTACGTCTAGAAATTAAATTATTCAACAAATAAGTTCTCATAATATTGCCAACACTGCAGCGCAACCCAAGCGCAATCGCCTGTATATGTGCGCGTATGTGTGTGTGCGTGTGTTTGTTTGTATATGTATGTGTGTGCGTGTGTTTGTTTGTATGCGTGTGTGTGTGTGTGTGTGTGTGTGTGTGTGCTAATTATTATTGAAATATCAGTTGGCTGTAGGGTTCAGGGGATCTCGTAGTCGAGCAGTCTCGACTAGAGCTTTCTTACTTGTAATTTTTCTTTTTGTTTTCCAATGTTTCCCAAAGAAACTTGTATAATAAGTTATATTGCAGTGATAGTAATAATAATGAATGATATAATACGTATAATGAAGAGTAATTGATCTTCGGCGTGTCTAATTTTTGCCGTATGCTAAGGGAAATATTCGTGCTATTTGTGTCTGGAATATAAATTTAACAGACTAAAGAGGTATACAGATATACATTTATGTTCTTTAAGGCATCTGAGTCTTTGTCTCATAGATATCTGCTAGTTTGCAATTTCGATAACTGTAGTATTTGTACAGAGTTCAATGTTTTATTAATATTCGTACACCATCAAAGTATTCCTTTGTTTGATAATTTTCTTCCGCTCTCCAGATACATAAATCCACTTTATTACAATATATATTTACATGCACATTATAGTCTATTAAATCTGATTTATTATAAAAATAAGTGTGATGCAGAGGAAAATGTCTGACTAGCAAATACCTTGGCAGCGGATTTTCGCGAATTTTTTCTGGTCAAAATCGATATAAAATAATATGAATTCTATTGAATTTTAGAGCCCATTTGAATTTCGTCGATTTGAAAATAGCTAAATTAAATGAGCTTCATTGATTTCGCTAATTCTTGCAGCTAAAGAGAAGAACAGATAGAAAGAAAGCTAGATTCACTCGGGTGTTTATATCTTATGGAACATATATAATGAATAGAGTATACGTGTATATATACTTTACAATTGTCTGTTACACATAAGTATTTTAACAAAATAATGTATCCGCTTTTATGTAAACATTTCCCGGTACATTCCAGATTGAACTTCCAGCTAATTGCCTATATATTTTATTGTATTTATTCAATTTATCTATAATTATTGCCAGCTCCAAGGAGCAGCGAGTGTTCGGTGTGCTGCGCAGCGCCAAATGTTGTTGATTCTTTCAGAGTTCATTTCGAATAGAAATCGAATCATGGCAATTGTATAATGGCAACAACAAAGCTAATTTGATTATCTGAGTGCAAAACCACATTGCTTGCCCGAGTTCTGGAAGACACATTCTGTGCGAAAAACAAATCCAGTAAAGCCACCAAATCGCTGGGGTGCCGTGCCAAACTCAGCAAGAGAGAGATACATATATGTATATACTATTCATATATACGCATGAATATGTATTTAAGCTATAGCCAGCGTGATTTGTGCGGCCAAAACAATTGGCCATGCCTCATTTGGGGGCAGCTACGACGTATTAATTAATCATCGTTTGATGGACAGCTGGACATACTCAGAGTTACGTGTTGGCCCTCGCAACGAGCTGAAGTAGCGCCGGCAGACACGCAAACGTGCGCATCGACCGCTACCTCCAGCTCCCAACTTGCACTTGCCCCAGGCACAGTGGCCAGGGCCCCCATTCACAATCGGGGGGGGGGCGGGCGCCCAGCCGTTAATAAGTGAAGTAATTGATCCTAATGGCACAATACCGTCATTGAACCGGCCAACTGCGGGGCTACAGCTGCAACTGGGTCAAGCCCATCCATGAGCACAGGTGACGGCACGCATATCCCGAAAGGGATATTCTATTCAAATTTGGCTATTGCTCGTGCTCAAGACATGACGCTGACTGCAGAGGCGATTTGGCCAATAGCCAAACTGAATTGAGCTGCAAAAAATGCGAGCAGCTGTGCGGCGGATCAGTTGATAAGCTGATAAGCAGAAGTGGCAATGGTCTACTGCTGATGGAATGGAGCGGGCCAGGGGTCTCTATCAGACAACATGGTGTTATTTTAATGGCTTTCGATACCCTGTTCGAACGTGCTCATTAAGGGTATGATGATGGAAGAGTTTAATGTTGCCATGAGAAGTATAATATATGATATATGTTATATAGGAAGATCTCAAATTACAATTATTAATATTATGTTTAAGATTCAAATAGAATTGTAATATGATGAAAATGATTTAAAGTGAATATTGAAATGCATTTCTTTTGATTTTATTTATATGGTTTTTTTCCCCTACGTCTATAGGAAAGTAAGCAAATTTAGCTGGTCAAGAAAGTATTACTGACTACCAAAATAGGTGGGAGGACCTATTTAAAATTGGACTAACTTCATAACAAGTTTGGCATATATTTTGATCGACACTTATGTAGTTTAAAATCCAATTTCGTTTTATTATTTCATTGATAAGATCCTATCCCCATTACGGAGGAATTCAATGGGCCATGTCTACTGATTTATTTGATATATATAGTTCTGCTTAATGGTTCATGGTTTTGGTTTCGATTGGATTTAGACCCGGAAAGTGAGCTGAGGCCAATCCTTTCGTGAGTAAACCAGCCTCATTGTAGCTAAATGATTCTAAAAACTTCTCATGGAACGGCAATCGATAATAATCGATGACAATCAAGGAACATCAGTTCAATTCTAGAATTCGAACAGCATTTAGGGTATCTGCTCGTCAGTCATGGCACTGGAGTCGGCTCGTGTTGGCTCGCTGCCAACCAAGGTGCGGGCAGGCAAGACTTTTGACACCTCTGACGAGCGCTGAGGGCGCGGTCAGTTGGCGGGGCGTGCTAAGGCTCGGAATGGGATTTGGGTACCACGATCGGAGCCCAGTTCGGTTGCCGGACAGACTCGCGCCGTGTGTGGCGCACAGCAACGGGCGAGACATCATTCAAGTGGCTGGCAGCGGCAACACACACACACACACACACACGCACAGATACACTCGAAAATACGTAAAAGGAGACAATTAATATCAATGTTCAATCGAAAAGAAACTTCAATGCCACACACAATACACAGCGACAACAACAACAACAACAACTACAATCAATAAAATAAAATTATTGAGATGCACGGGCCGCACACAGGCTGGGAAAATGCGTTAAGCAGGAAAACGCTTGAAACCTGAGGCAGCGGCAATCTGCTCATATAGATTTATGTGTGTGTCTGCTGTGTGTGTGTGCGTGTGTGTGTGTGTGTGGTACAGTCTCAAGCTCAGGGTGTTTGACTCTTCAATTGAGCTGCGCATATGTTGCAAGTTGCATGTGGCAAGCCGAATGCCAAACAGAAGCAAGGCACAATGAGCCTGATAATGAAATATAATTTATGTGCAACAGCTGGGCCGGTAGGTGGGGTGGGCTGGTGTGGGTTTTGGGTACGAATTGAATGCATATCGATGTTTGTATTGGGCATATCAATATTTTTATGAGCGACGGGGTGTGACTCGCACTCTCCCCCTCCCTCTCCCTCTCCCACTCCACATTCAATTTTTCCTTGCCATTTGCCGCACAATTTGTCAGTTCGGTGGAAGCCAATGACAGCGCGTTTGCCCCCTCCCCCCGCGATGTCAACGAAATTGCGACGCACGACGGCCTAACCACGATGGCGGTCATAAAAGCCGTTTCTCTGTTTCCGTGATTCAATAGTTTGAGTTCCGTTTACCCTTTTGACTTTTGCAACCCCTGCGGCCACACAACACATCCTGTTTGCTCAACAATAAAATAATATCCTGTAATCCTGTGCGCGTGCTCTCAATTATGATGAAGCGCTTTGCTCAATTGCACTGCATTGCACATGCACTCATACACACACACACACAAACACACACACACACAGGCTCTTAGAGAAAGACAGAAATAAACACACATGAGTGAATGGGAAAAACTGGTAAATGACGCACAGTGGGGCCTCTGCCCGCAAAATGGAACAAAAATCTACATTTTTATAGATTTGACCATTAAAGGTTTCATCAGAGAGTCAGATTAAAGAGCGCGAAGATGAAGTTTGTTTAGAGTAATGTGAAAAACAAAATGCATTTATCTATTGAACTAAAAGAAAACTCAACGATATGAAATATGAACTACTTCTACTTCATATTTAGGTATCGTTGAGTAAATATTTTGCATACTGTTCCAGTAATTTGGGAACTATATTTCTGTTAACTTCAATATTATTTTCTTTCACGCAAAGTGACTAAGCTAGATTAATTAGATTGGATTATATTAGTAATGTATCTATCCTCTATAATCTAAATCAACGAATGACAGCCCGTAGTTAATCGTCTCGTTTTTAAGTAACCAATTTTGTTTTTATTATCAATATATATTCTTACTAGATTTGTAAGATTCAATCAAATTTGATCATCTATAAAACAAATTTTTTTTTTTTAAATCGTTTCCCTCAAATGAAAATCGCATTTCTAACTTGAGAGAAAATTATAAAAACACTATCTTAATAAAGCCCTTTTGTGTATAAATTAATTTTGAAATATTAAAAAATAAATCTGCTTTTAGCAATTAATATTTCAGTTTTCGATTTATTAATTTTCATTTAATTTCTGTAATGAAAGATGAGCAAATGTCCCACTGTAGGTCGTAGGGTGTCCTGTGCGTCAATCGCTGCGTGTGCAAGTCCTCACATCAGCAACAGATTGAGCTGAATACACTATCTGACAGAGGGAGGGTTGACAGCCCTACCATACTCTTTGACATGTCAAAATACGTTGCTATATATACATATATATCTATATCTATATATATACAGACAAAGGAGTGCTCGACTTTTTTAATAAGTGTTCAATTCCCAGCTTTGCTGTGGCAAGTAAGATTCGAATCTATAAGCTATGCTACAGATATAAACAGATATATATGAGTGAAGGTTTGATTACTTAAATAACTTTATATAGATATATTTGATTAATATAGAAAAAGCTATCTTACTTCTTACTTCTAATCCCAAGAGTCCCAGCAGTAGATGATGGCACTTGATGATACAGATTTGTCTGATTATATGTTTTGTGTAATATCCGCTTGAATCCAGCAGCTGTAAGGGCATCTGCTAGTCGTATAAAATCTTTAGCTATTCATCATTTATTTATTTGCTGCGACATTTGCGTAAAAAGATTTTCTCAACTCACGTAAAAGGGCAACGCTGTGTACATAAAATACAATGGAAAATTTTACGTTTTTAATTACGACGTAGAATTTATTTTTGGACACAAGAGCCACGTTAATTGTTTTCAGTAGCTGGCAGCTCCTTTTTGTGTTTCCTTTTTATTTCGGGCTTTGCTCTGTTTTTAAGGCCTCCCACCTCAAGTCGCATTTATTTATATCTTATTAGCATTTTCATTTCATTTACCCATAGAGGGAGTAAGAGAGGCAGAGAGACTGTGCCAAGGGAGCATTTGAAATACCTAATTGCAATTAATTGGCTAAATCAAATAGCCTTTACTCTAATTGCTACAGAGTTTCAATAAGAAGAAATGTATTTAAATATATATATATATATAAATAGTATATACCCGAACATTTGTGAATAATTGAGAGACTGGCTGACTGGAAAATACCTGTTCCAAGGAAAGATCAAATGCAGAGTTTTTCAATTGCAGACATTAAAGGTCAGCCCAGTCTACTTAATTGCTTTCATTTACCTTTTCACTTTTACAAAAATTAAATGTGTCTTGGACTGAGATTGCAATAAGACCAGACATATGGAATAATGAACTAATAAACAAGCAATCAATATCAAATCACTACCACTCCAGCACACTTCTCAGGACACTCTGGCATAGAAAATGACGCACAAGACTCAAGAGGACATGCTCATCCCACTTACCGGATTTAATTTCATTTTCGTCTCAATATTGAACTAATCCCCACCTCTGCTTAAAGCCTCGACTACACGAGCAAACGAGGATAGTTTTACAGCTAAGGTCCCCTAGTACGCGTTGCTGCATGACAACAGCAAGCTAGAAAAGCTTTCGCAAATGAAAATTATAAATAAAGTTTGAGTTAATAAAAATAAATGAAATCACAGTATACCAAAGAGCATCACGATGGAAAACTATAAATTACCATAATAGAATTACGGTTCAAGATATTCTATTGTTTCTGAATCGATAGTGGAGAGTTAGAATTTCTTTCTTATGCGTAGCTTGAATAATAATAAGGAAGAGACTCATTTACTGTGCTAATGGTAAGAATATATGTTACTAATCGATATATTTGATAATATATGCATAATCGCACACATTCTCATCAATAGCTAATACGAACTTTCATCATCGCTTTAAACACAATAGAAAACGTACATATGTCGTATTTAATAAATTTTCTATATTATTAACTTGATCAAAGTCATTGATGTATAAATGTGATATAACCATCACCACATAACCATCCCCATAATCTGGTGTCCCCATTTCCATAGACTGATGGGAATAGCACTTCTCTGCCAGGTTCCAAGTATCTCCTAGCCGGAATTTCCGGATGACGGTGTTTTAAGTCTCGTATTACGTATGATTCAAATCATGTTTATCAATGTCAATGTTTATCAATTTCAATAAATCGCAGACAAGTAATCGATTAATCGATGATCATATGTTAATAATTTACATAGTTATTTATAGGGACTTTAGGAACGATAACGTAGTATGAAAATGATTAAGTAGGCCAGACAACCTCGCTTAACCCCAGTTAGTATGAAGGCCTTTATCCCTTTAAGGCAGCAAAATATTTCTAAATATTCTTGGCTTGGTATACATAATTTATGCACAATCGGCACATGTCGTGTCGGTGTTAGTGCAGGCTTACTGTACTCAATGCTCTTTTGGAAAGGCTCTACAGCTGCCTGGCACTGGCTCTGGCACTGGCAGCTCGCCCAGGGAGCGAATCAGTTCGTAATTTCGCGAGCCGCATATCGAATTTCAGACGTGCTTAACACGCGTTTCGCAAAGCTCTTTGTGCGCACGAAGCCTTCGCTTGCACAGGATAAGGATGAATTCATATACCTAATGAAGGGCAGGTAAATACATGCACACAGCCCATACATATGTATATATATATATGTATGTATGTATTTAATAATAAAGAAATCTTGGGGTTCGCCGTAAATGGGTTTGCTGCTGGTCACGAGCTCAGCGTCTGGCATTGAATTTCTGCTGAAGGGATCAGCCGACTCTTTCGGATGGATGGCATAGCATACTTTTCGGCCCAGACATGGGGACAATCCGCAGGTTTAGAGCTGTCTGCCGGGGCAAAGTTATTAAACGTCAATAAAAAGGCGAGTTGATTTCATCATTTCTGATTTCGAGCGAACTTTGCCCACTGATGCTCCGCTGGCTCCGGACTGCGCCAGACCAACAAATAAATAAACACAAATTTCGAGTTCAGCAAACAATTGTCGAAATGGTAAAGGCAAAGGCAACAGCAATGGCAAAGGCAAAGGCAGCAGCAATTGTCAAAGCCGCAAACCGAATGGCATCAGTTTCCATGGAAAACTGAAAATGAGTTTTCCATTGGGTTTGGCAAAATGCGCACGAGGCACGTGTTGTCGACGCGACATGACGACCAACTGCTCCACTTTATTATAATTTACAATTTTTTGTTTCTTAGCCATTTCGTGTTGTATGCTTTTCGCTCTCCCCCAGATGGTCAACTCTCTAACGTTCGTTGGCATTTTTATTCCCCCACCAGATACCCTGTAGCTAAAAAGTACTGCTAATGGGCATGCTAGTGCACTAGATCGACAAGGGACTAAATTAGAGGGAATAGCACCATGGCGAACTATCGATACACAACTATAGGACTATCGATACTTAGCTAGAGTGCCATCGCTACTTATAGAGAACGTCATTTGCAGTGGATGAAGAGCAGGACAAGGAGGCGGACAGCCCTAGAAAGAACTAAGCTGACGGACGTTATACTATCGACCTCTATATATGAATCCAATACTTATTTTTGTCTCAAATCTTTTAAAGAATGCTTAGATCTACAATTCTGTTTCTATGATTAAGTAAACTAATACATAATTTTAAAGTAAATCAGTTGCATATATTTAACATAAATTTTCAAAATTAGTTTAGTTCAATTTTGTTTTTGTTAACAAACTCTTTTAGGGCTTTCGTAAATTAGTGTGCTTATCAAACTCTACGGAGTATGTGCACGTCGTACATCTTGCCTGAGAGAACTTTTATTTATTCTTTGCGATGTTATTGTAACTAGCCTTGCATAAAAAACTGTAGCTGCATCTGGAGCTGAAACGGGCGCAATTTTTTTTCTTTTCATTTTTGTTTTCTTTCTTTTTTGTGTTCTGCGTTGCAGCTAATTCATGGAAATGTATGTTTAATGACAAAAACAAAAGTCAGCAGCGACTAAAACAGTTGATGTTCTAAAAAGGGCACTGAACGACTGCAAGATATTGTGTACGCATGCAGCTGAAGCTGTAAGAAGTACATAGAAAGTCAACTTGAATGATGTGAAAGCTCTTAAAGGAAAAAGGTAAAGAAGGTGTTCATACTCAGATATCCGATAATCATCACAGAAATATATGCATTTTCTTGAATGATTCCTTATTTACAGGGTATGCAGAAACAAAAGAAACATACAAAATATGAGCGAAATGCGGACTGTGAAGCTGGCCGCGCATTCTCGTTTCTCATTAAAGGCAAATTTGCCTGGGCGACAACAAGAGCAACAACAACAACGGCAACAACAACAACGGCAACAATGACTGACCCACACTTAACTGTGTTAATAAGCCCAAGTCGACGTCGCATGTGGACTTTGCGTTGTCTGAGAATGCGGGCGTTGCGTGGGCGTGTGCAGCGGCTACAGCAACTGCAACTGCAACTGCAACTGCAACAGCAACTGCAACGAAACCGAAAGTGCAACTCGCATTTAGCTGGGGCCGAGTTGGTGGCAATTGTCAGTTGGCTGGCAGCTTTATGACACCTGGCATGCAATTACGTCCATGACAGGCGACTTGCAATGGAATTCTTGCCGTGCCGTTCCATTATGCAATGCCGGGCTTGCAGATGGCCGTAGGAAAAGTAGTGAGCAGACGGCTTGAGCTAGACATTGGAATAGGGAACGGAAATGGCAAGCAAAAACATATTCTGTGTGCAGCATATGCCGGCTTTCTACAAACTTTCCTGTCTGCCCCCGTCGATGTCCAACAGCTTCCGGCTGACGTCTGCCGTCTAGCGTCTGCCGTCTGCCGTCTGCTGCTTTCGGCTGTCGGCCGTCTGCTCAAGATGCATAAATCATGTGCTGGCCAAATCAGGCGGCCCACTGGCAACGGCATCATCGCCCCAATCAAATCAAGAGCGACCACATTTGCCAGCCACACACGACACCAAAACGTTTTGTGCCACAA
The DNA here is from genome assembly GCF_054131105.1 of Drosophila navojoa. Taxonomy (NCBI): domain Eukaryota; kingdom Metazoa; phylum Arthropoda; class Insecta; order Diptera; family Drosophilidae; genus Drosophila; species Drosophila navojoa. Next base: position 27,610,127 of record NC_142895.1, read on the forward strand.
AATGCTGGCCATACGCTTTTTGGTAGCGTCGATTTAGCCAACTCCGAGCCAACCAGCCAACCAGTCATAGCCAGTCAGTCAGCCAGCCAGCCAGCCAGTCGGCTAAGTAAGTATTTCAAGTCAATCCAGTTGCAATCGCTGACAGCCTAACACAAAAACTTAATTAAAAGCCAGACCCCCACTATGTATGCACACCAGAGCGAGCGGGACGATAGAGACAGAGAGACAGAGAGAGAGAGACACAGAGAGAGAGAGACAGATTGAGTTAGGGAGAGACATCGAGGCGCGTATCACTCGAATTGCCTCAGTTTCCCTTGCCAGTGGGCCAGTGTGGCACACATTCGGCTCTTGTGGATATATACTCTTGTGGCGGGTACATCAATCATAGCACCGCATGTGTAACGCCTAATCAATAAATAAAAGGGAACTTTCAATTCAACTGATGGCCAAAAGATATACTCTGATCATTGTTAAGATAGTAGTAAAAGATTGATTAATGATTTCTTCCCTGAATATCTGAAGAAATCAATGATTCAGTGTAGATCGGTTACACCTTTTACTACATTACTAATTCATAGTCTCTATGAAAATAAATAATAGGTTTCCTTTATCTGACAGCTTTTATAAGGAAGAATTAGAATAAGTTGTCCATATTCGATGGATCTATCTGGCTGCCGTAAAAGATTACCCATATTCAAAGGACTCGTTTTTGTTGAGGGTTATCTTTTAAATGAAACACGGTAAATGTAGGTGCAACGCAATAAGTTTATTTAACACAACAAAAATATTCAGTAACAAGTACACTACGCGACGTACCGCGACGATTTGAACTGACCGAGCCGACACACTGACATTGATCTTGCACAATGAACTTACAGACTGACCTCTGGCTCGATTTACAGCACGCTTATATACTAATTTCTATTACGCATCGAATGTTCTGGATGTCTCCTTAAGCTTCTATGTTTACGTATGCATGTACACAATCCAGAACATTCGATTTCTTATTCTAGAGACAATTAGCCTACTTGATGATGATGAGTTTTCGAGATTATTCCACAACACCCTCCCTAAAACTCAACATCTCTATAACAAATTTGTTCTTTATTCTTCATTCCTAATTTCTCTCTTAGATATAAAAATTTGGGCTTTGGCAAAGCTTTAGTAAAAATGTCAGCGATTTGTTCTTCACTCTTTACATATTTTACATCAATTTCACCTTTTTCAAATAAATCGCGTATAAAATGATATTTAACATCTATATGTTTGCTTCGTTGATGAAATTCAGGATTTTTGATTAGCTTAATCGCACTTATATTATCTATAAACAAGATGTAGTTACTTAAATTAATGTTACAATCAAAAAACAATTTCTTTAGCCATATCATTTCCTTACTTGCTAGAGCTGCACTTACATATTCGGCTTCTGTTGTTGATAAAGCTACACATTGTTGTTTTTTACTTTGCCACGTTATTGCAGCATTCGCATATTTACATAAAATTCCAGATGTAGATTTCCGAGTTTTCTTATCACCTGCATAATCAGCATCACTATATGTCTCAAAAATATTATTATTTTTACTGTATAAAATTCCCAAATCCATCGTTCCTTTCAAATAACGAAATATTCTCTTAACTAACGTCCAGTGATGCTGCTTCGGGTTTTCTAGCTCTCGGGAAACTACATTAACAGCAAAACTTATATCTGGCCTTGAAACAACTTGTAAAAACATTAAATTTCCTATTGCTTCGCGGTAAGGTGCATTACAATTATTTTGTTCAGATACATTTTCATCATAATTACATTCAACTGGCGTGGAGACAATGTTCGCATTTATCATATTAAATTTTTCTAAAATTTTCCTTATATAATTTCCTTGATATATGAAGATAGAACCATTTGGCTGCTTCAGTATTTCTATTCCTAAGAAGCATGTTACATTTTTTGTATTTGTTATTTTAAATTCCTTGTTCAAATTCTCAAATAGATTATCAATTAAAAATTCATTGGATGCAGCAATTAACCCGTCATCTACATAAATCGTTAACAAAATTTTGTCATTATTTTTAGAGTATATATAAAAACATGGATCTGCAATACTTTGTGTAAATCCCAGTTGTTTAATAACATTTGCAAAATGCTCTGTCCAGCACCTCGGTGCTTGTTTTAACCCATACAAACTCTTCAACAATTTGCAAACAGAAGAGGTACCATCTTCGAAACCCTCTGGCTGATGCATATAAATATTTTCCTTAAGAGTACCATATAAAAAGGCTGTTTTTACATCAAACTGACCAAGAAATAGATTTTCTTCAGCAGCTACACTTAACAGGAATCTCACGGTATCAAATCTAACTACAGGGCTAAAAGTCTCTTTATAATCGATCCCTTCCTTTTGTGAATAACCCTTAATAACTAAACGCGCTTTATACCTTTCCGAACCGTCTGGATTGAGCTTCTTTGTATAAACCCATCTACTATTGATAACCTTTTTATTTTCAGGTTTTGGAACAAGAACCCAAGTTCTATTTTCATGTAAAGAATTAACTTCTTCATGCATCGCAGTTTGCCAGTACTCTTTATCATCAGACTTTAACGCTTCATTATAATTTAAAGGCAAGCTTTGTGTAATAAATGTAACAGGGCAACCATAAAAATCTGTCATACGAATCTGTGATCTATCTCGCAATTGCCGACCCATTTCACTATTATTATGTTCAGTTGATTCATCTTCAATTTTATTATTTTCGTATTCACTTTCATTAGTCTCACTTTCAGAATTGTCAACTAAAATTTCAAGTTTTTTAAACTGAGCTGTAAAGTTTTCTGGTTTAAAATATACATCTCTACTTATAATTACATCTCTCATATTTGGAACATATACACGATATCCTTTGCAATTTTCAACGTATCCTACTATAAATCCTTTAATAGATTTTTTATCTAATTTTCTCCTTTTTTCTTTTGGTACATGTACAAAACATTCAGTCCCGAAAATTTTAAGATTTCCGATATCTGGCTCTTTCTTGAACCACAACTCATATGGAGTTTTATTCCCATGTTTTGTTGGACCTGTGCGGTTAATTACATAAACTGCAGTGTTTACTGCTTCTGCCCATAGAAATAATGGTAACTCAGAATTAGAATGCAACATTGATCGTGCAGCTTCAATAATAGTTCTATTCTCACGTTCCGCAACTCCATTCTGTTCAGGTGTATAAGGAGCATTAACAATATGTTTTATTCCCTTCTTATTAAAGAACAATTTAACTTCTTTATTAATATATTCTCTACCCCCATCGCTGTGAATTTCTTTAATGTTTTCATGAAATTGATTCTGAACTGTCCTGAATAAAAATTTGGAGCTTTTCAAATACTTCCGACTTATGACGTATAAAATAAACTTCCCGATAACTTGAATAATCATCTTTAAAGCTAACAAAATACAACTTTTTACCAATAGACTCTACCTCTATCGGACCGCAAACATCAGTATGAATTATCTCTCGTGCCTTTGTTGCACGGTCAATATTTTTGTGAAATGTTAGCCGATGCTGCTTCCCATAAGCACATCCTTCACAAAAGAAATCATTTTCTAGAAAATCAATATTCTTATTTTTCAAATAATCGCGAACATGTCGAACGTTTTGATGACAAAACCTCTCGTGCCATACTTGTAAAGAATCACTTTCTTTCGATTCTATTTTTCTTGTTAAATTACACAATTTTGGCATCAAAACATTCGCATCTAATTTTAATAAGTTTCCGAACCTAGAACCCGTTGCAATTATTTTATTATCACGTCTCAACAAACACTGTGTTCCTTTATTTTTAATAAGACAATCAACACCCCTTTTTGCAGCTGACATAATAGAAAATAAATTGTAAACTATTTCCGGAACATATAAAACATTAAACATTGTCGTCGCCCTTTTATTATTATTGACATAAGTTTCAATATCAATATTACCTTTTCCGTGTGCCGTGATATATTTACCGTTACCTACGCCTATCCTCAGGGGCTCCAAAAATTCTTCATAAGTAGAATACCAATCTCGACGCCTTGACATGTGATCAGAAGCTCCTGAGTCGATTACCCACACGTCATCTTCTCTGCCGTCCCTGCTCGCAATCAATCCTTTCCTCGATGATACACCCGATTCTCCTTGATTATTTTCCGCTTGACTTCCTGCATTTCTCCTTTGGTGACAGGTGTTGCTCTTGTGGCCTTTCTTCTTGCATATATAACACCTGTAGCAGTCCTTCTTCAGATGTCCCATCACGCCGCAGTTATAGCACTTCATAATTTTCTTCTTATTTTCATGTTCTCTTTTATTTTTTTCGTTTCCGGCAACTAACGCTGTTGACTCTTCAGGTACCACTTCTTGTTCTTTTGACCGCATTTCTTCTGTCATTAAACGAGTCGTCAAATTGTTCAATGTTCTTTTGCTGTCTTCGACCGAATCCCACGCACTATGAAAATAGTTAAACTTTTGAGGCAAAGATGACAGGATTCGCGACATTAACATTGTTTCAGGCACAGCACTTCCAAGATTTTTCATCTTGCTCCACAAAACTTCCAACTTTGAAATATTGTAGTCCACACTCTCACTTTCAATCCATTTGAAATCAAAAAACTGTTTCTGAATAGCCGATAAATTTTCTTCTGATTTCATATCATACACTGAGTTCAATTTTATCCACATTTCTCTTGCTGTTTTGCAGCTCACAATCAATTCCATCGGTCTTCTCTCGATAGAATGAATAATTATTTTCCTTGCAGCCTTATCAGCTTTCAAGAACCTTTTCGAGTCTCTCTCGTATGTTGCAGACTCCTGTGTCGGACACGTCAAACTACCTTCACAAACGGCAAGAACATCGTCGTCTTCTTCCAATAGCGTACGAATCATAAAACACCACAAATGCCAATTGTCTTTGTCGCGTAATCGTTCAATTCTCATATTTAATGGCTCCATTTTCATTGTCTTTATTTAGTTACAAATTTGCCACTAATTCACTTTTGTACTTGCACTCGATTTCACACTACATTACACGTTTAGCACTGTCTGGGCCCATAACCTGTTGAGGGTTATCTTTTAAATGAAACACGGTAAATGTAGGTGCAACGCAATAAGTTTATTTAACACAACAAAAATATTCAGTAACAAGTACACTACGCGACGTACCGCGACGATTTGAACTGACCGAGCCGACACACTGACATTGATCTTGCACAATGAACTTACAGACTGACCTCTGGCTCGATTTACAGCACGCTTATATACTAATTTCTATTACGCATCGAATGTTCTGGATGTCTCCTTAAGCTTCTATGTTTACGTATGCATGTACACAATCCAGAACATTCGATTTCTTATTCTAGAGACAATTAGCCTACTTGATGATGATGAGTTTTCGAGATTATTCCACAACAGTTTTTATATTATTTATTTTTTTTTTTTAATTTAAGAAAAACACAACTTGTTTTATCTTGACAATAATAATCATTTGATTTGGTTCGAATAGATTTTTTGACATTACTTTTTGAATATAATATCTGAAATGCTCTATCAAAAGATACAGGGTTGCCAGATCGGACCATCGAATATGAACAACCCTGTACTTATCTTCTTCTTAGAGATCTATTTTGTGATATACTCAAACAAATTGGGAAATTCTGCTTGCTTGACTCAAATATCATTTTATTTTGGGAATGAGAAAAAGTCTAAGCGAAAACCCAATTTAAGGACTTTAGTTTGTAACATTAACTGGCAATATTAAAGGTGCGCTATCCTAATTACGCGGAATGTGTAAGCAATAGCTAACAATTTAGGTCACGTGTAGTTAAAAAGAGAGTTCCTTAAAACCTTAATAAATGAATTTCGTAAATTCCAATAAGTCTAAAAGCCATTAAATTTCTATAAATTACCCATAATATGTATGAAAAAGTCCTCTTTTTAAGCTTATAGCAAATACACAAGCTGAGGATACTTCAACCATGTCGCCTAATGCAAATGTAAGTTAATAAATCGAATGCAATTTCTGATAATTATCTGTTTATGAAAATGGTATAGGGGTACAAAAATTTGGTGACATATATCCAATGCTTAGCAATTTAGGGTATTGCACATCTTGCTCTGTTCCGTTTCTGTTTCTGTTTCTGTTATGCATATATATAGACTTGGCTGCGGATGTGGCGAAAGTAATGCGGTCGTCTGTTCCTGGGTCAACGGTGCGTATGTGCAATGCGGACGGTCAACTAACAATTGGCAACAGGCAATAGGCAACAGCCGAGTTGAAAAACTGGCAGTTGGCCAATTATCAGCTGTAGGTGGCATTCTAGAGACCCAGTTGCAATCTGAGGCACTGATCAGTGCATGCAATGTGCCCGCGTGAACCTTGCAGCACGTTAAGTGGAGCAACAGCAGAGAAGAGCGAAAGCAACAGCAACTGAACAAAAGTGTGACTCTCAGAGCGAGTGGTAGACGAACGCGAGTCAGCCGCCTCAGACGCTGGCTGGCTGCGGCATTTAATTAGAAAAGAAACGCTAACAATTTGCCAACTATTTTACAATGTGGCGGCTTTTTAATTGGCCCCAGCCACATGTTGCATAATATGTCGGGGATTGCCCCAAAATGATGCAGCATCAACAGCGACAGCAACAGCAACAGCAACTGGCTAAAAGCAGAAACATGTTGCCCATACACACACACACACACACACACACATTCACATACATGTATATGTTGCATCGTCAGCTTCTAGGCCCCGCTGGCCCCCTCGATCCGGCCGGCAACATTTTGCGCCAAGGCGGCGTCTTAATGGTGTCAACACCGTCCGCCAACTGTTGGCAAGACTGGAAGCGAGCCACAGCAACTGCAGCAGGAGTCGTCAATTGTCCAAAATAAATAAATATATTGGCTTTCTTTGCCACTGACGGCGATAATTGGCCAAATCGTGGCCAGAACCGTTCGACTTTATGGGGATGCAGCGCTTAAGCTCTCGCTGACAATTTGACAGCGCGCGGGCAGCACAAGCTGCTGTTGCAACTGCATCTATCATTTATCACTCCGACCATGGCCTCAAATCCACGCAGCTCTCATTAAGCACTCGGCCACGTATGCAAAGCACACAGCCAGGCCTAGGCTTGCGCGCATTAGCGTTCCCAATCAATTGACTAGTTGATTATCAAAGCATCGCACTGGATAGCATATTTAGCACTCATAAGTTGTGGCGATTCGTGGACTTGATTACTCTTCTTTTCCATGCAGAAGCAAACTCTGTGGGGTTGATAAGCTCTGGAAAGTGCTTTGAGGGAGGTGGATCAACAACCAAGTGGGATACGCCAATTGATTGATCGAGTCTATAAGGAGGGATCCTTCAGATAGGTGCGATAGTTCTATAGTATGCTATATGGCCAGTGCATTACATCTGCACATACAAGAGACTGCGAATAGTTGTATCTGATTTGGACTGACAAGCGAATCCGTATACTCTCTGTACATTCTTCTTCGTCAGTCTTCGTTGAGTATATCTTTGAAGATCTTTATTAGGTCCTAGGTCTTTCTTTTATTGCAGTCCATCTTTAGAGAAGATCTTCCAAACTAATCAAATGAGGTCTCAATTTCTACTTTCAAGTTTATGAGCTGCTCATTTTATATGGATGTACAGACGAACCTGTGCAGTTCGTTCTCTTTGTGCATGAGACTTGGGAGAAGACAGCAGTCGTGCGTGATCTGCAACTAGGTCTCATTTAAACTTACCATAGACGATCTTAGCTAAGTCAGTGGGTGCAGAGAATATATTAATGTAGTTGACCTATAGAGAAAATCTAACTAACTGAATACATATATTAGGCCAGATGCTGGAGTACTAGATTGTGAAGAGTTCAACGTGATTTCTCATGGAACTACGAATCAATAAATCTTTTTTTCCTTCATGAACATGCTTAAAGTGAAGACATTTGTTGCATCCCCAGTGGGCGTGGCTGTTTTTTGATTATAATCGATGTGTAGAGCAGATCTAACTGAATAGTAATGCTGGGTCAAATGATATGCCAATATCTTTTCGAGATCATACGAGCGGGCATAGAAGTGAACCAGTAAACTCTCTGCCCCTCCGGAACAAGAATCTTAAGAGAAGTTGGCATGTTTTGAAGTATTTCTATAGATCTTCACTAGGTTCTTTTTGTATATATACCCAGTGGATGTGGATATATGTATACTATTAAAGTAGATCTGCAGCGAAGATCTAATCAATAAATAGGGACTACAGCTTCAGCTCTAAGTCTGCTTGCAATTCCATTTCATATGGATGGACAGACAGGATCTGGAACTTCATTAAGGTTCTTCCAGAGAAAATAGCATTCATCTCTGATCAGTCACTGACTTTCCTTCCTAAGGATCTTCACATATATAAAATACGATTAACTAAAAAAGATTTCTTGCATGTAGTCCATCGTATAGCATGACCTAGTTTGCTCAACTATTCAAATACCACATCAATAGTGCTAGATAGTCCATGCATTAGCTTTTAGCTTTCAAGAGTTATCGCTCGCTTGATTTGACAGCAGGTTCGTTAATCGTGCGCATGGGGATAGTTGAGTCATTATCAACCAGGCATAAATGTCACTAATCTAGCTGGCGTGCTATGTGTGTACGTACGTAATGCTATCTATCTCTCACGCCCTTCTCTCGGGCAGTTACAGTTATAGTTTCGGGCAGGCGGAATTGGAAGGGGCGAGGGGGTAGGCGAGGGGAGGGGCGTGTGTGTCGGGTCAAAGCAATAAACCTGTCGGATCCATTCCACAGCTGTTTAATATCATTGCCATATGCATGATTACCAAACCCTAAAACCGCAAAACAAAACAATGCATGATAGCAACAACAACAACAGTAACAATAACAACAGTAACAATAGCAACAACTAAGTAGAAGATATGTTTGTGGACTTTTTGGGCTGTACAACGGGACGTATACGCGCCGTTGTACTATTTGCTATATTTGCATGCCTTCACATTAGATAAGTTAAGATTGGCGATTGTCGGTTACATTGTTGTCGCTGTTGCCGTTGTTATTGCGGCTGTAATTATGCAAATTTGTTAACAACCTCTAAATACGGCAACAGCAGCAGCAGCAGCAGCAGCAGCATTTTCATTTTCAGTTTGCATTTTTTGTTGGTTTTCTGCAGCTATTGTATTTTGGGCTTGAATTTTTAATTAACATTGCGCATACGCCACATGCGCCCGGACGAAACAGAAGCGAAAAAACTGAAACAGAGAGTTAGCCACCGAACGGGCCGAATCTTGAGTCAAGCGGCACCTTTTTAAAGGTGTGCAAAGCCGTTGTTGTTGTTGCTGTTGTTGTTGTTGTTGTTGTTGCTGCTGCTGTTGTTGGCTTGGCTAAAATGTATGCCAAATAGTAAATGCAGCTAAAAATGAAATAATGAGAACACTTTTTATATATGCAAACATGGCCTAAACACTTTCTCTACAGCAACAACAGCAGCAAAAACTGCAACGAGCGCGCAACACGAATTTCGTGTCGTAAAGCTCTCAAGGAGGACCGCCGCGTCCAAGTCCGACTCCGAGTGGGTGGCTGGCAGAGCGCGCCGCGGCAACCACAGTTGAGCAACGGAGCTGTCCGGCGGTCGATCGAGTGGTGCAATGCACTTACGAGTGCGACGCGACGGCTGAGCATCGCGATGCACATGAAATTTGATTTTGACTGGCGACTTGGACATGGAAATGGGAAAATGAGCACGGGCAATGGCAATTGCGATGGGCTTGGGCCTGGGCCTGGGCCTGGGCCCAGTTGCAGTTGCAGTTGTCGTCGCTGCTGCTGCTGCTGCTGCTGCTGTCACATTTGCAATTAACTCACGAGGCGACGACATTGATTAACGAGGCGTTTTTAAGCGGCACTCAAACACGCGCTAATGTCGCGACAGACAACAATAACAAACAGCAGCAGCAGCAGCAGCGGGAGCAGCAGCAGGAGCGGGAGCAGCAGCAGCAACAATAGCAACAACAGCTGACGTTCGACAGCTCGACATACACAAAGAGCCACACGCACACACGATCACAATGGCGATAGTCGAGTGCAATGCATTCCATGTGCCACTGCTTGTAGCTCATAGATACAGATACAAATGGCAGCCCATCCAGCTAGACGCTGGCTGACGTCTCCCGACTGCGGACTGCCGACTGCGGACTGCGGATTGCTGACTGAAAACTGTTCAATTGTTAGCAATGTTTGCTAATTGAATTGAATGACCACTTGGCTGCTTAGGATGAGTCCACGATTAGTTAACAATTGACGTGACCCGTGCACACGCAGCTTCAGATGTGCCACACACACACACACACACACACACACATGCATAGCAAGATTCACTATGAAGTTCATTTATTAATTACTTTCTTTTAGATTTCATTCTTTTTGTTCATTTGCGCTTTGTGCCGAATGAAATGAAATGAATAAGCGGAAGAAGAGGAAAAAGAACAAAAGCCAAGTCGGCCGGCGTTAAGTACTTGTACTTAAAATACCCTGTAATTGTTGATAGTTGATTAAGGCTAAGGCAAGCTTAAGCGAATCGCCACGATCTGCGGGTCTCTAGCACTCAGAGGCCTTAACATATTGATTCGTGGGGTATTTACTAGTCTGCCATTGCTGTCTAGGCATTCACACTGGCTTAATTTATTACACTCGTATATGGCTAAAGAGTTATTGCCCGTGACTTTTTCGAGTCGAGGTGAACTCTAAGTGAGTGATGACCCCTCTGAAAGGCAGGCCGAGTTTTAAAATATAAATATATATGGACATATGTGGTGTATATGCATACATATATAGAATGGCTCAATATGATAAAGATAGCAATTAAGTTGGAGTATTTTAGGCAGTACTCTGCCTGAGAGTTGCTCTGATGGATCTCTGGAGCTGGAGAAGGGAGAAGAAAACCATTGAAATGGAAGGTGAATATATTCGATGAAATTCCCAGGAAGATAACTACGAAAGTATTCCCGGCTATGACTATAGTCAAGCCAAGAGATATGTAGAGTTTGAGGATAGCTGCAGGGGTCGTACTTAATTGTGGGCAACTCTTTCATCACCCAAGAAGAGAAATTGAAAACGTCGTTCCATACCTATGAGTCGCTATGTAACTCTATGTAACTAGAAATTGCAAAAGCTCTATATTCGCAAAAAATAGTTCGCATATGACCTATCTATCAATAATAACACGAGAAGAATGATAACATCCACTGGAAGTCTGCAGCGCCTGATAAGATTGAAATAATGGGATAGAATCGAATAAAAAACCTAGATAATGCCTATGCTGTCTGACATGCTCATTATGCTCCAAAGCTGCAGCAAATTAAATGGCATGAAATAAAAAGAAATATATATAATATGAAATAAAGTAAAAAAAATAAAATAAAATAAGTGAAACAAAAAGTAAAAAACAATTTTAAAACAAAATAAAATTTAAAAACATGTAAAAAAATAAATATTTTAATACATATATTATTGGTTTAAGTTAAAATATTATTATTATTATTTATTTATTAGATAATATAAAAAATATAAATCTAAAAATTATTAAACGTGCTAGCTACGAGGGCCATTGACGTGAAAATATTATATTATTTATTTTTTTAAGAAATAAATTCAAAATTTATAGAAAAAGAGTATATAATAAAAAGTGTTTAAAATAAAATTTAATTTGTTTTTAATGAATAAATTAAAAATTTTTGGAAAAAATAATATTGTAGGAAAAAAATTTGATAAAGTGTTTATCCAAGTGAAACTAAAATGAAATGAATATATATTTTAGTTCTCATTTCTGTAAGTATCTATAGATAATATTTTATAATATTGATATAATACGATTAAATTTAATATATTATATATGATCACATTTTACTCTTTTAATCATTTTGTATATACATAGTATCTGCCTTCCGTTTGGCGCCTCCTTTGGGTGAGGTCAGTGCCGCTACCTGAACATTTCGCGTTCGCTTTCGATCTCGTTTACAGCTACTTAGCATATCTTTGCCTCTCTTTACGCTTCGCATTCATTTTACGTGTATGTGTGTGTGAATCTGTATTGTTATTGTTATTGCTATAGTTATTGTTATGGTTATTGCCAGATCTATTGTGGTTGCTGTTGTTATTATGGTAGCTGCAAGCTTTTAATTAATTTGTGTCTGCTCTCTCGCCTCTACACTCTCGCCGGAGGGTATTGGCATTGCCTCGCTCCATGTGTAACGCACAGCAAAATACTTGACTTTTAACCTCATAAAATATACATATACTCGAATATATGTATATACATGCATACATATATGTATGTATGAATGTATGTGTGTGTGTATTCATGCCGAAACTTGGCAACGTTTCAAGTTTTAAATGCATTTACCTCTGCCAGCAGCAAGGGTATTTCACAAATCAATTCTTTCTTTATGAATAACATATATTATACCATTTATTGCACATGTACGTATGTGTATATATGTATGTACATGCACACATCTGAATAGTTTGCTACACAGCAGCAACAACGAATGAAACAAAACAAAAACAATTACAATCACATTACGCGTTATTAGTCACTCTGCATAAAAAATTTAAGAAAATAGTAAAAAACAAATTTATATATATACTGTATACTATATAGTATGTATATATGTATCTGCAGTGGAGCTGCGGGAAGGGCGCACAGATCGAGCCGCTAGAGAAATGTGCACGAAGGCGTTGCCCATAAACAACTTGGCTGATTCATTTGGCCCGCAGCTGTTTTGGCTATGACCAAATGGTTACTGGCCCGCTAAATTGGCAAGAACCTGCCGCAAATTGCGTTTTCTTTGGCCAAGCACAAGCACAAAGCAGTAGGCCGCATTCGAATGCCTCGAATAGCCATTTCCGAATATCGCAGCAGGAGCAACAACAACAACCAGGCTGAGAGCCAGCTGACTACAACAAAATGAAAACAAAGGCAGCCGAATAAATATTTATGCGCGATTCATTAGATCTAATTTGAAATTAAATCAAATTATCAATGCATCTCAATTTTAAGTTGAGTAAATGCAACCAAAAAGTAGAAAAAAACGTCTTTTATTTTGCTTGTGAATCAACAAAAGATATGAATGTAGTTGGACTGAAACCAAAAGCAATAAATACTTTTGCATCTATTCGAATCACAGATATCTGGAAACGTACACCTCGACTGGTATTTTGTTAACCAATCAGTATACGCGTTAAGTGTATAATTGTTGTGAGCTATGCCCATTTAGCTGTTCGCCTGGAGCTAAAGACTTAATGCATAACGGTATATCATACTCGTATATTCATCATATATACATACATATATATCATACTCGCCTGGTCTAGTCATTTTTAATTTGTTACTCACGATAATTGATGTACTCAAAGAAACTATTTGGCTAAAATTGATTTGATTCCTAAGATCGGGTGATCGCATCATTTAGCCCCTTTAATTGTTTGCTTTACTCTGATTTACACTTGGACTAACTCTGAGAGCAACACCTGATATACGGCAAAGCAGGCTATTTTGGGTATACCTATATCTTCCAAAGATGTTCAGTCAGAACTTCGTAATTCATTAGCGAAAATGATTCAACTTCTTTCGTCTGACTGAGAACGAATTAGTGTTATGCGATTACTGATGCCCACTTGAAACATATTTAATTACTTTTAATTACTTGACTGATTTAAAGTGTAATTAATAGCGATTTGCAATCTAATAGAGTAAAAAATTAATGGAGTAGAGCCTCATGTCTCCCATACGCAGTAGCCCCCACACATATCCCAACGAATTATTACTAAACTAATGTCTTATAAAGGTGAATGAATATAATAAATAATTTACGAGTGCAACTTGAATGGAAATATTTATACTTTGTGCTTTGTCTATGATTAGTAGCATCACATATGTACTATATAGCTAGTATTAGTATTATTATTTGATGATTATGAAAGATTAATACGCACATTTTAAGAGAATAACGCCGTCGCTCTGTTCGTCGCGATTCAGGCCGTGATTATTACGCACCAAGGAGTGATGCTGATGCTGATGGCTGGCATCCAGTGCGGATTTGATCAAGTGGAAGGCCATCATTAAAATGCATAACACGAATGCGTACAACTTACAAGATGCTGATTATGTTAGTTATATATAGATGCACTTATATACAATATACATATGTTTCGATCACTTGCTGCTATTGTCTTTGCGCTGCCTAGGTGTGTGCGTGTCTGTGTGTGTATCTGTGTGTGTTTGTTAAGTAATGGAATAAATATTGTAGCGGGTCATCGCCTGGCAGTGATTATCAACAATTGCCAAATCTGAGATCAGCCACCAAAATATTGCTTGAAGCATTCGTTTCTCTGTATGAATTGTTAATAAATCGACAGCTTTAATGAAATGGAAGAAGAAAACAACGGAATGAGGCGAGTATATTGGTGCTATGCCATGCTCGCCCAGAGCTTGAAGCGACTTCGATAGCCTTCGAGCCCGACTAAGCATATCTTATATATGATCAATAAATACATTTACAGCTATTACTAGCTGTTGGGCAGGTATTGGGCAGTCGGGAGCAATTGAATGATTTTGCTGCCTCGAGTACTTAAATGCGCTCGACTGATAATGCAAAGCTGTCGACGGCGGTTGCTAAGTTTGCAGCTCAAATTAATTAGTTGTCGATTTATTTTTGAATACTTATGAGGGTATGCTCATGTGCATATAAGCATAAATATGTATGTGTATGTGTGTGCTTGTTTGTTGGCAGCGACAACGCAGCGTAAACGCCTCCCCCAGAGTGAACGAAATTGTTGAGCCGACTGCTGGCTGCAGCGCCATTGTGATTAGGTCGACGGGATCGACGGGTTCGGCCAGGTCGAGTTTGGCTGTGTTGGTCATGGCGCAGCGAGCATTACGACAAAGACAACGACAACAACAACAATACACACAGCACAGCACGGCACAGCACACACATGCAGACTTCACACACACATAGACACATCAAGACTCACAGATTATTTGGCACAATCCATGCACAAAACACTTGCACTTGCACTTGCACTTTAGACACTTCACTCCGAGCGAGAGTCACAACAAAATAAGAAGACGAAGCGAGTATTGAAGAGATGAACACTCGCACACACTATGCTCTGTGTGTGTCTATTTGAGTTTGTGCACGCTCTATTATTTGTGGAGATACGAAAAAAAAATAGCACACGCACACACAAGTATCATGTAAGAGTGTGTGTAGATGGCACGGCGTGGCAAGCATGCGGCAAGCCCGACAAGATCGATTCTACTGAATCCACAATGCGCCGATAAATGGGAATGGAGCCCCAAAATGAGCCGCCAACAACAGCAAAAACAACAACAACAATAGCGACTACTAAAAAACGGCAAGCGAAACCAAAACGACGCTGACGAGGCGACGACGACTGCGACGCGATTGTCCAACGACGAGCGCCGAGCCAGCGGAGCATGTGCCACAAAAATTATCACGCTGGCTGACTGCTTGCATATGCAAGTGTGTGTTTGTGTGTGCATGTGTGTGCATGTGTGTGCATGTGTGAGTGTGTGTGCGTGTGTGGAGTCTGTGCGGCGGGGGGCATGTAGCTAATAGGTAGTTAGTAGGACCCGACAGCCTGTTGCGCTGTGAGCTAGACCTAAGTCCTTGACCTAGTCCATGTCCTAGGCATGCTGCACCAGGATAGTCTTTGTTTCCATGTTTGTTGCATAGCTTAGACTACATCTAAAACATATACATATGTATGTATGACTAACAAAAGTAAATGTCGAAGTCTGCTTCTGCCTTTGTACAGGCTCATTAAACTCATTTAGTTCATTTACATGGTAATTATACAATTTACCAACAGTTGGAAGAAAACTTTTAGCGCCGCGTCATTTATCAATTTAAAATAGTTGTGAAATAAGTTTTACCTAAAAGTATGCAAGAAAACATACAGCAATACAGAGCAAAGCCAAGTGCGAAACAACACCTCCTAGTAAAGACACAAACCACGCGGTTAGTTGCGGTAAGTCCAACTGTAGGTGGCGCCAGCACGGTCTATGAATTTCAAGCAACAGATGGCAGAATGAAATTTCTTTCTCCGTTAATCAAACGAGATTTCGGCAAACAGTTAAAATGCACAAATAAAATATTTGATTGTTTTTGCTATATTTTTGCCTTTCATTAGCTAGAAATGGTCGCATCAGGACCTAAACTTAAGATGTGTTATATGCGATTCATGACGTTAAACGGTGTATTTATATATTGTGGATAACAACATATTTCAGCCAGAATAAAAAAAAATGGATGAAGAGAAGGAAAGTCGCATAGAGAGACAGAGAGTGAAAGATATAGGGAATGGAATGGGTAAGCAGCTATGCTTATGCATCTATACCTTAGCAGAACCTGTGAACATGTCAAAGTGTCGTTTTCATTTTGCCCGTATCTATGTATATGGAATGCTTTCACTTTTCGTAAGTAGGCTTTGGCTTTGGCTTTTGCTACTTGGCATTAGTCCTATATCAGTATTTGTCATTGAGTCGAAGTTTTATTGGAAAACTGAAAGAACAGAAATATCCGAATTTGTCGTACATCTGTACAAATTAGATCTTCAGGTAAGTTGCAATCGAATGAGCTCCACAGGCAATTAATCGATGGGTAACTCAGGCAAATTCAACATGGACGCTGTAGCTGACTTCTTGATGGGGCTTTACCAACGCGCCAAACTGAATATCATGTGGCTGTTTTCCGATTGGCTTAGCAGGGATCAGCGTTTGAAACTGGAATCGGAACTGTATAACATTCCTTTCAACGAGCTCCGCGAGCTCGGCGAGGAGATGGAATTCTACATGAATAATCCAGACGGAGCAATCTACTACCCAGATGAGCTAGCCTTCCGTGCAGCCAACCCGGAAAATCGATTGCCGGCTGGCCAAGACGCTTCTGAAGCCTAGATACAAATGAAGGAGAAACTCAACTAACCCAGCTAACCCAACTGAACTGAATATATCAGCGATTCACCCTCTCTTGTGCTCCAATGGGCAGCACACTTCAATAGACGAATATATCCATCAGCGATTCTTCCTCTCTTGTTAATCTTATTGCTATTGCTGAAACTGTGGAGCCATCTGGCTGTCCTTAACTGCAAGTCAGAGTATAATTTTGTTGTCAAAGTGTATAGAACAGGCAGAAGGAGGCGTGGCTAGCCCTCTGATTGATTTAGCCCCCCGCCGTCTGCTCGAACTTTCTCTTTCAAATTGTTAAATATTCAATAGGCATCGCTCACTCACCTGAGAGACCCGCGTCGTTGATGCTTGAGGTGGATGTGGAGAAGCCGGGCAGCTTGCGCCATCCCTTGCGGTTCCAGAAGCTGCGCGCCTTCGACTCGGTGGGCACGCTGGGTCCTGGATCTTCGGCGGCGCGGATGCGGGCGCAGCTGAGAATGCGCCGGCCGCAGGAGGCGCGCGCCAGGAAGCTACAATTGGAGGCGGAGCTGCCGCCGATCGTCGCCTCGTCGTAGGCGGTGGCCCGCTGAAAGGAGCGACAGCTCTGTGTGGCATACGAGGCGGATGCCGTGGGCGTTTGGCGGGCGCACTTGATGTGATGCGTCTTGCTCAGCCGCAGGCTGCCAATGTAGCTGGCGCCGCTGCTGCCGCTGAAGCCGCTGTCCAGGTCGCAGGCGGCCGGCAGGGCGTTGTGCGGATGCGCGCCCTTCAGCGTCGCCAGCAGCTGCTCGATGCCGGCCGCGTCGCTGCTATCACAGATATTGTCCGCCGAGGTGGAGGTGAGCCTGGCCAGCACGGCCGGCTGCCCGCTGGTCGCCGTCACGCACACCGTCGGGCTGGGCTTGGGCGGCGTGCCGGAGGCGCTGGCAGCCGCCGCCGGGGCAGCTGGCGGACTGCACTTGGGCGGACTCTCGGGCATCAGCATGGCCTCCACGCTCAGGTTCAGCTCGCCCAGGATCTTGTGATGCCGATGCTGCACGCGGCGCAGCTCCTCCTCGACCAGCGTCTGGTTGAGCGAGCCCGCCGAGTGCGAGCCGACGGCGCAGCCCAATGGCTGCTGCTGATGCTGCTGATGCTGCTGCTGCTGCTGCTGCTGTTGTTGCTGCAGCTGCAGCTGGAGCTGGAGCTGCTGCGTCGCCTTCCTGCCGGTCGCCGTCGACTGCAGCGCAGCCGCGTTGATCTCCTCGTAGAAATTCTCGCTCTGGCTGCTCGTGCTGGCGGTCACCTTGTGGTAGCGCGTCTGGTAGGACTGCAGCGTCGCCGGTGACACCAGCTGCTTGTTCTTCTTGCCCTTGGACAGCAGCGCGCGTATCGAGTTGGGCGGCGGCGGCGGACCCGTCTCGGCGGCCTGTGCCGCCTGTGCGCCGCCGCAGCAGCTGCCGCCGGCGCCGGCGCCCACGACGCCGCCGCTCGCCGCGCCGTCCGGCTTGGGCACATTGGAGTGGCGCATGGCGGCGCCCGGCTCGTAGTAGGCATATGAGTAATCGTGCTGCTGGTGGTGCATGTGGTTGAGGCTGGCCGCCTGCTGCAGTGCGTTCCATTTGACCGCCGCCGAGTCGCTGCCCTCGCGGCCCAGCGTCTTGCTCTGGCGCGCCAGCTGGCTGAGATGATGGGGCGAGGCGTCCTGCTGCTCGTTGCATATCTCGATGGCGTCCGGGTCGGGATCGGGGTAGCGCGGCAGCAGCTGCCGCCGCCCGTTGCCGTTGACAGCGATGCCGCTCCCAGGCCCACTGCCCGCCGTGCCGCTGCCCAGGCTGCTGCTGACAATGGCCGCCACGGCGATGGGCGAGCTGCCGGCGGACTTGTGCAGTGGACTAGTGGCAGCCGGCGGCGGATAGTCCGGCGGCGGCGGGAACTGCAGGCAGCCGGCGCTCTGCTTAGCCGCGGCCACGTTTACTCCCAAGCACAGGCCTTTGCGCAGGCCATGGATGCCCTCCAGTTGCTGCTGCTGCTGCTGTTGTTGCTGCTGTTGCTGCTGTTGTTGCTGCAGCTTTTGCTGTTGCTTGAGCCGCTGCAGCTGAGTCTGTTGCTGCGTGTAATAGTTTTGATTGGCGGGCTGATGCGAGTGCGAGTGCTGATGCGTGTGCTGATGCTGCTTTAGCTTTGTGTGGGTGTGCGAGTGCACGTGCAGCTTGGCCAGATGGTGGGCATGGCTGGGATGATGGCTGCCGCTGTTGCTGCTGCTGCCGCCGTTGCTGGTGCCGCCGTTGTTGTTGTTGTTGGTGCTGCTGCTGTTGGTGGTGCTGCTGTTGCTGGTGGTGTGATTGTTGCGTCTGCTGCCCAGGCCCAGGCTCTCCATGGCACATGTTGCCGCCTGATGCTCCACTCGCTAGGCGCTGTAATGAGTCGAGTTAGCGACAATTAACTAAGTATTTCAGTAGCAAAGTGCTAAAACAGCAGCTGCACGAATGCCCAAACAACTTCCTGAGTCTTCAGCTGGCCTGGCTGCCATTCAGCCCCAGCTGGCCCCAACCCCAGTCGCTGGCACGCTTCACTGGCTGCTGAGCCAAAGCGCGGAGCATTCAAATGCAAGCGCGCTCGCAAGCGAAGACTCGCATTCCATTTAGCGCCCAGCCAGACGGACAGCCACCCAGCCTGGCTGGCATCAGCTGCCAGCGGGCATGCATACATGTCCTCCACATGCCAAGCCCCTATGAATCTGCGGCAACACCTTCTGCCCCTCCGTCCGAGAGCGAGAGAGAGAGAGAGAAAGAGAGAGATTAATTGCCGCTAATTAAGTGAGTCTTTGGATGCGGCTGCAATGCGACGACGACCTCCTCTGGCCACGTATCCCAGCTATTTGCCCGCCACTGGGCCTTAGTTTTTCTAATAGCTTTTTATATTCGCCGAGGCATAAATTGAAAACATCGCGGTTAGCAAAAATCCCATAAATAGTTAGGGAGCAGCATCCGCACGACTTGGCGATGCTCTATACAAACATAGGATGTGCCAAATAAATAAAAGACAAATCAATCAAAATATAAGTGCGTAAGATCAGATTGTGGATGCAATGAGTATCATGGGAGTTTAAGAGGATCCTTATGTTCTGTACAAAGGAAGTGTTTCCTCTGAGTTGTAAAGCCCAGAATGTATGAAGCGAATTCACGAATATTTTATTTTCAATGTACTTTATAAAGTGGGAAAGGCATTCAGAGTAGAGATGGAATTATCGACACTATCGATGGTAAGGCATTATCAGGAATCCTACAACACGAGAGCCATGAGTAGCTAAACTTATTGAAATTATCTAACAAGAACATACCCAAAACCTTCGTTTAGTTGCTGCTCCAATTTAAAATAATAAAATTGATTTATTAGGAATGAGGTATATATGTATAAAACATGCAAATATATATACATTTGATATATGTATCTAGATTTGGTATTTAAATCCACAAATGTCATGGAAGACAATTAAGAGTGCTCGTGTCGGGAGTGCATGACTGCGAGATACCCTGAACCTTGCTCCTGTTTAAGCATTGTGAGTATGTCTACAAAGACAATTTCTATCTTGAGCTAATATGAGCAGTTTTTCAAGGTCTGAAGAACTTTTGAAAACATTTAGTGCGAGGTAGAAACTTTAACTCATTAAGTTGTACCGCTATTACGTATATGGATATACGCTAAATCGGTTTTATATACAGAATCCTGATGAAGTTGTTAAGATTATATCGAATTGTACTCAAATCCCAGCCATTGAATAAAGTATTGAAAATACAAACTCCTCGTGACATAAGTGCAGCGCCTAAATATCGGGGTCTTCCGATAAAAAAATAAATTCAAGTGCCTAAATTCTGTGATTTGCGAGATGTTAGTGTTCAAGCAGACGGACGGACAAAGGACCGTAGCCAAATTCACTCACTGGATTGGTCTCATCGAGATTTAGTATACATATGTACCATGCCTCGTTCTGTCTGTTGTACATACATACGACTATTTATGACAATATTTATTCCAGTCCGAGGGACTACTGCACAGATTATTGCATTTCTTCAAGTTCTAGGGTAGACCGATAAAATTCTCCTATTCATTACTAACATAACTGTCTAATATCTGGAATAAGATTTGTTTTTATTGCATTGCAGCTTATACATTTGTATTGGCTATGAATAAACACCTGCCAATAGAGCAGGTGCTAGAAGACCCAATTCCATATATCCTTAGCACTTGTCAAGTCAGAAGAAGCTAAAAGTTCGCCAGGTTGTTCAGCGTTAATATTGCAGACATTTTATGCATAGGTGATAAATGAATTGTCGGAAAGCACATATACCTTTATCTAAATGGATTTGGTTACTAAAGATCTATAGACACACATTGACTCCAGTCTCTTTCTCTCTCTCTCTCTCTCTCTCTCTCTCTATACCTTCAACGATCATTTGCCCAACACAAATCATGCAATTTACGCTCATTTCCAAAGAGAGCTTAGGCTACACACGAAACGAAAAAATGATTGCCAACGTTTGCTGTTCGTAATAAGTTTAGCTATTTTAGTGCGGATACAAGCGATCCGCTACTAAATGATAATATCAGTTTGTGTGACAAGATTATGGCCGAGATAAGGTGCATGCAGGCGGGCAGACGGACGGACGGACGGACAGCAATGAGCAGTATGTTGAATATAATGAAGCTGACGATGATAATGCCACCAAGTTATGACTGCATAGCAGGTTGATGCCCACGAGATCCCAGGCAGAGGGAGATAGAAGCAAAGCGTAATTTGAGACACTCTCTCTGTCCCTGTTTCTGTCTCTGTCTGTCGCTGACTCACTACAGCTCAGCCTTTGCTGCTGGCTGTCTGTCTGTCTGTCTGTCCGACTGCCTGAGTAACATGAGACGACTCTGAGAAGAACATGAATGTTTGGCCACTGAGACATTGGGACAGCATCGAGCTCCGGTTGGCACAGCGGGTCGCCAAATTAGCGTCTAAATTTAGCCACTCATCCATTGAATCAAGCTCAGCGGGCGTTGATATTGAATCAAAGCAGCTCCGCCATTAAATGGAATTATAGCGCTGAGCCAATAATCCCAGCTCCGCACCGCAGACCCACTGTCCGACTGTCCGACTGTCAGCAATTGCACGCACTTGAAGCCACGCCTGCAACATCGGGTGCCCCAAAAGCCTTGTCAACAACAAACGCTTGCTACACACAAAAAAAAAAGAAGAGTAAACGAGAGAAGATTTGTAGAAATAAGCCAAACAGAAGCTGCAAACTGTGGCAACTCTGCTAGCTGTAGGCGAGCAGTCAGGAGTTGGCAGCAAAAAGCACTCAAGCTGTCAGCCCAATCTCTGTGGAAGCAGAAGTCCTGGCCAGAACAATGTTTATGCAGCTGAAATGGGCGTGTGCGTGTGTGTGTCTGTGTGTGTGCGTGTGCGTGTGTGTGCTCGTTAGTTTCTCTCACTTTGTTTTTGTATCTTCCGTTTTGTCAGTTGCATCTATCCATGTCGAGTCGCACAGGACATGCTTTTTATATGTGTATATGTATACCCTGTAAATGGCAATTCAGATGAGAAATCACAACTATAGCTGAATCGACTCTCTTCATATCAAAAAGGACATCCCTAATGTTTTGCATACTCTTCGAGGGTATCTTCTAGCCCAGCCAATGCAGTGCAATGGAATTACAAAAGAAAGTGAAGTGAAAAACACATGCGATGGAAAAATCATCAACAGTTTCCTGGTCCGTGCATGGGGCTACAGTTCAGAGACTGGCCAATTAGCCTGCGGTTGTGGCTCAAGACTTTCGCCGGGCAGCCGAGGCGATTCCTGCTAATTAGAAACACCGTGCAGAAGATGACTGCATATGCAAATATATCTGCTTAAAGAGCGGCAGCCCACTCGCCTCTGCCATTGGCAGCCGAAAGTAATTTAGCTCGGGATGTGCCAAAGTTCCCAGCCAGCAAAATATGGCATTGTTTGCTTTAAAGCGCAGCGAACGAGCCGCAAAAGGGCGTGGCGTGGGCTGCAGTGGGCTGGGGTGAGGTGGCGACGGGGATGGACAGCAGATGCGTGTTCTATAAGAACATGAATGAGTGAATGAGCGAGCATAAAGTCGCGAGTGGCTGAAGAGGTGGCGTGTTCTGAAGAAGTCCCAACAAATCTACATACAGACATAAATAGCAGATATATATGTATGTATATGTATATGTATATGGATGAATGCATACAAGCACGCACACATAAGTCAGTTCGAGTAGATGCGTGCAGAGCACAAACAACAGCAAAACGCATCGCAATAATTATTCGCAAAACGAGAGGATGCAGCAGCAGCAGCAGCATCAGCAGCAGCAGCAGCAGCAGCAGCAGCAGCAGCAGCAGCAGCAGTTGCCGCAGCATGTTTCTTCTATCATATTTACAATTTGTGTGTCGCCAATGCACTCAGGCCAACCCCAGGCGGAACAAAAAAAGCTGCATCGTTGCAAAATGCAAATTGAGCTGGAACTGGGCCTGTAGCTGGGGCTGCTGCTGCTGCTGCTGCTGCTGCTGGTGCGGGGATGGGAGCAGGGGCAAGGCGGCAACCTGATAGCATCATGCGAGCGCGAACAAGTAATTAGAAAATATATTTAAGATGTTGCCTGCTACTGCGCTAACAGCCACGATTCCAACTTCGACTCCATCACCAACTGCAATTGCTTCGGCCTCGGATGATGATCATCATCATCATCATCATCATCATCGTCGTCAGCGTCGTGATATTTATGCTTATGCATTCCGAGGATGCGACGCTGAAACAACTGCAACTGCAACGGCAACTAAAGTGGCGGCAATGCCAAAGGCAACCCTCGGGGCAGCGCCCCTCGTCTTTTCAATTGAAATGCTGCACTTACACTCACACACTCAAACACTCACACTCACACTTGAGCACATTGCGACTTTAAGCATTTCAAAATTTCATTTATAACCAAATCGCGCACGCCATCAACGTGCTGCCGCTGCATACCCTGTCTGGGGGCCATGCGAGTCGCTTCACTTACAGCTGAAGAGAACATTTAACTGTTTATTTATTTAGAGGTAGGAAACAATAGAAAATTCTGGCTAAATTATAGAGCAAAGCTTCGGCTATGGGTGCATTCAGCATTTCTATATGTGTTTGTATTTTTGTAAATACGTGAAATTATGGTATTATTCAAGCAAATTCTAAGAATATTCACATAAGATGCCAACACTATCAATCTATCGAATATACTTTCTTAAATGAATGCCTTTAGTCTGGGATGTCTAGTTAAATGATATCAAAAGCATAACTAATAGCCTTCACTCAATTTAGGTGATCGATCGCTGTCATTGCCAGAGTAGCATCAATCACGAATCTTATTAATTTTGTTACTTTTTTTCATGCGATTTTTTATAATTTACTAAAAAATATAATGGTTCTAAGATGTTAAGTAAATCAAGATTTTATATAAATTAATTCGTAATACGTGTATATGTATCTTCTACCCATCAAAAATGGAAAATCAGAGTATAATGTTTTTGTGAAAATGTATGTACCAGACAGTCGTGGCAAACCCCATAAAGTATATTCATATATTTAATATAAGGTTACGAATTGAGTCCATTTTCCATATCTGTCCGTCCGTCCATCTCTCTGACCTTAAAAGCTATGTATAATAAATAGCTAAGGACTTGAAACTTTACATTTACATATATTAAGCTAACGAAATTTCTCGATAACTCATCCAATTTCTTTGTAATCGTCAATAATCGTTAATTGGATTTCATCTTTAAAGTCTAATTCGATAACTGTTTGAGCTAGAGATTACAAATTCACTGTGTTGGGCGTTGTGATTTACTGATATTGGCGCCTTTTCGCACCAAATTGGGAAAAAATAGTTGAGGTAGTAACTTGTGCTTTGTCAAATAAAACTATTTAAAATATCACATTCAAAATTGATAATTTCGTACATTTGCCTAACATTTTGAGTTTGAATTTAATGTTTGGCCAGATTTACAATTGCTTTAGTAACTTAGGAATCGTTGATCAACTATTCCATATCTATGGAATACACTTTGTAATCATTTAGGCCCACAAAAATGGCTCACCTCTATCATTTGGTCCCCATGAAGCCCCTGTAATAATATATACCCCAGATAGGTAAGTCCTCCTCTCTTTACATATATATGTATACATATACATATATATATATTTAATATGTATTTAAAAAATAAGATTCGTGTCACTGACTGAGCCAGCCGTGTGCGAGGGTATTTAGTGTGAGACGTGTCCGAGTTCGACTGCGAGTCTGAGGCGATGTTGCGATGTTGGAGATCTGCTTGCCGATAGAATCGCTCGTTAATTTACGAGTTAAATGAGACGCGCAATTGTCATGCTATAGACATTCGTAGATTGCGGGGGAGAGAGACGAGTCACAGAACGGGGGCTCAATGGCTAATTGGGGCTGGCAGCTTGCCGACTGCAGCAACAACAGCAGCAGAAGCAGGAGAAGCAGCAGCAGCAGCAGCAGTAAAGCCTTTGTACAGTTTTATAGTTGGCCATGCCACCCCTGTTGTCAGTCGCTTTCGCTTATTGTTGGGTGCATTGACTTGGACTACACTCGGCGTCAGGCGCATCTTTCTATCAAGCCGTTTATTCCTGTCATCATATCCCTGCGGCAACGCGACGTATGCGTGATGCATTGTCAACAAGTGCGGCAATGACAGCCCCGCTCCTCCGGCAGAGACAACAAAGAGCCAGCAGCAGCAGCTGCAGCTGGAGCTGGAGCAACGGGAGGAGCAAGTGGGGCTGGCTGCTGTTATGGCTCCTAGTTTCGAGGCATGTGGCCACATAAAGCGTAACTAGATGGCTGCATATTTGGTTGACTTAATGCCAAGATTCTTTAGCTGCGATAGCTGTAATGCTGTGTGCTCTATCTTCGCCCGCTGCTTTGTGCTGCCTTAGAAATCGCTGCCTCCACGGCAACCGACAGCAGTGCAATGTGTCTTTTTAGCACTTACTGCACCACCGCCGCCCACTCCCACGCCCACTCGGAGCTCTCATTGAGCCACTCAGCTGAAATATCAGCTCTCCCCTAGCTCCGCTATGGCTGTGTGTGTGTGTGTGTGTGTGTGCATAGACATAAGTAAGTTGTTTCCTTTATATTTTTATTTATACCCTATACATCTGGCGGCAGGGCGAAAAGGGCTTAGAGCAGCCGAACTAGGGTTTTGGGGAATGCAGGGTATGCGCTGTGGTGGCAAAAGCTGCATCAGTCGAGATGCTTTCCTATTTGCTGAAACTTTAATGAAAGTCAAAGCCATAAGCAGGACGAGTGCTCGAGTGCGCCATTCCCAATCTGCAGATACCCTCTAAACACCGAGACGAACAGAATTTATTGGTAATTTTCCAAATTCCTTTTATCGATTTCTATATATCGAATCAATTTCATCATCATCTTATCAGAGACTTCAGTTTTATTGGTGGAGCTAAGACTCTAACTTAGATTTCATGTGCTAGAGGAAGATTACTCTTTAGCCTAGTTTTCTATCGATGGACTTATAAATCTGCGTTTGACACCGATAGCAATATGAATATGGCAGTGTTAACGGAATAAAGGGCGTTGATATTAGCCGTCTAATACATACATTTACCCACACTACATATGAAACCAATTCTTCTTCTCCTTCTTCTTTACAAAACCTATTCAATATGCAAATTTAATAAATGAAATTATAATGAAATGATCGCTATAAATTGGTTGTAGGTGTAAGAGCAAAGCTATATTTCCAATACCCAGTATACCAATGGGTTAAGAGAATATCACATAGCATTTATTTTCATTATGGATCTCAATATCGAAGGAAGAGAGCTAATTACTTCGAGTCCAATGAAAGAGCCAAAGACTATATTTGTTTACTTGCAAATAAATTAGATATTCAGCATATTGAAAACATATGGGCAAAGTACCTTCAAGTCATGCACTCCCAATTAAAGACTTTGCTCATTCTATATTGTGCATATAAAAGCATTGCAATTTCCTCTCAAAGAATGTTCCATGGAACCAGTGAACGAGGGGCAAAGAGAAGAGAGGTTGCATAGAGAGAGAGTGAAAGATAAAAGGAATGGAATGGGCAAGCAGCTATGCTTATGCATCTATGCCCTAGCAGAACCTGTGAACATGTCAAAGTGTCGTTTTCATTTAGCCCGTATCTATGTATATGGAATGCTTTCACTTTTCGTAAGTAGGCTTTGGCTTTGGCTTTTGCTACTTGGCATTAGTCCTATATCAGTATTTGTCATTGAGTCGAAGTTTTATTGGAAAACTGAAAGAACAGAAATATCCGAATTTGTCGTACATCTGTACAAATTAGATCTTCAGGTAAGTTGCAATCGAATGAGCTGCACAGGCAATTAATCGATGGGTAACTCAGGCAAATTCAAAATGGAAGCTGTGGCTGACTTCTTGATGGGACTTTACCATCGCGCCAAAATGAATATCATGTGGCTGTTTTCCGATTGGCTTGGCAGGGATCAGCGTCTGCAAATGGAATCGGAACTATATAACATTCCATTCAACGAGCTCCGCGAGCTCGGCGAGGAGATGGAGTTCTACATGAATAATCCAGACGGAGCAATCTACTACCCAGATGAGCTAGCCTTTCGTGCAGCCAACCCGGAAAATCGATTGCCGGCTGGCGTAGACGCTTCTGGAGCCTAGTTACAAATGAGGGAGGAACGCAACTAACCCAACTGAACGATCGCTCGCACTGTTCCAATGGGCAGCAGACTTCAATAAACGAATATGTCCAATCAGCAACTTTCACTCGATTGTTGTGCTTTGTTGTTGCTGCTGTACTGGCTTTGTTGCTTGGCGGGTCTATTTTTAGATTGACCGAAATTGTAGCCACTTAACAACACTCTTAACAGCAACTGGCTATTGGTTGAACAACTGGCTCGTTGGTCTAGGGGTATGATTTCCGCTTAGGGTGCGGGAGGTCCCGGGTTCAAATCCCGGACGAGCCCAATTTCGATACGTTTTTAGTTCAACATTTTTTAGTTTTATTTAACATAAAAAACTGACTGAGCAAAAGCTTGAAAGCTCACACTCGACCAGTTAAGAGAAAGAAATGCTTTTATAACAAATTAAATCCATTTTCGTTGCTCCGTCAACGTCGTAATCAGAAGTGGGTATCTTGGAACATGCTCATGATTATACGTAAAATGTTTCTAATAGTGGCTTTGCGCTATATTAGTCATATGTTGGGGCTATATTTTAAGTGAAGTGATGAGTGGGTGATTGGATTACATATAAATACTTGTATATAAATGTGGATATATCTATGCATTTTTCTATCAAGTAATCTCAATAATATAGAGTAAACTTTATTACTATATATATGACATTTTACGAATCATTCATTGCTTTGCATTACGCTAAAGTCGTATGAACGGCTCAATGATAGCCCTTCAATTAACGTACTGGGCACAGTTATATATGTAGATTAGGCTGTTCATTAGTATATATACATATACACCGTATTCTACTCACATTTGTCAACAAAATGTGACTTCCCTCCAGCGAGATATTGAGAGGACAGCCTTAGATCATATCGAAGGAGTTGAAGTTGGATTATGCGTTCAGGTTCAAAGCACTTTCCGCATGATGAGGGCGAGGGTTGCGCAGTTTGTTTTGTGTTCTGGTCTTCTGGCATTTGACCGTTTGACACTTGGCTAGAAATTCGAATGGCACGGGACGAATGGATACGAAGTCTGTTGCTTGACGGGGGAGTCCTGGCCATGTTTCGTAATTATTTAAAAAGCAAACTACGCCCACACACACACTCACACACACACACACACACACAAATGCACATGCATACTTGTGCCTAGGCGCATTTATAATTGTGTGTGCTTTCTATTGTTTAAGCATCCTTGCGGCAGTGGCAGCAGCAGCAGCAGAAGCAGCAGCAGCAGCAGAAGCAGCAGCAGCAACAACAACAACAACAACAGCAGCAACAATGGCAACAACGCAGCAGGCGGTCGTTGGGGCAGCTTCCTTGACAACTTTGAAGGCTGTCGGCAGGAGTTGGAGACTGCG
The DNA here is from genome assembly GCF_054131105.1 of Drosophila navojoa. Lineage (NCBI taxonomy): Eukaryota > Metazoa > Arthropoda > Insecta > Diptera > Drosophilidae > Drosophila > Drosophila navojoa. The sequence goes on from NC_142895.1 coordinate 27,639,208, forward strand.
ATTCGGGCATGGGTCACCTGCAGCAGCAACATCGTCAACATCATCATCATTGCCATCTTCTTTATTTTGTGCACTTATGCGCCTTTACTTTGTGCATAATTTCTTAAGCAGAAGCAGAAGCAGGAGCAGCAGCAGCAGCAGCCCCAACGTGGGGCATGCGGGAGCAATGCACTGAGCTGGGCTGTAGGCTGTTGCCTGCCGCCGCCCGTTGGCCATTGGCCTTGCCTGCTTCTGATTTGCAAAGGTGGTATTGAATGAATGATCATTCGATACAATTCAGTTGCAGCATGTTGCACGAACAAATCACGGCGAACCGCCCTCAGCCACGGCGTGCTGCATGTATTTGAGTTTGCCCAACTCTCAGTGTTTGCCAGCTCTGCTTGGGGCAGCCACCCCCTGCTTAACCATTCGCTACTCGTTTCTCGCTTCTCCCTTCTCTCTCCTCTCTTCTCCCACCTCCCATCTCCTTTCTCCTTTCGCGCTTCTGCTTGTTTTCTTTTTTGCTGGCTGCTTGTCTATCTAGCTGTGCTTCTGCTTCTGTGTTCCATTAAGAGTAGCTCTTGGGCATGAATGTCATCATCAGGACAAGTGTTGCAGCGCGCTCACATGGGACAACAACAGCAACAACACAAACGGCAACAGCATTTACTGGGGTGAAAGTAAAAATTACACTTGCAACAGCAGCTGCAGCAGTGGCAGAATTTTTGCAAACGTCAAAGGCGAAAACGTTGACGTTTCTGATCCTGGAGCTGCAAATTGCGCTGCTCCAGCTCCAGCTCCAGTTTCAGCTCCAGCTCCAGCTCCAGCTCCAGCTCCAGCTCCAGCTCCGACTCCAGCTCCTATGCTGCTGCTGGGGTTGTGCCAGCGCATGAGTTCGTTAAACCTTCAAGCATCGAAGCTTTCATTTCTTGACAAAACCCTCAACCAGAACAAACTACAGCATGCCAGTGGGGCGCGAATCTCAGCACAGCAGCAGCAGCAGCGGGAGCAGCAGCAGCATCAGTGGCAACGGCTGCAGCAGCTCCAGAGCGTCAGGTCGGGCCAAGTCGCGATACTCACATCACAGATACGTACTTTGAAGCCGTACGCTGGGGCTGCACGAGTATTCAGCCGTTGCGCACTCCAAAAACTTAGCTGCTCGCACTCGGCCGCGCCCTCGCCTTCGCCCTCGCCCTCGCCAAGTCGATGACTGGAAAACGCCCAGAGTCAAGCATATTGCGTTAAATTTTAATTAAGCCAGCCACACGCACTTTTTACAAAAGCAGGTGGAACGAGACGGGATGCTGCGCCTTTGTTGGGGCATAAGCCTCTGGATGCGTGCTCTGTGCACTGATTCATTTCTCGTTTCCAGCCTATTATGATTATTATTTTTATTTCCTTTTTCTAAATTGCTTAATTTGTTCTCATTGTTCTCATCATCATTATTATAATTACAATAATTGTCATTATATTTATAGGCATTGTAAATGTGAATCCGGGATTTAATATTCTTGCTTAAATTTATGCAACAGACATTCTTGATCAGAACGACAAGATATATCGAAACGAGACTTAAATACATACATACATATGTACATGTATTTCCGTTCATCATTCGCACAATGTCTCCTTTTATATTATCGATAAGGCACTTCATTGGCTAATTAACGATAATAATCGATATTTTCATTTTTTGCTTGTAAGCACATCTGAACTAGCACAACATCTGTGAATTTCAAATATACTAAGCAAGTTCTGTGTAGAAATTGTCAAAATATTTTGAAAGATAGGGACTTGTGTTATTCATCGAAATATATTTATTATTAGTGTTTTTTCTTTGTTATTTTAATTTAATGAGGAAAGCGCCTAAAGAGCAAAACTCATTTAATAATTGGACATAACCACCATTTTGCTTATTCGTGTACAAGATGCGTCGAGGGATTAAAGCCGAAGCTCTGAGGGTTCAGTTTACATATATCCCAGTCAGGTCAGTTCAGACTACATATATCCCAGTCATACTTTTCAAATATAGTCGCTAAGTCGCCCTTATTTTATATAGACATCATGAGTTCATTAATACTTAATAGTTGGGCCTGCCAAATCGAAAGTAGATGGATAGAGATAGAGAATGTAAGTCCATGTATGTAACAGCTACTGCAGCGATGCAGATACCAGACACCAGAACAATAAAACAGCTGCTCCAGGGTGTATGGCTGTTATTGATATCCAAAAAGGCCCAAACTTCCTCTTGTATAAAACGAAAATGATTAAAGATCAGGTTAAATGATCAAGACAGTGTATTGGCACTGGGATCGTTAGGAAATGCCTATAATAATCGAATACGTCTAAAAAATTTCCATGCCCTGGACCAGCCAAATAGATAGCTATACATAGATAGATAGCCGATAGTATAGATTGAGTACGCAGGAGCCCAAACTACCATAGTGAATATCAATTTGCTTATTATATAGCTTAAGGCAGATTGCAAAAAAAACTTGAATAAAAAAATAATAAATATATAGCTTTTACGACCTGCCCGTTGATCGGCAGTGTATTCGGTTGGCTTGCAGCAACGGCCTCCATTGACGGCTTAGCGAAGTAATATCCCATTGATGAGCCGCGTGATATTGGCAGTTAGGGAAAATTGGCAAGCAAGGAAAGTGCACAACTATCATTTTCCTTTATATAGACAGCTGATTATGTAAGCACCACACCAGGCCACTTGGACTAGCCATAATTGAATTCCAGCTGAAGTAATGAGTGCTGCTAGGCAATGCTCAAAGAGCTGAGCCCTGTTGCCTCATGCTGGGAGTAGGTAGATGGCGCCCGGTGCTCAAGTTTCCCTTATGTATTGAGTACTTAAATGTAATTAATGTTTTTGATATCGCATAAAAGGTGTTATTATTTCCCATAAGATAAATCCAAGCTGACTTCCATAGTTCAATTCTTGAAATACTTCTGAATACCATTCAGAGGGACATCGTTCAATGTTTAGCTGGAATGCCTACTAAATGATCGTACACCATCAGATCTATATAGATCTAGCTAGTCAGTCAACTCAATCACCTGACGCAATTAGTTTCTCCCTTCATCCTAAACGCTATATCGATGATTTACGTATAGAGTTCATATAAAATTACTCGAATATCATATCGTGTACTCCAACGATTACGTTTGGATGGATCTTCAACTTGAGTCAGTTGAAAGTAAGTTGACTACATTGTGGCAGCTATTAAAGTATTTTTTGCAGGAAGAAGCTGGAGCCAAGGCGGCATTACAGTGCTGATGATCCATGTACTTTTATGTGTGTGTGTAAGAGCTGGGATGAGGAGGAGCGGAAGAAATCAGCTCGAGGGGCTGCTGGAACCAGATTGGCCACTCGCCGCCTGGCGAGGCCAGGCGTTGTGCTAATTGATTCTGCCGCTTAAGTTTACAAAGCGTAATTTTTATTGAAATGCGAGCAGGGTAGCAAGCGAGAGCGAGACCAAGTAAAAGAGAGAGAGAGAGAGAGGGAGAGAGGAGCATGCACAGCCACCAATTTGACCTCAATGTGTCCGCGTCTGTGTCGGCTTCAAGCGATGGTAATCGTCTGATGGACACCAGCACGGGAACTGCCATTGCCATTGCCACTGCCTGTGGCTCTGTCTCTGGCACGGCGGCTGCTGTGAGTGGCATTCGCGGTGTGTCCAGTCGGTTCGCTGCTCTGTTTTGATGTTCGGTGCATGTCGCAGCATTTGTAAATGATATGCGCCGCCGCGCCAAGTGACAGCGCTAATGGGCAGTGAGGCTTTGCTGCAACTGTCTCAGCGCCTGATGAGTTGCCCGGCCGCATTGCACGCTCAATCAGCTGTGCTCAATAAACTATGAAGCTGCCTGGCATTGTTTGAATGCCAGTTGCAGTTTGCAGTCACAGCGCTCACTGCTGCAAACGATCCTCCCGGCCAACAGAGCCAACAGAGCCAATACAGGCAACCACAGGCTGCAGCCTTCAGGCAGCGCTAAGTGCTCAAAGTGTGTCGTCGTCGTCGTCGTCATCCTCGCACGTCCCACAAGTTGTTTGTCGGTTGAATGCTGTTATGTGCTGGTATGCAGCGCTTAACACGCCAAGTCAATTAAATGTTGCTTCCGCAACTTGGCCAAGGAAAGTGTAGCAGCCGAGCCAATCGAACGCTGCACGGCCGCCGTATTGGACTGCGGCACATAACAATAACACGTTGTTTGCAGCCCATGTTTGATGTATCACACCCTCAAAGGCGCGGCCAGGGGGGCACTATGGGAACGTCGACGCACTCGGTTAAGTGTCGATGAAGTGTTTATGGCATAAACAGCAACAACAACAGCAACTGCAACAAAAGCGGGCAACGTTCCGAGAGTCTGTCTTGGACCTGCAAGCGGCTATCATATATGCTCAAAACTTTATGGCAAGCCATTGTTGCAGTTGTTGTTGCTGTTGCTGTTGCTGTTGCGGTTGGCATCGGCATCGGCATCGGCGTCGACATCCTAGTGTGGCATGCGTGCTATGTACCCCCGGCTGCAATGTGTATCTGCAAAAACATGTTTATGGCTTTTTACACTTAACACCAATGAGTCCCCAACACCACCAACAACAGCTTCGTGTGGGTTATCGTGGTCAAGTCAGTGGCGCAGACGACAACGCAGATGACGACGCTGCTCTGCCTGGTGAAAGTGAGCCGTCTTCTTGGCTGGCCAACTAACTCACTGCACATCCGAGCAGCTCCCCAAAATGGCAAAAGCCGCGCAACATGCTGCAGTGGCAATGAAGTTGTTGGTGTCGTGCCAGGGTCTGTCCCCCTGCCCGAGTAACTTGGTGAATAATCTGCCAAAAGCTACAAAATTTCTGCGAGGGTCAAGCCAAATAACTAGAAATCATTTCCATGATTTGGTAAACTGTTTTTCTTTTTAAGGGGTTTTGTTTGCAGTCAATTTGTAGTAGAGTAGAGTAGAGTAGAGTAGAGTAGAGTAGAGTAGAGTAGAGTAGAGTAGAGTAGAGTAGAGTAGAGTAGAGTAGAGTAGAGTAGAGTAGAGTAGAGTAGAGTAGCGTAGAGTAGAGTAGGTAGAGTAGAGTAGAGTAGAGTAGAGTAGAGTAGAGTAGAGTATAGAGTAGAGTAGAGTAGAGTAGAGTAGAGTAGAGTAGAGTAGAGTAGAGTAGAGTAGAGTAGAGTAGAGTAGAGTAGAGTAGAGAGAGTAGAGTAGAGTAGAGTAGAGTAGAGTAGAGTAGAGTAGGTAGAGTAGAGTAGGTAGAGTAGAGTAGAGTAGAGTAGAGTAGAGTAGAGTAGAGTAGAGTAGAGTAGAGTAGAGTAGAGTAGAGTAGAGTAGAGTAGAGTAGAGTAGAGTAGAGTAGAGTAGAGTAGAGTAGTAGAGTAGAGTAGAGTAGAGTAGAGTAGAGTAGAGTAGAGTAGAGAGTAGAGTAGAGTAGAGTAGAGTAGAGTAGAGTAGAGTAGAGTAGAGTAGAGTAGAGTAGAGTAGAGTAGAGTAGAGTAGAGTAGAGTAGAGTAGAGTAGAGTAGAGTAGAGTAGAGTAGAGTAGAGTAGAGTAGAGTAGAGTAGAGTAGAGTAGAGTAGAGTAGAGTAGAGTAGAGTAGAGTAGAGTAGAGTAGAGTAGAGTAGAGTAGAGTAGAGTAGTAGAGTAGAGTAGAGTAGAGTAGAGTAGAGTAGAGTAGAGTAGAGTAGAGTAGAGTAGAGTAGAGTAGAGTAGAGTAGAGTAGAGTAGAGTAGAGTAGAGTAGAGTAGAGTAGAGTAGAGTAGAGTAGAGTAGAGTAGAGTAGAGTAGAGTAGAGTAGAGTAGAGTAGAGTAGAGTAGAGTAGAGTAGAGTAGAGTAGAGTAGAGTAGAGCCTGCATTTATTAATAGACTATGAGGAAACTCCAACAACTCCTTTGGATCATACAATGTGCTCGTGTAGCAGTCCAGTTAATAGCAGTTTGTCATTGTTTCTCCTGCTTTTTGTCTTCTTCTATTACACACGACTTCATTGCCGCCAGCACCAACAGCAGCAGCAACAGAAGCAGCAGCAGCAACTGCAGCAGTCCGGCTGCAATTGAAAATGTCAGAAAATTCTGCACAAACGACAGCCAAGCTGTGGCGTCATTCTCGAGCCTATGCGGCAGTGTCAAGTCGTAGCCAGCAGCGATCATTAACCATAAAGCAGGGAGAAGTCGAGATTGGCGCGGGCTGCGTCGTCGAGGTGTTTAAGGCGGCAACAAAATTATGGTAATTGCATGGCAATTGTAAGGCGATTGCGCATACGACGCGTGGTGCGCCAGTGACAATGACAAAATGTTTGGGCAGCCAGCCTGCTTAACTGGTTAACTGGTTGAGTTGACCCATTGCCAAACGGCTAAGACAACCAGCCAATATCAGCTGCATTGCTTTCCCACTGTTGCTCTGGCTCCGGCTGCGGCTGTTGCTGTTGCCGTGGCAAGCGCTGTTGTTGCACAGGCTGGCTATATAAATTAGCAAACGCTAAGCGAGACAATTTCACTGCACATTATGGGCCAAATTATCAATGCCCATAAAGTATTTCCTCTTTGGCCGCAGGCAAACACAAGGGAAACACCAGGAAGAGAGTATCAAATCAACTGCAGGCAGATGCTGCACCAGCAAATACCCTATAGCTCAACCGTTCAGCCAATACTCCTGGGACATGCGAGCCTCGCACTATCAACTCGTATCGACTCAAGTCTCGGTGTCGCACACGTGAAATAAAATTAAGATATGTATCAAATTTATTGTTAAATAATAGTACTGGCCCGCCTGCAGTGTTTACAGGGTATAATAAGATGCACAAGCGCTGGGGAGGCGCGCAAAATGCGTTCATCACGTTTCTGGCCGTTTAGTACGAAATAAATTTAAAGCCAGTTTGAGGCAGACGTTGCCAAAGACCGCGATGGGCACAAACGCTTAAATAATAAAGAACGAGCTGCGCCGGTGTAGCAGCCAGACGCCCACAAAATGCTAACAAGTAACGAGGGGAACACATAGTGTGACAGAGACGGAGGCAGAGCAAGTGAGGGATGGAGGGAGGGAGGTAGGTGGAGAGAACGAGCCATGTGAGCAAACGCATTCGAGGGCCCAAGTATTCGGAACTGGACCTCGAATCAGCGAGGTGGAGGTGAAGACTTTGGCCGCATGTTGCCATCTTGCCATGTTGCTCTGTTGCAGTTGCATTGCGGCTCTGGCTAAATAAAATCCGTTATAAATAAATGCACGTATTGCCATTACATTTCATTGTCTGGCAGCCGCAGAGATCCACCACTCTCTCTCTCTCTCTCTCACTTTCTGTCTCTGCTTTGGCATCGCTAACACAAAACGCCAGCGGTCACCACAGCCAACTTGGGATTGGGGCTAGAACTGAGACAGAGACAGAGCCTCAAAGTGAGACGGAGCCTGCGACTGGTGCCTTGTACCTGGTACGTAGAGCTTTTGGCATCCTGCTGCCTAAATGGCGTTAAATAAGGCGTTGATGATCATTATCAGTGGAACGACTCGCTGCAACTGAGACGCTGTTCGCGTCCACCGTGTCCACATCCCAGTCGACATCAACATTTGAGCGTCCGCAACGAGCGCGTCTGTAATCCAATAGCCCCATCACGTCGTCATCGACGCCGCCGTCGTCGTCGTCGTCGTCGTCCTCATCGTCGCCGCTGCGAGGTGTTAAATTTACCAGGCGCTAATGAAGTCGGCCCCGGCGTTCACAATTCAAATCGCAGCAAACCAAAAAGTTGCCATACGAAAAAATTAAGTAACATTTTTTTTTTTGTTTTTTTGGTTTTTGCTTTCGCCAGATATCATCCTCACGAATTAATATTTGCAATGGAGCGCTTCCCCGCGCAGCAGCGGACGACGCGCCGCGACGTGGCACACACAGAACAATCCGCGCCAGCATCTCTCGCTTTGAGTCTAATGAATGCCTCCAGCGCCTCCTCGTATTGCCGGCTGCTTCATTCGCTTCGATATTGGGCAACGCCTACCCAAAACTCATTTATAATTTTACGTGAATCGCCCCAGCCCCCATCCATAGTGGCAAATGTTGTGGTCGCATCCTCCATCCGTGCCATGTGCTTGGCTTCGATCTTTCCCAGTTCTCAGTTCCCAGTTGCCAGTCGTCAGTTGGCAGTTGGCTCTGCCAAGTTCACGATCGTGCTGCACGTTTTGCGGCATTATTTACGGGCACAGAGCCACAGCCCCCCTCCAGCCCCTGCAGCAGCAGCAGCAGCAGCTGCCTGCCCTCGTCTCTGTCTCTGCCTCTAAATGGCAGCCCAAGTGGCTCTGGTGCCCACTAACAAGTTACCGATTGGTTGCTGCCTGCTGCCTGCTGACTGCTGCCTGTTGCAGGCCCCGCCCTGCTGCCCCCTTGCCGCATTCCTGTTGCACATTCACTCCTTTGCCAATAATCATAATAATTTACGACCACCCAACAGCGATTGGGGGCAGCGCTCGGATGTGGAAGCTGACAGCATTTTGTAAGCATTTTGTATTGTTTTATAACACTGTTGTTCCTGTTCTTGTTCCTATTGTTGTTGTTGTTGTTGTTGTTGGCACAAGTGTTCCGCTCCGTGCAGTTGAGCGTGCGTGAGCCAGTCCCACTCACGCGCTCGAGCCTGGCCAAAAAACTAAAAGCAAACTTCAGTTCGTCTAGACACGTTGCATATTGAGAGTTTTCCGGCTAGAAGTTTTTGCCAGTTTTGTTTTTTTATTTTTGATTTATCCATAGTCTGTTTACAATAGAAGTGCAATAATATACCCTGTATATTTAGTCAACCACTTGTAAGGGTATTATAGAACGTTCCCATTTATAAAGTACCTAGCTCTATTTCAGATTTCAGTTCAAAGCGATGATGTCATTAATAATCAAATATTGCATTAGAAAATAAGACACGAGAAATATTTTCTTTAATTTTAAATTGTAATCCCAAAAAAGTCCTTTCAGCTATCTATCCATTGTGACCATATTTGACACCGAACGGAACCCATCGATGACCCAGGAATAGAAACATGGAACGCCTACTGATAAGCTATGCCAAGATCTCAGTCGATTCAATCCGCTGGCCATTCCAATAAAGAGGGTATATGCCAGTCAAGCTGAAACCCAACTAGGGCATTCGCACTTGTGGTTTATGGAAATGTTTATGTTTTGTTGTGGAATAAATCGCTTCATTGGCTCCGCAATCGTCTATGTTGTTAACGTTTAATGGTCTATTAACTACTTTAAAAAACAAAAAAACAAAAAACAACAAAAACTTGCAATATCATAACATACATACACAACATTTTTCCTCTTTTTTCCATAATAAATTAAATTATGAAATCCCTTTGGGATGGTTCGATTGGCCGTTTAATTGTTTTTGTTTTAACATTTTGTTTATTGTTTGGTCTTTGGCTTTATTTCTGAATAAATATTTCGATATGCATGGGTTTTCACTGGATTATGCAATAGTAAATATATAGTCAGGAAGTAGACGATTAGATACCCTAGCGATCGGGGAACATAGAAGTAACGCGATGTCTGTCTGTGATGTCTTGGGGGAATAAAGTCAACAGGCAATCGTAAAGCTTGATTAGTAATTAGGGCCTTAATTTTTTATGTTTATGTAAAATAGTGGACTAATATTCTAAAAAAGATGTTCCTCATGGTCCCTTTGTATATCACAGAGAAGTCATCGTGAATTCAAAAATCGAGTTGGTGGGTAGTTTAATCTAGAATGTCAAATCAGAGTGTGGAGCAAAGTTGCTTGAACTTAATCTATTTTGATTGTGCTATTTACTTTTTTTTTAAATTTATTTTTACTAAATTCGATGCTCGCATCAATTAAATTCCCAACGTACTTTACTCATCTAGTCTTTTATCATATCAGCAGAGTTTCTATCCAATCAATATATCGTTGAATGTCCCCATCACAAATCAGTCATTCTTCAGTTCATATCAAACATTCATTATTATAAAATTAATAACTTTACTCCACAAATACAGTATATATATATATATATATATATATATATATATATATATATATATAAGATATAGTATATAGTATATATATAGCAGATAATCTTGCATAGATATTCCGAAATCTTTATTAGTATAAATCTACTCTCTAATTTTAATATTGATAAATTATTCACTACTTGAAAGAACTATAACAAAATGATTCTCATTCGATACTTCTTGAACCAAACCTTACTGAACAATGTTAAGTTTCGGCTTCAACTATTGATGGTTCGAGAATTTACACAATTCGTATATATATATATATTGTATATATGAAGAATGCTCTCTCATATTCACAAAACAATTATGCCTTTTTGGGCATTTTACGAGCGAGCAGGGTACAGCGAGCCGGTTTCATCCGTATATACTACATATAGTACTCCTTCTCTCGGCACACGGGCATGAAAAAGAAAACCGCAAAATTAATTTCAATTTGTAATTGTCTGCGGTCGAGACTAACCAGGGTAGGCAACAGCCTTTGGAGACAGTGGCTCGCTCGGCAGTGGAACACTGTGGCAGCAAGGTGCTTTTGATTTGCCCACAACTTGCGGCTCATCTTTATGCCGTAATTAAAACCAGGGGCGTCTTTATTGAATTAGCTGATGGATCACTGGAGAGCCGATGAAGGATGAAGCTGCACAGCTGAGAGATATTTGAAACCTATTTGAATATACTTGAAATAATTAAACGGAAAGCAGAAACGATTTAAGACCTTAACTAAATATGCTCAAGTGACGTACATTTGCGCCTAAAGGCTTCGACTTCGAAAAAAGGGGCGTGACAACTGATCAACAACAACGACTGGGCGGGCAATGTCGTCGCGATTCGCTCCGCAGCAGAATTCATTTCAAATGCAACATTATGGAGCAGTCATTGAACTGTCAAAGGAACCGAAAGCCGCCAGCTTGTTTTGTTGCCAAAAGAGTTAAAAGGCTCGACCGGCAAAAACTACAGCCGAATTGTGTTTACTTGTGCGTGTGTATGTGTGTGTGTGTGTGTGTGTGTGTGGTTGTGGGTGAACTTTTGTCGGACATACAATGAATTTTACATTTTAAAGTATGAAATCCGCCGGGAACTTAAAATAAAAGACCAAAAATCCCAAAAATTTACTGCACATATATTATATTACATAGAGGGAGAAGACAATCTGTCTTCTTCTTCTTCTTCTTCATCCAAGCATATACATATTATATATGTATGTATAAGGACAATGACAATAAGGACAGCAAGGCAGTAATAAGGTAACAGAAATAAATAATCATCAATAATATCGTTTATGATAATGAGATTTACTTAATCTAACAGAATGTAGATAGAATGTAAGCTCAAAATATGTATAAAGTCTATAACTTTGTATTCTTAGAATCTTCAAATTAAAAAAAAAAGGAAATGGACTTGCTATTTAGAATCCCTAATTCCCACAGATCCAACTATTCTATTATAAATGACTTATTTACAGGAGTGGCACATTAAAAATACCCTGTAAATTTCTCCTTAGCACTGGTCAGCAATGATATATCCACATCCACTATAGCAACTCCAGCATCGACAATTCTGCTGTTAGAAACAGAATATGTAAGTAATCATATACTGCTGATATTCTCATGTACCACAATTTCTAAGCCTGTAAGTGTATCAAATTAGAAAAAATTTATCCTCCCATACAAGCTGTGCTTTCTTTAATAATAAAGAGAGGAAACTTATTTTGCCGTGGAATAGTATAATGAAGTCATTTCAACCCAATCGCAATACGTTTACTTGTTTATTGACGACATTTAGCAATAAAAAACTAAAAATTGTAATATTTTCAATCAAATGGCTATAATAGTATGCAAATGATTTGATCCATAAACTGATCTTGAGTTCGCAGCCCTGGTTCATAAAGAGTTACGTACTTACCTACACATGCTTGAAGACGCTTATGCAATTGAATGTGTTGATGTGTGTGTATGTGTGTGTGTGTGTGTGTGTGTGTGTGTGTGTGTGTGTGTGTGTGTGTGGGCTATGCAAACGGAAAGTGTTGACCAACAGGCCGATGATCATGAGGACAACGAGGACTCTGGCCAAAGGCGTCACGCGTAACAAACAGATAACAATAACAACATGACGAGAGAAAGCAAATAAAATACGAGCTGCGAGCTCGCAAAGAGAAAAGAAATAAAGAAGTGGAAGGGGCGATTACATAAATTCATTAAAATGGTTGCAAAATGGAAGTCAGGCAAACAGCAGCCGCAACGTCAGGGTGGCAGGGTGTAGGAGCCAGACGGCAGGAGGCGAAAGGCGGAAGGCGGGCGGCAGGCGGCAGGAGTCAACAGTCGATACGGACTGTGACATGGTAGCACAGCAGATAGACAGGACAGCTAGAGGCAAAGGCTAAAGCAAGCAGTAGAGGGCAAATACTCGAGGCTCTATATATAGCTTGGTCAAACGTTGCCATATGCCAGATGTCAGTTGTCAGCCCGGGACAAGGATGAACGGCAACGGCAACGGCGACGGCGACGCCAATAGCATTGACTGCGCACGCACACACAAACCGAATACAGTGTACGTTCATACCCTGTACGCAGCCGAAGGCGGGCCATATTGCACTCTAACCAGTTAAAAGTAGGTGACTGACTGATATGCCCTGTGTGATTAGATAAATAATATAGCTTACACTCCATAGCTTTTAATAAATTTGTATTTTGTATATATTTAAATCTATATATAAACCAATATAATATCAATTAAAGCTCTCATGTCATATCCTGAATTTAATTTTAATTAATATATTTTTGAGACTGTATTTATTTGCCTTTTTATCTTGGTTTCTATGAACTAGGAACAAACATCATCTCGAAACTATATACAGGGTATCTGTAGGTCGCGCACGCTTGACTGGAGCACTCTTACTTGTTTTTACTACAAAGCTTGATCAAGCACACACATTGGACGTGCAACATGCACCATGTATGTCTCTCCTCCTCTGTGCGTGTGTGCGTGTGTCTGGGTGTGTGTGAGTGTGTGTATAAATCTGCGTACGTGGCGGCATTCGGGCAGAAGATTGCTTAGCCAGTCATCGTCATTCAGAAGGCAGTCACACAATGGTCAGCCCGAGATTGAGGCTGTTTGCTCCTGCTGCTGCTGCTGCTGCTGCTGCTGCTGCTGCTAGTGATGGCTGACGATAATGTTGCATGACAATGCCAGCTAGGTCTAATGCCTGCAACAGCAACAGTGAAAGAAACGGCAGCGGCCCCAACAATACAACGCTGAGAATGACAGACAGAGAAGTTCACAAGTTCAAACGCAGACGCAACGGCTTGGACGTGGACCAAATTGCTATGCCATGCCCAAAGCCCACTACCAATACCAGCCGCAGTCACAGCCACAGCCACAGCCACAAATACAGTTCCAACTCCGATTCCGACTCGGACTCCAACTCCAGCTCCAACTGCAACTTCGACTTCAATTCCAGCTTCAGCTGCAGTCGCCTCCGTTTCAAATGTTGCGTATAAAATGCGCATAAATAAAATGCTTGGTAGCAGGCGATTGGGCAATGCCAGCGCGCAAAATATGCAACGGACGTGGCAAAAAGCATTGAAAACGAGCCACATCACTAAACGGTACTTTTTTCGAAAGCAAAAAGCAAAAGCCAGAAAGCCAGAAAGCTAAAGACTGCACCTCATAATATATGTATACACGACCCCTCGCCATCCCAGCGCATCCCTTTTCAGGATTGCACGCTGCGCATGCGTGTCGGAGCTTAAATGCCTTTGGCATACGCCAAGTGCGAGTCGCGTCTCTGTCTATCTGCCTCTGTCTGTCCATCTGTCCGTTTGTCTGTCTGTCTGTCTGTCTCTGTCTGTCTGTCTCTGTCTCTGTCTGTCTGTCAGTCTGCCTGTACCTGATGAGCTACAGTGACGTCTTCCGTTAGCATAGCAAAGAGCATCGCAGCTATGTCGTTACACTCGAGTGCAGCATGCATCATCAGCGCAAGTTCGGACCACAAAGCTATTCTGGCTTTACGCATTCTACATAATGTTATGGAAATGCCATTGAAAGTAGAGGGATATAAGCTAAACTTATTTGCTATTGCAATATTTTCTCAATTTCTCAAGTGAAAAGTGAAAACCTTCTTAAGAAAGAGTAAATGGGATTATCTCAGCACATTTTGAGAATCGAATAGAACAGCTGTGCACTTTCATAATAATATAAAATGTAAAGTGAACTAGTTCCAATCATCCATTCTTTTTTCCTAATGACTTCAGAGCAGGTTTATCTCCATATTTCTTAGAGTTCTGAGTTCGAGTCTTCAGCTGAGTATCGTCAGCTGCCGAAACACTTTGTGTCTTTGTTGTCCCCAGTTCGCGGCTTGCAGCATTAACTATTGACGCTTTGTAGCTGTATAATAAGTCCGTTGAAGTGCAGCTTGCTGTGCCTCGCGGATATCTGCTGAGAGTTTCGAGCTTGGCAGAGTCTTGAGTGGCATCGCATGTGGCAAATGCATTAATTAAACAGACTTCGTGGCAATATGGTAGGAATACATACACACATACATACATACATAGCAAAGCTTGCAACGCTTATGTTGGCATTATCTTTATTGTCAACATTATTAACCTCATCATCGTCATCATCGTCATTGTCATCATTGCCATTGCCATCATGATGATTGTGAGTGAGTGCAGCAGCATTTGAAATGAAGCCATTCCTGATGGCAATAATAATTTAGTCAGCCAGGCGACATCGTCAACGCAATTTGATGTTGATAATTTCATTAATTAAAACGCGCACATCAATTGACACCAGCAACAACAGCAACAACAGCAACAGCAGAAGCAGCAACAGCATCAACATAAACAAACGACTCGAATCTGTTTTGAAGTGTTGGAAATTGAGCGACGAATTGAAGTCCCATGGAGTATCCATACGAGTTTTACGGACTCGACTTGTCTCGACTTGAATTAAGTAACTTATTCGACTGACTGCTGCTGTTCCTGCTGCTGCTGCTGCTGCTGCTGTCAATAAGCCGACTGCCAACAATAAAGCACCATTAAAATGCTGATGAAGTGGAAATGCAATCTGCCAGCCGCGCCTGTACGCCTCCTTGGCAAATGTGGCGGGAAGTTTTTATGGCGGAAATACGAGTAGTTGATTAATTTTGCATCCCCGGACCCGGACCCCGACTCCGGCAACCAGGCCGCCAGCTAAACTCTTAAAAGTTATTAGCCTGGCTGCCAGGCCGGGATTAGATTGCCAGACGACCCTCTAAAGTGCCAACAACAACAACAACTACAACAGCAACAACAATGTTGTTACACAGCTCGTTTGGCATTAACAGAATTTGCAAATTGCCGGAGATGTTCCCATTGCTGTTAGCCCATTTAATGGGCTCCATGGCCAATTACAAATTGATAATGCGATAGCAGCCATGACATAATCAGCCAGCTGACCCACAAACCCCATGCAAGCAACCTGGGATCGCACACGAAGCGCCACAGCAAGCGGATCTGACAATGCAAAGTGCAGCACTTGTAGAGCAATTAAAATCAAAGTTCCCTATTGGGAACTATTAGCCAACTACAAAATATATCCCAGTTGAATGCATAGGAAAAGAACAGAGCCCGATCCATCAGAATACCGTCAAATTTACTTTATAATATCCAACTAGCTCAGCATAGAGGATTGTACTCCATGGATATAGAGATAAATATAGTTATAAATGCATCATAATTTCACACATCTCAGCAGCCAGACAAACTGAGTCATACCTCATGCCATACACATACAACATATACAACTCATATACCCTCCCACGCAGGCCACATGTCCAGGGTACACGGAAAAGGAAAACATACTTGCAGTCGACAGCGGGACATGCAGCAATAAAAAGCCATAGAATTTAACAATTGTGAAAAGTCAAGAAACTACAGCAAAGAGCGACAAAAAACTTTTATTGCCGTTGTCCGATGCCCGGGGTCCGGGGTCCAGGGTCCGGAGACTGAGGCTGGAGGCACCGCGGCTAGCGGCGAATTAAGAGAGAAAGGTGGATACATTCCTTGACAGCTTACCCCTCCGCAAAGGAAGTGCAACAAGCAAACTTTTGTTGCACACACAAGTGGCACAAAGGAAGGCCACAGGCATGGCTGGGCAAGTACAACATTCAAGCCGCTGCATATCCTCCGATTGCAGAGCCACAAAAAGGTGAAACCGTTTACGGGCTTATTAAGGCAGCGATAGGGGATCGCCTGGGGCCAGCAGAGGAAGTTTATAAGTGAATAGGGCACCATACCATTAGCAAGCCGACCAGAACTCAACCGTTTATTTCCAAAGGGCGACTCCTCTCGTACAATTTCGCCGCCAAGGACTACGGCTGGGTGAGTAAGCAAACCTGTGTATAATGGAATTACCCAATGATTTTTGTACATAGGGCCTGCAATTATTTAAGTGAGTTCAACATAAACTATACACATTCTTCTTAAAACCAAAAAATGGCAAATTACGGAGCAAAAGTTGTTCCTAAATAGTGTCCCTGCACCTGCAAGTTCCTTCCCCTTCATCTTTTGCATTATGATTTATTAAATTAAGTTCAGGTGAAAGTGATACTCCAAACTAGGTCTAACCACATTTAGCTGATCTATCTAAACATCTCAAATTATCATTTAAATAGCCAGAGAGATGACCAATCAATGCCTAATAAGGCCAGTTTAACCAATCTATTTCTGTTTTAGCATATATATCTATCTGTGCATCCATCTATCTATTCATAGTATGAAACTAAAATAACGCAAACAATTGCCGAAAAAAATATATTTTTTACTTGGACTTTGAACCATTACTTGAGTAAAACTAAAGAGATTTCCGATCTGTATTAAATAAATACATATTTAACAAATTTAATAAGTACAGAGACTATGCAATTTTAACATTTTGCTTAGATTTCCGATTACCCCAACTCATTCTTATAGGATCTACTCTGAACATTTTTTGAAGTTACTGTACGTAGACTCCAGACCATGACCTTTTTCAATGGATTCGGCTCATAAAAACCTTTTTCAATAATTAATTTCCCCTAGTAGAGTGCTTGGAGCAGAAACTCTTAGTAGGGCTCATAATCTTTCCTGGTCGCGCATTCCTCACTATGGCACTCTTATGGCACTTATACCATTTAGCTGTAAACTATAAATCCCAATATCTTCTAGCAGCTTGGGCCGCGTGAATTAAAGAATTCCCTATGTATGTGCAACTGATTAAACAGTCTTAGGAGCTCAGCTTCACCCGAATGCATGTTCCATACTGGGCAACAGGAAATTCATGCTCCTAATGTCACATGCAAATGACGTTTGGCTGCACCGGCTAATGGGCATTTGGCAAATGCATAAAAGGAGGAATTTAATTTAAGACTACATTAAACTCACCAGAAATTAATAAAGCTCCTCCGGCCCACAGCGAAGGCAAATTAGACGCTGTGGGAGTTCCAGGTGCCCGGCCGTCTATAGACTATATCCAAAGCAATTAAAATGCGTAATTAAATTGAATGCATTTAGGGATGTCAGCCGATCTCTCCAGGGTATTAAAAACTCGGCCTCTGCTGTGGCTGCCGTTGCATTTGATATTTTGACAGTTTGGCATTTGTTGTTCGTGTCGCAATTGTTGTCGATCCGCTGCCGAATGCTTGCCGTGTCACTGCTCAGCTCCCAGCGGACTTTAGTTTGATTCCGAGTTTACAATTTATGTGATTAGTTTTTTTTCCTTCTATTTTTTGCCGTTTTTCGTTTTTTAATGCGCTACTTTTACATAAGATTATTCTTCCTCTCTCTTTCTCTCTCTCACTTACTATTTATATGGCACTTGAAAAATTTTTGAATAACTTTTTTGTATTGTTGCTTAAATTATTTGGCAGGTATTGTCTTTTCAGTATATAAATTATGGCTTCATTCGTTTATATGATCTGTAAGAACGGAAAATACAAAAATTATTATATAATTATTATTATTAATTATATTTTAGTATTTTATAAAAATTATTAAATATATTATATTGTAAATAAAGTCTGTAATGATGCACAAGCATATATGTATATTAGCTAAGTAGATGAAACCTAGAAATCATATTTAATTTGCAATAGGAATCTGGAGCATATTTATTATAATAATTGAAGGTCTAAAAATTATCCCTTAATCTTGGGTCTCCGCCCGTATGCCTGTCTGTCCCTCCTTAGATATATATATTATAAGAGCTAGTCACTCAAGTAGTTAGTAGGATAGAGTCAGCTAATTAGATCATTGAGCTCATTCAACATATCTCGTAAAAATTTCCCCCTACCCTATTTAACTGAAAAGCTACTCATCAGGATTTTCAGGGTATCTGCCAGTTAGGTCACAGTTTACTTTTCATATCCAATAGATAAAACAGCTTTGCTTACATGGATTCTTAAGCTGTGTCGATAGCCACGTTGCTGGTAACACCGTCTTCTGATCAGAAGTCGATTCTGAATATCTATATTGATGTGGCAAACGTAAACGAAAAATGCAATTTGGTTGCCGCAGCGGCGGCGCTGATTGGCCACAAGTTGAGGCACTTAAGGGCCACTTAGGCGCATGCATTAGCTAAGTTACGCCCACCGATCGGCGCAGGACCAGTCGGCTTTTAACTAATCAACATTGTAATTTTTCTTAGCGCAAACTTTACGGCTACAAAATTGCAGCAGCAGCAGGAGCGGCAGGAGCAGCAGCAAACGGCTACGGCTCGAGTAAGAGAGTCTGCGATTCAGAGGAACTTTTATTACGGCAAGGCTGTGAGGATATGGCTAAGCATGAGGACCCAAGTGCCAAGTGGCTGTGCGTGTGCCTCTGCCTCCGCCCTGTACCACTGCCTATGGCCGCGTGGGGGAGGCGGCGCAGCTGAGCCAAGCGCACTTCAACGCCGAGCAGCTGAAATAAAAAGCGGCAGAAATAACTATGTTGAAATCACTTAGCTTACAAAATGCAATAATATGCACAACCTCGAAGTCGACGTCGACGTCGACATCCAATGCAAATGCAACATTAGTAAATTTTACTGCTTTGTTGCGGCTCTTGTTGTAGTTGCTCTGTTCTTGTTGTTGCTGATGCCAAGCCAGAGCCAAAGGGCATCTATATGCATGGAAATGCGGAGACCGAAGGAGCTGAGCTGCAACGGCTTCACGACTATCCGCATAGCCTGCACTGCAATTGCGAAACAGTTATAAAACTGTATTTGTGCCAATGCTCCAATAGAGAAACTCATAGAGACAATCTGATAAGAATCGCAGTTGGACAACTGCGGCTGAAACCAATTTATAATTTAAGAATATGTCAAAAACTCATTTACCGCGTTTGCTGGCACAAGCTCTGTTGTGCTGACTACCCTCTCTGCTATTTGCATAACAGGGTATCACACAGACTGCCTGAGCAGAAGTAGCGGAAATACAAAGCCATAGTTAATGTAAAAGCCAAAGCGGATTGCTATTGCATGAGAGCGTTTTGTGCGCTTTGCCAGCGCGTTTCAAGCTTCATTGAGCCCCCCATATTACGGGGCGCTCAAGCCCCAGATGGGGCTAGGCACACACACACACACACGGGCTAAGGCGAATTGTGTTGTACAAAACATAACGAATTGGCTACTCCAACTGTTAATTAAGCATTATAAACAAGGCTCCCAACGAACGTACGGAGGACTCTGGCATTTACCTTGAGCCAAGAAATTTAATAGAAGCTCATTTTGAATGTTTAATATTTAGTGTAACCAAATATATTTAAGTTTATATACATGATATAATGCAGTGTAAAGAACAGGCCTTCTAGGTTCAGATCTATTATACAATATATATAAGTAGATATTTATATAGCACAGCTTAACATTTTTAAATGAATTTATATATTCTTAATAGACCTAGGAAGTGCGGAGAGCAGCTCCTCTAGAGTCAAGCCTAGGCAATCGCATAGTCTCAAGATCCACAGTTGGATGATAACAAGTATTTACGGTAGAGCATCTAGCTGGCGACTGTTGTAACAGCCGATGGCTACTGGGAATGCAATGTGGCGCATGCATGTGCACTTACACACATGCATTTTGGCCCTAAGGTGCCCCACGGTGCCTGTAAAGTGCGGTGTTGTACGTAACTCGGTTGGGGCCTTCTGCCGGGCTGCCCGTGTGTGGAGAAGTCAAATGCGCTTATAACACTACAAATGCACGGCCAGAGACAAAATACCGATGACAGCGACGCCAGGTAAATTCCTGCATTCGACTTGTTAGATACTCCTATTATATATATACTTTTTTCTTCTTATAATTGTTGTTGTTGTTGTAGTTAGTTTAGTGTCGTTTGGAACGGCAAATCGTGTGAGTCGCACAGGCTGGCGACTAATTGGTTTATTTATGGCCGGCCTGTATGTTGGCGCTGTTCGAGCCAAAAGTCGCGACCGCGCTGCAAAGCTGCCTGCATCGCTGCGTCGCTGCATCGCTACGTCGCTGTCATTGCTGTCATCGCTGTCATCGCTGCCATCGCCTAGCCGCCAGTGACCTATGGCTGCTTTTCGGCCATAATTGCTGCTGGCAAGCTAATTAGAAGATAGTGAGCTCGGCACATATGTACATAAGCCGGCCAATATTTGCCAGCAACACGAGTCAACAATCAATTATGTTGTCTGGCCAAAAAGCCAGCCGTCCCTTTGACCCGGCCCGCCCAGCTTCGCTTGGGCCGCAATTCCAATTGGGCCTTCGTCCTTCTTCCTTCTTCGCAGCAGCAGCAGCAGCATCAACAATTGATTAGTTATTTAAAAACTCCATTTGAACATGCTCATTTGCATGGCAAGGGCGCGCGACGCAGGGCAGGATGTGCCGAATGGGCTGACTAACTCATTTCTCATTTTCCCATTAACTTGGACAAATACCATGTCATCATCAAACAAGCCATGGCAAAGCCGCTCTTGAAGCCCTTGCTGAAAATGTATTTAGTCGAACAAAAAAAAAAAAAAACAAATTTAAAAATAAATATATATATATATATATGTATGTATGTGTGTGTGTGTGTGTGTGTGTTTGTGCCAGACGCAGAAGCCGGAGAAAATTTCACTCAACTTAGCTACATTTTGTAGCGCGGAAATTAATTTTCGCTCAAGGAGACGAAGCGACGGCTCCGATGGCGTTGCCTCTCGCTTGCCTTTGGTCAAGTGCAAAGGGTTTTCATATTGTTCCCCAGCTGGACAGATCGCTGTGCCGTTGATGGATGCAATTAGCGTGCCCTGCTTGCCCGTTGGCCAGAGAGCGCCAGTAGCAGGCAGCAGCATTTTCGGCGCCTGCCAAGCGCCCATAAAGCGGCTGCCCAACGACAATGACCTGTGCAGGCGCGGAACGGCGGCAATTGGCAATTGTGGCGCAGCTTATTAGCCCGACAGCAATTACCAGACATCGAGAATGCGCCCCAATGGCCGGCCGAATACACATGGTTTCGCGCAGCTCGTCAAACGGGAACTGATAACAAATTTTGCTGATATAGCTTGAAGGGAACTCGTCTTACAACTCGAATTCTGCTGTTTAAAAATACCTAAAGAAACATTGATTAATAGCCAGTACATGTACGAACATTTGGCTTGAAATCAACTCTTTCCTAAAAAAGTATGCAATCAAAATGCGAAACATCAAGACTCCCTTCGGTTTCTGAGAGAAAGGCTAGCAAAAGTATGGAATTATGTGGAATTTCCATGAGTATCGTCTACTCATCCGCTTTTAATACTGCTACTGAATATACATACATACATGTATACTCAATCCATATATGCTATAATACCTAAATACTTATAATTACCAACCAGTGATTATTAACAGGCGCCCTTCGGTTTGTGAGAATCGCATAGGAAGGTGGTAGATGAAGCATAGATATGAACGCCGTCTTCTCATCAGCTTTTAACGCTGATAAATAAATAACTCGATTATCATTGATTAGAAAATATATATCCCATATTTGCTAGAGTTGCTAAGCCCCGGAATTTACGAAACCCTATCTACTATAAATTAAGCGAGTCCCATCTCCTTTCACAATTTCAATGCGCGCCTATCGAATATTTTATTACACAGCCGCAGTGTTATATTTAACAGGGCCTAACAGGGTATCAGTTCGTCAGGCTTGCCTATTAGTTGATTACTATTTGCTTTTATTTGTGATTTGTTAGCTAGTCAGGCCCTAAGTGGGACCCATGGAAGCGGCAACGGGAGGCGGCAGCAAACAGCTTTAGACACTTTAACACATTCCACTGGGAATCCACACACAGGGATACCAAAAGCTACGCCAAAGCACAACACACAGAGAGAGAAAGAAAGAGAGCGAGAGGGAGAGAGAGAGGGAGAGGGAGAGAGAAGGTAGGCAACCAGTCAACAGACTGGGATAAGCATTTAGACGACTTTTGAGACCGGTTTTTGGGCGCTATGAAGTCACCAGCACCATGGGCACTAACTAGAACTTGTGGCCGAAAAGCCCAAGCTGCAGCTGGAGCAGCGGCCCAGCAGCTTGGCAGCTTGGTAGCTTGGCAGGCAGGCCCCAGCGCGAGGGGCAGCCAACAAGCTCTTCAATCCACATTGACAAGCATCAAACAGCATTGGCAGAGGAGCAGCCGCAGACGCGCTGAGTGCTCTGCTTGGGCCGGGGCGCAGCGGGGACCTTAGCTCAGCGAAGCTGTAACAAAAATGAAGCAAAGCAGTGCGAGGCCTGGCCTTGGCCAGCTCCATTCAGCTATGTTGCTCCCTAATAGGCTAATTCGTTAATGGAGGGAGACAAAACATTTGTTGGCTAATCATTGCTCAGGCTAGTATCGCTAACACATATTGCAGCGACTGCCAACAGCAGGGCAACAACCTGGTTGTTGGCCAATATGGCCAGCAAGGGCTAAAACCAAGAAGCGCCTGCAGCTGTTGCTGCTGGTCAACTGACATCCTTGACATCGTCGTTCAAGTGACAGCTTCAAAATTGCAAGCAAACACAGTCAGGGCATGGGGCATCGTGGTTGGGGGATAGTGGAAGGGGGATGGGGGAGAGGAGGATGGCTGCCCAGCGACGGAGCACATTCACTCAACTTTCACACACTCACACTCACACTCACACAGACACAGACACAGATCATGTATTTGGGGTGAAACCAGGCAACAAAATACATTTTATTGCGGATATTTGGTAACAAGAACCAAGGCAACGCCGAGGCCTAAGTCAAGTCCAAAGTCAGAGATTCAGTTTTGTGCGCATTGGCTTTTTGTCCTGGCCCAGCTTCAGCCTCAGCTTCAGCTTCGGCTCCAGCCCTAGCCCCGGCCCTTGCTCGCACTCGTGCCATATGTGCTCACGTATGTCACATGATTACCCAGCCAGCCAACAATGGCTTTGACTTTGAGTGACGGTCATTCCGCAAAAAAAAAAAAAAGAAAACAAAAAAACAAAAAAGGCAAAATAAAACCAAAAAAAAAAAAAAAAAAAAGGAAATTATCAGCAACGTTAACGCCTCGGCCTCTATGGCCTGGGATTGAAGCTGGACGTTAAAGCGGCTTTCACTTTGAATCAGTTCTTTGACAGCTACCTAACATTCGGTCATAGGAGTCGCACATCCCAACACATGCAAAGTGGGCGGTGGCGAAAAAAAAGGAAAAAAG
Source organism: Drosophila navojoa (assembly GCF_054131105.1). Classification (NCBI taxonomy): domain Eukaryota; kingdom Metazoa; phylum Arthropoda; class Insecta; order Diptera; family Drosophilidae; genus Drosophila; species Drosophila navojoa. Next base: position 27,662,826 of record NC_142895.1, read on the forward strand.
GGGAAAAACAAAACGCCAAGGTATGTGGGACTGAACTTGGGCTAGGAAAAAAACTCGATTTGGGTTTCAGAATAGTTCAAATATTGTCAGCTGCCACCGGCGCTGCCAATTAAGGAGGGGATAAGCCACTAACGTGGAGTCTCCAGTAATTGAGTTCCACTCAAATAACAGACAGTTCATCGAGCTATATATTGAGTGACAGGTGCTAGCCATAGTTACTTATCAGATCAGCTCAACATATCAGAGTATGAGTATAAGAAGTAAAACTTACGATATACAACTGTGTCCTATCCATATCTCAGAGACTCAAAGGGGTAAATTGATTACAAAACTCACTTCGCAGTCGCGCAATAAAAATTATACATATTAATCAGTCTTTCGGATAATTCTCCGTAACGAAAGACCATTGATTCTGTGCAGCGACCGTCCGATTATCTGTCCGATTGTTCGTCTGACACAGATCAGCTCTACATATTAGAGAATAGAATTATCTCCATTTTACCTTTTCGAATTGTACTTTCTTTTATTTTTTTGGATTTTGAAATGGATAAGATCTTTCAATTCATCTTAAGATCGTGTAATAATAATATTACTTAGTCTTTGTATTTATACCCGTAGAAGAAGAGTGAAGAGTGAAATGAATTCTGCGTAATATCCGCCTTACTATGCGTCTGACAATCCAACCGACTGTTCATTTTTTGTTAAATATATATCCTGTATAAAGCCTGAGTAAATATTTCTTTGCTTAGTATATAGATCGTGGCAAATTTGGTAAAATTGTTCTGCAACAGTCTAACAGCTAGGAATAAATTTTGAAATTAGTCACAGAAAAATAATAATAATGATTATAATAATAAAATAATAATAATCTGTATAGACTATAAAGTTATGTGTACATCTGGTTATGTGTATATCATATATCACGTAGTCTAAGTAAAGAACTTTCCTATACAAATATATCGCAGCCTATCAGATTAGATTCTGTGGAGATTCTCTCATTATCTCATCCATAACACCTATAGTATTTCGGTTAGAGCTGCAGAATTCGACTGTTGGGTTACTACCGACTCCGTCTTGAGATATATAGCGTTAAACATATATATTACACAGGAATCTTCAATTATTCTTTTTAGTTTTCAAGCCACAGCTAATTGCGTTAGCTAGTCCCAAAGCCAATTTCAAACAAGGCAAATGCTGGAGTCAGGCACCGCGCGAAACAAAACACATTGGCTCTTGACCTGAGCCCTAGAAATTGTAGGCAACGCAGTCAGCGCAGCCGCCGACAGCGACGCCTACGCGCGGAAATCAAACAACAATGCATGGCAGCAGATGCATTCGGTGCAGTGCGAAGCTAAACGGAATGCAGTTAGGGCATTCACTGGCTGACAGTTATTATTTTATGACGACACTTGGCGCGGAGGCTCCACCCAGCCAGACAGACAATGGGGCAAAGAGACAGACTCAGGCAGGCAGGACGGGCGGACGGACGGACGGACGGACAGACGGACAGACGGCGAGTCAGGCAGCTGTCGCCATGTTCATGTCGTCTGCCGCTTGCCGCAAAGTTTGCCCAAAAATTGTTATTCGAGTTTTGTTTGAGAATCCGCCACGCGGACTTGTCGTTGCACCGTCGCACCGCTGCCCCGCCTCTCGCCCTGCCTCTGCCACACTGATAAGCAGCAGCAAAGCGACAAACTTGTTGTCCATCCAATTTTACAAAATGTTAAAAAGCGCACAATATAAGCTTATATTGCATTTGCCAAAAGTGCGGGGCAACGGATTTGTAAATTTGTCAACTTGAAAATAAATTTTAAGCAGTTGTTGTTCAGTGTTATTATCCTAAAGTGCTATCTTCCAATCCAACCTATGATATATATTTAAAATAGTATTCATAAAGGAGGCATAGCTCAGCTCAGTCAGTTATAACGTTTCGCCCTTCTAGGCAATTCTCATGAGAGCTATTTGCTTGTCGTAATCCGCACGCATCTCAAGGCTTGGCTAAATCCAAGCTAAGATCAAAATGTGTTCCAGGACAACACTTGTATAATTTAATTATTATGCTAACCATACCATTGATTTCAGCTTATGGAGATGGAACTTGAATAGATTTTGTAATGAGGACCAGCAACTTAACAAAAGATTCCTCGGCTTAAAGGTTTTTTCAGTTTTCTTTTTTGTTTGCTAAGTATTCTACTATAATCTATTCACATGTTCTCCTTGGAGCTGAATCTCTTGCCTCTTGATACATCTCCACTTTACAGTTATGTTCGGACAACTGCCATAGCTGGCGGGGCAGCTCACCTCACTCACCTCGCTCTCCCTGCTTTCCTTTCCTAGGTTCCCCAGCTCTCCTCACATTGCACAGATTTTGCATTTCTATCTCTCTATCGTGGCTTCCATTTAATTCTACATTTTTTATTCATGCTCTTTTGCCCTGACTCTGCGAGTTCGTTCTTTCATTCAGAATCTAGAATGTCCGTCTTCACCCACACTGCTAATCTAGTTTTTTGTTTGTTTCAGTTTTTTTGTTTTTGTATAGAAACGGTTTTTGTGCTCCGCTCATTTACTTTGGTGTCCCTCGCTATGTCGACTGACTGTTTATAATAAATAAATAAATCATTTTTACTTACATTGGCCTCTCTGAATGCTTTTGGCTCGTCTCCTGCTACTGCGGCTGCTGCTGCTCGACTCTTGAGAGCAAGAGGCGATTCTTGGCTGCGAGAGCCGATCAAACAGCATTTGCAAATTAGCTGCACCGTCGGCAAGGCGAAAAATTCAATTAACTCGAAACTAGTTTGGCACATAAACAAAAATCGGGGAAAAAAAGAACGAAAACAGCAAGAGCGTAAGAATATAGCCACGGATGGCGGGGCGAATGGGGGTACTGATGGCACACACACGCACACGCACACGTACGCTACCGCTTGTGAGAGGGGCGACGGGCGGGGGCGGGGGTCGCTCAGAGGAGGTCGGAGGGGGGACAGAGCACGAAATTAAAATATAATATTTCACTTTATGCTAAGATGAAGCCGAAAGGCCAAGCAACGCAATGCAAACTGAAGAGAACGTTCGATGTTATTGGCGCTGCTGTCGCACGAAGATCACGCCGATAGCGAAGCAGGCTCTGGCCCTACATAGATCTGGCCGAACTATGGGGCCAAGAGCAACGACAAGCGACAACAACAACAACGCCAAAGTACGAGTCTCGTACTATGAATACGACTGCGACTGCGACTGCGACTGCGACTGGGAATGCGAATGCGAATGCGAATGCGATTGCGAGTTTGATTGCGTTTTCCGATTAGTGTACGGCGGCTGTTATAGCACGTCCTCACGCGAGCAGCACACAAATCCAACTGACTCCAGCGAGGACGCCAGCTAGCAGCAACAGCCACAGCAGCAGCAGCAACAGCAGCAACAGCAGCAGCAACAGCAGTAGCAGCAAGAGCAACAGCAACAGCATGCAATTCGTTTGCCGCTGTGTGAGTGGCCAAGCTTGCTTCCACATGTATTGGCGTGTGTGCGTGTGTGTGTGTGCGAGTGTGTACGAACAGAGTGCAAAAGGAACAAGAACAAGCAAGCTGAAGCTAGCAAACAAACGAACAAACAACATTAACGAGCCTGAAGAGAAGCCATCTACTGAGCCAACTAGTCAGCTAGTGACGCGCGCGCGCTGCTCTCCTCGGCAAACAAAATGTGACAGCCACGAGCAACAGAGCAAGAGAGAGAGAAAGACAGAGACAGAGAGAGAGAGAGAGAGAGAGCGAGAGCGAGAGATAGAGATAGGGAAAGAAATGGCAAAGAGCGGGGAGTGGGCGGCATATTACGTATACGTTTAACGCCGCCAAAATGCAACACAACGCAAAAGTTAAACCGGCATTTTGTTAGGCGCACATTTGAGCCGCTGCAAGCGCACAGGAGCGGTTCAGCCAGCTGCGGGAATAGGCGAAAACATCATTCAAAATCAGCAAAAGGCTCGTTTACTCAATAAAAAATTTTAGTTTAGTTAGTATATATAAAATGAAAATAAACTAAAATTGTAATCAATTATAAAATACATGTAACTCTATTTATTCATCTCTCTTGCGCGTTAAATAATTAATCAGCATTTGATGCATGATTAGAACTCATTCATGCTCATTCATCAATATACTCGAACCACACAACAGCTCTAGATAATGCAAGACATTACCTGAATTAAGTCAATGAAATAGAACTATAAAAAAAAAGCATTGTTTATGGTATGAATTTTAAAAAGTTATATATTTTCGTTCTTTATTGTTATTATCGACTTAAACGACGTCTCTAGAGCGTGTCCGGCAAGTAATCTAAGACGGGAGAGCAGCTTGTGGTCATACTGATGTGGTAAGTATTTTGCTTCGCTGAATTGTATTCTATATCTTACAATTTGTATATATGAAATATGTGAATAATATCAACATTATTCATGTTGGTCTGACCAGCTGCGTGTAATAAATGCTAAGGCTATCTTTACAAATATATAGATCTCTATAGGAAAATTTCATTTAAAAATATATCCTTAAATAAAGTTAAATTCCACATTTATTTATTTAGTATTTACTCATGATACAATGATCACCTCGTCTGGCTTGTCTTTATATCTACGTACATTACGCATACGCCTTTACGTTTTGGGAACCCGCATTGGGCTTAAAACGGCCCTGGCTCATGGACTTGCTCACGTTTTGCCTGGACTTGGAGGCGGGGCAGGGACTATGCTAACGTTACGTTACAGCAACCCCACTAAATGTAACGTCTGTGCAGCGAGAAGTGTAAGACAGAGCGAGAAAGAGAGCATGTGGGTGTGAGTGTGTGTGTGTGTGTGTTTGTGTGTATTGCAGCTGGCAGCGCTTCCTACTTTATTACTGGTTTTCAACTTCATAAAATATGTTAAGCGTCGTCGTCGTCGTCGTCGTCGTTGGCGTCGGACTCGACGCTGATGTCGCCTGCTTGATTTACTTAATGCAGAAAGCACAGCGAACAGTGCATCTCTCTCTCTCTCTCTTTTCTCTCTCACTCAGTCCTTGTGCCTCTCTCTCCCTCTCTCTTTTTACTTGCTGCCACTGCCAGCTGTTTGTGAAATTTTCGCGCCTTTTGTTGTTTCCCGCGGATTCGCCGGCTCGTCTTAGTTGCTTTCATTCTCTCTCTCTCTCTTTCTCACTCTCTCTCTCACTCATCCTCATTATATTTCTCTCTCACAGACTGTTTGCTTAACTTTCTTCAAATACGCAACAGTCTCTAAGGGATAGTATGCTAATTAACATCTGATCAAGCTTAATGGATGAAAGAAGAAGAAGAACACCCCGGCAATAAAAACCTCACATGATACATAACTAAATAGATGCGAATAATAACTGGGAGTAATTTAATGGAAAATAGCCAATTGCAAATCGTTTTATACTTGAAACATTTATCACATAGTTTAAGCAAAACAATTATTGCTAGAATATCTAGATCCATTATAATATATTATAAATAAATATTATGATCAAGATAAAATTTCAGATTTTCAGATCAGATCGAAAATTTTTTTAAAGAAATATTCTCTATTGAGAAGTTCAAAAAGTTTCTTCATAAAAAAATAAAAATATGCTTATCAAAGCATAAGCAAAATTGTTAAAAATTCGAAGCAATATTAGAAAATTATCGAAAGAGCAGTAAATTTAATGTTTCTATATCATGTAGCATTTGACTGCATATCACTATTATTGGAAGACTTAATTAATATAGATTATAAATTAAGATTGTAGAGATTTTTATATGCCTTTTCTGTTTCCTTCTCGATTTTTCATATAGAATATACTAAAAATTAAAAAATATATATATTACAATTTTATATATGTTTTAAATTGTATATATCTTTTAATAACTCATTTTTAAATTAAAAATTAAATTAATTACTATGCCAAGGATTTATTATAGCCTTAAGCCTTATGGCTAACTGAAGTAAATAAAATAATAATCATAATACTCAACAACAATAAATGGCATTTAATTTGTTTCTATTTGCGGTTTGACCAACTTCTTCTATCTCACGAGATGATGAACTTTTGGTTTTAATTCCAGCTAAAGTTGCCCAAAGACGCATCGCTCCGAGTTGTAGTTGTTGTTGTTGTTGTTGATGTTGTGTATGTTGTTGCAGTTGCATTTGTTGTTCTTGTTGTTGTTGTAGTTGTAGTTTATTGCAATTTCTTATTAATAAGCGCCTTTTATGTGGAGCTGGTAGTTGCTAGTTGCTAGTCTCGTTCGTCGGCAGTCGGGAGCCGGGAGCTGACAGCGGGCGTCAGAGCCGTCCCATGGGCGACATTAACGTTAATAATAATAAAATGTGTAATTGCATAGAACGAGACTGCGCAGCATGTCCAACTCCCGAGATAGACCAAGTCAGCCCAGCTCTGTGGCGGCTCTGTGCAAGCCTTTCCAAGCCGACTCTACGTGTCGTTGCCTGCCTGCCTCTGGCCCTGCCCCTGCCCCTGCTCCTGCTCCTGCGCCTGCCTATACTTCTTGTGCCGCCTCAGCCACTGTCTCTGGTACTCCTGCAGTCAGCATACCAAAAGGTGTAAATCATTTTCTAATCGCAGCAAGCAGATCACATGCACGCACTCGCACACACACACACAGACACAGAGATAGACAGACAGACAGACACACAAACACGCAAACAGACAAACTTGTATAAAGCATTTACTTTTGTTTTTAGCATTCGCATTCGGCTTTTGGCATTGCATTGACTCTTCGCAACGGTCAAAAAGACAATGTGAATTGCAGCCAATCAATGCAGGAGCAGCACCAATAGAGGAGCATTGCTCACGTCCTCGTCCTTCGCTTCTTGGCCCCGGAACCAGTCCCACTCGCACGCAGCCTCCGCATTGCCCCATCACCTCGCTCTTTCAGCGGATGTGAAGCACTTGCCATATTGTCTGTTCCAAATGGATTTAGTTGCCATTGGCCTCCGAAGCTGTTTGCGGCTGCTGGCCGAGGCGCGAGGTGCGTTTCAAAAGATCCATTGAATTAGATGGGGATAATCTGTTGTATATTCACATATGAAGAATCGTCCAACTTACTGAATGCCTGCGTCGCCCTTCTATGCGATTCTCAGAACCATTAATAAGCCTTCTAATTACCTTGAATTATAAGCATATCTTTATTTCCTCTATAGCCCACGAGCAACCCTCGCACTCACTATGCTGCTGCTGCTGTTTTTGTTGTCGTGGCAGCTTAATGTAATTGTTCTTGTTGCCAATGAACTAACTTTGGATACAACAAGTGCATTGCTCTCCTTACAAATTCAATTCGGTAGGATTCAGTAAAATTTCCTACTGGAGCCGTAAATCAAAAAGAGCTGGGGACAGACTGACTAATACGACCAATAGTTCTGCCACATAAAAAGACAACGGAACCTAAGTTGTATTAAGAAATTAAAAAAAAAGAGAGAGTTTTTAAAAACTTTTAAGCTTCCTTGTCTTAATGACGCTACGTCTTAATTTGTGCATTATCCTTGTAATCTTAATTAAGCTGTCTATCAGATGCATCCCTCCAGCCCTTGTCCTTGGCCTTGCTGATGTTGCTACTGCCGTTGCTAGTGCTGTTGGTGTTGGTGTTGCTGTTGTTGCTGCTCAACAGCAACAACTTCCGCAGCCGTGCGATTTGCTCATCTGCCGGCCGCAGTTTTCTTCGCTTGGATTTTCCTTTTCTCATTGTTGTTGGTGTTGCTGCTGTGCGTTTCACACAAGTGCAATTTTTTCACAGCCATTACACACTGTGCTCAACATCCGTTCCGTTTCCGCATCCGTTAGCACTCACGCCGCCACCGCAACTGCCGTTGTTGTATATCGCGCATACGCCCCGTCAGCCGACGCCAGAATACAACAAAATGAAGTGAGCATCGAAACTTCCTTGAGCTGCATCTGCAGCCACAGCTGCCGAGGCAGCCAATGCATCTTACTATGGACTTCAATACCCTTACCCACTTCACTGAATTGTATTATGCTACTGACGTGGAAAACCTATGCAAGTTTTATGTATTGAATTTACATATTTCGAGTGTCGATATTTGTTGAACTTATCGCTCAATTAATCAATTATTCAAGATATAAGACCGATGAAATGCTTAAGGTATAAGGTATAAGGTATAAGGTATAAGGTATAAGGTATAAGGTATAAGGTATAAGGTATAAGGTATAAGGTATAAGGTATAAGGTATAAGGTATAAGGTATAAGGTATAAGGTATAAGGTATAAGGTATAAGGTATAAGGTATAAGGTATAAGGTATAAGGTATAAGGTATAAGGTATAAGGTATAAGGTATAAGGTATAAGGTATAAGGTATTAGGTATAAGGTATAAGGTATAAGGTATAAGGTATAAGGTATAAGGTATAAGGTATAAGGTATACCTATGAAGCACTTTTATGGTCCTTAACTAGTAGTGGAATAATTGGAGGAATAAAGAGATGATCGTCAAACACATTTTTAAATAGTATATTAACTATCTACTGAGGGCAGAACGGGTGTCTGATAGTCGGCCATACCCCATAGCCATAATCCAGCTCGCTTTTATTTTTATTTGTTGTGCTCAGCCACAGACACGGAACTCGAAACAACAAACCGAACCGAACTCAGACCAGAACCAAACGTAATTATTTCAATTAACTTTGCTAAATTTATTTATGCATGCGTGTGCCAATGCTCCTCCGACCCGCCGACCTGCTGCGCCACTGTCGGCGTGCTGTGTCTCTGTGTGGGCGTGCGCCTGCTTGGGAGGGGGCCGGGGTCGTGTGCACGCTGTTGACAGGCCGCCGCCCCCTCCCGTTAACATCGGTGCATTGTCGTCGCTGGCAGGCGCAATCGCTCCATTGGTTTTTGTTTGTTTGCACTGTCAATGCGCTTAACTTTAAATTTGGGCTTATTTGTTTTAGTTTGGCTCTTCTTTTTTCGACTCGGTGTCGAGTTGAGAGATCAGCTCCTGGGCCAGCTAAACGGTCGCCGCGGTCTGGCCGCGGCGCCGGCTGCCTTCAACCATAGCGAAGCACGCGGCACTCGGAAAATAAGCCGCCATTCATGCGCATATTAACAAATAAACTATGCGGCGACTTTGGCTTTCATTCATTTCCAGGCATGCGAATGCGACAGCCGCCAGTGGGCGGGGTCGGGTGTGGAAAGCCGTGGAAGTGGAGTAGGCCTGAATGGCAGGCTCGGCGAGGTCGTACAGTACAGTGAGTACTACTACGCGACTTACAACTGCAATTACAACTACAACTGAACCCGCCGCCCGCCGCCCCTCCACCTGTTGGCGCCTGAAGTAAAGGGGTTGCTCCGTGCTTGGGCCGGCAGATGGCGGCGTTTGCCGGGGCTTGCGTACAATGAGCCAGCAGCGATGTTAACTGAAAAATGCTTTTCACTTCGCCTGATGACGGGAAGTTGGGTTAGCATTTGTGTTTGGCTTTTGGGGTTGCCTTTCGGAGGGGCAGCCGGCGCTGCTGGTGGTGGTTAGTAACTGTTCATGCTGCCAACCCCCCTCCTCCTCTCTCTTCCTACCGTTCCGTGGGGGCATAGTGCACTGAACTTGCCGCCAACTAAACATGCTCTGCGAAACTCCTTTAATTGGGAAAGCATATACGGCCGTAAGTATTTCTTTGGAAAAAAATGGTTTATTATTTATTCTTTGATGGTGCATGTAAGTATATGTAATCCAATAAGATATATGTCCATTAAATGTAGCGGCTTGTAAATTGGTATTTTTGGATTTTATCAAAGCAGTGCATAATACGCTAGTCTGACATAATAATTTGTCAAAAAAAAAAAATATATATATATATATATATATATTGTATTTTTGTATAGATTTTTGGATATCGTAATATCGTTTGCTCGAAGTTCACATTGTCCTTATCATTTGTGTGGGGTACATGTTGTCGTGGAGCCGTCTTGAGGGAGTTGGTTGGGGTTTCAGGGCAGATATTGTCCATGGTCGAATTGCCACTTTTCCTTACTACTGGCGTAGCCGTGGTCCGGCAGCACCTTGGGCGTGCGATACAAGCTCTTCGAGTAGTTCAAGTAGTCCTAGAAGACAATCACCCATAGCTATAGCTTATGGAGGGGACCTATCTCACCTAGACTCACCTTTTCGTTCTTCCGCTGGCGGGACATGTTGTACAGATCCGCGCTTTGTGCATCCGCCGGTTGCACTTGCAGCACGGCCGAGCTGTTGGGGCTATTCGTCGGCTTGGAGTGAGACTTCAGCTTCAGCTTTAGATCAATGGCCGGCGGCGGCTCGTGCCGGATGCGCTGCTCGATTTCGTACAGCTCTTGCTGCATATTGGGAACGGTAAACGTAAATAGATATTACGCAGAGTCGGACAGTAGCCTACCCTGTTCTTGTAGACCATGCAGCAGGCGCGCAGCGTAAAGTAGTAGATGATCTCTACGCCGGAGAGCAGCGAGAAGCCCAGGAACAAGCTGGCAATGCCGCCGAACGAGACCAGCAGATCCACCCAGCCGAAGAGCACCTCACGCTTGTACCGAATGATGGGCCAGGTGAGGAACTCTACCAGTACGCCGGACGCTTCGGCGCGATCCATGCTTTTGGGATTGGAGTAGGGGAGGTAAAAGTAAGGTAAATATCAAAAGGAAGCAAATTCATTCAATTCAGACTTTACAATTTCATGAGCTTGTCTATGTTGAAAACCGTCTTGGAGCAGCTCAGCTCGCACTGCAGGCAGTCCTTGATGTTGGTTATGTTCAGCTTATATTCATTGAGGCAGGAGAAGTCCTTGACCGTACACATGGGCACATTGTCTAACGGAAAAAGGAAGCCACGTCCAATAAATCTGACTCCATTAGAGACGGTGTGACTTACTGATGGGCTTGTAGAAGGACGGATTGCATTTGCACAGCTTTATGGCCTTGGTCATGCGGCACTGCTTCATGCAGGACGAGAAGGTGTACGAGTCTGGAAAGTAGTTCAGCTTCACCTCGTCGCGAAAGATGCACTTACGCTGGCCAATTGACAGCTGGCGTGCATCGTCTGTGGTGTAGGTGTTCTTCTTGGAGATGCGCACTTCCACCAGCTGATCGTCGGTCCAGTCGATTTGGGCATTGAAGTCCGATCCGAAGTACTCCTCGTTCGAGAAAATAAATATCTGCGAGGCAATAAGAGTCAATACTAGCCCAACCGTCAGATCCACACAGGGAGCGAACTCACCCGAGAGGTACTATTGGGCAGAAAGAAGAGGGCCCACTTCTTGTCCGTTTCATAGAGGTCGTGCGGCGGGCCAGTCTTAGAGCTGAAATACCGATTGAATGTCTACTGACTAAGGCATAATTGATGTGGGGGACTTACTCCTCTGTTGCAGTTGACATGAAGCGACTGTTGAAGGCATAGCAGAAGCCGTGCTCCGTGTAGATGGGGTGAAAGTGATCGCAGCAGACGATATCCTCATCCCGATACTTGCAGGAAATCAGCGTACTCTCGCACGGGATTTGCGCCCGAAAGGCCCATTCGCGCAAGGTGTGCTCCGCCAGCTGCTCCGGGGGTATGCCCTCTGCTAGCTTTTCGGCCTCTCCGATGTTGTCAAAGTTGAGCGAGGTAAGCTGGTCCAAAAAAGGGGTAATCTGGTGAGCCTTATCCGCGTCATAGTTTCTGAAAAAAGAGGAGAGTTAATGCCTAGTCGTAGTCCGCTAGGACGTTTATTAACTTACGCCAGAGACTTGTAGACCTCTTCATATGCTTTTGCATGATCGAAGGCCATCTCTGGACAGACCACCGTGGTGGGAAAGACAACGTTCTGATTGTGAAAGTCCGTGTCGAGGCCGGTGATGGTGGGATTCGTTTGGAACTTCTCCCACAGGCTCATGATAATGACCAGGGCGGTGACTGCACCAATCGAGGTGAAGCAGAACCACATGAACTTCTCGCCAATGGGCCGACCCGTCTCTGCAATGTAACGCACGCCGTGCAGGGTGGAGTTCTGGAAAAACTCCTTCGTCTGGTAAATAAGACTGCGACGAAAGATGACCAAGGTCTCAATCAGCCGTTGCCGCGTTGTCATCACAGCCGTATGATCCGTTTTCTCATACGGCATTTTCGTTTCAGGAACATAGCTCAGGAGCCGAACCCTGCAGCGTGCCGCGCTACCTTTGCAACTAATCAACTGAGCTCCAGCGCAGTCGCTTTTGAGTACAGCCGACCGTCTGTTGTGGTCATTTTGAGCTATTGTCGCACTAAAAGCCTTTCATTGTTTATGCATTAGTGCGCTGACTTTGATTGACCCCAAAAGGCATTGATTAAACGCGAACGTATGTAGCATTTGCTTATCTTGATACCTCATTAACGTTTACGGTAATGTCCTGCTGTCCTGCCGCCCCTTCTGGTGTGTCCTGGTCGATTCTAGCCTGGCCTGACCTAGTCGCATCAAGTCACGGCATAGGGGTGCGTGGCAGTGCGGAAGGGGCGTAACTGCCCGCGCTCCTTCAAAATGGCGCCAGCCACGATCGTCCCAAGTGCTCGGGCTGTTATTAGAGTGGGTCGGTCGGCAGCTGCTGCCGGTCTAATTGGTCCGTAGTCTGCGCGATTTCCGGCGGCGCCGAAACCAAAAAGCAAACAACAACAAGCTTCAAGAACTAACTAACCCACTCACACACAAACCGAGCCAAGAAGTTCACAAGTTTTGTGTGAACTCCTGACACGGCCATGGAGCGGACGGCGCTTTGTTTGTCTGGCCAAGTGGCTACAGCTACAGCTACAGCTACAGCTACAGCTACAGCTACAGCTAAAGAGCCAGAGCTCCGGCTCAAAGCACAAATGAAGTGGTTTCAAGTTTCAGCGCAGCATCACAGACAGACGAGAGCCAAAAGGAGCACTGAGCCTCGAACAAAAGGGCTGGCGATCACGAGATGACCCTGATTCCGTTCGCCAGATAAGTGCAGCGGTGCCTGCAGCCTGTGAGGACCTCCGCATTTGCAGTCCTCTGTCATCTAGAGTTTCAATTCGGCGCCAGAGACCAGCTCTCCTCGTCTCCCGCTCAGCTCTCGTTCGGCATTCGTTCGCACAATCGGCTCCCAGCAGTGCAGCCCCATCCAATTAATCGCTAATTTGCAATTTGCAATTTCCCGATCTCTATTACAGGTGCTGCTGCACTAGGACACTCTCGCAAGGATTAGCACTGTGGAGTGGCCCCAACTACAGCTAACCGCCTGCAATTACGCGACCCACTTAGGCGAATGCCTCAAGACATGCATATCGATCTACTCTGAGGAAGAGCCTTAACGTTTTGCTAACCAATTTGTAACGTATTTCGCTAAAAAAGATAAAGATGCCTAGTGTGCTTCAGAATGTAGATACATATACATATATTTAAAATAAATGGAAGAGAATATGATTTCCCAGATAAGTTTTGATGGAGTATTTACCCAGGTTGGCATTGTGAACCTTCTACAACACAGATATATGGAGCACTCCTAAAGATGCTAAAGTGCCAATTCGCTAATATGAAAGAGCGTAGGCGACGGAGGTAACGGACTGCAAAGTACTGAACAAAGTCAGCTCCAAATCATTGTAGAATCTAGATATATACAATTTAATATGTCTTCAATCTTAACCAAATAATAAATGTCAAATTCAGAACTATAAATTTTTACCCCAGAGGGTGTCGATATCTTCGATATTTCTATTTCATCTAAGTTAAAAGTTTATATGATTAATAAAGTTCTAAATATACTAAGATAATAGGAGCTCTAAGTATTTATGTGAAATGATGTATAGCCAAATCTGATAAATAAGATAATCTTTCGCAATCGTAAATGAGTGTAATTTGTAAACTCTATGAGAGAGCTTCTTAGTCAATCTACATGCAATAGATAGATGTGTACAAGAACTTTATGATCAATCGACCTGCATAGATGCCGTAAATATTTATGAGTCATCTTGACCGTTCAGTGTATTGAATTAGTCATAACAAATAGTTCCCATGAGGCTATAGTTAGTATGATAAAAAATCAATCCATGCGAGTGTATCACATCTTCGGTCATCCGCTAATAAATTTGTTCGCCTGCAATTTATGTTGTCCTTTTTTTATTCAATGAGCGGACTTTTTCTTATCAGCGATCATTTGTCAAACCGTTGCGAGAAGCTGGCCGCAAAACGAGAACCGAGCGGAAAAAGCGAGAAAAAAATGTGAAGGCCTGGCAAAGTTAGCCGACGAAGGGAAATGGGGCACAGGTAGGGGCAATTGCAACAATTTGTTGGCTCCAATGCCGCGCCGGTTGACAAAAATCAACGCCACCGCCATCTGCACGCTTATAAATAAGAAATCCAATAAGAAGTCCGCGCTGAACTGAAACCGAATCCTGGGCCTTTTAGTTTTTGTTTTCTTTTCTTTTTTGTTCTCCTTATTCGCAGCGCGCAGTCACAGAGCTGAACCGGCCAACTGAAACTCGTTGTAGGTTCGGACAGTGCGTACATACATATATATATGTGTGTGTGTGTGAGTATTAAGTGAAGCAGCAAGATCAAGAACACGAAGCTCGCAAGCCCAATTCTCTCGTTGTGAATTTGCCAGACGATCTGCCAGAGAAGACACTGTGCGTGTATGTGTGTGTGTGCGTGAGTGCGCTGCTATGCCTTTGTGTGTGTGTGATTAATGGTAATTGCTTTTATGATTTCGTGTGTATGTGTGTTTGTGTGTGTGCTGTGCTTGCCACGCTTTCCGCCAGCAATTTGTTGCTGTAATTTCGCTTTTAGTCGCAACAGCTGCCGCCAAGCCAGAGCCTTGGTCAGAGCCACCCAACCACTCCACATAGATAGACTCCAAACACACACACACACACACACACACATACACACACACGCACATATATAGCCACATATAAATGGAAAATCAGTTTGAAATGAGCGAAGTTATAATGTATATCTATTTAAAATTGAGTTTACTTTTTACTCTTCACGTGATTAATGCCCAGCTCTATCGACTGCTGGAGCTGCTTCACAGCCGACTTGAGGGCCTCCTTTTCGGACTTGTCGAGGCAGGGCAGCCCGTGGTTCTTGGCGATGCCGTTCTTGTTGAAGCTGAGAGGCGTTGCGAAGAAGCAGGCCTCGGTCACGTTCGACTCAACGTAGGCGCACTCTAAGGGCGTTTTCTCACCCTTGAGGCCCTTGAGCAAAACGTCGACGAAGCGATGCGCGGCGAAGGCCATGGACAGGGTGGCAGATCCTTTGCCTTCCTTGGCCTTGATGATCTCCTCGCCACCGTTCTGGATGCGCTTGATCATCGACTCAAGGCACTCCTTGCTGGCGTTCAAAGGAGGCTGGCACTGCGACATAATGGGTAAAATCGTGGTACCGGCATGTCCACCAATGACTGGTATCTTCACCTTGGTGGGACTGATCTTCAGATAGTCGCCAATGAATCTCTCGGCGCGCACGCAATCCAGTGTGGTGACACCGAACAAGCGCTTCGGATCGTAGACCTTATGCTGTCTGAGAACCTCGGCGGCCATCGGGACTATTGCATTGACGGGGTTCGTGACGATCACGACCATGGCTTCGGGTGACCTTTTGGCGATCGCAGTCACCGTAGCCATGACTATGTTTCCATTCACCTCGAATAGCTGTTCGCGGGTCATGCCTGGCTTGCGGGCCAGGCCGGCCGTAATCACTACCACGTCGCAGCACTCCACTGCCTTCTCGATCTCCTCGGGTCCCTGCATGCCCCGCACAGAGGCCGGCGCGGACACGTGTGACAGGTCGGCGGCCACACCCTTCACGCCCTGGACGTCGTGCAGCCTGAGGTCCTTGATCCGGTGGTCTTTCATCATCAGCAGCGACAGCGGCTGCCCAATGCCGCCGGAGGCACCAATAACGGCCACCCTAAAGTTGCGCTGCTGTAAGAGTCAGCCTTTATTGTATTCACATCGGGTACTGCAGCTGATCTTACCAATTGGAGATGGCATCTTATCGGGCTGCGGTGAGAGCACAAACAATTTTTCGCCAAGAATAGGCACCTGGTTCTACCACCAAACATATTCACCAGCTAAACTAGTAGCAATTTTATGAAGAACAAACCGGTACTGGGGAAAATACGTTACATCTATAAAAGTTCAGAGAGTAGAAAAGTATTTTAGACAGATCTATGAAAATGTACTCGAGCCATTGATGTATAAAACAAAAATACTTGATTGTCGATTTGTGTAGTACGCAGTATTTCATTCGCATTATCGACAGATACTACTAATAAATAACAATAGAGTCATCATCAACAGTATCACATGAAATATTAAGAGAAAGACCAATTCGCATTTCAATAAAATATAATCAATCGAGTTTTTAGTAAAAACTACAACTTGATGTCCTATGGTACTAGGGACACATATTTCTGATAATTCTATTCAAGAGATTTTGCCAGTTGCAGTTGCTCTAAAAAAAGAACACAATATTGAGCCCCAGCCTTTAAATAGTTACACATTTATGAATTAAATATTTCGTTTTATTCACACACAATATAAAAAACTGTATTACTTCACTTTGTTTTAAGAAATTACATAAAAAAAATATATATATATTATGCAGCTTGAGCATTGCCTGCCTTAAGAGCTACGGAACTACATAATTTTGAACTAACAAAACATGAAATAAAGGAGAGCACTTATACTTAGTAAATATAATTGATGTTTCACTTAACATTTTATTGATTTTTTATAATAATGTGTCTCTCTAAAGGCAGGCAACAAACAAGATTAATTAAAATAATAATAATAATGGGCAGTTCGTCATGCAACTGCTCGGATCCTGTTTTAAGTATTTTACGCATATTCAAATGATCAGTCGCTCTCTTCTAAAGACAGCGACCGGTTGTGGGCATAGCCCGGCGACACTGGCATCGGACTGGTGTCCTGGCTAACCTCGCGATACTTGCTGAAAATGCCGCGCATTTTGTTTAGAGGCGTTTGGAATGACTGTGAGACGGAGGCCACAGTAAGTTTCTGATGCACGGTAGCCATTGCAAGGGAGGCAAACGACGGTAACGGCGAGGAAGTCGGTTTCGGCGATGAGGTAGCCAATTGCCACGACTTGTCTGGCGTTCGCTGCGATCGTGCCGGCTTCGGAGGAGTCGTCGGCGTTCCTGCAGTCTGCCGACGCAAGGCCGCTGCGTTTATCTTGGGCGTGGCGAGCAAGAATAGACGTTTCGGCTGAATCACCGTATCGCTGTCACTCAGAATACTGCTGGATTTACAATTGGATGCGCTGCTCATCGAATTGGGCGGCGTGCCGATTAAATGCGATGGCTTATGCAACTTTTGCACATTCTTCGGGGAGGGGAAGCTGCATATGGACGGGGCAATGGATTAGTTATGTTTTCATTCAACGCTAGTTGCTACTCACAGATCCATCTCGGCAGAAGAGAAGTTTTCCATGGCTGTTTGCCAGGCATGAACGAACGGCAGCGTCTCTTTATCAATGTCCACGTGGAAAATAGCGTTGAGCACATCTAAATCTCGCTTAGTTGGCTCCTTACTGCAATGGATTGAACAGCTCATATAGCGTCTCAATATTTAAAATATGTTTTTGAATTTACCCAAAGATAAAAAGCTCGTAAGGAGGATCCACATCACACGACAATATGGGCGACTGGCTTTCGGGTGGCGTCATAAATACCTCCTCATCATCGTTGCTGTCCTCACCACCACCACATTCGAACTGAGGATCAGTGAAGGCGGTTAGAATATACACAAGTACTGATATATTTAGATGTATAAAGCACTTACAAAGAAGGAATCATCGTTGGTGTCGTCGTCCTCATCATCGTTATCATCATCATTGTCGTTGCTGCGCCAGGTGTTCGTTTCGGGAGTGGGCGCAGCGGCATCCGCATTGGGCGCGGCAGCGCTCTGAAGAGCGACTGCGGCCGAGGCCAGCATTGTGGTGGCGTTGGCAAAGTCTTGCGCTTGGGCCCGCATCGATTCGGTACGCTTTCGCCTGCTCGTCTTCCGGCTGAGATTCGCGTCCCACACACAGTTGCAGCACTGCTCCAGCTCCCAGGCGGCAGAGCACAACTCCTCGGTCTTCAGTGCGTCCGGCAGCTTGACAGTCGGGGTCTGCTCCAGCACAAGCAGCATGCTGTCGCAGACGCAGTGCAAGTGCTCGCGTCGCTCGCCATTCAGCTGCAGCATCTTGCGCAGCATCTGCGTCAACTGGTTGCGCAGCTGGGCGCTCACTTCCTGCGAGTTGGCTATGTAGCTGGCTACTAGGTGAGCGATGCGCGAGTGCACCTTGCCAAAGTCTACACTAATGAAGCGTGCGTCGTCCTTGAAGCTCACGATGAGGGATTTCAGTCTTTTGAGCTCGGACAGTAGTGTGTCATTGATGGACACCATGTTTCCAATGTTATTGATGAGCGTTTTGGTGATTCGTTTCGCGAACACCTGCAGCGACTTCTCCACACAGGTGTACGGCGTCATTACTTGCGTAATGGAGACAGAAGAGGATTCAGAATTGTTGGACTTCGATCGGTCAGCCACTAAGTCTATATACTGACGCATTTGAGAAAAGTTCCACGCCTGGTCGGATTTCTCCGCCAGCATGCAGGCTTGCGCCAGCTCGTTCTTGGCAGACAGATAGCTCTCTAGACGGCGAAGGCCATCCGCAGAGGCCATGTCGACAAAGGCGTCGAGAAAGTCCCAATACTCGCGCCACTCCAGCTGCTCTTGGCGCGCCAACTGTCGACCGACCACCTCAAGGCCTTTCTCAATGTCGGAGTTCTTGATGTGGCGCTCGCGGAAACTGTCGTTCAATGTGGACACGGACATGTTCAGACTCAGCTCGGCTACGTCCAGTGATGAATCCATAATAATCGGAGACGCGGAGTTGTCGCGATATTTTAAAAACAGGTCCGGCTTCATTTGACGTATGGGCGTTGAGGGCATGCCGCCTCTGTTATACGTGCAATTATTGTTGTGCTCAATGGGGTCCATATCGGTGTTGGGCACCAAGCCCTCCTCTTGTTGGGGTTTGTGATTTCCGTTGGCTTCGTTGAGTGATGCATTTAACGCCGCGGCTCGTGGGCTGAACAACGCGCGCCGCCTCGACACAATGCCGGTGCTTTCGTTGAGAAATGCCTTGCTCGGCGACTTCATGGGCGAGATGTAGCTTGAGTTGGCCAACGGCGAGGCCACATTGCTGCCAACACGCGGCGGCGTCTTCCAGCGGCGAAAGAAGTTCATGGCCTGCTCACGCGGCATAGGCCCAGCCAAGGCGCTAATCTTAAGGTCCACATTCAGGCGGTCCGACTCGTCTGACTTGTGCTGCAAGATCTATAAATTGGAAGCATTTGTAGATGATTAGAGTTGCAAGCGACAATAGCAACAACAACAATACTAACCGGCGGATCATTGGGCGTAAAGGGATGTCCAACTTGCGGTGGCAGCTGGTTGCCTACAGCGCGCAGCACGGGCACATAGTGAGGCTCCGACAGGAGAAGCTCCAGCTTCTTGATCACCACTATGCTGGCATTGGGTGCACGTTGGCATATAATCTGATGGGAGGGAAGCCGTTAGGCAGGCCTACAAGTGCATATTCCAGTGGGTTACTTACGTCCTTGGGGTGCATACCTTCCGTGTTCTTCAGCGACTTGCACTGCGGATACGAGGTCAGCACCTCAACAACGGCAATGTGCCCGTTCTTGGCGGCGAAGTGCAGCGGCGTCTCGCCACGCCCCTTGTCGGGCATGTTGAGATAGTAATCGAGCAGATTCACATTTAGAGCGGCGCACATTTCGCTGCTGCTCTTCTTGCCCGCATACAGCTGGGTAAACTCGCGATCCGAGACTATCTTCAGAATGAGATCAGCGACGCGTGCCTGATTGACTTGGGCGCAGATGTGCATGGCGTTGTAGCGATAGCCCTCCTTCAAGCTAGTCGGCGTGTCCCCGCTGCTGATCAAATAGCGGGGGTTGTCCCAAACTGTACGCTTGACCCGCTCATAATTGCCAGCCTCGATTTGCTTGCGGAACTCGACAAGCTCTTGCTTAGTGGGCGCCCGGAACGGCGGACGCTCGCCAGTTAGCTGAGTGCTGCTGTTGCTGCCAATGCTATTGGCGTTGCCAACGGTAAGGCTGCTGCTGCTGCTGCTGCTACTGCTGTTGTTGTTGCTGTTGTTCGGCAAGGATAATAGCATGCTCGACATGGCCAATGGGAGACCGGAGCAGGGAGACGCACTCGTGCTGTTGGTGGGCGACGAAGAAAACGGGCTCTCTGCGTTAGTAGAAGTCGATTTGTAGCTCAAGGTTGTGGGCAATTGCACCGGCTCTGCGAAAACAATTGGAGATAAAAAATATAGAAATATATATATTTTTTGTTATTTATGTTTGTTGGCACTGTACGTATGAGTAAGTAGATTTTGTTCTGACATATACTTACTGCTGGAAGGTTTCGCCTTGCCGTAGCGCTTCAGCGACTGAATGCTCTCGAAGCCGAATTGTACGTAGCTCTCGGCCTGTTCACGGTTGGGAAATTCGCGCAGACGCGCCTCCTTGTAATGGCGCAAGACGTCCAGCGCCTTGGATTTCTCCTTGAATATCAGCCAAAGCGGCGAGTCGGCTGGAAAGGATTCAGGGATTTCAGCAAGTTATTTCAACAGTTCGGCTGACGGGCGAGTGAGCGACTGATCGAGCGAATGAAACAAAAACAAATCTGTCAGCAGTTGTCACTCGCTGGCTGTCTGGTCACGCCATCTGTGCGGATAGGGCGATGCCAGACAGAGCAAGAAATGCGCTGAGCAAAACAAACAGCATGCTAAACGGCGAGCGAGTCGCCGAGGTCGCGAGGGACACCGGGAAACAGAAAGCGTACAGCGGACTGCGAATAGCGGGCAACGGACGCTTTTGACGCGGAACAAAACCGTTCGACCACAAAGGGAAATAACAGAAAACAATCCGTGGGCGACGATGCTCGCGCGACATCAATAATGCTCGCGAGAATGTGCGTATGACGCAGCTATTGGCACGCAATTATTCTCTATTATTGCTCTTGTTTATGTTTCGGAAAGACTCTCTGAACTCAGTGGGCTGCTGGGCGAACGAGGCTGGCGATTGGATTGAGGCGCGACGTACATGCCACCTCGACTAGGCGAGCCAGGTCGATTTAAATATGGAAACATCGTCGTGCACTCTTTCTGTTGGCCATCTCAGCAGCTCATACTTATTTAAAATAGAAACTTAAATAAATACAAAAGTGTACTTATGATACATATGTATGTACATACATACATTGGTATATACATACAGACACACATACATACATATATTGCATTTGATGCGCTGGCATGTGGGGCGATCATATGAACGTTATTTGAAAAGGAGCTGCTTTGCTCTTCACTCACTTGGTTTATTTGTATAACCAAAGCACAGAGTCATAAATATTTACTCTGGTCATCCAGCACATATTTGTTTATAGTAATCATAATCAAATAAAAGCGTTTCATGTGGGGAAAATCGAAACCCTTTCTCTGGCGAGAATAATAATAGAGTAAATACTCCTGCAGTTGGTTTCCATGACAGTCTAAGCTCATAGGGAATTGATACAGAGGCGGAAATGGGAATTGAATAGGTTGCCAAATATTTGCTTATTTATAACTACTTGATCGATGGTATTGGCAGAAGTGGAATATCTGCAGCTCCGCAGAGCTGAGCCACACACTTTCCAATATAAACTTGCGCTTGGCCGTGCTCGCAAATAAACAAAGCACATTAATTAGATTACGTTGTGTCAGAGGTGCAGCAAACCGATTCAATTCACGGCCGTAATCGTACGTTGCCCATATTTGTTTACAATTCGTGCATCGATGACGCTGCTAATCCCACACCCACTTTCCTGTACTCATCGGAGCCGTGCAATTGATGAGATGATGCAGCCGGCAAGCAGCAACACATCAAAGCCCAACACGAAATTCAATTGATTTAATAGTTTCTTTGCATATCTGGCGTAAAGGAATTTAGGAATTCACTTCGTGCTGCCTTTTTCCTACCAGGGAGCTATCAAAATAGAGCTTCGATTTAGGAAAAGCAACAACAGATATTTATGGGATATTAGAAAAATAAAGTGAATTTCGCAACTTCACGAAATGCAACAAGTACACGGATTAATTTGATGATTTCCCGAATAAATTGGCAAGCTAAGCAAACTGAAGTGTGCTCAAATGTAGCTGTTAGATTCAAATTACAATAAATATTTCAAATATTTGTTTGTTTATTAACGAAAATATAAGAAACTTTTATGAGGAAATCAGCTGATGCGCATTAAGTCGAAGCTGGCTCTACATACCGTGAGTATTCTCACCTGAGTGCGCTTAACTTTCTTTGACAACGTTATAAATACCATCTGCAAGCGTATCGAAAATGGTAACTGCGATGCGCAACAAATGACGCCGCCGCTTCCTTAAAACGCGCGCTTTGATTACGTTACGGCACGAAACAACAAGCTCCAATACAAACAAACAAGTGCGTATGTGCGTATGTGCGTGCTTGTTTATGTGTTCATGGTCGCTTATACGTATATATGTATGTACATAGGTATGCATGTTGATTTGTCTGTATGTATGTATGTACGCTCATATTTATATTTGTATGGACGTACATATGCACCTATTATTCACATAAATATGGCGACACGCCTAGGCTGCAGCAACAGAACTTACGTGGATATTCAGGATCCTCATATGCTGACGATTCTTCTGCCCCACTAGCCGGACATTCTGGCGGAATCTTGATGTTGTCCGCGGCTATGGAGCCCGCACATTGGGTTAAATTGCCCTCAAAGCCCGCCTTGGAAGGCGGTATATAGACGCCAAAGTAAGCCATGGATGCCAACGCCTGCCACTGGTGTCAGGGATGCTAGTCGAATCCAACATGCAAACATAACAAAAAGATTCATATAAAATGCATTGCAAATATATGTAGATGAGAGCAAGATTCTAGGAGTCGCAAACAAAATGACGTCGAACGCGCGACCACTCACGCCAATGGAGTTTCAGTTTCTGCATCATTGTCTTACCGTTATAAAACACTACAGGATTATTCAGATACAACTTCACATTTAATTTTAAGATATAATATTATTTGATCCACCATGCACACGAAATTCGCGTATAATTGCAACAAATGGATGTGTTTATGCTTGAGTTCGAAATGCAATGCAGTGTCGTGTGGGGATGGCAGAATGTATCGATATGAAAATATCATTCCGGTAGTCGGCACGATTGTCGATAGAGACTCGTTCATCTATTCGATATATTGTAATTTTTGTGATAGCACCACTAACCAGAGGGCATCGTGCATCGTGCAACTATCGACATGAGGGATAACTCATCGATATCTGATAAAAATGATTATCGGCGCACATTTGAATTAATACATACTGCCAGGAACAAAAATTTCGCAATATTTCGCAAAAATACAAACCATATTTTATATTTAGCCATATTAAAATTGGCCTTTGCCGTTAATAATTCAGAATGTCAATCGATCACGCGTTCCACAAGCGATTTATTTAATATTAATATTTATTATGTACCAGAGATATAATTTTTTATATCAAAGCCGATTTAGAAAACATTTAATAATAGGCGTACCAAAATATTTTGGTTAAAAGTAGCCCAGTAACCAACAAGCCATTGGCAACAATTATTTAGAAAGGATCGTTTATACAATTACCATTTCGTAAATTGAGTAATGGACATAATTGTTAAAATTGTGTCTTTACAATTTCGACAAGCAAAATTGACAAAAAGTCTTGTGGCAGTAAACAGTTTATGTGTGTGAATTTTATAGTAGTATGTTTAATTTATTTGTAATACAATAATTTCATATAAAGTTGCACTATATGCTAAACTGGAAGGAATGATTGCGTTTAATTGTTGGACAGACACATATCGAAATTATATAAATATTACATACATATTAATCACGAAACTCGAAAGAAACGAAATAAAGTTATTGGAAAAATACTCAACAATATTAAAATTAGAGTTTCATAAATATTAAAACATAAATATTAAGTTAAGTTCCTATAGTAAACGAGTATATACATATGCATATAAAGAGAGAGAAAGTAAGTCGAACTTTACTGAAATAATTGAGAATACAAATAAACCAGGAATGCTGTCACACATACATACATACCGACACACGTGTATTAATATGTAAATATGTATGGGTACCTAAAGAGAATCCTTCAATATTCAATGTTCAATATTCAATTTGCAGACAGACAGTATCAACAGTTAAAACTATGCAAATAACATTGCGCCCTTAAAGTATATATTATATAGACGTACTAAACATAATTTTGGTAGTTGGCTTAAAACTAGTCGCTCGCTTGGTTGCCTACAAGCCCTTTGAGCTGCACGAATGCCTATCAATTAGTAAATACATACATCTGGCCCGCCCGGGGAGGGCCGCTGCTTAAATGCTACACTGCGCTCCGTGGCGCCTACTTAATGATTATGATGTGTGTTTGCTGTTTGTGAAGGTCAGGATAGGTCAGTATCTGGGCCACAATGGAAGTACTGAACAGATGATGACGCGACGATGACGATGACGCTACCCATGCCGATGCCGATGGCGATGAGGCGAGGCTTCCTGCTTCCACAGCAGACAATCGAAATTAAAGCTTTGTATGTTTGACCGTGTCCGTCCAATAGTTCTGTATTGTCATCGCCTCCAGGGAGTTGAGGAAAGAGTCATTGTCCAGGCTGTACATCTCATCCGAGTTATCCTAAACGGAAAGCAAAAGAGAAGCTCAGTTAGTCGGGCCTATGGTGCACGCTGCCCGCAGGCAATTGGCCAACGAATCCTTACACTTACACGCATCGTGCTATCATCGATGTACACGCTCGAGTCGGGCTCGCTAAGCGCCTGCGGCTTGTTGACGAAGCGCCGACGATATAGCACAATGCCAATGGTGCCCACCGTGCAGCAGATGCCAAAGACCGTGAAGCAAATGGCCGAGATGGCGCCAGCGTCCAGGAAATAGGTGCGCTGCAAGAAGAAGAAAGCAAGAGGAGTGAACAAATGCTCACAGCAGGAGCTCTGGCGATGCTCACTTGTATGGCCAGCGCCTCGGACGATATGTTGCCCTCGTCCGCGGCCTCGTAGCCAGAAATGCTGGGCGCCGCCGATGCGGAGCGGGCGAGAAGGCTCTTCGTGTCGCTGGAGTAGTTGATGTAGCGATTGATGTGCTTGTACTCGGCGGAGAGGACCTTGGATTTGCGCGAACGATGCTCGCTTTCGGCCCGGCGCAGCTCATCCTCCTTGTTGGCGTTCTCCAGCGTGAACGACACGCGCTGCAGCTCATCGGATAGCCACTCGGTGTTGATTTTTGGCGTCGAGGGCGTGGCCGGCACGGCTTGGCCGGTGCTGTTCGTTGGCGGGCTAATTGTTGATGTCGTTGTCGCTGTTGTTGCTGCTGCTGTTGGTTTTGTTGTCGCTGCTGCTAATGAGGATGTTGCTGCAATGGTGGTGCTCACAGCGGCAGCACCACTGGCACGAGAGGCAGCTGCCATGCACGTGGCGTTGCAAGCGGAGCTGCTATTTGTACTGCACGGGACGAACGGTTAGACAAGGCAAATCGGAGCGTGAGTGGTGCGTGGGGCACTTACCTTGTGCTACGGCTGAAATTCGTATAGTTGCTCAGTGGCTCGACGGGCACAGCGACAGCGCCCTTTGGCGCCGACGCAAAGTCTGCCGAGCGCTTGAACTCGAACTGATTGTGGGAGAGCGTCAGCTTAACCGTTGCCTCCTCAACCTCCTTGTCCACATCGTCCATGCCTGCCTCGTCGTTGTCATTGTCATCCACATCCACATCAACATCCACGTCAACATCGCCATCAACATCGTCATCGTCATCGATGGAGTCCGAGAAGGGCGCCTCAATATCGTCGACTGCCTCGGGCTGGCTCTCGACTATGGCGACGGCGGGCGTCACCTTGGGCGCCGCTGTCGTCTTGATGGTCAAGTCCATGACATTGCGCTGTGTGACCGTCGCCCAGGTCTGGCTGGCCGTGGTCTGGTATAGCTTCGTTGTCTGTCGACGGCTGTCAGCATCATGGCTGGCCGCCTCGGTCCGCTCCAGCAGGCGCTCCTCCTGCTGCGTAGTTGACTCTAGGCTAACCTCGTGACTGGGATATGTGTGCACATGTGTGATGCCATTGGGCAGCAGGACCACTGCAAGAGGGAAGCGTTTCAGCACAATACACAGGGCTAGTCGGAGGAACTTACCACTCAGGCAGGTTACCCAGAACCAGTGCGACCACCAGTAGAAAGTCATGATGCGGCACGTGCTGTGGCCTCGGCCCGGCAATGCGGAGCTGCAAAATAAGAGAGGAGGCAGTTCAGCGTGAGCTCTAGTGTTAACAGGCGTCGATCGTATTTAAGAAAATCCAACAACAATCATTGCTCATCCGCCCTGTGAGTCAGCGCAAGCCAGAGAGAGAGAGAGAGAGGGAGAAGTATGGTATATTTGCAGTAGCCACGATGAAGTCATCGAGTCATTGAACAGTCGTGGAAGTGCTTTACATTGTGCTAAAAAAAAAGAAGAAAACAAGTTTCTCTGTGCGGCCCATGACCAGGCCCGATCAGACCCGATCAGGCATTGCCAATTTTGGTGTCGTCCTCCCCCCTCGGCTGTGTACGAAGGTCGACGACTCGCTCTCGGCCCGGCAGATGACACACAGCCAAATGTGTTTTATCCCGTTCTAAATACATCTCTTTATGTCTTTACGTGACGCCCACTCCGAGCTGTAAGCTGGCAAATTAAACTCTTGTCATAAATAGCCGCCTCTTGTACTCCGAAATTAGCATGCCATCTTTGGGGTGCCAGACTCCAACAATAGAAACGTCTTTTCATATGCACACACACACGTATATACATATGTATATATGTATGTATATATTATATTCGTTACGCTCTTTAGCGTCGGACTGTTTGCTTACTTGCTTGTATACCCTGTAACCAAATCTTGTTGACGCGCACAGCATATTTATTATTTTTGTTTCTTTGACTTTTATTTAAATATTTCTGTATTTGTTGGCTAGTTAATCACGTTGTCATTCTCGGTACTTAAATTTGCTGCTTAGAGATCCATTCACATCATAATCTTACTTTAGCCAAGACGTAACAAATGCTCAGTTCGATCACCTTCGAGCACTTCTGATACCCATTGGTGTGCCGTACACGGTATGCCACAGTCTGGGTGACCCCTTTTCGATGCTCCAATTTGATAGAGTGTATGCTTGGCCTAAAAACCATGTACGCACTCCCAATTGTTTGTGTGTGTGTGTGTGCTTTTTCAGTTTTTGGGTTAATGTCTACAGAAACCAGGCCCGCTGAAAATCGCTCCAGCTGCGCGCTGATAAGATAGTAGGGTGCGAGTGTATGGGCGCGCCTGTATCGACAGCCCATCAGCAATGTCAACTTTGACCCACATTGACCTCGTTGGGCTGGTTACAGCCTTTGACGTCACAGGGCCACGGGCCAGGGGACGCTCTTGACATGTGGCCGAGAGCGATTGAGGTGCCATATTACGTATACGCAGCGCGGAACATTAAACATGAAGCCAAATTATGGGCGACAGTTTATGCATAGCACGAGGCGTTAAAGGTCGGCCAGCCAAATTGTTGCTGCCATCATATTCTACAGCTCACAAATTGAATACAATGCCGTAAAGAATAATAACAAATGAAAAAATGAAAAAAGTAAATAAAAAAATAATAACAATTGTTGCCCAAACGGCGAAGTATGTGTATAAACAAACAAACCATAACAAAACAAAGACCGCACACCGTAACGAATGACACCAAACGAGCAGAGAGACAACACACAGCAAACAGCAGACAACCAGACAAGAGACGTGCTTGTTGGAGGAGCAACTGGCGTTAAGGTGAAGCCGCACCAGAAGCGCAAAAGCGGAACGCGCATGAGCAACGCCCCTAGAAAGAGCAGCAGCTGGAGCAGCAATTTCAAGAAGGCCTTATGTAAATTGAATGCGTTTGTTTTCTTTTGTCTACTGCTTTGATCAACATCATCATCATCAACATCATCATCATCATCATCATATATAGTATTCTCAGATATACAAATGGGGGCTCCAAGTGTCGACTCTATGCGACTGTCAACTTTTCGTGAAGTGCAAAAATTAATTATACTTTAATTTATATTTATAGTTTATTATTTACAATTTGTACATCATACATCACATGTACAGTTAGGCTCATGCAAATAGCAGTGCTGCACTCGGCAAAACATAAATCAAACGAGACGCTGCTTTTCCCGGTGGAAAGATGAAAAGATGCCCACTTTTTACTCCGAGTGCAAAGAACTACGAAAAAATCCCGTTACTTTCGGTCAGAGTTAATTTGTTTCTGATGATTTTTGCGAAATACACCGAAAATACCCCCTTCACAAAAATAGTATTAGTTACTATGCGATGGTCTATAAACATATATAATATACATAGAAATAAGTATTGATGTACAAATATACGTACATATATATATATTTAATATACATATTCCATATGACATTTATGGTCTAATAAATTATATTCCTATCAGCATTATTGTATCAAAGTAGTTCCGATTGCCGTGTTTCGACACAATATATTTGTATACATGTACACACACACATATATACCTATAATGCTAACGTGGTGTGTGGAGATAAATATCAATTTCATGCACCTTTGCTCACCTTTTTCAGGTCAACTCAATTATCGGATATACTAGATTTCAAGTTTAATTACCGTCGTTTATTAGAATGCTATTAGCGTTCTTTAATGAAAGCTTTTATCAAGAGACATATAAAAAAAAAGAAAACATACTGAACTGAACGTGAATATAATATATTTTGCATTCTCCGTGCTTGTCAACAAGTTTGGTATGCTAAATTGAATAGAAAGGATTATTAATATAATAACATGTTGAGCTAGGCGACAGCCTGCATCTATCTGGAAGCATCTCTTGTGCATTTCACTTGCATGCATATAAAGATTCTGTTCTGCTCAAGCGACAACTATATAACCAATGCCAAGGAGACAAAACAACAGACTCGAGTCTTAGGATTATTAGAATATTCCTGTTAAGAATGTATATATAAATAAAAGGAGTTGCTCCTTGCTTAGATTACTATAGCTGACTCTTTAGAGTGCAGCAGGGATCACTCTCGATCGTCTGGTTCTTCGATTCACTCCAACTATTCCCCCAGCAAAGGTAAGATAGTCTGAGAAGGAATGGACTCTACAATCTTTAGATTAGCATAGATCGCTATTCTTAACGATTAAATTCCAGTTTATGCAAGTCCAAATAGCAACCGAATCAATACTCATTATGCAGTTACACAACATAAATAGCTCATGGCAAATATTGTTCTGCAATAACAATGAAATCGCGGTTTGAATAGGACCACAGCAAAGGTAGCCAATTATTGCATCTAATTGCAAACAACGGGCACTTCAAATGGACTCAAGGCCGAGCGGACAGGTCAGTTGAAGCGGCTAAGACCAGTGGAAGCCATTGCAAAATCTCATTTGGGGCTCTTTGGGCCCTTGGGGCGGGATGACAAGGCAAGAAAGCAAAACAGCTAAGGCAAAGGCAAAGGCAAAGGCAAAAGCAAAAGCAAAAGCGAATCAGATGCACTTTCATATGCGAAAGTAAACTACAAACGAAAACTGGCACAAGTGCAGCTCAGAAACTGTCTATACCTGCGTGTGTTTGTGTATGTGTGTGTGAGTGTCGGTAACTGCAATTAAGAGAGGGAAAAAACAAGTGCAACCTTCAAGAAACAACAATGCAAATTGAAAAGCCGTCTGGCCAAATGGCAACAATTAAATGCGGCTTGGTATACATATTATGCAAATGCCAAAATCAGGCATAGCACATAGCGCAAGGGGCGTGGCACACACACACACACATATATACATATATACACCTGCACTGAGGCACAGCAATAATGCGGCTAGCAATGTCGTGCCTCAGGCCAACAACAAAACAAAAACAATGGGAAAGTTCACGCTCACTTTCTAATGTCAGCAGCGGCGCACGCGATGTCACTGGAAGAAAAGTATCTCAAAGGGTGCGCGAGGGGGAGGGTACGGGAGTGGGGGGAAGACTTCTCCTAGCAGCATAGTTTACCACTTTGAGGGTTGCTTAACTATTTACTTGAGTTATGTGTGCGAGTATTTATTAGCTTAGAACTTGGACGCAACTCAAGTGCAAAAGGAACAACTGGAAATGTCTGATTGCAAGACTCTGAGCTCTACGCACTGCAAGCTCTTTGGGGTTAAGGCGCAAATTGCGAAAACTTCCCTTTGGATTGAGCTGACAGAGTTGTGGAAATTCCATTCGATTTGTTTGTTGTGCATTAAATTTCTCGTCAACTCTGTAAACTTCACTTATAGAATGAATCTTTCTATAAAGTTAAAGTCAGGTGATATTACAGAACCTCTGCTCTTGTTGGGATATCCTCGTCTTAACCCCAACTCCCCAACTTAATCTCCAATATGCATAGCGACGAGACAACTTCTGTGCATAGTAGGCTGGGGTTTCTGGGTTTGGTTGGGTTAGGGCCCTTTTTTGAAAGCTAATGTATATTCAAGCACAACAGACACAAGCTAACACGTGTAGCAGACATTTTACAAAATCTACTTTTTTATTGGCATTCGTGGTACTCTCGATATTTGGAAAACGAATCGATTTCTCGATGGAATTTCATGAGATTGCCAAGTCGTCGGGCGGCAGCTCGAGTGCCAGCAGCAGCAAGAAGGAGCACGATGCGGCCTTTCGCAAGCTGCGCCAGCTGATCTGCAAGCTACCTATGTCCGATCAGGTAGTGCTCTACCGCGACCACCAGGAGGTGCAGCACGTCTGCGACAGCGTCTGGCGCAGCGCACACAAGCGCCTGGACTTCCGGCAGCTGGAGCAGGAGCTGAGCGGCGAGCCGCTGTGCTACTTCCTCAACAACATGATGGACCACTTTCGGTATGTGTACTTCACAGCCGATCGCCTTCAGGACAATCTCAATGTGCTGGAGCGAGCCGGTGTCAAGGCACTGAACAGTGTGCAGCACTGCGAGCTGCTGCTCAGCCAGCAGGCGGTGCCGAAGCTAAAGACCAAGCGGCAGCGGGATCCGGGAGCCGGAGATGCCGGACTCGGGCGTGTCGTCGGCATCGCTGCGGTCCTCGGCGGCTCGATGATGCCACAGTGGCCGCTGCATGCCTTGCCCAAAATGCTGCGCAACCTGCGCCGGCTCAAGGTGTACTGCGAGGTGCAGGTGCATTTCATAGAGCAGTTCCAGCAGCTGGAGCTGCTGGTACTCCATGGCGATGTGGCCCAGTCGGCCCTCACGGGCATCTTAGAGCGCTGCAAGCAGCTGAAGCGGCTGTTCATAAAGTGCAAGAATCCACCATCCTCTCTGCAGGGCATCACCTCCGGCCACTGTCTGCAGGACCTCTCGCTGCCCTTGCTGCTGTTCCTGGAGTCGCGCGAGGAGGTCTTGGCACTGCCCTCACTGCACTTGCTGGAGCTGACCTACGGCGAGCAGAAACCCGAGATGGCCATTGAGTGCATGCGGCACGTGCTGGACGCCAAGGCCGACACCATTGAGATTGTCCAAATGAACTGCGCTACCTTCGAGGGAACGTACTGGCTGCGCGATACTGGCCTGGGCAGTTGCACCCATCTGCAGGGACTCGTGCTGAACAACTGCCGGTTCTACGATCGCGAGATACTTGATCTGAACATGCCACGCGTTGAGAACTACTTGGTACTGAGTGGCTGTCCAGATCTCAAGGAGTACCAGCTGCTCGATGTGATCAAGAAGTGTCCGAAGCTCTCGGAGCTCTACCTAATCGACTGTCCACTGCTCACCGGCAAGGTGCTGAACGGCATCTACCGCATACGCAGCAGCGAGAAACTTGACTATCCGATTAGCATTATTCTTAGCCGCTGCGACTCCATAAGCAAAGAGTATCAGGATTCGGTGGGTAGAGAAGACAAAGAAGACATTTGTGCATTTGATATCTACTTATATATCCTAACCCATTTCTTGATTTCAGTACGCCGAATATTGGTTCTTCAAGCTGCAAGTGCTCAAGCTGGATCGCCTGCTTGAGGAGAATCGACCGATCGAAGATATGCAGATATTCTTTTACAAGAGCCCGGCCACTGAATGAATTGCTACACTTATATATATAATCCTAAAATGGGACCCCAATTATAGTTGAAGTGATCCCCAAAAAGCCTACGAAAAAAATGATTGGAGAAAGTTGATCTGAACAGTTCATTCGTCTCGATTATTACTGTTAACGGTTGCTATCGACAGTTAGTCTTTGAAGTGTACTGATTTCCTGTTCAACTAAAGTACTTTAAAATAAAGTATACCAAAAAAATACACACATATTTAATGTGTCTGTCGCACACAATTTAGCCGACTCGCGGCCAGAACCAGCCCAACCCAACATAAATTCCACCTCAATGTCAAGTAATTATTATTGTTTTTAGTTTCCTATATTTACACTATATTTACACTATTTACATATAGCTCTTACTTCGCGTGTCTTCCCAAAGCAAGATAAGCAATAACAATAACAATTAACTCATTTCATTTCATACGCTACTGCCACTTGGTTTTTGCATTTCCCAGCCAGATTTCTACATTTGTGGCGAGGCGTCAGCTCTGGGTGGGTGTACTGCTCTTGTGGGTATGTGATTTAACATTTCACTTAAATAACAAACAACTCCGTTTTACTGCAAGCAAATCGAAAGTGTCGGGCCCCGGAATGCGGGCCTGAGAGCAAAGCGAAATTTATGTCGACGGATTTCACTTGGGCAAAACTAAAAGGGCCAGACCAACAAAAGGAACGTCCACATCTTTGATGAACTGAATTAGCAATAGGGTTTTCAGAAGCCCTTTAATGTAATTCCCGCTCAAAGCGAAGTTGGTTTTAGTTTGAACTTAATTTGCAAATATCGGTATATTCGAGCTGTAAATTCTTCTTCTCTTAAGTTTGCTTTAGTATTTTATTTTCTTGAATACTAGAAAAGAGAAAAGCTATACAAACATCCTAGACATATGATAATATTGTGTTGGAATAATGCCAACAATATTTTGAATTGCATATCGAACAATGGGTTTTTAGAAGTCATTTCGTTTACTGAGATGTAGATGTAGATACCAATTATGATTTATGAGAGTGCTCAAGGGACTCCAGTAAAGTTGTGGGAAAGTCAGAATGTTAAAAGGAATAAAAAAGGATATTTGCGATTAATAATAATAGAGTAAATTCTAATAAATGAAAAGGATTTCAGACAAATAAATCAATTCAGTTTTTTAGAAATGCACATATCTATCTATTTTCCCTAAACTCTCTTTAACTATAACAATACTTATACAATAATAACACATTTCCAATAGAATCTTTAGCTGTCATAGACAAGTTGATGAAGACGTATATTGATAGCTGTCATCCCAGCCAAGGATATGCAAATATACATACATTTCATGGAAATAAGGTAGCTTCGTCTCTTCGCTTTGGTCAAAGTAGAAGCAAAACCAATTTCAACGGCCATAAAGAGCGGCATTGTTGATGAGACGGGGCTTTGATATATTGAACTACCTCATCGAAGCCGCCCATTTTTGGTCAATTCTATTTCGGTGGCAGCTATAAATACAGCAAGACGCCCGCTTTGGCTCAGCAGTTACCTGAATTTGGCAATGACATCGCTTGGGCTTTCTTTGTGTTTGCTTTCGGCCAAGTATTCGCCGGCCGTGGAGACCAATCGAGTTGTCTGTGCCGTTGGCCAAGGCATTGTATTCGCAGTATTTGGTAATATTAGAAAACGAAACTTTTGGTGCCGAGCAAATGACACTGAGTTGTACTTCTTTGTACTTCTTTCACTTTTTTTCTGGCTTTGTGTTGGCATTTTCTTTATTGACGAATTGCGAAAGTGAAATTGAATGGGAAGTGATGAAACGGGGTGCCTCAATTGAAGGAACCAAATGGTATTCAATAAAATACATATAAGGGATTCCGCGAAGGTGTCTATCTATTTCCTATCACTTTACACAAATATTAATTGAATAGAAAGCTCATGAAACTCTTCTGATACCCTTCAGAGCCCATTGACAATGGAAATGCAAATGGGAATATTGGTTTAGTGGAAATGTGACATGACTGAATCCATATTACTATATATGTATGTATTTATTCTCAGTCTATATAATCGCATTCCTTCCGCCTGTCTATCTATCCGGGAACTCCGTATCAGGGAACTCGTAATCTACAAAAACTGAATACGAATAGCTTATATATATTATATCCATAAAGAGACCATTTTCTTTTCGATAAATTATCATTACCGATAGAAATCGATAATTTGAGTTGTGTTTTTTAAGCGTAGCTTGAGTAGAGGTAAGTAAACTTTCAGTTTACACACCCACATTTTTGTATTTCTTGTATTCTTTTGCCTTGCCCACTCTCTCCTTTCCTTACAATACAACGAATACGATCTAAATAAACGTATTTAAAGTACAACAAAAATGTTCTTTGGCAAGTACCTATATATCTAATTTATAAAGATCACATCTAGCATGAGAAATGTGAAAAAATAATGAAGAGTTCAGAGTATGTTGTAGATGGAAACCCCGGCTCGAGCACTTCTATTCGCTTGTGCATTTCAGCCTGAATTTGGGGTTTCGCATTTTTATTAAGTTTAACTCGGAAACAAATACAGTTAGAGAAGTGGAAAAGTATTCAACTATACAAAACGGATATGCGTATCTTGCTCTCTTGATGATCATCTTCTTGTCGAACTACTACGTATTTAATTTTCAGTTGGCTGATCGCCCTGCATCTTCAATTTAAGCCAATCCTCAAGGAACATAGCCTTGTAATTTCCATTCTCATCAAGAGCCATAATTGTGGAGCCCACATTCATATTGGCAGTGGGTTTTTGTACAGCGGGCGAGGCGCGCTTGTTGTCGGCAGTCGGGGCAGCGCGCTGCACCTGCGGAACGCACTGCACCTGGGGAACGCGCTGCTCCTGTAGGATGCGCTGCTCCTGTAGGATGTGTTGCGCCTGAGGGACGCGTGGCGCCTGGGGTACGCGTGGCACCTGGGATACGCGTGGTACTTGGGGTACGCGTGGTACTTGGGGTACGCGAGGCGTCTGTGGGGCGCATGGCATCTGAGGGACGCGTTGCATTTGGGGGTCGCATGGAGCCTCGAAGTGGTACTCGCGTGGTACCTGGGAGACGCGTGTAGCCTGGGAGACGCGTGTAGCCTGGGGGACGCGTGTAGTCTGGGGGGCGCGTGGAGCCTGGGGGACGCGTGGAGTCTGGGGGACGCGTGGAGCCTGGGGGACGCGTGTAGTCTGGGGAACGCGTGGAGCCTGGGGGGCGCGTGGAGCCTGGGGGACGCGTGGAGTCTGGGGGACGCGTGGAGTCTGGGGGACGCGCGGCTTACGGCTGTACATTCCCTTGGGGCAGCCGTTTATCGGTGGCTCGACGTAGTGGAATCTCATGGTGCCGTAAGGCGGTGTTTCCGGCGTGGACAGCAAACCCTTTCCGGACTTTTGCATGCGAGCGTGCTCCTCTTGCAAATCCCTCACGATGGGCATCAGGGCTTCCGTCAGCGGTACGTCCTCCCGCCTGATGGCGGCCTGGATGCGCAGCTGTTGCTCCGCGGTTAGCATATAGTTGGGAGATATTTCCGCATCCAAAACCACGCGGCCGGGCACGTCGGACTTGCGGTCGTCCTCTGCCAAGCTCATAATGCTGAAGCTTTGGAAGCAGGCGTTCATGGTGCTGCGCTGGAGTG
The DNA here is from genome assembly GCF_054131105.1 of Drosophila navojoa. Lineage (NCBI taxonomy): Eukaryota > Metazoa > Arthropoda > Insecta > Diptera > Drosophilidae > Drosophila > Drosophila navojoa. Next base: position 27,698,703 of record NC_142895.1, read on the forward strand.
GTGCTGCCGGCGCGGTGCCCAGTGGCAGCACCTCAACGGTCTCGATTTTCTCTGTGTTTATTTGGTTGTTCTTGTCCTTTGGTATGACCTGAATGGAGGTGCTAGTTCCTTTGCCGTGAGCAGACTGATAGCTCTCTGGGCGCCTAAAGAAATCCATGGCATTTATCAGGGACGGCATGTCCGGCGTGCTGTGCTGCATGCCCGGCGGCAAGCTCACCGGCATATTCATGGTGAGGTGCGTCACCCCCGGTATGGCACGCAAGTCGAGGGGCGGGTCCGCTGGCTGGGGCACCACCGGTCCAGTGTACATCATCTCGATTGTGGTGCCGTGCTCGTGCACTCGATTGCTGAGTGTGCACCACTGGTTCGGAGTGCCCGGCAATGGGCCCTTGGATGCGGAGGATTAGGAGACAGTGTGTTATGGGCCGGCGCTATAAGATGATGCTGCTGCTGCTTACCTGGCGCTGTTCATTATATTCATTCTTATGATTGTCTGACTGGAACTGTTGCTGCTGCTGTTGTTGCGGCGACTCTTGATTTTGTTGATTCTGCTCATTCTCCTGCGGCTGCTGCGGACGCTGCTCTATTTGCGCCTGCTGCTGATCCTGTGGTTGCTCCTGCGGAGGCTGTCCTATCTGCGCCTGCTCCTGCTGCTCCGACAGCTCCTGCTGCACCTGCTCCTGCATTTCTTCCGACATAGGCTTAGGTTCAAAAAGTTTTGGGGATTCGCCGTGGCCGCGTGGAGTCTCAAGCAGCGGAGGCCGAGATGGTGTCACGTTCTTGTCAATTTTGCCAAATTCCTGATCTGCCGTCACATTCTGTTGGGCAGCGCTGCCAGCGTTATCGTCGCTGGCCCCAATTGGTTCCGCTGCGCCCTTGCCGGCGTTCAACATGTTTGCTTCACTTTTTATCAATTTTCAATTTTACAAAAAAAGTTTTCAGCTGCAATCACTCAGAGCTGTCAATACACACACACAATAAGCTGGAAAAATGTTTGACAGCTCCAGCATAAGTCAAGGCATGCTGTTAGCTCAACATGGAGCAGAAGAAGAAGACACTGACATTTGCCGATGCTAACATTCTTAGCCAACTAGAGAGGAGTACAGGTATATCGTTTTTCTTAAAAATACTTTCTGCATATACATATTTACAAGGAAGAGGCAAATGAGCTCAAGGGCGGGGCTTCTTATGTTGGTCTTGGGCAGCAACAGAAATTTAGTCAGTAATGTTATTATTTGTCCGGCTCGAGAATCATCGTTCACTTCTTTAAGCTTTAAAGGGCATTTGCTATTCGCTCACAGCGGATGATGATTGTCTGATTGCTATTTCCGAAACTGTGAGAATCTGCATATTTGCAACTTTTATGCAATTGCAGTCGACTATTTTTTCAATTTTTTGCTGTGTCAGCCAACAATGGCAGAGGTCTGAATAGGCGTCGACTCATTTTGCAATGCAACGCATTTGTGTGTGTGTGTGTGTTTGCATTTTCAGTAACGTCTTTTCCTACTGTTATTGTTTTGGTTATGATTGTGGGGCTGGCCATTGTGTGGCGTCTGAAGACTTGCAAACTTGCGGATGTGCCACACCTCCAGCACATTGGTGGCATGCATTTGTATGCATATGTATATATGTATGCGTATGTGAGAGTGTGAGTTTACTTACAATTTGACTCCTGCGGGGCCTCAGTACTTGATTGCCGCTGCCGCTGCTGCTGCTGCTGCTTTGCTCCGAATTGATCTTCCGCTCCAATCTTCAACTGAAATGGCACAAAATGCGGTCTACATAAGTACGAATATTTGCAATCAGCAATGTTTGGGTTGGTTATAAAACAGTTTTGATCTCCGCTCCGCTGTTGACTTGGCCACACTCGGCTAAGCCGGCACTCGAGTGGAGCAGCGTGGCTTGGGCTGAAGCTGAAGCTGAGACTGGGACTGGGACAGAGGCTCAGTTTCCCCAATGCGAAATAATTATATGTAGTTTAATAGTTTTTGAGTAATTCTGAACTAGTGCGTGGCGCACTCGAGTTTATCATTGCCAAGCGTCCAAACCTGAGCAGTTATTGAGGAGAGAAAATAGTGTAAACCCCATTTCTCACTGCATTGCAAAGCCAAGCGAATAACGCGTAGCGCGCCGTATACTTAATTATGCATAGGCCGCATTGACGGCCATAAAGTGCAGAGCGATGATGGACACAGCTGCATTACATATGGCTCACAGGCATTTATATAGACCAAAGTTGGAAAAGCGTTGCAAAAGAAAGCTGATCTCATGAGTCGTATGAGCTCATTTAGGTCGTTCTTCACTCAAGTATATCCAGCCCAATATCTTGCTTATGCTACAATGGGCAGACATAACAGTCAGAGAGAGCATACTAGGCCTAAACTAAACTAGTAAATACCTCACACAAATTCCCGTTCCACAATCATCTCACTTACACTCATCAATCCTCCATGCATGCCAAACCCAGTCTCTGCGCATCCTATTCTAAAGGTGTCGAAATCAGGAATCGCCTTAACAGCCAAATGACAAAGTGCTCTCGAGTCTCTATCTATCCGGACTCGTGCTTCTCGGCCTTGAAACCCACTCAAGCTGACTAAAACTGTTGAAGCCCCTTGAAATCTTGCAGGACGGTCGGTGAATGGCTGCAATACAACTCTTTATATTCATACCGAAAGCGAAATGGGTATATGGGTTGTATGCAATGTCTGTCCAGCTGTCCGTCCATTCATATCCGTATGAATACAAACTACTTCGATGCTACTGAGAATCATGCCTCATCACATTAGAAACTACATTTTCGGCACTTCAGAGAACTGAGATCGGAAAAAATGATTGTCTTATAATTATTACAGAGCTGTTCTATTATTTGCCAAAATTCATATACCAATTGGGGGCGTGACAAATTATATAATATTATAAAATATTTATGTCTTGCAATGATGTAACCATGAATGAGTATACTGCAGTCGGTACAGCTCGACTGTAAGCTCTATCATAATAAAGTAATAAACAAGAAAAATCTAGGAGTCTCATTACGTAAGACCCGCTCCAAACCATACTGGTGTCAATATTAAATAGATGATAAATCTTTTATGGACAGATATATAGATAGATAGATGTTCTAGCCATACATACATTCCATTTGATTTATAATCTGAGTAAGGCAAACAGCTCAAGCAACTGTTACCAGGCGCTACTTGTGTATATCTAATCTAATATCTGATTCATATTCGTGCAATTTAAATGCAAGCGCTTAACTGGTTTACGTTTATGGACATGATTGGATTTGCATGCCAAGCGCTCTGAGCTGCTGCTGGTAGCCAAGTGTATTTGAGCTGAAATTAAACCGCCATTTGGGCGGGTGTGCATCAGCGGAGAGTTTAAGTCTAAAACGCAATTCCCAAATGGGTTGGGCAACAATAATGCTACGGTGAGAACATGACTTTGCCGCGCCCCGAACAAAACGTAAACCGACTCAAAATAAATATATATACACATATATATATATGTATATGTATATGTATATGTGTGTGTGTGTGTGTATTTAAGTGTGTTTAAACACATTTTATTCACATATATGACAAAGGCCGGACGACTTTTTTTGGTCAGTTCAAACTGTTGGGAAAGTAAAACACGCACACACACATCGCTCGCTCAGGTTGTCCGAATTTGGATGCGATTCTCACAAACAGCGCCGCAACATGCAAATCTAATTTCCGCACAGTGTCAGGCAGAAGTCAACGCACGTCAAAGCATTAAGTGACTCCTAATTGAATTTGCATAATTTATACACCATATTTTAGACCTATAGACGGAATTAGTCTTTTTAAATATTTACATAATGAATACGTAAATTGAGAATATTTGTAAGCTTTAGTGAATTTTGCAGATGACTTTTAATAATTTACATATATATTTAAAATATTATTTTACGAAATTAATCGTGATGTAAAAAACAGATATTTAGCATTTATTCTATAATGTTGTAAGACTTGCCCAACAATGACTCACTAATAATAATTACACACATACGAAAAATGTATCAATTCTATGTATTTATATATATTTGAAGAAACCCCAATGCCACTGCAGTCTGCAGACTTTTGCCCGCAACTGTAGCTTTCAGCTACACACTCATGAATACGAAGAAGCCCATCTGTGTTCGTGTTGCGTGCTTAGAATTAATAGATGGAATACACCCGCAACGTCAGCGCCGCCATTCAATGGGGTCGCCTAATTGACGGTCCGTTGATTAAACCGACTGGCTGACACACTTTTGCAATGCGGCGTTGATAAGCCGATATCAGGTAAGCCGCAGCCAGAGGAGGTGGGGGCGCCGAGGCAGGTGAAAGAGTGGCATGCTGAGCGCACGTCCGCCGCGGCTTGTGGCAGCACTTAGTGGCAAGAGGCTGCTAAGAGAGAGACTACTTAAGAGACTCGTCAAACGCCCAAACATCAGTCAGGTTGAGCGCCGCCAAATGGAGTCATTAAGGCTACTCAAATGTCATTACCACTTAATTGTTTTGCATCGTTCGCGGCTGGCGAGTGATTTGCAGAGTTTGCGTTCATTCAACTTCCACCAGCAGCAGCAGCAACAACAACAACAACCACAACAATTCAGCTGATTGTTTACCATCGGCATAGGCGGCACGCTAATGAAGCCTGCGCATCCGAATTGCCAATATCCGAACAGGCAGCAAGCAGGCGAGTTCCAATGCACAAACACAAAAAGCTCAAGCCCAACAGCACGAAACGCAAATTGTTAAATAAGCATGTGCAAATGATAATGATGGTGATGATGATGATGATGATTATGATTATGATGATGTTGATGGTGACGAGTTGGACTTGGACAACAAAAAACGACATCGTCGACGACTTCCACATTTGCCAAACATTTTTAATAACACTAATTAAGTGCTTAAGCCCAGGCAATGACAATAAATTATGCAATGCGCTTGCAAATCCAACAGAAAACAAAACAAAACAAAAACAAAGAAAAACAAAAAACAGAAAACAGAAAAAAGAAACACACGCCCAACCCTAGCCCAGTTAGAATAATGCCAGTCAAATGTGCACGATTATGGAATGCCTATGCCCTCGGGGCATTTACAAATGTACGTGCCACTGGACGTGTAACAGTGTTGCATAACAGTGTTGTATAATCCCATTTTCAAAAGAATTCGCTTACGCATTGTCGCTGCTTTTCATTGAAATTATGAGCCTGCCATTACAAGTATGTTAAACAACATCGTTTGCAACACTGAAATTTGTACAGAAAATGAACTAAATATTTTGTGACACTATTTCATTTGCGAAACTATAATTGCAATTGCAGTGCTTGTTAAACAACACTGTTTGACAGTGTTTCTTAGCAATAAATAATGAGCTGAAAATGAACTCAAAACCCCAAATCCCCCACCATATCCAAGAGTCGAGTTTGTTTTTAGTACAAATTATTGCAAATCGTATAGCACTGCTCAACACTGAAATGCGCAGACATAATTGCTAGGCATTGCGACTTCAGCTGGAATGAATATTAAAATAATTCTTTGACACTGATCTATTACAAACACCTTTTCATATTTGTGTATGCACCAAGAATTTAATTAGTATTATTTAAAACTAGATGAAATGCCCCAATTTTAATATACTTTGACATGCATGTGCATACATACACACACACTTATTCAAAAACTTATACAGTCATAGACTCACATATTCATACAGATTCATATATACATACAATCACACATACATACATACATATATTGATATATTCATATATTCAAAACAATCATTACATACATAGCCGTACATACATACAGGCATGCATACATATACATATTGATCCATTCATACATTCATTTATTCTCACATTAAAAAATTCGTACATTCATCCATTCATACATGTTTACTTACATACATATATATGTATATTCATACATATTTACATACTTTCATATATTCACACATTCATACATCCATACATACATGCATACATACATGTATTTGTACATTTATTCATATATGTAAACATTCATTTATACATATGTACATTCAAATATATATTCATACATATGTGCATACATCATACATTCATACATGCATATGCATGTAAATATGTATGTATGTATGTACAATAGTTCAGTTTTACCGCTACCGCTGCTTTTTGGCCGTCGTGATTACATGACCTGGCGCTCAGCTTGCGCATAGAGCACGTAGAGCGCCAGAACAAAGCCATTGACGTCATAGCCGGTCAGCAGTCAGCAGTCAGCAGTTAGCAGTCAGCAGTCGCTAGTAAGCTAAGCATGAGATTGAAGGTTAGCCAGCTACGCCATGGCTGGCAGTGAGTTAAAGCTTGAAGTTGGTTTTAAAGCGGGAGCTGCTGTTGTTGCTGTTGTTGCCTTTGTTGTGGTTGCTTGTTGTTTGCTTGAGGGCAGACACTGGCGCCAGCCGCGTATCATGAGAATCAAGTCGGTTCGCAAGGTGCCTGCATGGGCATCGGCCACACAGCGAACAACTGCAGGCAGCTGCGACTTTCATTTGCTCAAGCTCACTGACTTGGCGTGGCATCCATCTCGCTCGATGTTATTGATTTGCACGCAAGCCAAATGGCAATCGGAGATACATATGCCCAGATATAGCCGCGGCCAGCAGCAGCTGGTCACGTTATGCAAAAGTGTTCAGCTAATTGGACACGCCGGCCCATTCATTCATTCACCTGGGCATCTGAGATAGTCTCCCTTCGCGGCGCCTCCGAGGTTTGCACACTTTTACTTTCGGTATTCAGTGTTCAGTATTCAGTGTACGGGGTTCGGTATTCGCTAATTGCACTACTTAGGCAGCGGGCGGGCCTGGGCCGGGCCCGGGTTACTTTCGAAAAACGTTTTCTCGACGCCACCAAGTTGGTAACAAAAGAAAATCAGATTTTCAAACACGCTGGTAATCTAATTGCCGGAGTGACATAATGAGCGACAGCGCCACAGACAACATCACATTGTACATATTATAATGCCGCATAATTTATTATAATTAATTGTAATTACTTAATTTAATATTTGTGCATAAATACGCCACACACTCGACTACTGGCGGCAGCCCACATGCGAGAAATGAGGGACTGCCTGCTGCCTCCGTATGTTATACGGATCTGCCGCGATTACAATACGATCACGGGCTAAATAGAGACGTAAATGGCAGTTCCGGCTGTTGCCTCTGCGCTGCGTCTGCCTCAGCGCCCGGCCTATGCGGATATTACCAGGCGAAGCATTTGGGGAAGTGCCTGTAATTGCATCCGTGGGATCGAAATCAGACGGTGGTTAAACGCTAATTAACTGTGAATACCTAGGCGCACATCATATAATAACATGTGTGTGCTCGCTGGTTAAATAGACGAACATCTTTAATAACTGAACATGTAATGCAAGCTCATTAATGTTATAGATGTTTTGGTTAAATCATATTTAGCTTTTGCCTCCTTTCTTTCTTTCTTCCTTTCTGTATTCATCTCCCTCTTTCTTAATCTCCGTCTCAGTCTCAGCCTCAGCCTCAGTCTCAGTCTCAGTCTCAGTCTCAGTCTCAGTCTCAGTCTCAGTCTCAGTCTCAGTCTCAGTCTCAGTCTCAGTCTCAGTCTCAGTCTCAGTCTCAGTCTCAGTCTCAGTCTCAGTCTCAGTCTCAGTCTCAGTCTCAGTCTCAGTTTCAGTCTCAGTCTACCTTTCTTCTAAGATTCCCTCAATGTTTTACTCTTCCACTTTCAATCTCTAGATTCAGAGCAACTGAAATCGTCTTATTCTCAAGGCCGTCGGCTCTCATATGTAATATTCGTCAGATCTGTATGACTCTTACCTCGGCTCTTACCTCTATTAGCGAGCTCATCTTAATTTGCACTGGGTTCTTATTCATATGCAAGTATAGCCTTGGCTTCACCTCTTCCCATTGTTTGTTTATCTTTTGTGCATATATTCATGATGTCTTAACTAATTTGTTTGTCAAGTTATCTCGCTTAAGCTTTTTGCTTCTCTGAGTCGAGCTGACAATTAACCATATTATATAGCTGATAGAGGCGCGCGTCTAGAAACTGTAATGCATTGAGATTGTCTCGCATTTCATGATTGTAGTGTGACATAATATAGAGTCTGTATGTACATATGTATACCCTCTGTTGTCTAATTCGATTTGCATTTCGATTTCTAAGACCTTTGCCCATTTATTTGCCATCAAAGACGGTCGAGGTCGTTGCATTTGAACGAGGTTCCATCCAGGCCAGAAGTGGGTTCAATAACATTGCAAACATTGTTTACACACGTGCTCCCCACTCTGTTTCCAGTTCAACTAAATTCGTACATTATATCGCATGTATATACTACATATGCTTAAGGGAATGGTTGCGATATATGTATTTGAATTGTTGGGTGGAAATTCGCCTGAAAATCTATGCCAAAAACTAATAAATGTGTGCGTGTGTGTGTGAGTGTGTGTGAGTGGCATCAAATTGCCTTTGGCAGATCGCCAAGCACGCAGCGCGTTGGATAAATAAATTTATGAGCCGCACATTAATCAATGCCAATGGGATGTGAAAAGGAAGCCCATTGCATTGGGTTTCACAAGACTGGCCAATTTTCTTCTTGCTGTGTGTGGAAATGATGTATTTGAGTTTTGAAAACACTTTTCATCGATTCACTAAACGACTGCAAATATGCAAGTGAAAGTGTTGTATGCAAAGCGAATGCATATCGATCAATTAATCACACGAATCAAATCTATCGAACAGCAGCTGAGCAATGCAATAACATAATTAAATATTAAAAAAAAAAAACTATTAGAGCCATAACAATTGCAATAAAAATACCTTTTTCCCGCTTCATGTACATACATATATGTATATGTATGTAACGAAGTATTTGTGATAATAATGCCAAATGCTTTCGCGTCTGCCACAAATTAACGTCAATTTTGTTGCAAAAATAAATTTTAAAAAAGACAAAAAACAATGAAGACAGCAACAATAACGAAAACAAAGTAAAAATCAAATACAGAGCATTCACTAAAACTAGTCAAAGAGAAGCGTCTATGAGGCACTGAATGCCCTAACATTGAGCATAGCTAGATTAGCATAAAGCAGGAATATAAATATATAATATATGTATGTATAGAAAACAGAGATTTTCATTAAAATCTGATAGTTTGGAAATTCGACTATTATAGCTCTCTTTAACTAACATAAGGGGACACCGAGCTTACCTTTTCTCAAATGCAGGAACGAATCTTGGTTCTTAATAAATGTCGCGATGTATTGCGACAGTGAATCTAAGAATATTTGTGTTATATTCTATATATAAATTATTATAACTGCAACAAAGAAATAAATCTAAAATAATAAATCATTTTATTTATGTGTATGACTTCACTATATGTATATTCACTGTAAACACTCAAGGTCTGAAAAAATAAACCCTGGTAATACGTGAAACTGACGGGCTCTTCCTGACGCTTTTAAATGAAGGATTTACGACAATCCTTAACGTGAAACCTTCTCCTAGAGGGACATAGCAATACAATTCTTCTCCAATTGCATGCTCTGGGACCCAAGGCAATTGATTTAAGTTATTATGAAAGAGCTTGAAATAAAAGACTTCACCCTTCGGAGCAACAATCAATAGGGAGAAATATATATTCTAACTGATAAAAGTTGTGCAGTAGTTTATTGTTTATCGTCGTAGGGTATTGAATAGAAAATTGTAATCAATTTAACTAATTCTATTTGTAGCTGTTGAGATTAAGTTAGAGTTAGAGTTATAATGAGACAGTTGAGCTTAAGAATCACTGGTGTTGTTTTCATTGGGTTGACCTTGCTTGTGTAGAGATAAAAAGGTTTTGATTTTCTGATTCGTGGGAGTATTGTAGTTTGATATTGGAAGATCTTACGTGAAACTCTTTCTTCTACTTTATACATACATATATCTGACATCTACATATTGTGTTGATTTCAAAAGAAACTATACAAATTAGTTTGTGTTTCTTTCTCTCTCTCTCTCTTATTTAGTTAGTGTGTTTGGTTTTCGGTGCTCGGCGCTTAGTTTAGAAAGCTGTAAGAGGCATTGGATGTGCACTAATTTACACACACATACACAGAGACACGAGCGCACACATACACACATAGGCGGGCAGACAATCGCACATCCACACACGACATCCGCACAACGGGACGTATGAGCGACGTCAATTGAATTGACGGCTTAACAACAATTATGCAACATAGCGACAGGGCGTCTATGCCCGACCGTCTGACTGGGGAACGTCGACGACGCGTCGGGCAGCCTCATTAAATGTTTAGAGTGAAATGTAAGCTAAGCTAATTTTTACACTAATGCTGCACTGGCACTGTATCGCATTGTATAAGCGGCAGGGGCTAAATTGTTTAGCTGTTTCCCATTGCATTAACAGTATGGCACAATACAGTTAGCAGACATTATTCAACCAAACGATGCTAAGTGATTCTTGTGGCCAAGGCGGAAATGCAAATGACACGACAATGCTGCTGCCGCTAGAATCGTCAGCTCGAATCTGGAATTGCATTTAGTCATTGGTAAACTAACTGAAAGAGCCACAGAAAAATGACAAATGGCCATCAAACCGTTGAGCAATTATTATTACTATAGAAGGCTGTAAGCCTAGCCAGATGAATCACTGGCGGGCAACAAAAGGAAGCAAGTGAATCAAATACCGCAAACACACATCCAGATCTGAGCTAAGCACACGCATTATGTAATTATTCAGTAAGCAAATTGGAACGCTTTGATTGCAATTGCTCTTCTAGCATGAATCGTGGCTGAGTCGCGTCTTGAATAGCTCATGCATCTGCATTGCATATTCATAATATAGTTTACAACATTATTTACACAACTCAGCCCTGAATTCCAGCTGAAATGATTAGCATATATAAGCATAAATCTAATTTCGATGTGCTGCATTGGCAATCGCGTTTGAATTCGATTTTGGAGGCGTGAAATGTGAGAAATGTATACAAATACCCAAAACCAAAGGCCAGCGCTGTAAAGCTATTGTGACCCGCGTCCATTGTCTTCCGGCCATAACAATAAAGCTGGTACTGCGCGGCTGTTGCAATTGATAAGCTGCAACGGCGACAGAGACAGCGACAACCTCTTCAAGGCGAATTTCCCATAATGAATAGCATCAATTTTCGTAGACATCTGTTGCGATCGAATGACTCGCAGCTAGCTCGTCATCATCCCGGCGGTCACAGTCATAGTCATAATGCTTATCATCCAGCGAACTTCATGATGAGCAACGAGCGTGCCTGACTTGCCTGACTGCCTAACTGCCTGACTGCCGCCAGTGACATTGTCTTAAGGCAACTGTGCAGCTCGTGTAAAGATACAGATACAGATACAGATACAGCTATAGGTAGGCACGCAATATTATGGCATCAGCAACTACAACAATGACACGCTAAGGAAAGCCAGCTTTGGGATACTCTCTCTATCTCTCTCTCTCTCTCTGGTAAACTCTGTATACAGTGTATGCTATACACCCTCCTCTAGCAGTAAGCCTAAGCCTTATTTGTATTCTAAGTGATTTCGCTTAAATTTATATTTATTTCGCATCGAGGTCAGAGTTATTTTTTATTCATATTTCCATTTCCAGCAAACAGGCGCCCATTAAATATATAATCTTGCCAGCGTCATATTATATTTTTCATACAGAACGTGTCGATTATGAAGATTACTAAACTGATATTTCGTTGATCGTGTGTCAGCATATCAAAATATTGCAGGCAACAAGACGTCAAGACTTCTCTACATTGACACGTTTATGCAGCTGCATATAAAACAATTTTGTGGAATACTAGATATACATAGATATGGATATATATATCTACATTTCATATTCTGGCGCAAGCCTATATGCATCATAAATATATACCTTGGGCCGAGTATAACTCGAACTCGTAATGAGCTGCTTGCGCGTATCCGTTTTCAAATCCAGCCCGAACTGGAATTAAGGATCTCAACGTTTCTTTCCTCTTTATATCTAAACAGATCAGAATTCGAACTCTCAAGCAAGCCACTTTAAATAAGCCATTTTCAATTCCTTCCCAAGACTAGCTTAGGTATACTAGATATAGATATATGTATATACTTAATATATATATACTTAATCTGTATACAAGATTTCAGCGATCCGACTAGAATTCACAGCAATTTAGTGGAGTACTGGATATATTATAGATACATATATAATATTCTTTCGACTATCTAAATGTTTTATAAATCTGATTCCAATATTTCAGCAGTTTATCTTTACATCTTGAGCAATTAATCCGACCAGGATGCAAATTTAGTGTACTAGATATAGACATGGATGTAGATATAGATATATTTGCTGATTATATATACTAAATACATATAGGGTTTAGTCAGTAAGATGTGTCTGCATCCCAAATATTTTGAGCTCTTTATCAGAATTCATTTCCAACTCCAGCCCGAAACTAGCCAAAGTTACATCTATATTTAGCTGTTGTATAATTGCTGTACGATTTTAATTATTGAACAATAGAAAATAGATGTACATTTATTCACACATGTCCGTCTGTCCGCCTGTCTCCCTGTATGTAGATGTGCTTTGTCGGTGCTGTGGCACGTGCTTTTGTTGCCGCTGACACAATTTATGGAGCTAAGCAATTTCCATGCCTATTGCCTGGCCATTGTGCGGTTGGTTGTCGGCTCTTGGCTGTTGTCTTTTTTCTCTGTTCATTTCATTTATTAACTCGGCTTTTGTTGTTTTTGCAGTTGCTTTGAATATGCGCCGTGAGCCGCGCAAATTGCTGCAGTTGTTGCACTTATTATGCGGCATTTGGGTCACGGGGTTGTATGGATATCGGCTTTATATGTATGTGAGATCATTCGCCAGCCTTGCTGCAGACGGAGCTAAAAGCCTTAGACAGCCGTCAAGGCAAGGTCAAGAGGGCACGTTCTCCAATTCCAACACCAATACCTTGGTATAGCAATAGCAATACCAATATTAACACCAATTCCCATTCCAACCATCAACTCAAGTCCAAGGCTCAACTTCAACTCCAGCCGCAAGACCATCTTAGGCCGCAGTCAAGTTCAAAGTCGCGTCGAGTCGAGACCGAGACAAGGAAGTGAACAATGCGATAAACGGACGAGTAATAAGCAAACACAATTGGTAAATCGACACCGAAAACTCTGTTGTTTCTGTCAATAATTATGAATTTGTTTTCCATTTTGCTTTGGCTCATTTTTTGTTAAGTACACATTCGGCCATCTGAGGCCCCCAACAACCTCCAGCAACGCCAAATGCCACTTGATCGGCAACCTACAACCCTACAATTGTTGTTTTGTTTTCATGTTGTTAACTTGTTTGCTTTTGAGAGTCTGTGAAGCACTCGACATGCAAGCAACACACTGAGACCTCTTTTTTCAAGTCCTTTAAATATGCCAAACTCTTAGTGATTGGAGTATATCTAATACTCTTCGTAAGTAGAAATTATATTCGATATTTTGTATCTCTCCTTCGATATTATCTTGCCTTTCTTACCTTACACCTTACCTTTCTTACCTTATGTACACAACCTCCTACATCACTCCCTTCTCACATTAGCTCCTTTTCACTCTCTCCGCCCTCAAACTCACAGAACTTATCAGCCTGATGTCGCCTTTCTTGCTATTTTCATTGTCTTACCCTTTCCTATATTTTTATTTCAATTTCTTTAATCTTCTCTATATCGATTCTCTCTCTCGTTCACTCCACTTTCTGCCGTCGGTATACTTGTGCCAGCTCATCTGACATCTGTCGCCTTCCATGCCTTTATAGCATTTTGATTCCTATTCCTTTCATCTTCTCTATATCGATTCCGGCTCTCGCTCTACTTTCTGGAAACCCTCTACATACTCGTGCCATCTCTCGCCTTTCTATGCGATTTTCAAAGCCTTACCTTTATTCCAGTTTCCTTAGGTTCTGAAGCCGTTCGTTTTTTTGTACATCACGTGCTGCTCTTATCTCATTCTATAGTTTTTCTCATCTTCTTGGCACTTTATGAACTCTTCTTCTAACTATCGCCTTTCAATGCGGTTTTCATTGACTTGCCTTCACGCAATATCTTTAAGTTTACAATTCTTTTGGTTCCTCTTTTGTGTATCGATTCTTTCTTTCCTAGACCATTCTCTACTGTCTATTAGCCCTATTCCTGCCTCTTTCGCACATCGATTTCTGCTCTTGTTCCCTCACTTTCTTCTTCGCACTCTCAGAGCTCCTCCGCTAACTATTGCCCTTCTCCAGTATTTTCGTAATCATCAGGCCTAAATATTCTAGATATACATTTTTCACAACTTCATTATTGATTCGTTTTCATTAACCTTTATGAATGAATCATTTATAAGCCTTCATTAGCAGTTTAGAGGAATCCGCTGAAAGCTGGCTTATTTGGCGGTCATCGCTGAGATTGCCTTTGCAGGGGAGCAGCTCGGAGGTCAGCCGTGTAACCAGGTGATTCAATTAAATGCGTTATATGCATTATAGCGTCAATCAAGTTTTTTCCCCATCTCTTTTTCTCTCTCTCTCGCATTTTTCTACGCGTTCGACTTTCAAAATTGCGCAGCGTGAAAAACATTGAATGAAAAGGCGATGAGGAAATGTTGCTGCTGTTGCTACGCTTCTCAATCCCAACAGAATCTGTTTCCCTAGCCAGCACTGTGCCTTAAATGTTTTGATTCCACTTACCTCCGAGTCAAGTCACAAACTGGTTTATCGACTTTTCGTTTGTTCTACACACATACACACACGCACACCCTGAAAGAGTGCAGGTACTGAACGACAACATGGGAAATTAACTTGGCTTGATGATCGACAAACCAAGTTAAGTGAACTCAAGTTGAATTAAGCGATGAACGAAAACCGCATTTTGTTTAGACTTGTGTAAAAATAAACAAACTTATATAATCGGATATTATATTATCATATGAATTCTTATATAATATTATATATTTTACTAAACTTGATTTAACATGTGTAAGATTTTTCTACACGAATAACTGGAATGCCATTCAATGTTCTTGCTTGATAATATCACTTTTTCATCTAGCGAGCGACTACTGTATTCAGTTTGGCAACAGTCTGCGTCTTTTGCAGCAGCGATGACTCAGCCGAGAATTCTGAGCTGATTAGATAAAAGCCATTGGCACATGTCAGCTGATAGATATACCGACTGATATAGACTATAGTCAATTATTAGGTTAGATAGCAGCGTTAACTGATACGAAACGTTGTTTCGCTGCGCCTTTTGTTCATGATATGGCATCTGAATGGGAATCGGAATCTGAATTCGAATCTGCATCCAAATCTGAATCTGATTCGGCATCTGAAGCCCAATCAGAGCATGACTGACTGCAAGACTTGATGATTTACCATAATGTATTTAGTGTAATTTAACAGTGTAATTTAGAACTGCTATTGCTAACTGTAAAGCCAGTTAAACGGGCCGCGAAAACTGCACTTTTAATTACGCCCAACAACAGTCAGACGACCGAATCATAAGGCACAGAGTAAAATGCCTAACTATTTCATTTGTTGTTGTCAAAACAGCTAACAACGACTTCTAAGACAACTAAAGTCAATTTACAAACATGCCAAGAAAAACAACAACAAGAACAGGGAAACGTGAAGCAAACGAAAACAGTCATAGCTCTTTACGTAAAGCAATTAAAATGCTCCAAGTTAGTAAGAGAATAGGCAAATATAAGGTATATAATATTGTAAAGTTTCTTGGATTCATTATCAAATTTTCAAGTAATATTTATACTTTTTAGTATAAATCAACCCAGTCTTACAGTAACAGTAACTGCTATTCGCAAGATATATATTATTAAGAGTTATTTACTCTACGAGTATGAGTAAATATACACATAGCTATAATTTGGAATATAAAAGGACTAATTTTGCATTGCATTCGCATTCTTGAGACGTTTTCTCTCCCAGCTATGACCCAAATCGAAGAGCCGGAACACTTGACCTCATTCGGCCGGTAAATTGAATATTTAAGGGCTTGGCTTAGCTTGGTATTGCCTGGTATTGACAATACACTTGGACATCAATTTCGGTTAAGAGCAAATTCACTCTGCTCATCCGGTTGCCAAAGCAGCAAGGATTAATGCACATAATTTGGGGCAAGGAGCTGCAGAGTCTTGAGGCAATAATTCAGCTGCCCAGGCAGAAGTTTGTTTTGTTGTTTCGTTGCCAAGTGCGTTTCCAATTGCGTCGCTTGCGATTGCCAGCTGCCACAACAACAGCAGCAGCAACGGCAACAATAACAAGAACTACTTAAAGTGAACACCAACAACAACAACAGCAACAACCATAAAGCAACGGGTTTTAATGCTTTGGGTGCTTTGGTCATGCTCGACTAAGTAGGCGCGCGCATTTAACGGTGTTTTATTATTTTAGCGCTATTGTTGTCGTTGTTGTACCTGCAGCCGATGCACTCAGAGCAATATACATACATATACATACATGAATATACATATACCTAATTGTATTTCTTTTTAAACTATTACGAACATGTGTGAAATTACCTGCAATTTCAATTGCACAAAGCGACGCGCATAATTGCCAAGTTCTCTAATTGCTGCGGATTTTATTGTTAGTTGTCGTCCTTCGTGGCAGCCAGAAAACAAACAACAAATGATAAGAAACAACAACAAAAAAAAGTAAAACAAAAAGAATTAAAGATGTGAACGAGAAAACTCACACGCACATGTGTTCATATCTAACTGTGGGAGTATGAGCGAAACAGGAGCAGGACTTGCCGTCTCTTTGTTGTTTGACTTTTGCACAAGCGTGCTTTATTGATTTTTAGCACAGGTTCACAATCCACACACACACACACAAAAGCACGAGCGAAAAGGCACAGGAAGGAACACACCCTGCTGCTGCTGCAGCAACGGCATGTGTATCTGTCTCCCTAGGACACAAAGTGTAAATAGCAGCAGCGTGCGCTAATTAGGCTGAACACTGGCACAACAGCTCAATTCAAAAGTCAGCTCAGACCGACAAGTGTATTAGGGCGGACCTTTGGCGGCACAACAATTGGTGCCATCAATTTTAGCTAAGACATAGACAATAGCGCATGATATTAACTCACTTTTGTTTACTGCATTTTCTCTTTATTAGTTAACTGATGAACAATTTACAAATATTCGCGCGCGTCGAATTGCACGCAAAACAACAAAAAAATAGTCACACACTTTAAACGCGCGCAACGGTCGCGATCCGCGGTACGTCCGATTCGGTTGGTATTGTGTTTTCTTCTGTAGCTAACGGCGGGTGGCTAATCGTTATCGTTACACGCTTGGTCCAATTGAAAGTTATCGATACATCGTTTACAACACTCGATAGGTATGTATATAGACATCGTTGAAATTATCCATCACTAACGGCTTCTACTTTTTTATCGAGTTATAAA
The DNA here is from genome assembly GCF_054131105.1 of Drosophila navojoa. Lineage (NCBI taxonomy): Eukaryota > Metazoa > Arthropoda > Insecta > Diptera > Drosophilidae > Drosophila > Drosophila navojoa. Next base: position 27,716,206 of record NC_142895.1, read on the forward strand.
TGCATTTACTAGCAGGAAGAAAGTGATTAATATGTATTAAATGGTAATTTACCGTGTACATTTTGCAAAGTGCAAGAGTGCTCTTAAAATACATACGTAAACGTTGTAGTTATTGTTGTGTTGTGCAGAAACTCACCTGAAACGAATATATTTCGTGTCGATGGGGGGGTGAATCGCCACCCAAAAAGATAGAAAATACGCATTGTTATGCTGTTCGTTGTTGTTGTTGGTAGTCTTGCTGTTGTCGCTGCTATTACTGGCGGGCAGGTTAAATGTTCTTGGTGGGGAGCTGTACGGCTATTGTCGTTCACACCAAACCTTGCAAATATATTGATTTTTAACAATACTCTATGCCAATACCACGCACACACTGAATTAATATACATACACATACATATATACATTTGCATATACATTTATATACACATATACAAATGTATTTGTATGTGTGCATGGCGCTTTTTGATGTCATCTAATTCGCAATCACTGCGCTGCCCCATAAGATAAGTAGACGTTGACAGATGGTCGCACTGCATTCGGAGTGGGGGTGGGGAGCGCAATGAAATCCAAAAACAAAACAACCGGCGGCTGCAGCGTCCTATTTGAAGTCCGACGGCCGTACAGTATATATTTTCTATAGTCAACATCGGTCAGGCTAGAAACCATTAGCTGCAAGTCGAGTTATTTAAGAAGTAGTAGTCGAGCTCAGCAAAGCCTAATGGAAACGAAATCATGAATCATAATGTTGAGTAAATGCAAATTTGTGAATAATGAAACGTCATTATTTTTATTGCACAAAATATACATACATATGTACATTTGTATGTATGTATGTGTATGTACCTAAATCAATAGGAGAAAAGGTAGAATTATTGCTCAGCTTTTATTTTTGTATTTTTAACATTAATTACAGTCTGATTCTCTGTAGCGAACGCACACTGTAGTTTGAGTCACATTACATTCACACGCTGTCTAGCACGGCATTTGTTTCGGATGTGGCAGCATCCTGGCGAACTTTTTATTCTGTTCCTATTTTAGTTTTAAAGGCCAAGTTTACGTGCGCAAATCCATAAAAAAAATATAAAATAAAGGAAACGCTCACACAGTGGGAGTGAAAATTACGTTTACACGTGTGCCATGTCTCGACAAACCGAAGAGAGCAGCCCATTTGTGCATTGATTTTTGTGCCAGCAGCTAATAAGAAAAACATTAATATTAGCAATAATAAGTAATAAGAATAACAAGAACAGCTGCCAAAGCTGGTGTCGCTGCATTCAGAATGATTCAGAGATAACTCAGAGCATTAGATCATCGAAAGACAGCGAGGTGTGCACAGATAATTGGCCTCGTTTATGCTAATCACGGCCTCTGTTCTCTCTTCCAGGCAACTGACTCCGAGCATAGCATGTCAGCGGCAGTCGAAATTTCCACTGGCTGCTGAAAGGTAGACTTAAGACTCGCGCCACTCAGCGTCGTGGTCAAGTGCAGCTAACTATCGGTATGAACTCCTGCAGCGACAGTAGCAACGAGTCGATGGAGCGGAATGTGAATCACGTGGCGTCGGGCGCCCACTCGGAGCTGCACATGAACTTTGGCGCTGCGTGCAAGCCAGCTTCGCAGGAGCGCTACGTCTGGGAGATGCGCACACGTAGCCCAAATGTGACGCCAGCCAGCACTGTGTTGAACTCGCCGGATCTGAATGCTGAACTGCAGTATGCGCCGATGCATCATCACCAGGCATTCGAGAGGGTTTCGCCGCCCAATCAGCTGCCGGGCTACCTGGGCTCTCAGCAACAACTACAGCAACAACAACAACAGCAGCCATCGGGGTACTATTACCAGCGTCCGCATCCGCACCAGATACGCCTGGGTCGCAGCCCAGGCAGCAGCCAGTTTGAGGCGGAGGTGAGGCTAAGCCCATAACTTTTCCCAGCTCCCCATTTATCTGTTTTCTTTATTTGTATACCTTTAGGGCATAGCGAGTCCCGGCTCGCCAACTGACGTGGGGAAGGCCGATGGGCAGTGCTTGCGCGATGGCGAAATTGTTGTGTTTGACGACATCGACACAAACTGGATGAATAAGTCGGCGGCACTGACAGCCGCAGAAAGGGACAGCAACGAGGATGTTCTGAAGGTCACCAAGATGATTGGGCAGCTGCCCATAGCCGAATATGAGGGCTCCCCGCGTCGTTTTGGCAACCAGCAAGTGCCTGCCAAGGGCGCTGGCTGTCCGCGGCGACCGCCTGGCTTTCCGCAACGTGTCTCACCCACTAAGCAACGCGTGGATAACAACGTTAAGACATCCGTTGGCAATCTAATTGATCTGATAGACCACGAGGGCACGTCCGCAACGGCCGCCTCGAAGACGCCCACTTTTGATTATCTGTACGAGTTCTCGGAGACTCGCAAAGTGCTCGAGGAGTTCTTCAAGGGCAATCCCGACGACGACGAGAAGCGGTTCACGGATTACACAACAGAAAGTGGAGACGATGTGGCCAGTTCGGTAAGACTCCAGAGATTGTCAGACGGAGAAATCTTTGCTCAATTCTTCCCATCCAATACAGGACATACAGCCGCGCGTGAGCGATGTGGATAAACATATCGAGCAAGCCTACATTGGCCAGCGTTTAGCTAGAATACCCAAAGACGAACTCTACATGGTCCATCGTTCGCCCAGGATGCAGGTTAGTGGGTCAAAGAGTCATAGGTAGCACATATATGCTGACGTGAAATGTTATACATACTTGTATAAATAATCTGTATTGCTTGGTTTTGTATGCTGCGGCACTGCTATTTCCATGACCTCAACTGTATTTAATACTGCATCACACAAAACATAAACCAAATGAAAATGCGCTTTTCATTTCGCGTTAACTTTCGATTAAAATCGATTTGTTGTTATCGACTTTACCGAAATGCATTGAGCAACGACAATTCAACGATAGTAGGTGATGAAAACAAATAACAGTAAACTTAAAAGATATCGATATCTGATTGATTTAAATAATTTGAAAACTTGTTTAGGTAGCTTTGCTTGGTAGAGATGAGAAATAGAACCGCTAGACCTTAAAAGGGATAACTTTATAATGAAATAATCAAAACATCGGTTCCATGACAACACCTTAATAGATTTACAACTACCTATTAGACTAACGATTATGTGTAAAACATAAATATGAAATGCAGTTAAAATAATGCTCAATGAACTTCATAAATTTCAAGAATACTTCGTTCTTAATTCGTTTCAAAAGTCAACTTTATTAACACCAAGTATGTCACCCTCTTCTACGTTTATGACCAGAGCTGTATATATGTATATCGTATTCTTACATTGAAAACTTCCTAATTGATTTCGATTCACAGTCGAGCGAGCACAATGCCTACCAGGAGCACAACGACATCGAGCTGTACATCGATTCGAACAGTCGCAGCAGCGGCGACCTGGCCGACACTGAGCTGGAGGCGAATCTGCGGCGGCATTCGCGTAATTTTACGCTGTCGCCGGAGACGACCGACTACGATTCGAACTGTGGCGATCTGGACAGCCTATCGAACGATATCAACTGCGCCACAACCGACTATGGCAAGCTCTACACCAGCATGCCGGTGCTGGAGGATGGTCTCAGCAGTGGCCATGCTTCGGACACCGAGAACAATGTCTCTGTCGTCTGCGACAAGGCGCCGCAGCAGCCTCACACCCAGCTGCAGCCACATCAACAACAACAGCAGCAGCAGCTGCTGCAGCATCCGCAAATCCATCCCGAGCACGAGCGCAATGGCAACGGCGACGGCGAGCGACTGCCGATCGAACTCAACAGCATCGCACCGATCGAGATAGCAGCAGCAGCAGCAGCAGCAGATAACACGCAGTCGATTGAGTATGCAGCAGCGCTGTCGGCGCAAACGCCGCTGCCCACGTCGCCAACGGCCACGCCGCCGGAGCAATATGAAGAGGAGCCGCAGCTGAACGATGACAATAATGCTGATAGCGACAATCCCGCAGACTCACATTACGGTCCAGTTTATGCAGCAGCTCTGGCATCAACAGCAGCCGCGACTGCAAATGCGACTCTGACTGTGACAACCGGCAATAAGCCAGCAGCAATCGCACCGCCAGTGGAGATTCAAGAGGCCATGAAAGAGATTCGTTCGGCTCTGCAGCGAGCCAAGGCGCAGCCGGACAAACTGAAGTTCTGCGATGAGGTGCTGCCCGCGGATCCGGATTCGCCGGTGTGGGTGCCACGCAAGGGCGCAACGACGACAGCAACAGCTGGACGCCACGAAGATGAGGAAGCCGACACAGATCTCGAGACGGATCGGCTGCTAGGCGAGAAGGACTTCTTTGCCGAACAGGTGAGCGATATAGGCAAACTCCCATTAACAGACATGATCAAAATGCCCTTCTGTTCCTGTAGACATTGGCGCTGGCTGGAGCCGCCGACAGCAATGCCAACGGCGTGATCAATACCAACAGCAGCAGCCTGAATATCAGCGACAACAACAGCAATCCCAAGCCGCAAACGTACTCGTCGGCCACCATACGGCAGGGCATTGGCACCTCGCTGACGCCCAACTCCCCGGACATTTGCCAGATTGTGGGCAATGCGGATGTTTCGATCAGCTCGCCGGAGAAACTGCAGTACACAAAGAGCCCAACGGGATCCATCAAATCGCTGAAGGACTCGGCCAACTGCGACAAGAAGCCCCATTCTCGAAATAAGGAAGGTGTGTATATGCGAGCGTGTGTGTGCTTGTGCGAATATGTTCATTCGACTGGGCGTTGATAATGAAAACGCCCCATAAAATTAAAGCCGAACAATGATTTTGTTCTCTCTTTTCTTCTGAATCAATTTTGACTTTCACGTTTTTTCTTTGCCAACTGCTGCATATTGCAATTTTCATTTGTGTATTTGATGGTGTGATGCCTGCCATGTAAGTGGACGTGCTCTCTCTCTCTCTCACTATCTCTATCTCTATCTGTTTCATTATATCATAAATAAGTAGAAGTAGTTTGGTTAGTTCTAGCAACGAAATGAATATTATAAGAGATTAGGTAAAGAACGAACTAGTGATTGTAAATAATATTATAAATTGGGAGAGTAAAGTTATAAAAAGGATTATATAGTATTCAAAATTAAACACTTCTTTAATATTAATTTATAATGATGCCTTTACCACAGAACCCATGGATATTAACATGCTTCTCATAGTAGAACATGACTTTGAATTTAGATGGAACTGAAAACCAGATGAGGCTATACAATCTGTTTTTGGTACTAGATAAATAGACGCTTTAAAAAAAAAAAGACAATAATAGATGTGGGAAATCATTTCAGTAAATCGGACTTATAAAAAAAAAAAAAAAAAACATTGCGATTCAAAATTATTGTAAATATATGTTATTCCCTTTTGGTATATCGGTATATGATTAAGCAATGTAGTGCACTATAGCTGAGATAGTTTAATATATAAAACTTATTCCTTATATCGTATCTATTGCACTTCAATTTAATCAATTATGAAAAAGGGCAAATTTTAACAGTTTACTCTTTCGAATCGATCAGGATTCTTGGAACCCAAAGTGCTCATTGAGGGCGTACTTTTTCGGGCGCGCTACCTGGGCTCCACGCAGCTGGTGTGCGAGGGTCAGCCGACCAAGTCGACGCGCATGATGCAAGCCGAGGAGGCCGTCTCCCGCATCAAGGTATGTGCCCCTAGCTCATTGTCCACATGTCCAGTTGCGTCCCATTTAGCATATGCTTGGTCTATTGTCGCCTCTTTGTCTATAATGCATCTCGCTTTTCTCGCCCACACCCACACCCCTAAATTAACCCATGCTGCGTAATCCTCGATATCTTTAGGCTTTGGTAAGCAACAAACACAATTCAAAATTTTAGATCACATTTATTTGTTTTGCATCAAGTTTGCCAGTGACTGACGAAACGGTTTCATTTGTTGCCAGGCGCCAGAGGGCGAGAGTCAGCCGAGCACCGAAGTGGATCTGTTCATATCAACCGAGAAGATAATGGTGCTCAACACGGACCTCAAGGAGATCATGATGGACCACGCCCTGCGCACCATCTCCTACATAGCCGACATTGGCGACCTGGTAGTGCTGATGGCGCGTCGCCGCTTTATACCCAATGGCGGTGGCGTTGTCGTTGACTCGCTGTCGACCTCGAGTCCTGGAGAGACCATCGAGGGCGAGTCGCTGAAGGAGAACAGCGGCAGCAACAAGGAGAGCGGCTCGTCGAACAAGCACAATCGCACGCCCAAAATGATATGCCATGTATTTGAGAGCGACGAGGCGCAGTTTATAGCGCAGTCCATCGGGCAGGCGTTTCAGGTGGCGTACATGGAGTTCTTGAAAGCGAACGGCATCGAGAACGAGAACTTGGCCAAGGAAATGGACTACCAGGAGGTGCTCAACAGCCAGGAGATATTCGGCGACGAGCTGGAGATATTCGCCAAAAAGGAGCTGCAGAAGGAAGTTGTGGTGCCCAAGGCGAAGGGCGAAATCCTCGGCGTTGTTATCGTGGAGAGTGGCTGGGGCTCGATGCTGCCAACGGTGGTTATTGCCAACCTGATGTCCGGCGGTGCAGCCGCTCGCTGCGGCCAGCTGAACATTGGCGACCAGCTGATTGCCATTAACGGCATGAGTCTTGTCGGTCTGCCGCTATCCACCTGCCAGACCTACATACGCAATGCCAAAAATCAAACTGCCGTCAAGTTTACCGTAGTGCCCTGTCCGCCTGTCGTTGAGGTGAAGATTCTGCGTCCCAAGGCGCTCTTCCAGCTCGGCTTCAGCGTGCAAAACGGTGTGGTAAGTGCCATGCGTCCATATTTCTCAGCCGAACCGAGAATTAATACCGTTTTGTGTTCTCAACAGATTTGCAGCCTGCTGCGTGGCGGCATCGCGGAGCGCGGCGGCGTACGAGTTGGCCATCGCATCATTGAGATTAACAATCAAAGTGTGGTTGCTGTGCCCCACGACACCATCGTCAAGTTGTTGTCCTCATCTGTGGGCGAGGTACACAAACACACATCTATCTCTCTCTCTCTATATATATATATATATATGCATATATGTACAAATGTGACTAAAGTTATAAATTTCTCATTGATTTTTTTCTTGATAGATTTTGATGAAAACTATGCCTACGTCCATGTTTCGTCTGCTAACCGGCCAGGAGACGCCAATTTATATCTAACTCAAGCGTTATATTATTATGCTTATGCACCTCTCAGCACAGACACACACACACACACACACACACACACAGACACAGATACTGACAGGGATACACTTTGATAACTCGTCGTATGTCTGTTGTTTATACAGTCCAACATGCTTCAATTGAATTATCTGAATATACTTTCATTTACCCAAGCACTACAAACAACACCCAATCAAACGAACCGCAACTACAAACAGGAACTAGCCATACTCAACCCAGTAATACTAAGCACTCGCTTAAGATTTGCTTTGTATTTCAAGATTTGTTTCAATGTTTTGATTTGTTCTCGATGTACATGAAAAAGACTGAATTTTGTGTTTTGCGTACATGTGTGAGAGTGTGTGTGTGTGTGTGTGTGTGTGTGTGTGTGTGTGTGTGTGTGTGTGTGTGTGTGTGTGTGTGTGGGTGTTGCTTGAGGCATACATTTAGTAAAAATTGTTTATACATAAAATACTCGAGTTTGGAGTGTTTGACAGCCACAGTTGGAAGCAGCAGAAGCGATATTAGGAAAGAGACAGAGATAACGAGCCGGAGAGCGAGAGGGAGACGGAATGCGAGCGTGTGTGCGAGTAGGATGGAGGCAATACTCTAAAAGGATTTATTTTCGTTGCCAATGCAATAAACAGCAATAATTTATAATTTAATTATTTAGTATTGATTAGGTTTATTAACTACATTTATAATTTGCAGTTATGCCAAATATCAAATATGAGCTGAGATTTCGTTGAATTGTTTTTCGTCATTTATATGAATATTATTTTATTTTGTATATGTATATGTATATGTATATGATTAGCGCATTATTGTACTGTACGTATTGAATGTCAAGAATACTTAATATAGTTTAAGTATGTAAGATGCCTGGTTAACAACAACTAACAAACAACAAACAGTAAGCCGTAAACCGTAAACCATAAACAGTAAACAGTAAAATTTAAAGAGTAAACAAAACAAAATGCATTTAATTTTTAATTTAGCGTCGTCAAAACAAATGTGTATAATTACAATAAAAGTGCTTGGCGAAATGTGCACCAATTAACAATGGATGCCATTTGAAATTTGAAATGAAACAGAAATAGGCGAGCCACTGAGCAATAAAATATAAATAACAATAAACGCAAATAACAACAGTAATATCAAGAACAATAAGGTGTGCATTGAATTATTTGTGTTAGGCTACGAAATAGTAAACGAAAACTTATATTAAAGAGAGCTTATTTTTGCTATTATTGTCAAACAGCACCAGAAGGCAAAGTTAAACGCAACTTTATAAGTACATGCATATGAATATATATAAATATATAAATATTAAACAATTGAGAAGCAAAGCAAACGGCATGCGACTGGGCATGCGTGTAATTAATAATTAATACAAAGCGGAAGGCGAGATGAGAATATTTCAAATATTGCTAATTGTGCAGGTAATCACAAGTTCACGTGTATACAACAAGATATACATACATACGTATCCATTAACAATTATAAATATATATGTAACTAATCGTTCGCAATGGCATTATTTTTGCAAAAGCCACACAGAGCCGCGGCGAGCAAGCAAGTTAAATAAATAATAAATTTATATAGTTACAATTAACAGATAGCTCATGTATACAGAACGTTAATGAAACTCTATTGCTAAACGCCTAAACTAATTAACTATCACACTGTATACTATCTAATACTATTTATTTATTAACATCAGATCGAATACAAAACGAAAGCCAATCGAGTCCATCAACAAAACATTTCGAATTCGATCCGAGGGCCATTCAGGTGAAGCGCAGCTTATTTTGCCATTAAAAGGAAAATGAAACAAAAATAATAAAAGACAAAAAATATATAAATATTTCTATATATATATGTATAACATGCTAAAATTAACAAATTTCAACTTAACTCGGCAAAAAGTGACATTAAAATAAATACATACAAAATACATTACATATTTATTAATTAAAACGCAAATCAAACTGGTTTTTATTCCTGTGGGGGCATCTCTAAACTGGCGCGTTGATAGTCAGGCATGCCTTGCTTACCTGGATGAACATTTACTTATATACCCGCCCAAGAACCCGCAACTCTAACTTGTGTAATTCTGCGCATTTCCAAATGAAAGGCTTTGATAAATATTAAACATTTCATTTATTTATTTTTTTTTTTTTTTGCTCGAAAATGCAAAAGCGGATTTTGATTTAAATTTCATTTGCTGACCGCAGTTGGAATCCAATAAAAAAAGTTAATCCTTTGGGCCAGATGCAAATCCGGATGCTGTGCGCCGCATGAACTGCGGCATAAAAAATGCATCACAAACTTGACCCAACTTGATTACAGGCAGTGAATTTGTTAACATCTAGATGACATCTAGATGATTCGCTAAAAAACGAACCACACTAGAAGTGAGTGGCACCGAATGGGAAATACTCTATTTATTTATACAATATATCTCTATGCTACGTGAGTGTATCAAAAATATTCTAATGAATCAGTTAGCCAATTAATTAGTTAGTCATTCAACTGCAATCAGTGAATCATTCAATTAAACAACAAATGGATTTTAGTCAATTACTCAGTGCGTCAGTCAGTCAATCAGTGAATTATACAATCAGTCAGTCAGTCAGTCAATTAATCAGTCATTGTGCTCTTCAATCAGTCAATCAGACAGTTACTCATTCTTACAGTCCCTTAGTCTGTTAGTCAATCAGTCAATTATTCTGTTTTGGCTTATCAGTCAATCAATGACTTATTCAATCAGTCAGTCAATCAGTCATTCAACTAGTCAAGCTGTCAGTTAACTAATCAGCTAGTTATTATAATTCAGCCAAGTCGTCAGTCAGTCAATCATACAATCAATCAATTGGTCAATCAGCCAGTCAGTCAGTCAATCATTGCTCAGTAAATCAGTTAGTCAATCAGTCCATCAATCACTCAGTCCGGCAAGCACTTACTAAATCATCAGCTAGTTGTACAGTCTCCACAAAAAAGGTGTTCGTTTTGCTTTTCCATTTTGCTGAAATGCTGAAAGGGTAAAACTTGTTCGCTCACAACTACATACATATGTAGTACATACATGCATGTACGTGCTGGCCAACATGGCAGAGCTCACACTTTTTATGCCGCCCTCCAGCTCGACAAAGTGCGCGAAGGCAACGCGAGCGTGACTGTGGCAAATGCCTGTTAGAGGCGAAAGGCGCTAACGTGGCTAACTCTCGTTGCTCTTCTTGCTGAAAGTTTGGCCCTGCAACGAACACAGAGTAGAGCATGTTTTATTAGTTTATACCCTAAACTTTTTTAAAATGGGTATATATGCAACAGAAAGAATATATAATGTGGGTAAATATATTTACATATATATATTTACAGGATTTCCCATATTCGACTGACCCGATAACTCTTTGGGCCCATTCTAATCGACGAGGTTTATCCGCAGGCAACATTTTTTGGGTCAATTTTGTATACGGGAATAAATGCAAGTCCAAGCAATGCCCAACTGCAGAGAATGCTGATTTCTTAATGTCCTAGGTCGCTTTTGATTTGGTTTTCCACATTATTTCAATTTTTTATACACATATTTACTCATTGTAAAAATCTGCTAGAAGTGAACACTAACCAGTGTCTGGTTAGTGGAGTGAAGCTTCCAATTAATGAGCGTCATCTCTGTCAAAAGATATAACGTTGCCAGATGGGTCAGTCGAATATGGACAGTTCTATAAAGTCCATGAAGCCCATTGGGCGAAGAATGAGGATTCCGCCCTATTTTTGGTCTCAATAATAAAAGCAATGTAAAATAATTAAAAATTAAAAATTGTATTATTGTGCTCTGAAATAATCTTCTTGGAAGTCAGTTTTGCCACCCTGAAGTGGAGATCTCTAAAAACAAAAGAAAATCACTTGGGGCCAAATCAAAACTGTAAAGAAGAAGATGAGTAGAAACTTATACAAATTCTTCTATCGGAATCAGAGACTTTTATTCTGGTCGAATATCCTGAGCCAAATATGTTGATATTTTTGGTATGTATTGGAATAAGTCTGCAATTGTTTTCTGTTCACAGATGTCGGATTAATCGAAAGTCTTAAAGCAACAATTTATACATGCATTCGCATTACTTTATTCGAAATTCATATTTGTGTCATTTTTGTGGCTGGCCGCTGGCCTCACATGGCTATTAACGTAGCTGTTGTTTTTGGGATTATAAAGCGAAAGCAACAACAACAACAACAATATTGCCAAAGAATTGCTTACATATGACTATGGCACAGAGTTGCAGATTTACGAATAAATTCTGCATAACTTGGATCATTTGCATTTAGTAGTCAAATATATTAGACGAGATCAGTATAAAAACTCTTTTACTCTTGACTGTGACCCAATAGCATTTCTAATAGAGGTATAAAATAATATCTTTGTTAATATACTTGTGAATATATAAATATTGAAAAATATTATCCAGTGATTGTTATCATTCCAATTCGATACCAAAATTCAAGATGATTTATTCGGAATAGAATATTATAGTAAATCATTGAATGTTTGAGCAAAGCCCTTAGATCGAGGCTACTGCTGAAGTGATCTTATACGCTAAACATGATAAGATAGTCATAGCTTCTTTTGCAACTGCTGTCCAGTCTATTATATATATAATGCGTATGGAGTATAAGAAAATAAACTGCAACAAAAGTGAAATTTGTTTATTTCTGTTTTTATACCCTGAACCCATTGAAAATGGGAAATCAGGGTATAATGGTTTTGTTAAAATGTATGTAACAGGCAGAAGGAGGCGTGGCAGACCCCACAAAGTATATATATTCTTGATCAGGGCGACGAGCTGAGTCGATTTAGCCCTGTCCGTCTGTCTGTCCGTCCGTCCGTCCGTCCGTCCGTCCGTCCGTCCGTCCGTCCGTCCGTCCGTCCGTATGTTTGAACGCGTCGATTTCAGAAGATATAAGAGCTAGAGACTTCAACTTTTTTTTAAAATGCCCGTAAAAACAGCGCGCATATCGAGTTTTTCACTAAAAAACGATAACTCATTCCGATACTTTTTTATCGATAAAAAACCTTATCGAAGATCAGTTTAAACATTATATCTCCTACATCTTTCAAGCTAGAGTCTCCAAATTTAAAATGTATACTAAGATGAATTTTATACAATTTCGGTTTTTGTTAAAATTTACCCCCCACCCCTAAATCCACCCCCTCACCCTCATCTTTGTAAAAGTCGTATATCAAATACTAGAGACTTGTGCTTGTGGTATACACATACATTTAAACATCATGATTACGTTCTGTAAGTTTCATTACGATCGTACGTCTAGAAATTAAATTATTCAACAAATAAGTTCTCCTAATATTGCCAACACTGCAGCGCAACCCAAGCGCAATAGGTTATAAATTTATAACTCCTACATTTTTAGAGCTATAGTCTCCAAATTTTAAAAGTATATTCCAATGCATTTTATACAATTTCGGTTTTTGTTATATTTTGGATACCGGCTCCAAATTCACCAGAATCCCCAGTGAAGGTCAGATTCTAGTATAGCTAATTGTGAATGATTTGACATGTTTTTTTTAAATGCCATATTCAAATATTCAATAGAATATGTAGATTATATGCTGAAAGTTTCATTAAATTCGGTTTAGTCAATCGACGTTAAAAAATAACAAAATGTTTGGCCAATTAACAAACGCACGTGCTGTAGCAACAGCAGTTTTCCAATACGTGTGCACACATACATTCAAATATCTTCTAGCACATTCTTAGAATCACATCAGCAGTTAGTTTCGTTTAGTTCTGCTAGATGGCGTTGCATCAGTGAATCTATTTCAGTTTTGACATTGCGAATAACAACAGAGGAGTGGCGTCATGGTAGAGGGCGCGGCGCTCGATCGCGAGGTCCCCGGTTCAAATCCTGCTGGGCGTATTGTAGTTTTCTTTAAATTGCTTCAAAATTTTTATATATTTGTGATTAAATTTCTCTTCTATTTTTTCAAAAATCGAAATTGAAATTTTAACATTTTTATTAGTTTGGTTGTTCTTGCACATTCTTAAAGTCACATCAGCAGTTAGTTTGACTTAGATTTGGTAGATGGCGCTGTAGCAGTGAATCTATTTCAGTTTTGACATTGAAAATTAAAACAGAAGGGTGGCGTCAAGGTAGAAAGCGCGGCGCTTGATCACAAGGTCTCGGGCTCAAACCCGGAGCGTGTCGGAATTATCTTTTTTAATTGTTTCAAAATTTTTATTTATTTAATTAAATGAGTTTTCTATTTAATTTATATTTTGAAATACATCGAAATTGAAATTTGAACCATACTAAATGTGCTTTTCTATTAGTTTGGTTCAGGGTAGTATCTAGTCGAGCACTCTCGACTAGAGTTTTCTTACTTGTTTCTTGCTGCATTTTGTCGTGAACTGTATAGCCCCGTATACCCTAAATAATAGCCATCTTACTGCCTGATGTTTATTTAAATGTTATTGCTAATATATAGCCTGAGTCAGTCCTGAGATCTAAGTTTAAAGTTAGAACAGATTAACAAATATTGCAAAGCCATTAAGACAGCGCTTCAAAGTAAATTAAACAAACTTTTGAATTTTAAAATATTTCATATTTATGTAAGTGAGCCATGTATATATACATATATATGTATATATACTATAGCCAAATCGATATAGCCTACACAGTTATTGCTTTCAATAATTTGTATTCAAATTATTGTCTTCACATGCCATCGTGCAGTGTCTGCCTTCAGCCTTTTTATGGCATACTTTTCAACGTCGCCATTACAAAGATACATACGCACACACACGCACACATCACATTCTCCCACACATTACATTCTCACTCAGGCGCACATACGCGGGCAGGCAGACAGTTACATACATACATATGTATGTATATCGCTTTTAACATTACATTTGGTTTGCGAGTAGTTTTCGCTCTGTTGTTGCTCTTTTCGCTTTCGGCTGTTGCCACAAAATGTAATTTAACACAGGCGCTCGTATTCTTTGTCTTGTTGTCTCTGTCCAGCTACCCACGGCCCTGCTTCCCGCTCTGTTCCGTTGCTTGGCTACCTTGCTCTCTCTTTCTCTCTTTCTCGCTTGCTGCTGTTGCTGTTGTCGATGGCATTTTTTCACGATGCATAGCAGGCACTTGTCACATTTTTGTTGGGTTTTTGTTAATTTGCTGAGGCTTTGAAATGTTTATGGCACATTCGAGTGGCTGAAAAACGAGAAAGCGACAGAGAGAGAGGGAGAGTGAGAGCGAGAGCAAGAGAAATTTGTATTTTTTTGGCTAAATCACACGCAAGTAGCTGCCAAATCCAGGCGGACGCCCATTAAAATCAGCCATAATGCATTTAAAGCACTCTCCACTGCTGCAGGCAGTGCATATTCTGCGAAAGTGTCATCGAGCTTTCTACGAAGCGCCCCCCGCCATCAAGTCAGCGGCTTTCAATGGTTTGCATTCAACCTCAACAAAATCAACCCTTGAATGTGGACAATTCAAATAAATTTTGCATTTTCCTAATAAATTATAGAACCAAGTAAGAGTCCTCTAAAAGGGAGTGCCTAACGAGGAGATACCCTGACTCCAATTGCCTGAGGACGTGCGAGATATGTTCATATGATTTCATGAAAAAGATTCAAATTATTCCATATGTTTATATTTCAAGTCTCTAGCCATATTTTTAGAGAGACGAAAAGACAAAAGATAAAAGGAGTTTTCTCGCTGTCTTCATTTAGAATTTACATATACGATATTTGTAAGTCCAGTCATATCTCCTTGTATCTATGACAAACATTAGAGCAAATCAAATATACTCCGAATTTCATATTTTCACAGGCCTCAGGGTATGCATATAGTCCTGCTGAATAAATATATTGGTCTAATTAATTACATTATTTTAAGCAGCTTAACTCGTATCTAAACACTTGGCAAAATAATTGATACTTGTTTAACGCAGATCAAGTTATCAATCACTCATTAAAAACGACTACGACGGGCTATGTAGGGACTCAGCTATTTTCTTTTGACCTCTGCTTTGCTTGGAAACATTTTGATTATTGCCCATTTCAAACAAATTTAGAACATGAGTTATGATAAATTATTTTTAGGGGCTAATAATATTTATTTAAGGAAGAATGTTCAAATTTGATACGAATCTTCAAAAAATGGCCAAAGGAAGCAACACACGTATGCAGCAACTGCGAAGAGAGGAGAAAGCAACTGAAAATTATTTTCAGATGTGCTTCGATGAGTACAAAGAGCTGTAAATGGGGATTAATTTGAAGGCCATCAAATAGATGATATTCATGAAGAAATAAACTTTAATAACGAGCACAAAATATCATTGGGGGTGCTCGACTAGAAGATTCCCAGAAATAATAATTCCCAGCCATTAATCTGTGTGTTATAAATAGAGATAAAATACCATGCATGCAAAAAATGAAAAAATAGGGACACCAAGACTTGAAGCGACTCTACGCACACCAATGCTTCACTGCTCGAGTGCCATTTGTCTAATAAAAACTTGAATAGCAGTGAACATTCATTCACATTCAAACACAATTCAATCTCAACTACAATTCCTAGAATAAGGAAGGATACTTGATTTTGCATATTGGCCAAGCGTTATGTTTAATAATTTTTGTACCTGACGGTCTTCAATCAAATGGTTAAAAAAAAGCTCTGAGTCTCTTAGATCTCTATACTAACTAGAGCCACATTCATCGGATAAGAATCAGACACAATAACTGCTAAAAACTTTGTTAGCAACCATCAAACACCGCTTAAAAGGATACTAGACTAGATACTAATAGATATCAGATTTTCTACATCGCTGGAATTGAAATCAAACCCATACTTCGGCTAGTCACTAAATTTATAAGTATAAACGTTGAGGTAAAACTAATATAGGACAGTTAAAATATAAAGAAAAAACCGCTTTAACGAAAAAAGTAAATTAAGATAAAAACTATAACATAAACAGTTTGGATATTCAAATATAATATATATAAAAACTGTATTTAATCTATATAATAATAAATGTAAATTTGGTAGACTCTCAATCCTAGAGTCCAGACGCACATAATTTGTTACTTAAATTATATAGGGATTTTAATCAATGATATTAAAACGGGATACTCATCGGTGTTCTTTAAATAAACAATGTTTCAAAGACCGTAGCTCCCATACATTCTGAGATCAGCGTGTGCACAAGTACGGGTAGGCAGACACGACTAAATCAACTCAGCTCGTCGTCCTGGTCAAGAATCTATAAAGCACATACATACATGTACAATGCCATCTTACTCTTAATTACAGGGAGTCAATACATATGAAACTTTTTAAGCTGGGAAATAAATATTCGCAGCGCCCTGCTTTACCTTTAGCTTCGGCACTCGCAGGAATTTAATATAAATTAAATAAAATGTTTAATTTGAACATAAATCACTGCAATCCTCTTCTCACTTACCGAGGCTCTATTTTTACAGACAGATAATTTCATAGACAGCTTATGACTGTCTCTTAAATTATATTCGAAAGCAGCTTTCTGTCTGAAACAGCAGCGTAAGCCATTTATAAATTATTTCGTCTTAATAATCAATTCATTATGTCGCCTTTGGTTCGGTTTTCTTTGCCTCTGTTGGGGGCAGCGAGGGTGTTCCCTCCCCGGCCTAGTCTACTTTTGCGCGCCGTGCACATTTCCCATGCCGGGCTGGCTTTTAACTTGGCCAAATTAATAATAAAAAGTTTCTCGCTCTAAATATCATTGGCTTCGTAAACATCAACTTTGAATTTAATTATGTGCCTGGCATGAGTGCTTCCAGTTCCAGGAACTGCTTCAGCACAATACCAATACCGTTCCCGTTGCCCAAAGTCCATTAAAAAAGTACAAATAGAAATAAATAAGTTATAAGCGTGCCGTAAGTGTGCCGGGTAAGGCCACGAGCTAAGTTTAAGTGGAAAAAGCTGAAAAGAAACTCAAATTGCGAATGCCAAAATTAAATAGGTTTATGCTCTGCCAGTTGACTATTTGTGCGTCTGAGCCATATCAGGAGCCTAGGGGACTCTCACTCAAATCTTAAATTATTTTTCGCATCTAAAATCGCATTGGTATTAAGCGATTATGCTTACATATTTTATAGCCTGAAATCCTTCTGCATACCAGACGACATCGGGTTGACTTTCAGATGACTGCAGCTAGGCGGCTAACAAGTATGGAATTCCACGGGGCAGCATTTCGGCTAAGGTTACGCATATAAATCTTGGCCAAAAATATATATTGAGCTGGCACAGAGCACATACTTGAGCAACGCTGCGTATACTTATTAATAATTGAGCTCTTTTGCTCTGTGCGCTTCAGCTGGCATTATCAGAGCGGGCATCTAGACAACGAGCTGGCGTCGCCAAGGCCATTTCCGTTTCCGCTAATTGCTGCAAGCTGCTAAGCTGTGCAGTCGACTCAACTGACTGTGAAATATCTTCAATTAAATAGCTGAATGACCTTGGCTGTGCTCGGGCACCCATCACCCCCACCCCCGTCACCAAACCTCATTCACTTCAATCGGACAACATTTCAGACAAGTAGGTGCAAAATCCATAAATATAAAGCGGCGTGGCCAATGCCCAAGTTATACAATGGAGAGCTGGCCAAGTTTATATATTAATAAATAACAGCCCGATGTGGTCCATAAAATGATATATCGACCACAAAAATATGTATATATACATATATATAACTAAAGTTTACATATATCAATGTCGATTTCAATTTTGCCAAAAACTGCCTAACACATCTGCTATTTTATACCCTTTACCTCGACCCAATGGGGTGTATATATGACGAAGAAGATACAGAAAAACAATCAATTATATATTTTATGTTAGAAATTTGTCATTTTGAATAATGTATAGTGTTGCATATATTTTAATTATTAATGAAACAACTTTTAAATTTAGTAGAACTCTTCCTGGAATTCTTAACTATGAAATACAATTGGTATCTGCTAGTTGGGCAGTTTCACTGCATTAGTATACATTGTTTTTGCTGTATAGTTTTACAACCTGCACCCAATGTAGAGAGCCATTCAGGGCATACTGGTTTTGGTAAAATGTATGCAACAGGCAGAGGGAGGCGAGGCAGACGTCATCAAGTATATATGGATGTATGGATGTATGTATGTATGTATTGCATAATGCTGTGTCTTTTCGACTGCCTGCCCGTCCGCCGCCTGATATATTCTTAAATCCCACACCAGCTGTTTGACAAGCTTCTCATTCTTTCCGATAACTCAGTTCTTTCCATATTTTCAATAAATAGACTTGGTCGAACGCTCTTCTCTATGAAAGCACTGCTGGAATAATATTCAATAACTTTTAGCACAACTTTGCAGTATTGGTGTGAGGGGTATCTCCTAGTCGGTCACACAGGCCCTGGCGCAATTTTACTGTTTCTTATTTTTTTGCTTTGGTACTGCTTGCTTTGGGTACTGCCTTTTAGTGCTGGGAGAGTTGTTGGTGCAGTTATGAGGCGCTATATTGTCGCATAAGTGCGACGGGCCCAAGAACCTGCCCGCACATATGGCAGTCGGCATTCGAAGTTTATTATTTTAAGTGAAATATTTTTGGTGCGGTTAACACAGCGCACACAAAATGGCACCCATACGAATTGTGCACATACATACATACATGTTTTACATATATATAGCCGCAAAGTGTGCATAAATAAAGCACTGTAATATTTAGATTACTAATATAACAGTACTACGTATACCTTATTTATAGCCGATGCGGTCGCGTTAACAGTGAATGCTCGATGTGTGGCTGTACGTGTACGCACTTCACGCACACAGGCGCACACCAGCCAGACTGTGTCGACGTCCATGGCCGAGGTGGGTCAATCGTCCACATAAATTGTCATGCATAGCTTAACCAACATCTGTGACAACAACAGCGTCCACTCACTGCACGTGGACCGCTCCTTGCCTGTTCAGTCAATTTATGAGCTACTTTCGCTTTCCACAAGATTGCTGGCATAACTTGGGCAACTTCAGCAGGGCTTCATATATGTAGCTCTCCCACCTGGATACTCGGGCTTTGCCCTACTGCATTAAGCTCTGATGAATGCAGTAGAAGGCTGTGCTTTCCTCTGGGAAAAACTATAAACTTTTAGAATAAAGATAGAAGCGCATAGAGAATATGTAAGAATGAGAATGAGAGTGAAAAAGAGAAAATAAGAAAGGGAAAGGAAAGAGAAGAAGAAGAAAGGATTTAAAAAAATAACAAAAAATAAAATACAAATAAAGTAAGGAAGAGAAATGTGGTAAAAAAAAATAATTTAATAAATAAATAAATAGTAAGAAAAAGGATAAAAGGAGAGAAAGAAAAGAGAGAGGAATGAGAACCATGGAGGGAAAGAGAGTAGAAAAAGATAAATGATAGAAATAGGGAGGAGGAAAGTAATCCAACAACTATTGAATTTAAGATCATGATAATTTACTGAGTTTTTGCTGTTTAATTAAATTTATTTATTTTATTTAATTAGTACATTTTGGTGGATTAGAAAAATGTGTAAATTAAATTTGATATTAAATTTTTGCTTGCAGCTTGACAACAAATAAATTGCTTCGGCACGCTAGCGGGAAGAGATATACAATAGTGTGTGGGATGTTTTTTACATTCCATAAAAGTTATAGGTAGCATGGGGCCCATAAAGCAAACAAGGACATTTCATTTTTCATTCTTCTTGGTTTCTTTTTACCGCTAATAACGTTAATCGGCTCTTTGCTCCTGGAATGCCAAGAGAGCGTTTTGCCAGTGAAGACAGTTAAGTGAGCTCCAGCCTTGAGTAGAACTTATTTTGGCTACGTTAGGTTATTTAAATCAACTTTTATTAGAGAAGCTATAAAGAATACGAAGTATAAAAGTAATACTCATAATGTTAATAAAACAATGTTAAGTAAGAGATATATACTCGGGATTGCTTGACTTTGAACGCCCTATACCCCATATCCGAGTGATAGAAGGAGAGATTTAATTAAATATTGATAGAGGAACATATCGAAGGGTGTATGTTGGTTGGGTGTATGAGTAGATAATAGATCACATAAATATTAGGGCCTAGAATATGTACATAAGGTCTTATAGTCTAATCATAGTGAACACGATATATCCCCAAGTCAAAGCCAATTAAAAGACCATCAGTAAAATATTCAGTTCGCCTGCCAACTGCACTTCCTACATTGCAATTAATAAATATTGCATGGCATTTGAATATCGAAGCAGCTATACCGGCTCGGCCTGGCTACTGCTGCATATTCTTGCCATGTTCAGCTAATGTCAGTGAACTCAGAGTTGGGGACAGAGCGCGACCAGAAGCTGAAGCGAGCGGCACACGTCAAGTTTAAAGAACTTGACACGCCAACAACAACAACAACAACAGCAGCAGCAGCAGCAGCAGCAACTAAGAAAAAACAATAACAAAATCCGCACCGCACCGCATCGAACTGTGCCCGGCGGCATGAGTAGTACTCGTAAAATTCATTTCATTCATAAATCGCGGCCGACTGCGACGACAGCCGACGGGGAAGTTTATCCGCGCAGGCGCCTCGGCAACTGTTCCCAGCTGGGGCGGCTGCCGTGCACAGGGGCGTCATACTGGGCACAGCAGCGAATACTGGGCACAGCCCTCCGAGCAGCGGGAGAAGCGAGCTGGGGCGGCCATCAGGCAGGCTTAAGAGAGCAGACGCTCTCTTGGCTCGGGCAGCAATACTGGGCACAGTCTGAAGCCGCTTGCAGCCTGGCTCTGGCCATTGTGCCGGCTGTCTATTTGTCTGGCTGAGCAAATGCAGCATGCAATTATTTAAAGGACTGTTGAACCTTTGAGCTTGAGCCGAGCCGCAGATGGGCTCTAATATGTTTACATGCTGCATACACACACATGGCCTTTATCATTTAATGAATTCAAATTGTTTGCTCTCGACAAGCGTGTGGTTAACTGCCAGTTAAAGTGCAGAGAGTTCACAAAGGGCTTCATGACAGCGACTGTTGATTGTAAAACTTGAACGTCCTTATTGGGCTATTAAGCTAATTGCCGGCTCATTCTGTTGTGGACGCACCCGCTAGAAAGGAGGTCATTGGAATTGTATCATATTATTTTTGGATGGCCTTGCCTTCAATGGCAATGACTTTAATTTAATCAACGTGGAAAATGAGCAAACAAAAAGACGGAAATGAAGCATGCAAACTAGATGATAAACTGTGTAAACAATCCATAAATGGTCCATTCCCAAGATCTAAATCATATTTAAATGGGAACTTAGTTCACTCTGTCAAAAATTCATCTTGTATGCCCAATTTTCTATTCTATTATCTATTTTCAATCAATTTTAAACGACTGTACATCTAACATTTTATCACTAGATAAGTACTCAAAATAAAATATGTTCTAGTCGGGAAGGCCCGAAAAATAACCACCCGGAAGTCAATATCGAGCTGGTTTTATCCAAGCTGACGTTTATCAAAAATAAAATTCAAGGATATATTGTAAAAATAAAAACAAAAATTTAATTGAACTTTACCATCTTACTTGAGTCTAAAATTTTGCAGTTAATATTTGCATAAAAGATTTAGAGTTGGGTCATGACTGTAATACATATTACTCAATAAAATATTCGAGGGTCAGTAAATATATTCTTTATTGGATTTTTCATTGTTAGGAAGTCTGTGAGTTTTGATTCTAATGATTGCATCGCATGTGTAGAGAAAGTAAGAAGGTTGCAGTCGGGCATTACAGACTGCAATGTACTCGTTCACAGCCCATTTTCTGATTTGGCACGCCCTTGTAGGCTACATAGCTTTTTTATCTTGGGTGGTCAACCCGAATTTCCATATTACCAACTTCCAGGTCTCTACCATAAATCGTGTCCAAGAAATAGCAGAGCACTTATGCTCACGTGCAAAAGTTCAGGGCTCTAGCTTGAAACCTAATTCTGTAAGATTTCATTGAATCACTCGTAAAAAATAATAAAAACAAATTCTATTCTGTGTCCAGTTTAATTTTTTTACTAAGCGTTTCATTTAAAACACAAACAAAATGTTGACTATAAACTGATTCTGTATTGCAATAATTATGTGATATTTCCCTTAAGACATAGATCGCTAGTCCCGTGCCCCCGCTTGTCCCCTATGCGGGCAACGTACTTCTCTTTCCGTGTTAAGCTTTGGACAATTTTCAGATAGGTGTAGCATAAGAAGGCATAGGAAGTTAAGTGAAAGATTAAAATGCTATAATGCCTCTACCTCCTCTATCACTATAAACCAACGATTATAATGCGATAAAGCCTCTACTGTAATTCCTCTCCTATAATCAAAATCGAAGGCTAAATCGACTCCTGTTTTATGATGTCGGCCAAATTGCTTTCTGACTGTTACGTAGCACTCAATGGGCTATAAAGAGAGATAATATGACGCCGTAAAGCCAATCGTCTGCAATGAGTATGTAATATGGTATTAAAATAAGGCAATGCTAATGCTTAATTACCATCGTCTGTCTTTTATATCCTCGAATGGTACGTTCTTCAGGCTTAGGAGTCTGCTGACAGCAATCAATAACATTTAAGAAACAACCACAAGCTAATGTAACAATAATAATATTATTTTTCTTCGAATTTGTTAATGTGGCTACAGGTGTGGATGTCTTTCTATCTCTCTGTCTCCATCTCTATATCAGTCTATCTATCTCTGTCAGTTTCTTTCTCTATGCGGTATGTCGGATTCAGTATTTTGATTATGTGTGTGATATTTGACTGGTATGCTACTTATGCTAATCAAAGTAAATTACCTTAAATGCCAATCAAAACACTTAATACGCGAACATACAATCTCTCTCTCTCTCTCTCTCTCTCTCTCTCTCATACACACACACACAAATCGAGTATGAGTTGAAGTCAGACACCAGGCACAAGGTGCCTTGGGCGCCATTAAAGTCATCTTGGCCAAAGCCCTCCCAATCTAGCGCCTCGCTTTGAAAGTGCCTCGAATTTAAAAGAACAAACAGACAGCTTAGTGCGAATTTGCGCTGCTTTCGCCTGGTAAACAGAGCCGTGTGCGTTGCCCTTGGCCTTCGCAGGGAAGCAGAACTGCAGGCCAAAGTTCATTAATCTATGACAATTGAGTAGCGCGGATGATTTCAGCTCAGATATAAATGGTATATATGATAACTTCTAATGGTGGACTTCCCGGGCAAATGGATAAATAATAACAGGAATTTATAGTAATCTCTATGTATATATATTTTGTAGCCCTTCAGCTTCATGACATGAAATTCTATCCCCGAATGAGGTCAACTGATATTTAAAAGGATCCCAACACAACAATAAGATACAATAAGGGACTTCCTGGCTAGAATATACACGGGACCCTGCACATAACTGATACGGACGGACAGGCACTCGGGCGGCTAGGCGGAAGAACGGACGGACTGATAGGCAGGCAGACGAACGCATGCTCAGATAGACGATAATACGGACAAAATAAAGGACGGTGGAACGGACTTTCGAATAGACAGGCGGGAGGACGGAGATGGAAAAACTCATGGTCAGAAGGACGAATGGGCGAACGACCAAATAGACAACCCAGATCGATTTAGCTTGACATGTTCATGTTGTGTATATGTTATGTGTATACCTTATGGGGTCTTCCAAGTCACCGTCTGCCTGTTACTCGTACTCATATTCCCATTGGGAATGAGGTCAGGGTATACAAACAGTACCATGAGTCGTATATGCATATATAGAAGATATTAATAAGAGCTTACTTTATGCCTAAGCACAAATACATCAAGGGGTGTAACCTTTGGCCCTATCCCCAGCTTCAGCAACAGCGTTTATGCGAGGAAGGGAAATATATCAATAGCAGCTCTACCGTAGCCACATCTTCAACTGGCCTACTGTGCACTGCCTCCAGCTAGGCTAGATTCTAGATGGTTAGCTGCTAAATAGTTAGCTGGTTCTTGGTACATTTCATGGCAGTTCTGCAAATTGTTTAAAATGCAGGCATATCTCTGCAATCGAGGCATCCGAGGTGTGTGGGGTGTGGTGGGGGGCTCATTCCAGTCAGTGGATACGTTGAGCATCGGGGCCAATTGATTCTCCCGATGCTCATCTGCTGATTGGACGGTCGTCAATGTCTGGCATTTCGCAACTTATCTCCACATTGTTTTCGTATGCTTCGTTGGACTTAGGACACTAAGCTTTCAATGTCGCGTTTAGTGTGTGCCACACACACACACACACATGGCATGGCATTGTGGTTGGCAGTGTGGGCGGGCCATATTAACGGCGCATTTGAAGCCAATTGCCGCATAAAAGCAAAATCACTAAAAAGAACTAAAGTGAATGTGAGAGCAGCGCTGCAAGTAGTGCGATACTCCCATTTATGGGCCGACGGAGCACAGCCCTTGCGCGATTTTATGCCCACTTAAAGGATATTTATATTATGCCACTTTAGCGCCACAAATGCCACCTGGCTTGCACTGGATTTCGAAATAAACTGAGTGAAAGTTCAATTTGATGCTCTCCCCTTGTTCGCAGCGTGTAAAAATGTCTAATCCGTTGCTCTTGTCTGATTTAAATCGATGGCCATGGCGGAGCTGTCAGTCAGTCAAAAGACGGCGACGGCGACAGCGACAGGTCCTGGAGTAGCTGGGGTCTGGGCAAGCCGCTTATTCGCTTGAGTGGCAGAGCTGCAAACGGATTTCAATAGATTACACTAATGGTCGCGGTCCATGAATGAATGAATGAATGAAAATCTGCCAGCGACTTAAAAAATAAATAAATAAAATACAAACACAAATGAAAAGCAGATTCGAGCTAAAAATATATGGAAAAGCTCTCATTGCTCAGTGTGTCTGCGAGGACATGTGCTAATACCCTCGTGGGGGCATTTCGAATAACCGTTAAATATTATTTATTATACTTTCAAATGGCGTGAGGTGGGGCGAAGTGTTTGCAATTTGTGAAATGAAATATAAGAACGGGCAAAAGGAAGAGAAGAACAGCAGGCCTTCAATCCAAAACTCGATCCACAAAACCCCAGCTCAACGACTAGGTTACTACTTACTAGCGGTATTTATGCTTTGGAGCTTAGCTCGAGTTCAGCTGAGAAAGTCGATGCACTCGAGCCCTTGAGCTCAGTTTATCGACTAATTAATAAGATATTTGAATTCTCCTTATTAATAAGATATAGCGATATTTAAACCCTGAAGCTCAGCTCATCAACTAATTAGTAAGTCACAGATTGCGAATCCTAGAGCTTAGATCACTGACTAAATAGTAAGTCGAGGGATTTGAGGCATAAAATTTAGATCTCAGAGTAATTAGCAATTCGCTGGATTGAAATCCTCCCAGATGGCTCACCAATGAACTATAAGTAAGCCAATAAGTCAGCTAGTTAGTAAGTCATGGAAGTCGAGTGGCTCAGTTCATCCCACTGATTAGGGAGTAGGTAGCGGTATTCACTAGTTCACTAGTTAGGGAGTCGGGAAATTCGAGTGTAGACCAATTGATGAGTTGAGGAACTCACCGATTGGAAGCTGGGAATTCGAGATTGCGACCAGATAGAGTGAGTCGTGGGATAAAAGCTCAGCTCACTTGACCTTCCTCTATTTCCCAAAGGAATTTCAAAGTCTATTTTAAAATAAGACTATATAGATTATAACATCTAACAGTTTGGGGCATTTCTGTTTTCGTGCTGATATTAAGTTGCTCGAAGCTTTTTGGGCCTGCGTTGGCCATTGGCAATTATTTTGGCAACAAATTGACAATAAATGAAAAAGAACTTTTAGATTACTTTGGCTCTGGCTTTTAACTTGTAGTTGGACCTTCGAACGTCGCTGTCGCTGTCGCTGTCGCCGTCGCCATCGCCATCGGCATCGGCTTCGAGGCGTCATCTCATTTACATAGACAACAAAAAATAGAAGCCATTGTCCGGTCGGACTGTCCGGCGATTCGTTTAGCGCAGTTCAGCAACAGCTGCGTCATGACCGAGCATCCTGGCCACTGTGATTGGCTTTGTTCACATTGTGTCTGTGTCATTAGGAGGCAGCGGCGCAGTTTTTCAGCTGTGCAGCAGCAGCAGCAGCAGCAGCACTTTGTAACCTTTATTGGCCGGCCTGGGCGGGATCGGGATAATTAATTTGATTTACGCTTTATGGTTTTAAGTCGATTTGCAAAGTTTGCTCGCCAAATATATTCAGCCACGCATTCCCTCGCTCGACACTCCCGGCTAATCGCAGATCGCAGATCATCGTCCTGTGCAGCAGGAATCGAATTTGCAGCTAGTAAAAACTTGGTTAAATCTCCCGCTCCTACCCCTCTCACCCTCAGATAACACGCAACAGATGTAGATAGCCATTTGCTCGTAGCCGCCACCTGCCCTGTATGTTACGTGAGTGTAGGCGAGTGTGTGTGCGGGTGCGTCGAGAGTGCGTGTGTGTGCTGCTGCAATCGATTCGCTTATGCAGCAGCATCAGCAGACCCAGAGTCACGTTCGACCAGCTGCGCTATCAGTTCGAGCTGCCACAGGCACACATTTTCGTTCTGCGTTCGCTTTTGTTTTTTACTCTTATCGGTTATTCGAGAGTGCGAGTTGTCCATGTAACCATGCATAGCCTGGCCACACGGCGGCCGCTGGATGTTGTTGACCGCCGTTCGCCCACGCGTCTCATTGCCGTACTCCTAATGCCAAAACTTGAATATTGAGCTTTTAATACGAGCTGCATGGCAGGAGCGATGTGGGCGAGTTCAAGTGAAGTGCCCCGCATTGTCTTCTGACTGACGCGTAATACCCTTAAGAAGCACTTCCCGTCTGATGGAACAAAGGCATTGGGTAAATGGAGAAACAATGATGAGCACCTTTGATCTGGGGAAATCACAATACTTGCCTAGCTGCTATATCTTATCACTTGTCTATCAGCAAAAGCCTCAGCGGGAAATAAAACTCACCTTTAACATTGACTAAAGATGAAACTGAAGTCAGAAGCGCCCAAATTCTGAAGAGTTGCATTTAGCGTGGTATGTGCTAGTCGTTCATTACAGCTAGAGTTAAAAACCGTTTGCTGCTTTCAATGCTTATGTGAAAGAGTATATAGGTATCGCTCGATTTCCATCTTGATCCGACCAAACGGCCTACTATCCATGCGACTATCTCTGTGACCATACCTCCTCCTATCCATTCGTCTGTCCACTCATCCGCTCTGTCGGATGAAGCCGCATATTTTAAATATAGAGCTCAATGCATCCTCAAACCAGACTTCCTTACCTTGCCAAAAATAGACTCAATAGATTTTGGAGCTTGTATGAATAGGTATAATGCCGTCGATAGTACCCGACTGCAATATTCACATTCATTGTTGTTTGTATTCTTTTTTTTTCGAAACTTACAGGCGCAGCGTAAAAGTTCTTGAACAATGACTGCTCAAAGTTATACAAAAGTTGCTGCAGTTGATGCCTATGTGCATGTGTGTGTGTGTGTGAGTGTGTGGGCATTGCCATACGTCAATTTAGGTAATATTGTCGACGTTTATGATGAATTTATATGCTGCGGTTTTGTTTCAGCCAGCCAAAGGCAAACAAAGCCATTAAAAAGGCAGAAAAAAAGACAAAGTTACAGCGTTTTATGTTTACTAAAGCAACAGCAGTACAAACACCAACAACAACAACAACTAAAATAACAGCAGAGTCTGCTTAAACTCAATTTGTACTAAAGTACGCACACAGACACTGACAAAGGCAACTTTTGACAGCGCATTGGCACTTGAACTTGACAGAGAGAGAGAGCGAGAGAGAGAGAGAGAGAGAGAGAGAGAGAGTGAGAGAGCGAGAGAGAGAGAGATGCCAAACATTCAATTTATTTAATTTTTTTTGTCCAGTAGTTAGTTTTATAGAGCTGAGAAATGTCCTTTATAATAACGAAGAATAATATCAGCCTCTGGAACAAATTGTATGCGGAGCAAGAGATGGGAATATGGTCTGGCTGGGAATGGGACAAATTTAGTGATAAAGAAAATGTTTCCTTTAGGTTTGCCAACTTTAATTCAATTGTTCGATGTGCTAAATAGCTAGAGTAAGATTAAATAATATTCGTTGTATATACAATAATACTTTCAATATGTTTAAGATTTATTAAAAATCAAACTAACAATTGAATTAAATTAAAATTACAGTAATCTCTGCTGAAGAGACTATCCCTTCAGACTGTCCAAGGAGCGAAGCCTATTAATTGAATTTTCAGAAAATTGCCTTAATCTACTGCCTTGGGCAGAAAGATTCCTGAACTCAATGCTTTTGACGTTGGGGATGGTCGTTCATTTCACAATGCTCTATAGGATTCTTATTAAATCATTTAATCTGTTTGTTTTTTTAAAATTGCCCAATATGGAAAAATTATATAGCTAAATTGACATGGAATACATAAGATATAAATTATAATAAGAATACTAGCATGTATACAAATTTATATAACTTAAAAGAGTTCTGCTTCCAAAGCATACACGGATTGGAAGGTGTATTGAAGTACTATCACACTAAATTTAAGTATATACATATATACATAATCAATGCTTATTTCTTACAAATGACATTCTCAATATTGTAAATTGAAGTCAGAAAGAATTGTATTTCAGATATACATGTGTATATACATATATGTATATGTATATAAATTATATATTCATTAATACACATCTGTCGCTCGCTAGAAATGTCTACTAAATTGTGTAGAGAATTTAATTTTTTTTACTGTTCTTTGCATCTACCCTCACACAGGGAGAGGGAGAGAGGGCGAGCGAGAATATAAGACATTTTCAATGTAATATGTCAGATTTGTGTCTCATTTGTTTGTCTGCATTTTTGTCGTTTAATGTTGATTGTTGATGCCACAATGCGTTTGGTTTTTATTTGCTGATTGTTGGCTGTAATTATTGTTGTTGTTGTATCTTTAGGTATTTGTTTTTTATAGCCGCTGACGAAATGATAAGAGTATATTAGCATTGGTGTTCAATTGAAGCGAAATTACGATAGATTTACAATGCATTACTAAAGGCATGGGCGACAATAGCTTCATTATAATATCAAAGTCAAGTTCCTGCAGGCTCTCTCTTGAGATGTAGTCCACTAGTGATTTGACATTAATGGAATTAACAGTTTATCTCCTTTATATAAATTATAAATATTATATGATAATATATGTATATTACATTTCTGTCATATTTTATGCTCTTGCTGCTCTCTGAACGGGCATTTCCCAGCCAGTCACGCCCGATTGCACATTTGCACATGATTTTATTTGTATTTATATTTCTTCTTCTTTGTTCTTTGCCCCTTTGCACTGTGCCCCACTTGGCCCAGATATCCCCGAAGCATTATGCGCTTAAACGCTTTCACACCCACACAGACAAAACACAGCAATTAATATCCCATGTCAGCGATGTGAATTTTTTACTTATCTTGCTCCTTCATCTCCTTTTTATTGCAAATTTGTCTAATACCCTACTGCATTGGCGAACCATGATCAGGATGAAGTCCTATGGGTATACATATAAATTATGTTCATTTATCATTATAATTATAGTTAATCATATTATGAATATATAATTATATTATGAATATCATTATAATAATTATTTATTTATTTTAAATTTATTATATTAAAATTGTTAATTCAATAAAACATTTCAATTAATTCATGGCCAAGCCTCGATAAAAGGAGATAAGAGTATTCTGATTGCTCGGGTTCATTCAGCTCGTTTGCGCGTTGCTCTTTTTGCCAATGCGACAGTTAAATTGTGGCGTTGAAATGAAATTCGGTTCTATATATCACGGTAGGCGAGCGGGACCTATTTATTCACTCGGGCATATGGGTCGTATGAGCAATATAATTTCAGGCCCTCCTCGAGTTTGACTCCTGCCTGCATTGCTTAGTCATTTTCATTGGGTGAGAACGACTCCAGCTAGGAATTGTGAGTGCAGCTCCAGCTCCAGCTCGGGCTCGGGCTCGGGTACTCGTCTCATTAATGTGCGCCGTGCGCGATTCAAATTAGGCACACAAAGCGCTGTCATTAAAAACGGCGACAAAAAGGCGGCAAACAAAACAAAATAAAACAAAACCGAAGCGAACTGAAAGAGCGAGAGACAGGCTGAGCTGAGTAAAAGGTACAGGCTACAGTCAGTAGGCTACAGCCTAGAGGCTACCGGGTGCTGGGTGCTGGGAGCTGTTGACTGCGTACTGGGGAGGCGAGAATGGAACTGAAAACGAATCTGTCGCATAATTACAAAAAATGTGTCAGACACGGCCGTGTGAGCAGCTCGGCTTTTATGTGGAAAAGTCTAGACAAGCGCTTGCCGGCCAAAGCCAGGAGCAGCCAGCCGGCTTGCTTGCTTGCCGCCATCTCACCCAACAACCCAGCGTCCTGGCCATATGTCAATGCGAGGCGGACTCTCAGCTGACGCCGATGTCTGCCACCCACACACATGGGCATGTGTGTGCGTGCCTGTTTGGCGGCTTAAAAGCAATTGGTGTCTGCCTGCAATTGTTGATGCTCTGGTATAAAATCAATATTTATCATTGTTGTGCTGGGCCAGGACTAGCATGAGGCCTGAAGCATCAACTTTGGCCCCATCAATGCTCGAGAGCTGCAAGCAGACGTCGCTTTTCACATTTTTCTTCTTTTACATACATATACAGCCATACATACACTTACACATATACATACACACATACATGTGTGTGCCTTGGTATTGTTATACGCACAAGTGTCGTAATTGCCAGCGCTCCCAAGGCAAATCCTAAATTTTGGCAAGATCAAAGCAAATGTTTTTTTTTTTTTTCATACTTAGAGGCAGTTAAGCAAATGATATTGACATTAATATACCCTATAAAATTTAGATTATATATTAAGGATATAGTTTTTAAAATTATATTTAGTTTTCCTCTATCAGCTTCTTTTTAGCTGTTATTTAATCAAATACCATAAAGGCAATATGTTCGACTTATAAACGATTTCACATCTTAAACTAGTAATTTAAGTAATAAATGGATAGCATACAGAATATTAATGTAAAGGTAAATATAATAGCCCTGGCAGATTGACCAGCATCCGATGATTTCAACTCTTAATTCCTAATCATAGATCATTAATCATATGTATATGGATATACTACTTGCTAATATTATTTTACAAGTATGTATAGATTAATATGTTATATACATATGTATGGTAATATTTATTACATAATTATATACAGAATAATTAATTTGATGGGATTACCTCAATAGGATTTCCAGAATAAGTAAATAACATATAAGATATATCGCATTCTAATCTGAGCATTTTATAAGACGAGAGCACGAGTACAATCGAAACTAAAAGTCAAAACCAATATACTTCTTCGATTCGTGAATCAAGTATCCAACTTGAGGATTGATCAAATCAATATACTCTTTCATCCTCGTAGAGAGTATGAAAATGATATCGATGCTCAGGAACGATCGAACCGTAAAATTTAAAGATTTGTTATTCTCTGTCATAACTTTCATGAAGTGGATTTTCTGGCTAAAAATATTAAACAATATAAAATAAAATACATTCCATTTTCAATTTTTCCATCTACATTCATTTCGCTCTTTGTTACAGTACGGTTTTCTTGGTGAACAGTATTTTAAAATAATTTAAGAGTTTAGGCCAAGAAATATATAAAAAGAAAAATAAAATAAATAATAATATATTTAGATTTCCAGCAAAATCAAATCAAATTACATCCAAGTAATGAAATCTCAAAAATATTTGATAAATTTAGTGTTTCTCTGAATAAAACAGAAAACACACAAAGAAAACACAGAAAATTAAGTTAGGCAAATAGTCAGTTGGCCATTTAGTTTTTTGCTGTTTGGCAGGCGCATTGATTTAAATTGGCCATTTCATTGCTTCATTATTTGCTGGCGATGTTCAAGGCGGCCAAGTTGCTCAGATACCATCGCACTGAGGACACGAAGAAGCCCAGCTCCCGAGCTTCGAGCTGCCTAGCTGCCGAGCTGCTGAGCTGCTGAATTGCTGAGTTTCTGAGCGACTGAGATACTTAAGTTGATTGTTTGTTTGGCCCTCGCTATTTATTCGGGCTGTTGGCTGTTGGCTGTTAGCTGTTTTTTCATTTATTTATTTGCCTATTTCTGGCTTTGTCTGACTTTTACTAGTATATATCCCATTGTCAGCTATATTTGGTGCTTTGCTATCTTCTTCATTTCGCACTTTAATGTGCTCAAGTGGATTTGTCGCAGATTTAAAATATCCAATGCGGTCTCGTCCCTGCAGCTCTTGCACGCCAGATGATCTCTAGTTCAATTGAGCAGTTGATTGAAGGATTCACAAAATGAATGGCTCCAGGCTATTTTACTCGGACCAAGAGATAAACTTGGAATATTACATATCACGTGTATTCCATACATTGTAAAAGTGCATAATATATCTCGATAACGCCAATTTCTAACTATCGATAAAAATCGATATTTTGACCTTATTATAGGGCATCACTTGAAGATCTTTCATACGTTGTTTGGTCACGAAAACACAGTTTAAATTTAAGTTCAATAGAGATATGATATGATATGATACTAATAAACTCGGTGCATCAGGCTGGCATTTAGTAGTATGGCTGCAGGGGCTATATCACAGTCGAATACTCCCATAGTGTTCTGATTTGCTTTGTCTCTTTGGTTTCTGTTCTGGTTTCTGTTCTTGTCAGTCTGCTTTCGGGTCTAGATAAATTTAGTAATATGTTTTGAGCACTGGCATGAAAAGATGCAATAACATTGATGGGACTGCATGTCTATTGGCTGTCCGTTAGACAATTGAAGCTTTTCAATTTCATTTAATTAAACAGGCACACGACCACCGAGCATTGTAGATAAACCCAAACGCTTCTCATAGGCAGCCAACCGAATTGGTATAGATTAAAATAAAAGCCAAAGCTAATCGAACCGGCTTTTGCATGCCCTCTCCCACTGAGCATGCCGCATGTAGTAAGAGTATGACTTCAATGAAATATTAGTCGAATGCTTTAGCATTGCGGAATTCTTTTCCTTCATATGCATATGTTAACTAAAGGTAAATTATTTGCTAAGTGAAATGAGAATACTTGAGTTTCTGTTAGTTATGTAATCCAGCCCAGTTCAATTTGAATCGAATAGCTAGAATCGTTGCGCAATACTCTGCTCGTTTCTATTGTCTTAGGCCTGGACTTGTCTGCGATAAAGGCCAGTGAATCGAAATGAATTAAATACACCCACACATGTACATATACTTATATCAAAATATTTGTGTGTGTGTGTGTGTTTGAAGTCCTCTCCAATAGCGACTGTATGTGCATTGATAAGCATTAAAGCGAGAAACCCCCACTTAGCCAGCCCGCCCCACAGCGCCCCCACCACGCCCCATCATTTTTCGCACACTTGAGATGCTGGGCAAATCTGCGTGCCAGCCGACGACTAGCTAATGCCAAGTATGCCCTAATTGTTGCCCTATAAAAAATTTAACTAGCTGCTAATGGCAGCGCCAAGTGCAATAAATAGTCCACAAAAAAGTTCAGCTCACGCAGCAAACATATAGCCACGAGGGTAGACCGAAAAGTTGCATAGCACCTTGTTGGCCAATCTCAATTCGCAGTGAAGAATAGTATTGAAAATGTAAATAGTAGTGTATAAGAATTTAGTAACATTGGTAGTATTTAGAATACTAACAGTAGTGCTCATAAAAATAAATAGTACCATAGCAAAACGTTCAACAACTAAAGAGCAGTGCTCAGGAAAATAATAATGGGCATATTGATTTAAGCTTAAGAAAAGATCGTAAACCAATCGAAAGGGAACTTTTTCCATTGATTAATAATATATTATTCTATTTGAGAATATAATAAACCAAGTGAAAAATAAATGTTTTCGCTGCCTTCTTCTGCTTGTTAGAATACAACTACAAGGTATGTGATTGATATGATATTGCTGAACGAAGGCCAGACTCTGGAGACTCGCATGCTTCAAGAATAGACTTTGCTGGAGGAAAATATGTTTTTGTCGTGAATGCTCAAACGAATATACTCCAGAGCACTAAGATAGAATAGTAAACCGAACATTGAACGAAACGAATAAACTCTTTTTACTTGAACTATTTTATATATCGGTATTTCAGGTGCTCTATAAGTGTTTTCCAATATTAAATTAGCTGGCAAGAGGATATAGGCTTCTAGCCATTAATCGAATCTAAACTTATCTAGCCGCCCTCGTGCACACCTAAATGTCCCATTATGCCATAATTAGGTAGATCGGCATGGGCAGCTGCATTTGCAGTCGAATATCCAGAATTATCTCGATTTGTTGGCGCCAAAACGAATGTAATTAAAAACGCCGAAAAGGCAAACGCGCCCCGGCTGAGCTCCAATTACTTGAATGCCTACCCCGGACAAGCCGAATCGAGCGAAGCGGGTATGCCCATTTTCCATATGATAAATAAATAAATATAGATAAATATGCAGAATAAATAAATAAATATAAATGTGCCTACCGGGAAATCTAGAAATAAGCCCACTCAAAGTCACGTCAACTGAGGGAGTCATGCTGCTTTCTTTTGCATCTCCCTTACAGGGTATCTTGAGTGGGAGCTGAGTGATGGGTGACGCCGTTGGCGCCTCTACTGCATGCACATAATGTTAATGCCATCGCTTTCGTCCTGACCCAAGCCGTTTAGCGTGTGTGAAGGTCATGGTGAGACAGCCGGTCATCAGCTGGGGCGAGGACTCGCCCCAGACCTTGGCTGCGTGCTTAACTTGTCAATTAAAGCCAGAGAAAGTTTTTATTTTCAGGCGACGCACACTCACTCACTCACACTCACACACACGCACACTCACTTATTGATGCAATTAAAGCAAGCCAACGTCACGTCCGTCAATGTCGACTGCCAATGCTGGCAGTGAAGCCTCTCAGCTCTAAGCGCCTGTCGGCCCAGAATTTGAGCCAACAGATGTACATACAGATATATGCATGTACGCACCCATATTGGAGGCAGTGTTAGTGCACAAGTGATTTGCATAATTTGGAGCGCCGTCGATTTGGAGCTGACCCAATCAATCTGCTATGTTAGAATGGCTCTACGAATTTCAGGACCCTGCTCGGGCTTGTAGGTCACACGGCAACACTTGTTATTTATTTTAGAGCATGCTGCTTGGGAGACCTTGTTCCCGATCGAGAGGTAACGTGCGGGATCTTCTGGACCTTTAGCTCATTCGGGAGTGTACCAAAACCAAAAAAAAATGTGAATAGGCGAGGCCTTAGTTGAAGATTGGCACCCGCTTCTCCACCCTACCCTACCATGGTTATTATTAGAAATTTTGTAAAAAAAAACCCCCTATGAGAGAATTAATGGCTTTCTACCCCATTAAATTAACCAACTCCTTGAACTCTTCAATCAATGGTGAACAATTTCGAGTACATTTTTTCAATTTTTTTTTAGAGTGCACAGACTCCGCAAAATAACGTTCTTAGGTCTACTGTACAAAACTTATATAAAGTTTTGCAATGCTAACTTGACTTAATAACTGTTGTCTTCATTACAAAAATAATTTTTTTTTTCTGTATTTATAGATTTACGTTTTGAATTTTAAGTTTCTAGATCACAAACATTTTCTTTAGGCAAGCTTTTGACAATATACATAGGTGATCTTCGTGATGCAACCGGAAAAGAATGAATTTGTGCCATGAGGCTCTTTTTATAGGGCCCCATTCCAGACTTCTCTCTTTCTCTTTTTGGGTGCAATTTGCCAGTGTGTCCCAGAGCTTTTGGGGTTTCTTTCGAAAGCTCGATCGCGAAAGGTTAGCTTTCGAAGGCTCAGCTAGGCATTGCAGTGCAGGCGACAAATTTGTCGGAAATGGTATGCACTGCAATTACACACCCTATATACATATATGCAGCATATCATGGTGAATGAAGGTAGGTCGCTGAGACGTAAGGCGCCAGAGGCCGAGAGATGGAGCGGAGGCTTGGCAATAATGGATACCGACGCGATCTAAGCTATTGAGCACCTGCTGGCCGCCACTAGCTAATGGAGTACATAATTCAATTCGCAAACAATTACCATTCACACACATAAACACTCGCTAAATACATATGTACACAATGTGCATGTGTGTGTGCGTGTGCGTGTGCGTGTGCGATAAGAATTGCCTGCAAATTCGACTGACAAATACACGAATCCAAATTGAGACAGCAAATATGCACTGAAACAAATAGACAAACACCTGCTAGAAGAAAGCTCTTTGATTTTTAAAAACGCCTACAAGTATGGCTAATAATTGAAAACAATTTATTTGCAATAAATTAAAGTTTATAGAATTTAAAAGTCAATTTGAATGCCATGAATTCATTAAGAAAAAAATGAAGTTATCTCTGGTCTTTCATTTTCATCTAATCTGGTGAATATATGGATGCAGGGCCAAAGCCATATCAATTCATCTACAGACATTGGACGTTGGCAAACTGCTTCGAGTCCCTAGGTACACTTCCATATACTTACGTATACATTTACATATACACACATATAATACATATGTATGTACATATCTATTATGTGTGTGCCAGAATGTGAGGGTGTATGCGTACCAGCTTAATAATATTTAGTGTCAATCAGAAAAACTTGGTAAATCTTTTACACTTTGGCAGCCATCATACATATAACCACTAACCAGAGAACACATAGACCGGACACGTAGTGCAAAGCGTTTTGCACACTTATTTTCAAGCATTGGTTCCCAGACCGTTCGTATTTGCTCGGCTCCTCACTTTTTAGGCTTGTGCTACTAAAATATGGGAACACAAAATCATTTCTCTTCATGCGCTCGACCGAGATGGTCGATTGTTAAACAAAAGATCCCTCTATGCTAAATGTTTCCCTTGCTCTCTCTCTCTCTCTCGATGCTCTCTGCTCTCTCAAATGTGTATATGTGTGTATGCATGTGAGCACAAGCAGCAGCTCTGAGCTGCCAGCTCACGAAAATTGAAATTTCTTCGCAGCAAGAACCCATGCCTTCCCTTCTGTGTGAAGAGTATACCGAACTTATCAAACCGTTTGCCAAGCTCGTGCAAAATATGTATATGTGCTTTCGATTTTATTTGTGGAAAGGGTATGAAAGCGTTGGTGCTCATAGTGAAAATGCTTTCGCGACGAGCCTGCACGCACACACTCTCCCTTGCTACATGTACTATGAGCATTTGTATGCCTGTGTGCGAAGCTCTTGCTGCTAGTAGCAATTTTAAATCCCAGCATTTGCATTTGGTTGATCTTGTGAAGTGCTCACATACATATGTATGTATGTATGTATATACATTTGATTGTGTGTGTATGAATGGGATCTGAATCGAACAATTATGGGATATCACTTGTAGAAGCATTTGTATGCCTATGTGCTTTTACATGTGCGTGTGTGTATGTGCCTGTGTGTATGCATGGGACGAGAACATTGGCTGCCTACCTCAACTAAGAATTGTCTGAATGATTTTGGGTTCGAAATGAAGAGGCGTGCTTATACATACATACATATGTATGTATGTATTTATGTAAGTAGCTGATTAACTAAAGTGACAAGTGCATATGCCAATTCTTTGTGGCACTGTGACCGTCGAATAACTCATACTGTATGTGTATGTGTGTAGTATAGTTACTGGCGGGTAACTCGCGCTTATATTTAAGCACCTGGATTTAATTTTAATGATCCTGGGTTGGCTATCAGAAGGAAATAAAAAAAAAAAGTTTAGTACCTTTTTTGGCTCAGTATACAAATGGGATGCGATTTTCGATCCTTTGTACCTGTTCATATAGTTACATACATATACAGGTGCATGCCAATAAAAAAAAAAAAACTTCTAAAAAGAAATGGCATATGCACTTGTCACTTTAGTTATAACTGCGCCTCTTCAATTCGAGCCCAAAATCATTCAGACAATTCTTAGTTGAGGTAGGCAGCCAATGTTCTCGTCCCATGCATACACACAGGCACATACACACACGCACATGTAAAAGCACATAGGCATACAAATGCTTCTACAAGTGATATCCCATAATTGTTCGATTCAGATCCCATTCATACACACACAATCAAATGTATATACATACATACATACATATGTATGTGAGCACTTCACAAGATCAACCAAATGCAAATGCTGGGATTTAAAATTGCTACTAGCAGCAAGAGCTTCGCACACAGGCATACAAATGCTCATAGTACATGTAGCAAGGGAGAGTGTGTGCGTGCAGGCTCGTCGCGAAAGCATTTTCACTATGAGCACCAACGCTTTCATACCCTTTCCACAAATAAAATCGAAAGCACATATACATATTTTGCACGAGCTTGGCAAACGGTTTGATAAGTTCGGTATACTCTTCACACAGAAGGGAAGGCATGGGTTCTTGCTGCGAAGAAATTTCAATTTTCGTGAGCTGGCAGCTCAGAGCTGCTGCTTGTGCTCACATGCATACACACATATACACATTTGAGAGAGCAGAGAGCATCGAGAGAGAGAGAGAGAGCAAGGGAAACATTTAGCATAGAGGGATCTTTTGTTTAACAATCGACCATCTCGGTCGAGCGCATGAAGAGAAATGATTTTGTGTTCCCATATTTTAGTAGCACAAGCCTAAAAAGTGAGGAGCCGAGCAAATACGAACGGTCTGGGAACCAATGCTTGAAAATAAGTGTGCAAAACGCTTTGCACTACGTGTCCGGTCTATGTGTTCTCTGGTTAGTGATATAACGCATAACAATTCAATTTACGATGCCATCAGTATAATTTCAGCATACGTGAAAAGTACACACATATGTACATATATGCTTTATATGTATGTATGTATAGTTGTCAAGCTGCCCGCCAAATCAAGTATCTGTCTGTCCGTCTCAGTTGTTTCATCTGCCCCTCTCTCAGGCACACTCTGTTTATTTCTCAGAATATATCTTTGTCCCTCTCTATTCCGATATATTATAATTTCTCTCTCACCCAATATGTTTCTCTGTCTCTAACTCTATCTCTGTCTCTCTCTATCTCACTCTGTCCCTGCTTGCACCTTTATCTCTCTTCTTCCTCACTTTGAATGTTAATTTCATAGCTATTCTATTTGCCTGTCTTTCTTTCTCAATCTATTTGTCTCTCTCTCTCTCTATCTCTTTTTTTAACCATATTTTTCCTTTTCTTTTCATCATTTCGTTTCTCTCTATCTCTTTTTACCTCTGGATACAACTCCTACTCTCTCAGTCCCTCTCTGTATCCCTTTCTCTAGATTGAATTTTCTCCATCTCTTTCTCTGTCTATTCTCCTGTCTATACATACCTCTTTCTTCCTCTCTGCCTCATTCTTTCTCCAATTCTCTCTCTCTCCCTCTGTTGCAATTATACATGAACATAAAAGCTTAATTTACGAAAACAAAATTTAACTAGTCTATTGCAGAAAAGCTCTCAAAAAATGCCAAACTTAACGAAAAATTCTTAAAAAATTCACCAATGCCTTTTCAACACAGAGAGCTTTACGGATGATAAAGCTTAAATTAAGTTGAATGATGCACCTCTCAAACAGTGCACAGTTGAGTTTGTGTTTCAGTTGGAAAGCTCAAGCTCAACGGAATGCTCAGCTCCAAGCAGAAGCTTTAATTTCTTAGTTGGCTAACAGAAATACAGACAAGCCGAAGGCCCCAGTAGACAGTGACTCATTCTAAGTTGGTTTTAATTTTATATGAATTCTAACATATTATAAACAAATAATTGCCCAGCTTTAAATAGTTGTTGAAGTTCATCAACTATTGTGATGGCCATAGGATTAAAACACATTTATATCACCAATTATTTTTATTAAGCTCATAATATATAACATTTATCTAGCTGCGATATGATGAGTCACTGTCTACTGGGGACTTCGGCTTCATTATGGAGCAAGACAAATATTTTTACATAAGCGATGCGTAGAAGAGCTAAAAGCCTGTCCTAAAAACAGCTGTCTTTCAATTGAAATCTAAAAAAAGCAATAAAATATTTACCTAACTCGCAAAATAAAATTAATTATAGTAAAGCAGATATAGTAAATGAGTATGTATGTACATATATGACCGTCTAGAATTATACAATTTAAATGATTAAATATAAGAAGATTCGAAGGATTCGATATTTCTTATTCCCTCAATTTATAAGTGTCTCGGGCAACTCATCCTCAAACTAGGTTTTGCACAGTTTCGGCTTGAAAGATTGGGAAATGAAGACCCATTTAAATTGACAAACGAATTTTTGGTTTTTTTTTTAATATGTATTTGCTCACAAACATATAGAATTCATAAGTTTTTATTTGTTTTTATTTTGTTTTATTTTATTTTTGCTAATTGATTTACTTATTGATAATATTTTTCGTAAATACTGCAATTGCAATAGCCTTAAACAAAAAAGTTTTACTAAACTTAAAACAAGTACGGAAATATATGATGCAAAAGTTGAAATATATTTAAAATTAGGAAAGATAAAAGCGAATTATTCATATATCTAAGCCTATGTATATATAGTAGATACTCGGCGTTGTCGTGTTTGTAGTTCCGTTTCTCATATACATATACGCATTTATTGTGTCACACGTTATATATCTCTTAGGGATTTGTGTTTTTGGAAATAGCAGTTCGATATACAAGATACATTCACTATAACTAAGGAGAAACCTAGAGAAATAATAATAATAATATATATGTATGTATACATGCAGGTTTCCATAAATATGTGTGAAAAGCAACCCAAATCGACGCAATGGATGGGATGCTTTCGTATTTCTCTGCTTTTTGGTAAAATAAATCTATTTCAGCTGTTGCAACATCCGTATCGATTCATCTGCGTGCGAGTCTTACGCCGTCTTCTTCTTCTTGAACTTGTTCTTGAGCAGTCCCGGCAGCAGCGAAGCGCACGCGCACAACGTCAGCACGCCCATCGAGGTCCAGGAGAAGGCTTCACTTGAGCTGCTCATCTTCTGCAGCGTTTTGCCCGCTTGAATAGCGATGACGGACGGCGGAGCCACGCCGCAGAAGGTGCCCAGGGCGAAGATGTGGAGCGGCACGCCAATGACCGGCGAGGCCAAATTGATGAACCAGTTGGGCAGGATCGGTGTCATCCGCAGAAAGAGCATGTAGTTGAACAGGCTGTCACGGTACTCCTCGACGTGGCGGGACCATTCGCTCGTCTTCTTTGGCCAAAAGTGTCGGATGAGACGGCGTCCGACCAGATTGGAGAGGGTATAGCAAAGCGTGGCGCCCAGCGCCGAGCAAAAGCAAATGAGAAACAACGCAATGGGGAATTTGTACAAGAATCCAAGTA
Source organism: Drosophila navojoa (assembly GCF_054131105.1). Taxonomy (NCBI): domain Eukaryota; kingdom Metazoa; phylum Arthropoda; class Insecta; order Diptera; family Drosophilidae; genus Drosophila; species Drosophila navojoa. Next base: position 27,757,869 of record NC_142895.1, read on the forward strand.
AGATCGACAGGAATAACGACCCCGGAATGGCAAATGTTTGTAGGCTAGAGAACGCATTCAGTTAAGGCAACCAATTCAAGTAAGATGTGTATGTATGTAGAATAAAGTGTGTGAATGGCATGTGTTCATATTGCCTAGGGTCTAGATAATCGAGTCTAAAAACAGATCATCAGATATATTGCCAACTGACTGGGCTGATGGCCAACTAACTATTAATAGCCAAGTAACACACGAGTTGACAATGGCAATCGCGATCGCACCGGTAATCGGCATTCGCCCGCCCATTCGCCTTTGTCCCAGAAGCTAAGACGTGCCCGAGCCAAGCAAATGAACGATAACATAAAATGGCAAATGAAACGTTTACATTTCGCTATGCGATAAAAAACCAAAAGCGTGCTGCGAGAATACAATAAATTTTGATCAAATGCTGCTGACTCAAATTTTGCACTGTCTGCTTAACGCCCATTTAGTACATTGGATTAGAGCTTAGATTTTAGATTAATTAAATAACCAAGGTAGTTTCATGCTATGTTTCAAAACCTGATAACTGATATACATATATGTAATTCAAATCTCATGTTCCCACATTTGTACATACATATGTGTATATATATACATATGCATATGTATTTAAGTACATACATACATATATCACCGAGTTTTATCCAATGGAATCTGACACGTGGAATAAATATTTTCGTATTGAATGCGCTATACAAAAACGTCTTTAACAGTCCGCGTGAAAGATTAGTCATAATAAAAATATAAATAAAAAATAAAAACTTTTGTCAGCTTGAATTTAAATATCACATATGTACATATGTATGTATGTAGGTAACTACACAAATATTGTAAATCAAGATTACAAGCCTTGGGCAAAATTTGTATCGTTCTGTAGCAAAATTGAGGGCAATATTTACATACATACATATATGCAAACATATGTATGTATGTATGTATGCACGTAGTGTACAGATGAATATACATGCGCACATTCACGATTACCAAATGCTTTACTAATACATTCGCGCGATCACAGCAACACACACACATATATACATAAGCATGTACATATGTATGTATATTAACAACAAAACCAGCTTACAATCATTCGATCGCTACGTAAAATCGCAATTGCGTCGCCAACTACTTTGACGAATTGTAAAAAATAAAAAATAAATATACAAACACACGTATGCCAACAGAAGCTGAGTGTTTGCATATATGTACATATGTATGTATACACATATACTTATATTTATATTTACGTGCAGATGTAGATCGTGCTTCTTAATGAGCAAAGACAATGCAAATTAAAGAGTGACCAGCTCTCAGCTGTTTTGATATATTAGACATAACACACATACCAACGCACAAGCGCGTGTGTGCGTTTGCTTATGTTTTGTTTTATACCCTTGATCAAAGTTGTTGAGAAATGTAAAATACGCAGCAATTTGGCATTTTGAAAATAATGAAAAATAATCTGTATGTTGCCGTTTTCTGTCTATTTCAAGTCGTTCTAATCTCGCAACTATTCGAACATTCCTTTATCTTAACTCTTATACACACACATGCATACATACATACAATCGGTATGTACATCACAAATAGAATTGTTTTCAGCATTCCAAGAGTATTTCGAATTCGCCATTCGTATTATCTTGCTTTATTTATAAACGTGCCTGAGAACGCAAATCAGAGTGCGATAGCAAGAGAGTTTCCAGGTATGCGTCATCATGCGATTCCTCTCTTGCTACTGCAGAGAGTGCAAAGTGCACTCGTTCTATACCAGCAGCGTCAAACAGCTGATCAATTTGAGACATGTCCGCTCTTTTCGTTCTTTACGTTTTTTCATTGAATTTTTTATATGTATGTACATATGTAGATACTTATGTATGTATGTGTGTGTTTGTAAATTTTACTTCCTACATGCATCCAAAGCAACGACTACGTCGTCGTCTTCAATGCTAATTATGCGTGCCCGTGCATAATATTATAGAAATTTACGCGGGTGTATCGACGCACGTGTTGTGCGATTGTTGACCATGAATATTATTGCTGTTGTCGCACACACTTTTTTGGTCTAAGCTGACCATTTGTAGAGTATTTAAAAAAAGGGGTCAAGGTTAAATATAAGTATGCGACGAACGTGAAACTTATTGCGCAAGTGCCGTTATCTAGACACACACACACATGCATATATGTATGTCCATGTATGTATGTGCGTGTGATAGTTAATCAGATTAGTTAAATATTTGTTTTGGAAAAGGATACAATACATAGGCGACAACAACGCCGAACATCACTTCAAAATAATACATGTCCTTGTAGCGATCCAGGACCTTTGCTAGCATCTTCGCATCTTGAATATCACGTGGTATTTTCAAATGTTCCTTCTCAGAGCTAAAACGAAACACATATAAAAAAATAAACAAAACAAAAAGCGTTACTTACGAATGTAATAAATGCACAAGCTTCGTCTGCTGCGTATATGTATGTGTATGCGTATGTATGTGTGTCTGTGCTTCTGTGCGAGTGTAAAGTGGCGTGACTTTTAGTGAGCGCAAGCTCCCGTGCAAAGCTCGATATAATGTCAGGGGGAATTGACACAAGCACAGGTGACAGCGACTGTTCGAGCCGTGAATGCCCGACTAGAGCGGTTAGCCCTATTTAATGCTTTATAATAAAAGCTGATGTGCTAATTGACCGACTTTGAGTAAACTAGGAAATCTACCTGTACATATATATACATATATACATATATGCTCAAGATTAGAATAAATAAATGATTATATAAAAAGTATATAAATCTTTTGTTAATTTAAAGTGCGGAAACATCTTTAATAAACTTGGCTCTCATATCTAGAATAATCTTCTTGTTGGCATTATATCTCGTCACTTTGGGGGAGCCCTCAGAGAGATTTCTATTAGAGATACATAAATCTATATACATACGTATGTATATAGATATAACGTATAGATCACATACCTTATATAGTATTTTTCCTGATGGCATTAGATGAACTCCGAAGAATTTAGAGGGCGATAGAGTTTTCTCTTACATCAAATTTACAATTTACAATTAATATGGATATATGGGTAACTAGTAGAACAAAGCTGTTAGCTTAACTAATTATAGTTTGCGTCTATTACTATTAGACACATAGCGTAATATGGAAATCTGCTCCACTTTTTATGCACGTTTTTTGCACATGTTAACAACTCATTAAACCTTAGTTAATCCCATTTGTACGCACAGACTTGCAGTTTTTGTATGCAATGGAAAAAGAAAATGTTTGATCAACACTCACGCATTCAATTCGGGAAATATTGCATATACGTAGAACATGGTCATCAAACTGGCCACAAATATTGCAACCACGATGACTAGAGATTTCTTGGTGGCTTTTCGCTCGTCCGCAGACATTGCCTGTTTTTGGGGCGTCACTGGTGGCGGCTGCTGCGGCTGTTGTAGTTGTTGTTGCTCCTGCTGTTGTTGTTCCTGCTGATGCTGCTGCTGTAGCTGTGGTTGGAGTTGATTCGGTGGTTTTGGCTTGCCATTTGCGGGAATCCGCGAACGCACATTTGACATCTTATCAGTAATATCTGTGTTAACGTGAAAACAAACAGGTCAGCAAAGAAACACGTCATGTGCAATAGAGTGCGACAGAGATAGAGCGAGTGCGAAATAGAATTCGCAGGCGTGGGGGTAGTTGGGAAGGAGGCGCAGTATAGCTAAATTGATTTACTACTTACCGCTGTTCCGACTGCTGTTACTGATAAGTGTTACGCCGCTGTCGCCGTAGCTGTTGCTATTGCTGTTGCTCTCCGTTTTGCAAGACATCTTTAAAATCGTTAAAAGCACTGGCGATGCGAGTGAATTCTCGATTTGGATTAACACAGCGCTTGAGAGCACTTTGCCAGTTTCCGCGTTTGGCTTTGCTTGCGAGCTTTTCAGGGTGCTCCGCTTCTAAATGTATCAACTGCTTTTTTTTTTTTTTTTTTTTTTTTTTTTTTTTTTTTTTTGTTATTGTTGGTGCTGTTGCTGCATGTGTATGAGTATGTGTGTTTGCGCGCCAGCACTAGTCGCAACTATCCATTCGTACATATACAATTTAATCGATAAAAACGACGCACGTAAAAACAGAAGCTGTCCGCGACGACAATCAATGACAATTTTATATATTAGTTTGTCTTAGATGTGGCCCATCTCTTATACCCATGATATCATGCAATCAGGTTGCATTATTTAAAAACTCATGTTTTCTTTCTTTATTAATTAGACGACGGAGCTCACCCCACTCTTCTGTTTCGCGTAACACTCTTTTCGGTGTGGCCAGAGATTACTAACAGCTAAAATACAGCATGCGTCATTGATTTCAGAGAAAAATACTACTGCTGTAAATTACAGCTGGAAATAATAATACTAGCAAATGTCGGTTTTGAAAAACTGAACCATATGTTAGCATCAGCATTAAAATTTGACAGATAATTTTCCGTTATGTGAATAGAAATATTTTAAACTTTTTATTTAAAATATATTAACCTTTTCATTATTCAAATAAACTTAGTTACATTTTTTCATTTCATTTCGCCCTTCTTTTGTAGATAAAAGGCATTATGTGCCTGAGCAAATGATACATGTTTAAATTTTTCATCGGATCTTACAAATCATAAGAGCTGTTGTTTGAGTCAGTCATATTTATAAAGAAATCGTTGTCAGCATATTCTGATTCGTTTGCAAAATTCAAAGGTGCGAAATTTATCATATTTACGTTATTGGAATTATTAGAAATATTATTCAAATTATTACTTGAATTCATAGTTTCTGTTTCGTTTTTATCCTCATCCATGTCCTCTTCGGGCATGGACTCATTGCATTGAAAAACATGATCATAATTTTTGTTATCACATCCAGGAATTTCGAGTGACAATGTCGGCAAAATTTCCACATGTTCGACTACAGCTTTATCAGGAAAATTTTTCGTATCGGGCGTATTTTCTACCTCTAGCTGCGATGACTCTGAGGTTACGTCAGATATGTCAACCATATCAGTAGGAAGATCAACGGTCTCGATGCCGCTGGCGTGAGATGGCGAGGGCGAAGGGGCAAAATGTACCTGCTTATTGGGATTTGCTGTAGCATCAAGCTCATTAGAACTGTCCATTGAGCGATTGAGAACTAATATGGAGCGCAACGGTGGATCCATTGATGTGTCCATGGCAATAGCTTTATCAACGACTTTGTTTACCTCAGCATACTTGTTGATGAAATCCAATGCCGGCTGCAGCACGAGCGGTTCAACTTTCTTGGGCAGAGCCATAGCCTTGGTCTCGCAAGCCTTGACCTTGATGCCGGGTGGAAATGGAATCTTCCGCTGTTGAAAGAGTCGGCAGTATGAGAGCGAAAATGTAAGGCAAGTGCATTTCCCTTATGTTTACCTCAGCGATTTGCTTCCTCAGCTGCACCAAGGAAACAATCTTTTTGTTTCGCTGCTGAGTGGCCCGAGCCAATTTCTCGTTCCAGTAGCGCTCCATTTCAGCTGATTCTAAGACAATCCTCGAATTTTCTTCCTGTGCCTCCTTCAATTGTAGCTGCCATTTACGAAAGTCCTGAACTACACGCACACATAATTTGTTGTGTTTTAAATTCTAGTATACATACATATGTATTTAAGAATTAAGGGTACAAACCAATTGAGCGCGCTTCCATAGCGACTTTTCCCTCCAGCTGGAGTTTCTGCTCCATTTCGATGGCCCTGATTTTCTGCTGCACCTCCCGTTCCTTCCGCATAACCTCGAAGCTCAGCATATTCTTGATTTTCTCATCGTCGAACAAGTTGGCCATTGCCAGTAGATATTCGTATGAGCTTTGTATAGTTTTGGTAACGGTCTCCATCTGTTTAATTTCTTCTTGACGCACATCGGTCGCTTCACGCGCCAACACCATGTCGATACGCAAATTCGGTGTTTCCTTATGAAGGTCTGAAAATTGCGTAAATTACCTGGTATGCACTTAAAACTTTTTTGTAATGGCGGCTAAACGTACTTTTCTTTATTTTCTTGAGCTCTTCTTTGTCCTTAAGCGCATTTTCAAGTCGAGTTAATACACTACGCAAATCTTCATTTGATGTTGCCAAATGCATAATACTTTGGAACACTTGGGGAAAATATTCATAAGCCATTTCGCTTAATTTTTCTAGCTGCATATAGGCGCGAAGTGACTCTGCAAGTCAAAGCGTTAACAGTTATAAATTGCATATATCGATGATTTCGAATCTTTGAACACGACCATTAATCGGAACTGGAACTCATTTGGGAATTTCCTTCTTACAACTTTAAGTATTTTTTTCTATTTGCTGTAGCCTTCTTTTTATTATAGGGTAGTTAAAACTACGTGTTTTTTCCTTGGTGTTTAATTTTTTTTTTCTTTGTCAAATTGGTGTTAGGTGGGAAATGATATATGTATGTAATTGCTTTCGATAAGAAAGCGCCGCTATTTAAGCAATGCACTCGATTGCTGCCAATTGTATGTATGCAAAGTCAAATATCGATGTTTCAATTTCATCTTACAGCACTATTATAAATGGTATCACTCATGCGCGAAATCTGGCAATATTTATCGTGACGCACACTAACACACACAGGCAATCAAGCTAAGCAATCACTTTCCGAAATTGTCTGCGCTACCCTGAAGATGATGTGAAGAAGTTAATAACACAATCGAAACGCGATATTCAACGCGACTCATTGCGCTTTGGCAGCAATCTTTAAAATTAATTAGTTTACGTGACGCTATTTGCATGCCAAGCTGGCTCTGGGAATTTTGTTCATATCTAGCTAACTAGTCCACCATCTCCCTTTTCGGGATGTCACATTTCGAGCGTGAACGGGGCTCAGGCCCGCTGCCGAACCGTTGGCTTTACTGTCCACGAAAAAGCGACTCAATCATAGCAGACCGGTTCCTGGCCTTCAAAACCCCGCTAAGCCAGTCCTTCCAGGACAAGATGCCCATCGAGTGCACTTTTCGTCCCGAGATGCTCTTTGACTACTGCAAGACGCTTAAGGTAAGAGTTGTTAGAGGTGGCAATTTGGCCTAAAAAGGTGTTAATGTCTGTCTTACCTAGCAGCTAAAACTGGGCCTTTGGATTGACCTGACGAACACAAAACGATTTTATGATCGCAGCGTTGTTGAGGAGCGGGGCGCCCAGTATATTAAGTTGCAGTGTCTAGGTCATGGCGAAACTCCATCGCCGGAGCAGACTCGCAGCTTCATTGAACTGGTTGACAACTTCATCAATGAGCACCCGTTGGACGTTATTGCTGTACACTGCACACACGGCTTTAATCGCACGGGCTTTCTTATCATCTCGTATATGGTGGAAAGGATGGATTGCTCTGTGGAGGGCGCACTTGCCGTGTTTGCTAAGTCTCGTCCGCCGGGCATATACAAACAGGATTATATCAATGAGCTGTTCCGCCGATATGACGACGAGGAGGACGCTCCTCAGGCCCCAGAGCAGCCCAGTTGGTGTCTGGAATATGATGATAGCAATGGCAACGACGATATCGGTAGCAACAATAGAAAGCGTCGCTATGATGATAACTGTTCTTCGACCTCCCAGCAGGCTGCAGCGGCTGCAGCGGGATCTGGCACTGGAGGGGCTGAGGATGACGATGAGGAGGACGACTCAAATGCAAATTGTGATGGTGATGGGCAACAAAAGAAGAAGCGACGTCGCGAGCTGGTCGTCAAGAATGCGGCATTCATGGCCGGTGTACCCGGCGTGCGGCAGGTGACAGATCAGCCGCGTGTCGGTGAATTGCAGCGTCGGGTGCAAGACTGGTGCCACTGGCAGAAGAATGGCTTTCCTGGAGCGCAACCCGTATCGATGGACCGGCGCAACATCAAGAGGCTCAGTGAGATACCGTATAGGGTTTCGTGGAAGGCAGATGGCACACGATACATGATGCTAATCGATGGACGCAAGGAGATATACTTCTTCGATCGCAATAACTCCTGTTTCCAGGTGGAGAACATGTCCTTTGTCAGTAGCAAAAATCTACATGACCATCTCGATGGCACACTGCTGGATGGCGTAAGTGATTTAGACAGCATCTAGATGACGTCTCAAAGCCATGCTAATATAATTTTATATTTGTTGTACATTTGCAGGAAATGGTGCTGGACAAGATTGGTGACACTGTGACGCCACGGTATCTTGTCTATGACATTGTTCGCCTGGCGGGCCGGGATGTGCGGGAGGAACCATTCTTTCCAAATCGGCTGGAGTATATTAAAAATGAAGTTATAGGTGTGCGGGAATGAACCGAATCATCAATATATTTTGTATTTATGTTTTACAAACTCTTTGCTCCAAGGTCCACGCATCCTTGCCATGAAGCACGGCATTATTAACCGTGCCCTGGAACCCTTTAGCGTACGAAATAAGGACTTTTGGGATATAAGCACCTCGGCCCGTCTATTGGGCGAGAAGTTTTCACGTGCACTAGCTCATGAGCCTGACGGGCTTATCTTCCAGCCTTCACAGCAGCCGTATACCGCTGGCATGTGCTACGACGTTTTTAAATGGAAACCGCATGAGCTCAACTCCGTCGACTTCCGACTAAAGATAAAGACAGAGCGCGGCGAGGGGTAAGGCCAATTCAATATATTCTTGTATCCTGTTGACTATGAACTATTTGCTAATGTTTTCTCTAGGCTGTTGACCAAGAAAGTTGGCTTTCTTTATGTTGGCGGCCACGATGCCCCCTTCGGCCGCTTGCAGAAGCTGACAAAGGAGGTTCGTGAGCTAGATAACAAGATTGTGGAATGCACCATGAATCAATATGGTAACTGGGATTTTATGCGTGAGCGAACTGACAAAAAGTTGCCCAACAGCTACAACACCGCCGTCTGTAAGTGTTTCACTCTATACGACATTGCCACAGATATTAATCGAACGTTTCATTGCAGCCGTCCTGGAGAGCATCAAGCATCCTATTACCAAGGATTATCTACTAAGTTTCATTCAAAATTTCGGCTTCCGTGATGATCATACAATGATGCCGCCTCCAGCCGCACAGCGACGTTAGCCATGCTAAGAGCAGCTATCTCGTCTCCTATGCAAGACCACAGCCATCCCATAGATACCCTTGACATACACTCACTAGGAAATTATTAAACCATAATAAAGATTGGAATTCTGTTTTTCCGCAATTGCATACAAATTGTAAAATGTTTAAATTTAACGTGGATCGGGGTAAAGGCGCTAATAGTATTTATTTTTAGATTGATTTTAAATTAATTGGATTCAAGATCATCTGATATCCAGAGAGAGCTCATAGAAATAATCATTTCTAATTAAAGAAGAAAAATTGTTTTTTTTTTTTTCTAAATTTGTGTTTTATTTGTAATCGTCTTAAAGCAAACTAGATGCAAATAGATTAGCAACTATAAATTAACAGGATGGTTTGTGAACTAAGCTCCTGCTGGTCTTAGTTTAGACGCACTGGTACTTTCCTTAATATTTGCTTTATAACTGTTATTTTTATTCACTTCAACTAATTAACTTTTTTTAAGGAAAGGAACTTTATTTCAAGTTTATTCTTAATTTTTGTACAAATTAAAAAAATAAAATAATTTTAATAATGAGTGCTGTCTCCTTTGTTCAAAATAACCTCAAAGATCCGGTCTTTCATGGAGTGATACAATGAGTTTATGAAGCTCAGCGAAATCTTGCTCCAAGTCAGTTTAATTGCAGCTAGTTAGTGATTTTTTGTTTTCGTATTGTTTACCCCCATTCATTGAAAGCCATTCCCAAACACAACTCGGGCATTATGGACCGGAATATTATCTTGTTGGAAAATCCATGGCGATGGTCCGAGCAGATCCTTGATCTTGGGGAACTCGGACTGCAACAAGGTTTTGAAGCGCGCACCGGTCATCTTCTAATCTATGAAAACTAAATCTATTGCTCCATAAAATGTGATGGCACCCCACACCATTACTCCGCCTCCACGGCTGTGATCATATGTTCGTAAATCATCAGGGCCATCCCAAATAAAAACGTTTTTCATCAGTAAAAACAACCGAACGCCAATCATTGAGTCGAGTGTCGGATTGAACTGTCCATGTCATGTGTTCTCTCGCATATTGCAGCCGGTTTTCCTTACGTATAGCATTTAGAGGTGGTTTTTCCTTAACCTTCAGGAGCTTAAGATGTTTGCCTTTCTAATTGTACGCTGAACAGTTGAAAGGCTGGCGTTTACACCGGCTGACTCATTAATTTTAGCTGCAGACTTGGTTGAATCGCAGGCAAGTTGCGCAATTTTGCGCTCATCTCGGGAATTAAGTGCTCGTTTTCGCCCTTTAAATGCTTTCCATATGCCTCTGGATCTTTCAAATCTATCAATCAATCAGTTCTTGAGCTGCGTTTCATCTCTGGAAATATTTCTGTTAGTGGAACAAGTCTACTTTTTGACGTTCCAATAAGCTTAATATAGTAGCTTATCCCATTTTTGCTTAATTTAATTCTTAGTTTTTATTTAATGAACATAAAACCTAGAAAATCGATGTGCGCGTAATTCTATGACCATGTGACTGCAAATTTCGCATGTCTTCTAATGCACAGTTATCGTTTCGAATATCAATAAACTATGAACAGATGTTTTTCGAACTACACTCAACCTATGATAAAAAAAAAAACGGTTTTGGCAATAAATAATAAATAAATACCGTTTTTTATTTTATCAAAAAAAATATATAAAAAGGGTGCGTCTAACCGTTAGCCATAGTGGTTTATGGTCTAACCCAAGGCCAGAAGTCTGAGATCGTCATATACGAAACACTTTCCCATTTTGTCTCAATTCAATTTATTAATTTGAATGATATAACTTATAACAAAATAGATTCAACATAAGAATTAAAACGACATTAGTCAATAGCACTTTACCAACTACATAATTACACCTTAACACAAACTGATCATTTCATAAGTGGCTTCAAGGGATAAAATGAGTTTCCTAGATACCTAGATACAAGGCACAAGGCAAACACATAATAGTGATTAAAGAAAACGATTTCTTTTTACTCTAATCAGGTTCTAGCTGATTAGACTGCCGTTCTCGAGGAGGGTCTTCTCATTCAGGTGTCCGAGTTGCAAGAGCGCCACCAATGCGGCGCCCTGCTCGGCTTGCTTCTTGTTCTTTTCCCAGAAGCTGCTGCTAAAGCGCTGTCCATCATAGCTGCAGATGGATCGGAAGAGCTTGTCACACTGATGCGTCTCGTAGCTAGGCGCCTGCTTGCCCAGTTTGCCCGCCAGCACATAGAGCACCATCTTTGGCAGCTGGGTGTCTGCAAGGGGACAGAGAGATAGACTCGGATGTTCCGTTGAAATGGTAGTGGGAATACTCACCACTTGGGTAGGTGGAACGGAGGAACGCCATGTTGCGGCAAATGACGCCCTCGTACTCGTCCGCTAAATCCTCGGACCGCTCTAGTTTTTGCCTCTTAGCCAGACATTCTGTTAGTATCACATTGGCTCTTCCGCCATTGCCGTGCTCCTTAAGCTCCTGCTGCTTGCGCCTGCAGTAATCACCCAGGCCCCATATCTCGCATATCTGTTGCAGCGTCTGGCATTGCAGGAATCTCTTGCCGCGCGGCGTTTCCTGCAGCTCTTTGAGGATGCTTTGCACGCAATACTTTGAATTGTGCGGTGCATTATCATAATCAACGCATAACTTCAGATATTTACAGATCACCTCATCAATTGGCAAAATGCCCTGCTTCCGAAATATGGACACATTGAGCTGGGCAGCGCGGGCTACCATGACGCTATCGGCGCCGCACTCCTCCTGGAATTTTAGCAGATCCTCGTACGTGTGCATACTCCGGGACCCACCATTGGCTATAATAGGAATGTCTACGGCACTTGCAACAGCTCGCAAAACATCGGGATGCGGATGATGCTGCGGTCGCTCGTCTCGCGTTCGTGCATGGATGCCGATAGCGGCTATGCCCGTCGCTGCCAGCTCTTGCACCAGTTTGATGGTCTCCAAGGTATCCGGCAGTATCCGAATTTTGCAGGTGATGGGTATGTCCAAGTGCGTTGTGAGCGTTCGCAGAATATGAGCAGCTTTCTCTGGATCAGAAAGCAGTGCTGCTCCCATGCCTCCCTTAATGGAAAACTCCTTGGGGCAGCCCATATTAATGTCGAGGCCAGCAATATCATTCTGTACCAGTTTGCCTACGGCGAGGGCTCGTGCTGCATCGCTAGTGCCTAACTGAAGCACTACTCTAGATGTTTCTCGGGAACACGTGCGAAACACGATTGTGCCGTCAGAGGGATCCACGAAATCAATCGTATTTAAGGCGGCTAAGAGATTGGGCAATTTCTGTTATTATTTATATTCTGTTTAATAAATAAAGCAACTTACGATTTGGGCGACGTAAACTTTTGATCAACTTCAGATCGACGAGCTCCTCCGTGTAAACGATGTCGGCGCCCATTTCGAGGGCTAGTAGCCGCATGGGTAGCGTGCCCACTCGCACCATTGGTGCCATAATTATTTTGTTTCTGTAGTCGAGGCGCGGCTGTTTCCTCATTTTAGGTCTTGGAAAATTGCTGAGAAACGATAACCATTTAAAGCGAGACATCCAGACGGCACAGAAACGCAATATGCAATCGATACGTGCTAGACCCCCATATGTTTTCAGAGTTGCATTGGCAGCTATAAAAGTAAAGAAGTGACAAAACAAAACAAAGCAATCGATATTGAGACCTTTGCCTATTTGCAGCCCTGTTACTGTTTTTGTTGTATCAGTTGTATATATAGGATCCAAACCGTGTCTCGGTATTGTTGTCAAAATTCAATAGTAAATTAACAGATTAAACGCGTAAAGGAAATTTCTTATATTGATCAGAAATCTTACCAAATTTAATGCCAGCACGCTTAAAATATTCATCAACTAATTGGCGCTACGGCAGCACGAAAACCACCTCGTCCAGCAGATACCAAAGAGGAATCAGCGTTAGCCTTTAATTGAATTAGCGCCGTTCAGTGGTGCGCCTTTTAATTTTCCCACACACAGGTCAGTACCAACTTTAGCCCTGAAAACGTGATCAACTTGACCATCTTATTTGTATATATTAATTTCCACTCAACAGGACTAGTTAAAGAACGACTTACGGCGCAATAGCGGTCAAGGCAACATCTGCTTGGCTCCAGCTACTCCAGCACTCGAGTACTGAAGCCAATATAGGGTGTGTGATCCATTTGCATTGTCTGCTGAGCAAGGCCCAAGTTGTCTTTTAGCGCCAGCGCGCGCTATGCCAAAGATTCGTCTGGATACGATAAAGCGCTTCCACGGTGACTTAGACGAACCAACGATACGGTGAGAGATTAAAGTACAGCACCACACGATTGAGGAACATCATGTCCCTGCTGGCCCTCGGCGGCGGAGGCGGCGGCACCGAAGACGGCAGCTCCAGCGATACCGAACCCGATGCACTCATTGATTTTACGACTATGCTAATGGAGCGGAAACATGAGTGCACTGGGGGTTGGTTTAGCTGCGGAAGCAAGCTGCAGTCCCAGGCCCACGAGGACCACGGCTACTACCTTGGACAGTATGTGCTGGGCGTACTCGATTTTAGCTCGCAATATGGTATTGATTACAGCATATCCTACACGGCGTCTAATGTGATTGGCAGGCCAGCCAAATTTCCTGCCTACGGTGACTACCCAGAGACCTTTACAATGGTGAGCTGAGATTGTTGATTGGCATGTTAATTCTTCTGTTTCGCATTCGTTTTTACGAATCAAAATTGACATGAAAACATTTCCTGGGCAGGCTACAAATATTAGTTAAAATGCTTAAATATGTTTGAAAGAATAGAAAATATCTTCAAAAGCAATTTTATATGTAATTATGATGCGATATGTAAGTATGATATAAGTACAGGTTTCTGTCCGTATTAAGAAAATTCTTTCGTAAGATCTTTAGTATATTCCACTCAATGTGTAGCCTATATTCGTTCAACAGAAATAAATAGATTAGCGCCTATTCAGTTGATGGGAAATAAAATTACGAGAAGGAAGAAAATGCATTCTATAGTAGCTCCGGTATTGTTCGAGAAGTCTACATATATCGACTTTAATTTCCATTAATTCATTGTACTTGCTCTTTGTCTTACTTCCGTGTGCAGCGTACCTACGGTGATTGGTGGCAGCAAGCGCCATCGGCCACCCAAGAGATTCAGGCACAGAATTTGCCAGCTCTGCCCACACATGATTTTATTGGTAAGTATAGCACTTGCAGTTAACCTGACGAGCTGACGAGTTTGATCGAGTGGTTGCACGGCTTGCCATGCAGTTGTTTATTTTGAAAAGTTTGTGGTGCCAACGGAGGTCGCCATCTTCGAGACATTCAATCCGGGCGGCGTCGTGCGAATCTGGGCCTACAGCATCACCAAGCGTTGGAGCTGTCTGTGGGAGGCCACAGGGAGCGATTTGAATCATGTACCACGCGATTCGCGCCGCTTTGCACCGCCTCTAAGAAAAACTAATATAATTACCAAGTAAGCTTGCGTCAGTCACAGCTGTGTATATGCTCTGCTAACAATCATTTGCTTCTTTCAATGCAGAACGTTGCGCATTGAGTTTAATCACAGTCGACTAAATTACTACACCGAGATAGATGCCATTATGCTGTGCGGTAGAACGGTTCCAATGCGCTGCATGCACCAGCTGCTTTCGCCCGCTGGCAAGCGGCTCGCTAACACTAGAGAGGAGAGTGGAAATGGGCCCATCAGTTGCAAGTTGCGCACGCTGAAGTTCCAGCCCAGCTGCCAGGGGAACGATGCTGTCAAGCTTCACGAGTTTATTAACAACGACCTGAGCAAGTTCTTGATGGACAGCCGCGTGGAGTCTGAGCAACAAAAGAACAACAGCACGACACGAATCTGTCTAACGGATCTGCCGGTTGGCCAACCAATTTGTTTTACCAGCTCCGCACTTCATCTCATGTGTAAAGTCTTTCTCGTAGTGTGAAATCCTGTTGAAAATACTCAGCTACCTGGACCTAAAGTCGCTCTTTCGCATGGGTCAAGTGTCGCGCTTGTTCTACGATATTTCCACCCAACCGCTGCTCTATTGTGACCTCAGCCTAAAGGCCTATTGGCAACTGGCTGACTCCGAGCTGCTGTGTACGCTGGCGCGACGGGCGACGATGTTACGAAAACTGGACTTGTCATGGTGCGGCGGGTTCGGAGAAATTTCGCCCACAGAGTTCAAAAAGTGATTAGGCTTCAACACCTAAATGACTTGCCAATGATTACTTACAAAGCACTTTCCCTTGCATTTCCTCAACAGATTTCTAACCCAACGTGGTGACAATCTCACCCATTTGCGCCTTAACTCGTGCAAGTTTCTCAATGCCACCTGCATTGAGACAGTTGGTATAGTCTGTGATAATCTGATAGGCAAGTCAGCTGCATTTGCTCTTCTTCTTGCTCTACTAAACATTTATTTTGGTCCCTCTTATTCACAGAATTGAGCCTACGAAACTGCACGACGAACCCGCCGCTACTCAATTTTTCCTGCTTGGCCAATCTGAAGAATCTGGAGCGGCTCGATCTCTTTCAAACTGCCTTTGAGTCGGAGCTATTATTAAGCATGCTAGAAAGCAATCGAAAATTAAAGCATTTGAATCTTGGTGGGCTTTCATTCATCGCATTGTCATGAAAAGACTGTAGTTGTACTCAAACCTGTTCCTTTCGACAGCCTTCTGTGGTGTTTCGGTAAACATGGACAATGTCGCAACCCATCTGGGCACATACAACACCCAACTCGTGTCACTGGACATGTGGAAAGCACACTTTTTGTCCGCGCGGGGACTGCAATCGCTGTCTCGCTGCCAACAGCTAGAGGAATTGGATCTGGGCTGGTGGTAAGTAGTCACAAAGTCTCACTGATGCTGTCGGTATTCATAATCGAATTCCGTCTGTTGCAGCATGCGAGAAGCCACTTTGGGCGATAGCCTATACCAGCTGCTCTATAACTGCCCCAAACTGAAGAAACTCTTTCTGTCGGCAATGCGAGGCATCACAGAGCGTGATCTCATGCATATCGCAACACTGGGCAAAAATCTAGAGCAGTTGGATTTGATGGGCATACTTAACATAACCCACGAGCGCGTTTATGAGTAAGTCTCCCAGAATCTGCTGTAGAACTGTAGAACTTTGTTAGTTGTCTCTGCTAACAATTAATAATTCGGCTTTCAGCATTCTGGTGCATTGTTCCAAGCTAAAACTGTTGGATTTGTGCTTTTGTGACAACTTCATGGATAGTGATGTAGGTCAGCGTTTGATACTTCATTGAGCTCATCTAATCATTTTGGCTCTATTGCAGTTCGATTTAATTGCGGATTGGTCAAGACTCTTTAATGTGGATATTAAAAATAGCCGCATCTACAACTCCAGCTAGTTTTAATTGAATGGCATACCGCATGCTATATAGAGTAAGCGACAGTGTAGCTAATTTATATTATCTATGTGTAAAGCGTTTGCGCCAGCCTGTTTATAGTAACAGATGACGATTGTTGTTGTTGGGACGTAGTAATAAATTTGATAAAAAAAGACATTTCAGCTGATTGTCAATACGATCCATCTGGGCTTGTCTCAAGTTGTATTCCATCTGATCTAGCTAGATACAACAGGGATCCTGGTAGTCATCGGCACGGAATGCAGCTGCTTCGGTTGTCATCGGATCTGCATGGCACAAGGAAGAAGCAACGCATGTTGCACGTGTACTACGTTAAATTTGAATTTTATTCAAGTTGCCAATTAGCCCTGCCAACGCCGGGTAATGTCTTCCACTTATATTATTATAAATAACAATATATACAAAAAAATATATTTTCATTCTTAACAAAATCTGAGTTAGCGAGTTTACAATTAGGCCTTTGATGGATCCTCAGCTCTGCTGGCTATGGGCTCAACTTCTGGCACTTGCTCAACCCCATTCGTTGCTGGAGCTATGTCGGCGGATTGTTCGATGATGGGGGCCGTCTTCTCGCTTTCGACGGCGGCTGGCTTCTTGGGCGCCGGCTTGGCGTCGCCGCGTCCGAATATGGCCTTCTCAATGCCCAGAATGGGGGCCTCGAAGGCGAGCGTCGCAAAGATGGAGAGTGTGAGTGTGATGCCGAAGTCGTGCCACCAACGCAAAATCTGCAAGCATACGGACATTAGACATCAAGAGACCAAAATGCAATGTGAGCTTACCGCATCGTAGTCCGAGAAGTGGGTATCCGTTTGGAGCCGGGCGGCGTTCACGAGCTGCACGATTCTGTGTATCACGTACATGCAGTAGCAGAGCCGACTGAAGCCCGTGAAGAAGCCCCACGAGAGGAAGTCGTTGATGAGCCCGCCATGACCATTGTAGCAGGCCCACACGATCCAGCCGATGGCCAAGGCCCAGGAGCTGCGGCTGAGCGGCTCGAACAGGGCGCCCTCAATGAGCGGGGAGTCGGGCGTGTCGGGCAGGATTCGCCAGAAGGGACCCCACATATCCGCCAGCATCGTGCCAAAGGCCAGCACCCAGCCAGTGATCACCCAGTGCCTGGCCAGCGGGATCTGTCGTCCGCGATTGCGCGTGAACAGGAAGTAGCCGAAGATGACGCCGATCAGCCAAGTCGGAATGCGCGTATGCGTCGGATAGTAGGTCAAGCGCTGCCGCAGATCCACATGATCGTCCTGCACGCGGAACAGCGTGAAGTCGTTGTGCAGGAATGTCGCCACCGTGCAGCCCAGACAGAGTATGCCGAATATTCCAATGGGTATCAGCGCCTTCTTGCCCCACTTATAGAGCGGTATAAGGAACAGCGGCGAGAGGAAGTACAACTGGGTGTCTACAGCCAGGTACCACGACTGCGAGACGCACTGTAGTCAAAAAGTGGAAAGTTTTACCTCTAAATACTAATTCGAACAAGTAAGCTTGCTCTAGTCGAGACTGCCCAACTAGGAGGAGGTAATCTAAACCTACAATGTAACACTATATATTTATATAGACTCTCATAATCAAACTTCTAAATTGTGATAACTACATTTCCAGCTGTATATTTGCAAAGAACAGGCCTCGAATATTAGAATTCCTATTTCTGGGAATTCTCGGAAAGGCAAGGTGTTTTTAAAAATTACGAAGTCTTTGAAATTTTTACACGGACCCATGTACATAGTAGATTTGAAATCCTTAGCTCTTATGGCATACCAATCCCGCTTAAAAAACCTACTGAAATTGTAGATTTTTACGATAGTAAGCAAATGGGAGCAGCTATCAAGTAAATGAAGTGGACTCGCATTGCGTAAGGCATAGGCGAGTATACGTGTACAATTTGACGTCTCTGTCTAGTGGGGTTTACGAGATATTTGCGTTTATGCCGCAGGACAGGCAGACATGGATAGATAGATTCGGCTTGTCTATATATAGAATCTGCCACGCCTCCTCCTGCCTGTTACATGCACTTTCATACGCACAATATTTTCAATGGGTATAAAAAGAAAATGCTTGCACTTACGATGCTGTACGGGAAGGCATAGTTCTGCACGTAGAGCAGTGTGGCCCACCAGGTATCCGCACAGCGCTGATCCTGGGTACCCAGCTTGAACCACATGGGTCCGGCGCCGGAGTAGCGATATAGCGACATGATATAGAGGACGACCACAGCGACGACCGGCGTCAGGCGGATGTAGCGATGGAAGTACATCATCGGAATATTCAGCTTGCCCTTGGTGCGCTCCATCTCCCGGAAGGCGCCCCAGCACATCAGCAGGCCGGACATGAAGAAGAACGTGTCCACGCAGAGCGAGCCGTTCTGCACGAGCATCGAGTAGGGCGTCTGAACCCACGTGTAGAACTTGTTGCGGTTGATGTGCGGCAGGTCGTAGAACGTCATGTAGCCGTGGCCGAACACCACCCACATCATGCTGAAGCAGCGCAGTCCGTTCAGGCAGTGGATCACATTCGGATTGTTCACCTTCTTGACCGTGAAAATCTTTGGGGCATTGTGCAGCACCGAGAAAGCCAAGAAGAGCGGTCTCTTGGGCGCTGCAAACATGAAAGGAATTCGTTTCTTTTAGACTCTACAGCATTTCGGATCGGATGCCAGACCTACCGCCCTTTCGGGTCTGCACAAAGTCGTAAACGCTGCTGGCCAGCAGGAAGAATATGATCAGCGAGAAGAAAACGCTGCGCAAACAGAAATAACAAATTATTTGTAAAGTTTGAGATCTGGATCCCTAAGCCATTGGCCTCACTCACATGGCAAATATGTCCACCCCGCGGAGCTCGACGGGCGCATTGTATTTGCACCACTTCTGCTGGACCATCGGAAAGCTAAGATCGATGACATCGTTGCCATAGAGGTGTGCAATCGCGTACTTCAGCAGGGCGTCGGTTTTCTCCGCGCTGCAGGTGCTCGGCACACAGACGCCCAGCTCAAAAATCTCCGGATCCGTTTGCTTGTAGTTGATGCGGGAGAACTCCTCATGCCGGCGCTTCACCTTGCTGTAGAACTGGGTGATGTTCAGCCGTGCCAGGCAGTACTGCCCATTGAGCTCACTGCCGTAGGTGGCTGTGGCTGCGACGCACTCCTCGTACTGGCCCATGCTGATCAGATGGCCCCAGAAGAAGCCCATGGGCAGGCGACCCCAAGTGTCCGGAACTGCAAGTGTCGCAAAGGCAAATAATATAATCAGCTAAAGTGCCAAAGGGTTCGCTTATTATAAATTAATATTCATTTACTATTGCATTGCAAAGGCCATTGAATGAGAATTACTTTGAAGCTGATAAAATAGATAATACTCATAACTGGATAATTTTAGAAAAAACAAGAAAGCTCCACTCGAGATTGATCCCATTGACCCTTTGAGGAGCTGATATTACAATAACCCTGATTCCATTTGCCAAAGCAGAAGTCTCTACCTAAAGACCTAAATATCTTTTAATAAATATCTTTTAATAATTTAGTATGAGGGGGTGGATTATATAAAAAATCAAAATTTTTAAAATACATATGGAATTCATATTTGAAATTTGTAGAATCTACCTTAAAAGATGTAGGGAATATAATTTTATTACCGATTTTTGATAAGGCGATAATGGATAATCAAATAACAGGAGCAGTTACCGATCTTAGGATATCCGTATGTGTGCGTGTATACACAAGCCTACTGAAAATATCAATCTCTAGCTCTCATATCTTCTGAGATCTACGCGTTAATACATACAGACCGACGGACAATGCTAAATCGCTATCTGCCACGCCTCCTTCTGCCTGTTATACGCTGATTTCCTATTTTCTATGTGTCCAAGGTATAAAAAAAAAAAAAAATCGCGTTCCACAAATATAAATGGAAAGGTATTTAATCTACGGCGGGGCAAAAGATAACATTTTTCCCCACTTTCTTGCTAGATCTACACCAGTAATTAATGGCACTTCTGATAGGCTTCTGTATGTGGCGCATTGGTGAAAGGGCATGTTATTTTTAGATCAGGCTATTCTCGAAGTGTGGGGGGGGCGCAAAAAACTCCGACGTTACTGGAGAAGCGCTTATCAGATGCGATTGGCTGTGTACAGGGTGTCCACTTAAATAGCGCTCTGATATCTATCGATCGTTGATCATCAATTGACGAACTGCTCGCCCTGAGCATTGCCATTCACATTACTGCTCGCTTAATCATGATTTATGATTGTTTGTCGCTTTGTAGTGGCAGCTGAAATCTTGCATCATAATAGAATTACCGCAATCTAATCGTCTATCAGAATGTACACGAGTGCATATGGCCAATCAATTTAGATTCCAAATTTGATTTACGATAGAGCATAAATCGTTTGCACTGACTTATGAATGGAAAAATATATTACAAAATACAAAATACTTGCGAAAAGCCAAGCAGGAAGTTATTCTCAATCGATCTCTCGATTGCTCCAGTAATTATTTGCATTGACAACTGAGTGGATAATGGGACTGAATGAATAATGTGTATACCTATATAACTAATTAAGTAGCGCCCTGAATGTGTACTATCCACTTTATTGAAAGTTCAAGAAAGAACAGATTATAAATAAAGAAAATGAGAAAAAAATATGTGTTTAAAAAAAATTTTAAAATTTCATTTACATACAACATCTTGAATTATTGACAATATTACTGCCCCAGTTTCAGCTAGCCTAGTCTTAAACTCAACCTACGGATATTAAATAATACTATTTATATATTTAGGAACATCATGTTAAATATTATATTTATCATCATGCATACTACATAGGGAATTTGAACTTAATATTACGGGAACATTCACTTTTGTTTCATTTTTTCACTTTAGATCTCTCATTATACCCTGTCTATACCTTGAACCTATCAGAATGGAAATCGGACAGCAAAGGTGCGCCCCTAGCTAGAAGGGCTAAATAGGTTTCTTTTAGTGGCGTGCTGTATGAATGAGGATTGCAAGCCTTTAATGGGCAACACTTAAACAAAAAAATTCGTTTACAACACACAATAAAATACATATAAAGTGTATGTATATACATCTAAATAAACTTGTTGAATAAGTCATAAATCACTCTTAGTTCCACTTTATTCAAGTTTTAAAAACTTTAAACATTTCGAGTCGTAATATTTCACGAGGAGCGCGACTTGATAAACACATTCGAAGATCGTAAATTTGTTTCTTTTTGAATGTATAGGAAATCGATATTCATACATACATGTATAACTCATCACATTTTTAAGCTTGAAATCACTTCACAAAAATTTAATGCAAAATAAAAAATAAAAAACTAAATAAATGAATGTTTCATTCAAATCATGAGCAGACTCAAGATCTGTCCTTCGATTGTATCCATTGCGTGGCACTAGAGTAGAGTAAATTTGTGTATCGCTTACATTCGAGTGCCCACTCCTCCATGTTGTGGATGGCGTCCCGTATGCGCGCCACATCCCTGTCGCACAGGGCGTCGTCGTAGGTGCCCCGCGGCTCGCTACTCCGGGCGAGCTGAATGCCCGTGCTATTGGCTACGGCCGCCTGTTGCGAGGCCAAGTCGAAGAACTGAAAGGCCAGGCTGCTCTCCATGGGCGTCGAGTGTCCGGTCAGCAAGTTTTTCTCACTGTTCGCGTAAGCTGCGTTCGCATTGGCCAGCAGCAGCAACGCCGCCGCCAGCAGACCCAGCTTATGGGGCTGCGCCATAATTCATGTGCCTGCGGCTCCTTCTTTTGTTAATCCTGATGCGCGTAAGACCGAGCTGCTCGCCAGCTAATTAAGGATGCGTACGATTTTGAGCGTGCGGCTAACTAATTCTATTGCCAATCGATAGAATCGCTTTTATAGCCCAAAGTGTCCACTTCAGGCGACGTGAACGTCGTCGTCGTCGTCGTCGTCGTCTTCACCGTCGTCGGGGGTAGTAGGAGTTGGCGCGATGACTAAACGCTTTCGCCCCTGAAATTTATAAATACTTTTTCAAATATGTACACAGATACAGTTGCTGGCTAAAACGAAAGCTGATAAGCAACTCTATAATCAATTGCTTATCTCTCCGGCAAGCTGAGCGCTCGCTTGGTAGCCAGAGCAGCGCGGATTTGGCTGGGATTTGTCGCTTGTGCTCGCCCTCGCACTCGCACGCTCCACAGGTGTAAATTATGTCAAAGCAGCCTTTAAAACTGTACAGATAACCCGTTTAGGATTTATAGCCGAACATGGCTAACTTGCTGGAAAGCCCGAAAAAAAGAAACAAAAACAGACTAAGCCAAACAATTGAACTTTGATTGCCGTGTGAGGTGGGCAAGGCGTGAGTAAACCTCTCTTAGCTCCTGCCTCTAGTGCCAGTTACCCTTTGATCACAGCATTATCAATATTGTCCGCGAAATGCGTGGGCAATTCAGTAATCTCCTCACATTGAGGGCCAAATACTACACACATGACATTACTAAATCAAACACTTCACATATGAAATGTGGGCCTGGCCATAACTATGTACATAACTCTCGACACCTACCCTGAGCTGAACTAGTATTTCGAAGTTCAGAAACCAAATCAGTATGGAAGTGAACTCAGCTCGGACTACAAAGCATACTTAGTATGTATCTAAAGTAATAATCGGGATTTTATCTAAAATACGGTTAGCGCGATTTTAATTCTATGCCCCTCAAATATAAAATGCTTGGGTATATCGGTTTCCTCTATAGTATATGGCAAACCACATAAAGTACATAAATACATATGTTCTTAATCAGGGCAACGAGTCCTAGTCCCAGCCGTATGCATCCGTCTGTCCAAGGATGCAGAGAATGTATCAATTCTTAATATGTATGTATGTATGTAGTTATTTCAGTATGTATTTTATAAATATATCTTTTAGAGAGAAATATATTTAATTTCTATATATGTAAAAATAAATATAAATAAAATAAATTTATACTTATAACAAATATTTAGATTTAATATATTTCAGATTGTACGTAAATACATTATTATATTAAGTCTTGACCTAAGCTACGCTTTGCATGAAAATGGAGAAATTGAAATACAATACTGCATAGCGGGTGGGAAGCTTCCTAAAATCTGACAAACGTTTTGGTATATAAACTCTCTTTAACACATATAATAATTTATTATCATATCTATAAAGTGACTCAGATGAAGCGAGCAAAATCTAGAAACGCGTAAATGAGCTAAGCAGCGCGGACGGGCGGAAACTGTATTAAAAGCGATTTTATGTTGATATCCATCAGAAGTATAAATACTTTATAGATTGTTTATTATTTACCTTTATAGTTATATTACTATTTGCCCTGACAACTGCAATTGGGTCAAAGTATAATCAAAACGCATTCATATCTTGGATTAATTCTAAATTCCTTAGATATGTAACATAATAATCGGGAGCAGACTCTGACTTTATATGTAGATCTTTTGAAATAACTAAGCTAAGAATTAACTAGTTCAACCATATGCATAGCGACTGTTGACCTTATCACTAATAGGGTTTTACGATCCACAAACGGAAACTTTTGTCGAAGAGAAATACGCTTTATTGTTTCGCTGGCGTAATAAATTAATAAAACGAAAATAACAGATTAAATATAGTGCGGCCATATGACATATGACATACAAATGAATCTATAGCAGAGCTTTTTCAACAAGATTATTGTAAATTCGAACGGCTTGAAAATGTCTATGTACATATACATATTCGATTTGGCAGATATGAGAATATAAATTTATTTTTGAGCAGATTCGTGAGCTGCTCTGATGTAACCGCAGCAAATTGTTTCAGAAATACGGACCTATCTCAAACTTTGTGATCCGCCGGCATAGAAACAGCGAAAGTGAGGGCCGACTGCCATGTGGATAGACTCAGAGATACCACGCAAATGGCAATCAATTGAGAAGGGGTAGAGTTATTAACGTATTTCTTGTACTTTAAGCGTTGTAGATAGCGAACCGTCTAGACTGGAATGTTTTTTTTTAGAAGAGAAATATTAGACCCGTTCCAAATAATTAGAGGGTATGATAACTTATCAATAATTCGCTTGCATCATTTCATCGTAGACGAACAGTCGTCTTTTAAAATTTATGATGACAAGAACTATAAAAGAGTATGATAGCCAAAATGGGTTATTAAAAAAATAAACATCATTCTCTCAGCTGAGCTTTACAATCCGATTATCTAGCTAATATAATATATTGAAATAGAAATTCAGGTTATACCTATACAAGAGCTATAGCTTTCACCTATAATTTTATCCTAGTTCCGTCTTGGGCTTGAATCATTAATATAAGACTACATGCTCGATCCGCTGCGAATTTTTACTATTTAGATGTTTGCAATGTTCAGGCCAATCCCTAGTCGGGCACTACGTCGTTTTGAATTATTAGTGTTTACAAGATTTCCTCATAGGGTTGGACTATGCATAGTAATACCAAGGTGGGGTATACACTTCAGGCTGACGGCTTATTGCCAATTTACTTCAGATTTAGGGGCACGTCCGCAATCGATTGCCATAAATAGTCAATACATGGCGTGGGAACGATGAAAGCCTATTTCTGGCCTACAGAGGGTTTCGTGTGCTTTAATCTTTAGCCCTAATCTTATCAATGCCATTGCTCCCGCACGAGTCTAACAGTCGATCCCGAAGTTTAGAGAGTATATTGGTTACTGGCATGTCCGTAGATCTCCCACATGAAGTTCTTAGGATTCCGATGACTTCCCGGTTCCGGAAACTCCACATTCTGTCACTTCAATGTGTCAGCGTAACTGCAACTGTGTTGGAATAGCTGGTGAGGCGGGGGTACGGGTGCGGGTGCGGGTGATTGTAATAGCTGGCTGCATACACCATATGACGCTCCATCTGCAGACTAGCTAACCAATCTCTAGAAGTATATTATGTGTGTGTGTATGCGTATATGTATGCGTGTGTGAGTACCTAGGCCACACTGATCTGGCCAGCTCTGCTCTGTATTGCTCCGTGCTGCTCTGCTCTGGCTCTCTGCAAATCTGCACTGCGCTGCTGCACTCTACTCTCTGCTCTCTGCTCTGCTCTGCTCTCTACTGTTATGTTCTTTCTCTACTGCTCTGCTCTAAAGCTGAAACAGATTTAGCTTTTCCCAATTCTATTTACCATGTCCTGAGTAAGTAGGGATACATATGTTTTTTTTTTTTTTTTTTGGTCAATCCTCTAAAAGGATCCTAATTTAAGAGCTTAGCCCCAGAGACTAACTGTGGAATTTTCTACTTCAATTTTCAATCATATGCATGTGCATGCATTTACATGTATTTAGACGCTTTCTTATCAAAAACTGTATTTATCCAACAGCTACTGGCGTCAATATATATTGAATATATGTATGTAGATTGAGAATGAGTAAGAATTCTATTTTATATACATACATACATATGTACATATGTATATGTAATAAATTAAAACGCATTTTCTGGACAAATTAAATTTTATAATTTTTATTTAAATTAAATTATTTTACACTTTTTAGCAAAGGATTTTGTTAATTACAATGTGTGTGTGAGTGTGTGGGTGTTGCTTTTGTTTTTGTTGTTGGTGTGATTTATGTTTACTTTTGTTACAGTTTAATTATGTTTAATATATTTATATTAAGGTATAAAGTACAAAACATTAATCAATATATATATATATATATATATATATATATATATATATATATATATATATATATATATATATATATATATGCATATATATATATATATTTGAAAAAAAAAACATGTTTGGTAAAACAATGAAGAAAAATAAATTGTAATTTATAAAATTAATTGATAAGTGACAAAATCGCAATGGTTTTGTTTTTGTTTTTGTTGTTTTTTTTTTGTTTTTTTTTTTTTTTTTTTTTGTCTTATATGCAGAAATACATTTCGAGCTATTTTACAAGTAAATATTATAATATATTGTAACCATTGTATAGATTATAAGTTATAGTATTTCTTTGCAGTTTGTTGTTGTTGTTGTTGTTGTAATTATAACTAGTTTTACTAAGGCTTGGCTTACACTTGACTTAACTATGTTTTCGTGGTTTTCTTGTTGTTGTTGTTGTTGTTGTTTTTTACTTCACTTTTCTTTACGCTATTCGCAGCAGTTTAAGAACTTGCATTTTGTATGCATAATAATAATAATAATAATGATAATCATAATCAATAATAATAATATTAAACGTTGTTAGCAATGCGGATATACCGTCTTCATTTGTCATTCGATTAAATTATGATTTCCTTTTTGTTTTTCACTTTAAATTTACATTCGTACTTAACTAGTCCGCTGCTTGTGTATGCATACATACATATGTATATACATAAGTAATTATATTAATTAGAGATGTCGCTTGTTTTTAAGCTAAGACTTAGATACTATATTATTACTCTCATTTCGCGATATACACAGTTAATGTATGTGTTTTGTGTTTTCCTTCCTCTCTTCATTTATAATTGTAATCACAAATAGTTTTGGAATATGCTCTCCCTTTCTCTCTGTCCCACTCTCGCCTCCATCTTGCGCTCTTACATAGGTGCTGCTGTCTTTAGAAATTAGAGTTGTTCTTATTCTTAAACTTATCCCATGCACAAATCAACACACGCAAACACACATACACATACATGGACACACGCACACGCACAACTCATTAAAACTTTGTTCATTGCTGCCGACGGCATGCCATATAACAAAACAGTTAGATAGCCAACACATCGGATCTAACATTTCCATTTTATATTTTTGCTTCTCCACTCTTATGATTTTTTTTTTTTTTTTGGTTATTCAATTATTATTATTTTTTTTATTTAATTTTTTTGTTATTATTATTAAATTAATTGTTGACTGTGCCTGCGCGCGTGCCGCCTAGCGCGCCACATGGCGACCGCTGTTTAAAGGCAGCGTCATGTTTCCGTTTCTTTTTACTTGTATCAATATATTTTTACAAGGGCCCAAGGAGCTGGGCGGCAACTCCTCCTTAAGCCACTAATTGTGTTTATTTTCATTATTATTAGTATTCTTTTCATTTGTTTTTGTTTTTGTTTTTCTTTTTCTTTTTGTTTTGATTGTGCGGCGCATATGGACGCTTGGCGGCAGTGGCACAGGCACGGGCACTACTTTCTTTTGGCTAAATTTGTTTTGCTTGTTGCTTTTGCTTTCGATCGGTTTCAATTATTATTTAGTTAACAAACTATGGGGCTTAAAAACACAAACTTTGTATGTACATACATGTATGTCTATAGATTTATATATATGTATGAATGCTTTTATGGTTATACATATGGTATGGTAGATATATGCGATACTAAGAACTAGGCCATTGAATGTGACTTACAATTGTTTTATACGTACCATATAGCAATGTACATACGAGGCTTAAGCGCCAGTATGCTTATTTACAATAAATGTTCAATTTGTTTTGTTAACGCATTTATGAAGGCATTTGTTATGCGCCGTTACATTTCGACTTAAACGAATGTTATAATATACTCTGTATCTATTATTATACATATACATAGATGTATGCACGTAAGTATGTATGTATATATATTTGTGTGTATATTATGAATACATGTTTGCCTATGTATATATGTATGTATGTATGTAATTTACAAAATGTTTAACGCTCTATCTCCCTTACACACTCCATTTTCCATTAGAATTTACATAATTTTTTATTTATTATTATTATTATTTTATTTTATTTTATTTATTTTTTTTTTTTTTTTGCTTTGTTATTCTCTGTCTATACACGATTCTTGGGCGGCGGCAACTCTTGTAAAAAATATGGGCGTATTCCAAAGCTTATAAAAAATGTCGTAGACTACAATCTAAATGCTAATCACCTAGTAAATAGTGTACGCCTTACGACTAGCTCCTAAGTCTAAAATATATATGCCTAGCGTTAATAAATAGCAATTA
The DNA here is from genome assembly GCF_054131105.1 of Drosophila navojoa. NCBI lineage: Eukaryota > Metazoa > Arthropoda > Insecta > Diptera > Drosophilidae > Drosophila > Drosophila navojoa. The sequence goes on from NC_142895.1 coordinate 27,786,350, forward strand.
TTAAAATTTCAATATTTCATTAAATTAACATGGTATATTCTGCCTTGGTTGTATCTTCTTCTTATGTTTTTGAGACAAATATTTTCAAAGGAAAATAAATACAGGAATACAGGAAACAAACAAACAAAATTATATTTATAACATTAAGACCAATGTTTTCAATTCTATTATTGGGTTTTGTTTTGTTTTCTACTTCTCCTTTTGTTTTTTGTTTTTTGTTTTCAGCTATCACAAAATGAAATACTAAATAAATTACGTTAGGTATTTACACATGGTGGCAAAACGTGTGTTGTTGTTGTTATCATCTTCCCTATATAGCAAAACAGCAAAAGAAATCAAATGGTGTCAACGAACTCATGTTGTCATCTATACATATATATATATATATATATATATAGTATATGTATGTAAGGCTTTACTATTTCGAATAAGTTGTACAATTCTAATTGGTTAATGAAAGCATTTGACTATTGCTTTAATTGCTTCAAGTGAGTGTTATTTGGTCGTTGGTGTTATCGGGTTGCAAGTTGCACTTCTACTAATCTTATTGTTGTATGTCAATTGGAAGTTGATATAAAATGGAGCGTTTGTCGATTTTGGTGTATTTCTCAACACACATTCGGACATGTGAATGCACATACGTATATACGTGCATATAATCAGATGTGTATACATGTATATATATATACAGTCATATATTTACATATAATCGTGCATATCTTGCATGCATACACATGTACTCATATGCACATATATGCATGCACACATGTTCATGCATATGCTGGTATCTAAATAAAAATATCTCTAAGCGTGTTCCCAATTCAAGCTCCTATAAGGAGCAGTTCATAAACTGACGATCGCCAACAACTAAGCTTTAGAATTGATAGCCATAAAACACTATTACGCATGCGTTTTATATATAGTCTATATTCTTTCGATAGGTTTGATAGTCCTAACACATGGTTTCTTCTTATTTTTGTTTTAATTAATAATTAATAACTATATTAGTTTTGTTTTGTTTTGTTTTGTTGCGTGTCTCTTGATTTAGAATGATATTTTGTTGTTTGCGCTTAAAGTTAGGTAAAAAAATTAATCATTTAAAATAAGAATAAATTAGCTTCAAAACTATTTGCATCGTTGAAATGTTCGATTTAAGACATATAGATAAAATCGCATTTACGTAGAATAGACGACTTAAATAAATAAAGTGTATAATAAAATTGTGTATGTACTACTCTTCATACATGTATAAGAATATATGTTATTATAATATGATGTACTATTTTTCAATATTTATTCTTTTACATTTTGTTTTGCTTTTTTCTTGCTTATTTGCTTATTTACTTTCAGCATCTCCAGAGATATATAAACATATATATATATACATATATATATATATCTGCATTGTGTTGTATATATTTTGCATACTAAAGAGAAAACACAACTTAACGTTTTACGTTTACAAAATATATATTACCCATTTGCCAAGTTTGCGAGCGTCTCCTAATCGATTGCACTAAACATTGATAGAAAAGATTTTGAATACGTAGATTTTACGAAAAAAAAAAAGTATTTTATAAGTAAATATAACTATGTATATATATACATATATGTATATATATATGGGTTACGCTCCTGCGATAATAAGCATATGGTACATAAAAATTAGAATCGTACTGAAAATTATTGCATTCGCAGTTGCAGATGCTGTCTGTGCTTTTTGCGAAAACTATATTTATAATTAAGGGTGTGTATATTGGTATATAAACGCGTGACTGCAATCCTCCTGCCGATGCATATTAATGTGCCAATAGCACCACCTGAGGCGCACATCCGAAAATAAACTAAATTACTTAATAGTTGACAGCCGATTGCTGATAGTAAACATATTTCTACATAAGAAAGTACATAACGATTATAACACACAATTTTTTTCTTTTTTTTTTTCTTTTTCTTTTTTCCCTTTTTTTCAAGCATTTTTTGTATAGCCTACAGCAGAATCAACATAGGAGAAACGCAAACGCCAAGGGCAAACATCAAAAATAGAGGGATGACTGCGGCGGCTGTTGCTGCTGTTGCTTCTGTTCATTGCATATATATATGTTGTTGTTGTTGTTCTTGTTGTTGTTTTTGTTGTTACTGCTACTGTTGTTGCTACCGTTGTTATTATGGTTGGTAGTTATTTGGATGTTGTTATTATGGTTGTTGCTAGTTATTTGGATGTTGTTGTTGCTGTTGAGGTCGTTGCCGATGACATTGGCATTGTTGCTGCACTAGAGCCTCTCCACAAACTTGCTCAGCTGGTCAGAGGCATCGGGCAGAGAGCCACCAGCACTGCCCACATTGCCCACATTGCCCACATTGCCGGCGTTGACGCCAACGCCGACCCCAACACCGACACCCACTCCACTCACGCCCACATCCTGGGGCACACCCGGCAGCGGCGACTGATGGTGCATGCCATGGTTGTGCAGGCCGTCGTGTGGTCCTTGGGGCGCCGGGGAATGACTGCTCATGACATGGTGCGGCGAGGGCTGCGCTCTGGGCGACGCTGAGGGCCCGCGCGGCGATGGGGCCGAACGCGGCGAGGGCGTTGGCTGTGGCGAGCGTATGGGTGGAGAGGAGCGTGCCGATTGCATAAGCTGTTGCTGCAGCGTGTGCGGCGTAGGCGGACCCATCACGTTAGCGCCGGGTCCACTGGGCAACGTGTTCTGCGGATTTGTGCTGCTCATGCCGCCACCTCCAGCGGCGACCACCTGCATCATTTGCTGCTGTTGTTGCTGCTGCTGCATGGGCTGCTGCTGCTGCATGCCCGGCGGCATGACGCCCATCTGCTGTTGCTGCTGCTGCTGTTGCTGCTGCGGGCCGGGCTTGACACCCGCGCCGCCGCCGCCTTGCTGCTGCTGCAGCATGTTGGACGCAGCTGCATTCGCCATGGAGTATTGGTCAGAGCCGGGCCCGGACGCTCCGCTGCCCACAGCTGCACCCGCTACTGGTATTCCGGTGACATTTCCTCCGCCTCCGGCGTTAAAGTTCCCAGCTGTGCCGCCCGGAAACGGCGGCTGCCCTGCAACGCCCATGTGTGGGCCGCGCTGGCGTTGTGGATACGGCGGCGGATATTGGTTCATTTGTATATAGCGCATTTTGTAGCAGTTCTGATTGGGCACCTGTGCGAAAGAAGCGGGCATTTAATCAGAAAACCAAATATCGGATGAGGCGGGAGCACCTTGAACTGCGCCAAGGACAAGTAACTTATATACGCACATATAAATTTTGACTAACGGAATTAAGTATAAACTCATAGAAATGCTTGACATGTGTCTGCGTCATTGGAGCTTGCATTTACTGCCATTAGCGCCATCTAGCGACTAAACTAGTCCCAATTGTGAGGCATAGAATATGACAGAACGCAAGCACTTGAATGTACATATAGGACGAGTCTTGGCCAAATGTTTTCTCTAGTAACTTCTGTCTGACTCAACGGATTTTAATGAAACGTTCAGCACTTAATCTAGATGTACTGCTGCACATTTGCTGATTTTAGAAAATGTGCCACCTAATTGACTACACTTGTGACAAACGCTCAATCGAAAGAAATTCGCAAATATGTTGAGCCGGTATTCAGCATATAACAAAAATTAAAGTTAAGAGATGTAGATTGCATATCGCACATAATTTGAAAAATACATTTCAACTAAGTATTTAACATATAGTATTAAGACGAGAGAAGTTAGATTTGTTTTTAAACAAACTCGAGCTGCACATGCTATGATAATTTCAAGTCTCTAGATCTCGTAAGTTCTGATATCGACTCTATGGACTCTGCCCCGCCTTCATCTACCTGTTACAGACATTTTAAGGAAACCAATTCCCAGCTTTAGCCGGTGCATCACTTACCATGCCTCCTTGTGAGCCTGGGGGCAAATTCGGCAACATCATGGCCGTGTTCTGCATGTTGGCCATGCGCTGATGCGGAGGTCCCTGCTGCTGCTGCTGCTGTGCGGCCTGCATTAGGCTCACTTGCTGCTGCTGGCCGGGGCCCATCTGCTGCGGCCCGGGACCGGGCCCCTGCTGCTGTTGGTTCATCATATGCTGCATCTGCTGCTGCTGCATCACCTGTTGCTGTTGTTGCTGCTGCTGCGGGGTCTGCGGTCCGTTGCCCGCCTGCAGGGCGCCGCCTGGGCCACCAGCTCCGCCGGCGGCAGCGTTTATTTGGCTCTGCTGGCGCTGTTTTATGATGGCCGCCATAATCTGCGGATTCTGCTTCAGTATGCTGAGTATGTGCTGGTTGCTCTCGTTGGTCGGGTTGTTCTTAATCTTCTGCATGATTTGAGCCAGAGTTTGCGTGTTGAGTGGCGGCCCATTGCCCATGTTGGGTCCCGCACCGCCAGCTCCACCTCCGCCCACGCCTTGAGCTCCGGGCGGTCGTACTCCGCCGCCAGAGGCCGTGGCGCCAATTTGCGCTCCCAGCCCAATGCTATGGGGCGCTCCACCGCCGCCCATGTTCACACCACTGCCCACCACGGGCATCTGTCCGGCTCCAACTCCAACTCCTACTCCGACGCCCAGCTGATTGGGCGGCATGCCCATCATCTGCTGCTGTTGCTGCATGTTCTGCTGCATCAGCTGGTTGGGCTGGCGCATGCCGGGCTGGTTGGGCGCGTTGTTCGCGTAGCGCTGCTGGCCGGGACCGCCGCTGCCGCCCCACTGATCCAGGGGCAGCAGATTGTTGGCGTTCAGAATATTGTTGCAGTTCGCGCCGCTGGGCAGTTGTCCACCACCTGGCACCACGCCGACATTACCAGCAAGCTGATTGCCGCCCACATTGCTCACCATGCCGCCCATGCCGCCTTGGTTCGACACGCCCACGCCCATTGGCCGTTGCATGACGGGCGGCGCCATGGGCACACCCTTGCCAAAGCTTCCGCCGTGCGGCACCTGCTGACGGGCTGCCTCCTCCTGCACCTGCTTCACCACTTGCAGCACATTCGGCGACGGCGAGTGCCCACCGGGCTTCATGCCAATGCCCGGCTGGTGCGGATGTGGCGAGGTCATGCCGGCCATTACGGCCCCCGACACTGGCGACGGCACCGTCACCGTGGACGGACTCATGCCGCCGCCACCGGCTGGCATGATGGCTGCTTGCCCCGACATCACCTGCTGGCTGACTGCCACGCCGGACATGCCCACGACCGGGCCACCGACACCAACGGCGCCACTCGCCACCACTGGCCCGCTAACCGCTGGACCGGGCAGCGCGGCGGGCGCTGCGGTTCTCGACATAAGAGCGACGCGGCGACGCAGCAACTGTTGCTGTTGCAACCTGGAAAGAACAAGGAGTACACGAATTATTTAATGCAAAGTCTCAAATCAATTAAAAGTTACATAATATACATATATGTATGTATGCATCTTTCTTTCTTTCTTTCTTTCTTTCTTTCTTTCTTTCTTCTTTCTCTCTCTCTCTCTCTCTCTTTCTTTCTTTCTTTCTTCTTACTTTTGCTGGAGCTGCTGCTGTTTGAGCTTGTGCTTGATGTTGGGACAGAAAGGCACTGGACACTTCTGCTCCTGACAGTGCTTGGCGTGGTAGCAGCAGAGGGCGATGAGCTGCTTGCATATGGGACAGCCACCGTTGGTCTTTCGCTTGCAGTTCTTGGTGTGCTGGACGACGCGCTTCATCTTCTGGCAGGAAGGCAAACGGCAGTTGGCATCGCGACACTGGCACGCGTGCACCAGGGATTGGATGCATCGCTGAATGGACTGCTTGCGCGCTTCCTGCGGATTTGCCTGCTTGAGATCGGCCGGCGCCGAGCCATCGTCCAAATCGAAGCCCAGTTTCTCCATCTTGTGCGGATGTCCGACCTTCTCCTTGCACACCGTGCAGAGATCAAAGTCCTGCAAATCGGAAAACAAACAGAATCGAAATGAGTAAGCGCGTTGACTTCACTCAAAGTGGAAACCGGAGACTGGAAAATAACCAATTGCAAATTGAACTTACATCACAGACGGTGCAGTGGTAGCGCGTCTCGACCGCCGTCTTGCAGTTGTTGCACGTGTAAACGAACTTGTCCTGGCCCTGATTGTGCAGCTCGTACAACATGGATAGCGTGGAGAACTGTGCGCGTCGCAGCGATGAGAACTCGTAGTGCTTGTCGCGGGCAAGTGTAAGGAATGCATCGCGTCCGTCCATCAGATCACAGGTCAGCAACGGATCCGGATCTTGAATTGGCTGCAACACAAAGGCGACGAATGAAGGAGTGAATGAATGAATGAATGAATGAGGCAGTGAATCATCGAGTATTAGATAATATGACTTACCGCCAGACTTGCTGCTGATTGGGCAGAGTGTAAGCGTATGACAAAGAAGACCTCTTTGTGCTTCTCCATGGTCGCATAGATCTTGGCGGACAAATCGTTGCCCGACTGATGCTCGTTCGACTTTTTGCTATTCTTACGCTGCGCTGCTTTGGACTTGTTTGACTTTTTGGCCTTCTTTTGGCCTTTCTTTTTGCCGTCGCCACTAACCTCGTTATCCTCAATAGAAAAGAGCTGCAGATCATTTGAAAAAAGCTGTTAAGTTACACAAATTATTTTGTTAAGAACTATGTTGAAAAAAAAAACGAAACGTACGTTAGCTGCGGCAGCTGCTTCGGCTGCCTCCGCCTGTTTGCGCTTCTCCTCCTCCTCTTGGTCGAGCTCCTTGATGCTCTCCTCCAGCACGTTGGGCCAAAAGTCGCCCTCAAAGTAGGGCAGCTCCGCGGCCGAGCCGAGCTTATCTTCCATGGCCTGCTTAAGTATGTCCTTATAGTCCTGTATGATGCGCTCAATCATGCCCTTGTCCAGCATCTTCTTGTACCACTCCTGCAGGCGCTTCGGCTTGGGAATTTTCTGATCCGTCGGGTGACAGTGAAATATGTAGTCATCGCCCTCAGACGGCGGGCACGCCCAAATGTGCGCCATCGTGTAGCCCAGCTGCTTCACATAGTCCATATAGCCCAGCAGGATCTCGTGGTAGACTGCCGTGCGATACTGGCGTGGCCGAAAGAAGTGCACCGAATCGAGGTAGGCGATGTAGACGCGCCGCGTGTTTGGCGCCGGGCACTCGGACCCATACTCCTGGACGTGCATGCCGAAGAAGCAGACGTCGATGCCATCCACTTCTTCAAAGGCAAACAAGGCTTTCGCGCGATATGGGAACTCCTGCATCATCTCGCCGCCCTCCACAAACCGCCGTCGCATGCCCGGCTTCACCTCGACGCACTTGTCCGAGGAGGACACCACGCGTATGTGCACCTCGCCGGCGCTGGCTTCCTTCTTCTTGAGGAAGTTGTTCACGCGCGTCTCGATGTAGACGCCCAGCTTGGTGGTGGGCAGGCGCTTGGCATTGAACTTGTTCTCCTTCCGCTTGGAATTCTTCTTCTTCAGACAGTTATCACATACAAAGCCGCCCGGCCATATCGAATCGAGCCAAAGCACGCAGATCTGATGCTGTTTGCGTCCGCACTCCTGGCAGTCCACGAATGGCTCCAGCTCCAAGTGGTCGTTCTTCATCTCCTTGAATTGGTCCTTTTTGATTTGGCTGGATGTGGATAAGAAAGTGCGATGTTAGCAGAAGTTGTACTTGACCTTGATCTCGATCACGATCGCGATCTCGATCTTGATTTTGACTTACGTTTGCGACTGCTGCGGATCCTCGCCCAGAGTAACAGTATCTCCTTGTATGTCATTAAAGCACTTTTGGCAGAACGTGTATCTATTTGAGGCGACACCGTATTCCTTTAGACTGTGGTGATTGATTGATTTGCATGGCAACAATTTACGAATTGATGGCGATGAGCAATGGCGATAGGCGATGAGCAATTGGACAATTGGACAATTGATATAACACGTACGATATACGAAATGATTGCCAAAGGCAGCATAGGTAAAACAAAAAATGTCACACGAACAGCAACAACAAATACATAGGTGTACATAATATCCATGTATTTCATGTAGATGCATATGAGCAATTTCATTTTGAATATTATAATATTTTTGTTGTACGTTATTGTTGTTGTTGTTGTTGTTGTTGAGGCCAAACACGTAAATGCATTAACAATTTGGTTATGTTTTGTTTTTAATAATTGCAGTGTGAGATTCGTCAAAGTCGTGTCGATTGATTGATTACATGTGGAATTAATACGGGAATGGAAATAAACGAAAAAATAAAAATAAAGAAAATATTTCAAATTAGAACTATATAATACACAATCATTAAACTATTTTCAATAAATATATTAAGATATTGAAAAGAAGAAGAAGAAAAAAAACAAATGATGTGAAGGGGAATAAACTAACAATATTCACTCCGCATGAGATGGGTTTTCATTGTGCCAATGAGCATTGTTAACTGATTTCTGCAGAATTGTACACATCGATACACATTTATACATATATAACAAATGATTTATCAAGTATAGAATAGATATTAACACAGATGTATAGAAAGCGGGCCAAATCGAAAGCAAATGATGAGAAAGCTAGGGTGTTACACACATAGAAAATGGATTCAGATAGCTCTCAAATCCCAATCATAATAAGAAGCTTGCGCTCTAAAGGCAGTCACTCAACTGTTCCTTTGTTTCTATTCACTTTTAATTTTAATTTATTTTTTTGTCGGCGCTTCTCTTAACCAATCAAAATACTGAATCAGAAAGTAGTGTCTCATTCATTGAAATAAAGCAAGTCACATCTAGATGCATATTATGTAGGTGTTGTACACATTATTTTTGATTTATTCAGACAACAACATGCACCAGGCAGACTCGCAGGACAACAAATTTGCGTGTGTGTGTATGTGTGTGTGTGTATGTGTGTGTGGTTTCTTGAATAATTGTATTTATTTATTTTATTTTATTTTTTTTTTTTGCTTGTGTGTGAGCTGGCGAATTGTTGTGGATTGTATATAGAGACATATACAACTGAGACGATGCAACACAAATAAGAAGAAAAGCACACGCACACACACACTCACTCTCGCGCACACACACACACACACAGATAGAGAGAGAGTGAGACACACACATATGCATCATCGCATCGAAGTTAATTTCAGCTAATTTTCTTACTTAATCATAGTGTGCCGAAGAAGCAACTTAATGGAGAATGAGGGCCGTGTTATGTGCTGTTGTCATCGCTCGATGTGGAAAGCCGTTTTCAGAGCTCAGAGCAGCGTGTCGGTATATGAAACATATTTCCATGTTTTAACTACTACATTCGGTTGTTGTTGTTGTATATTCAATAAATGTATGTTATGTGTGCTCGATATGCAATCGAAATGCATGTTTAGCTTTACTAGATGCCTATATATCGATCGCCGTTGTTTCAGTGCACAACTTTGACAATATATGCATATATAAAAGATGTACTCATTTGGCTTAGACATCGCTTGTTATATATGGATACTTGTGTATCTGAGTCTATCTGTACCTGTAGTTGCTTACAGCTCTTGGCAACTTGGCTAAGAGACAAATGCTCATCATGGCTGTGATTTTGTTAGTTATTCAATATCTAAGGATCACCAAATGTGCCAACAAATCAGAATATATGCATATTGAACATATACAGCAATGAAATTGCATATCAAAGACCAGTTTGCCTCGAAACTCTTTCAAATCGAAATCAAAGTTGTCTTTGTATCAATCAAATTGAATATATTTCTCAGAGAGTTGTATATATGTACATATTTCAGTTTATTGGCACACTTCCGGAGTGGACGACTAAGGATAGTAACAACAGCTGTATGTGAAAGCGTTTGGGTGTGTGTTTTTATTATTTATGTATGCATTTACAGTTAGACATTGCACGGCTGGCTATTGCACTTGGGGAACGCACCTGTTTTGGTAGCTGTAGTATTTGGCGTCGCGCGGAATCGTGCACAACTGCTTGCCGTAGCAGCAGAGCACCTGCGGATTGAACGTGTACTTGCGGCCGCAGCAGTAGCCCAGCGCCTGCATCACGGGATCTATCTCCTGCTCGAACACCTCCGACAGCTGCGGGCAGGGCAGAGGGCACACCAAGAAGAAAAGAGAGCAATTCGTTAAAGATACCGCAATGGAATGGCTTTGATTAGTGCGAGGTTTAATGCGAGTTTGGCTACGATTAATGGGCAATACATGAATCACACTTTGTCTTACTCTTAATCGGAAACAAATTAACATTGGAGCACTTGAAAGTCATTTATCTGCGAGTGAGTGATGACTCCCGATTCGTTCGCTTTGTTGCTTGATTCTCGTTCATCATTTCTCACTTCAGATTTTGAGTTAGTTGTGAATTTACCTTGGTGCAGTAGCGATAGACGCGCGACGTCTTGCGGTTGTAGAGCCACGCGTTGTCGAACATCAGCCAGACGTCGTCCACATACTCCCATGGATCACTGTATTTGCCGTTCAGTATGTTGCTGCGAATGGTGCCCAGGTCCATTGGCTTCTTGACGATCTCGAAGTAGTCGGGTATGGCCAGCGCCTGCGGATCGACGGGATAACGAAATGGCACCGACTCCGGCTCCTGCCGGTACAGCTTGTCCAGGGTGGGCATCAGGGCAGTGCGCAGCTCTTCCGGGTTGAATTCTACAATGGATAAAGGACAACAGGTATTTCCTCCTCTAGTTAACTATTTGTCTCTCACATCGCAAACCGTAATTCGTAAATCATAAATTCATAAACAACGACCCCACTATTGCCATCTCTTTCGTATTAATGTAGTTCGAGAACATATTGCCCTACCACTCTCTCTCTCCCAAAACCCCAAGCCAACAATTATTGCTCGACACTTACGGCATTTCTTCTTCTTGTCACCAGCATTGGGTGCCAGAGGCTCAGGCACATGCGGCTTCGTTTCGGACTTGATCTTAATGTCCGCTGCGAGTCCCGAGGAAACGCCATCGATAGCACCATTGATGTCGTCCTTGCTATCGACGCCGCTGCCACCTATCGTCCCATCGCCATTGGCGCCCCCGGCAATGCCACTGGAGACGGCCGATTCGTCCACGTCCATTGGCTCCGACTTGATAGGCTTCACATCTGCGCCGACTTCCGTCTTAATGTCGATCTTCAGCATGCTGGTGCCGTCGTTGTTCACGTTTTTGCCCTTGCCGCCTGTGGAGCAGTCCATTTGTGAGCTGTCGCCGTTGCCGCCGCAGCTATCGTCCATGAACTTCTTCTTGATGTCGTCCTCCTGCTTGATGGAATCCAGCTTGCCCTTGGACGCCATTCCGCCGCCGCTGCCGCCATTACTTCCGTTCGTATCGTTCGCTCCAGCCGGCGACGGCGTCTCATCGTCATTATCACGCGCCGCCGCCTCCAGTGCCGCCATCTGGGAGGACAGGCTGCTCGAGCTGCTCATCACCCGGCCCGGCGCACTGTTCTCGCTGTTGCTGCGCGCCATCTGCAGCAGGGTGCTGCTCACCGGCGTCGCACTGCCGTTGCCGCTCGTCGAGGTTGTCGTCGATGTGGGCGTCGCGCCCGACGACGAGGTACAGCTCAGCGGCGTCGTCACCGTTGTCGTTGTGACGACGACCGAGCTGCTGGTGCTGCTGCCACTGCCGCCGCTGGAGCATGTTGCTGCTGCCGATGCGGGCGTACTGCTGGCCGTCAGGCCCGACGCACTCGTCGCCGGCACCGGCGAGGTAGGTATATATGGCGGAGTTGCTGCTCGATTGCTCAGAGGCTGCATCAGACTGCTGACGGAGGGCGGATTGTTCGACGGCGTGCCAATGGGACCATTGGACATGAAGCTAGGCGAGGGGCTTGGCGCAGCCACGGTACCGCCGCCAATGCTGCCAGCACCAGCGCTTGCTGCGCCCGCATTCAGTGCATCCAAGCTGGTGGGCGTGGGTGGCATATTGTTGAGCACACTGCCAGGAGGCTGTGTCTTCTGCTGCATGGGTGAACTGAAGGCATTCGTTTGCTGCTGTTGCTGTTGTTGCTGCTGCTGCTGCTGCTGCTGTTGCTGTTGCTGCTGTGGCTGTTGAATGGACGTGGCATTGCTGAACGGAGACTGAGGCAATAGCATGGCCGCTGCGTTCGTCTGCTGCTGATGTTGCAGCAAGCGCTGCTTCATAATCTCGCTGATCTGAGAATTCTGCGCGCCGGAACTGCCATTCGCATTTATGAACTGCTGCTGCTGTTGTTGCTGCTGCTGCTGCTGTTGCTGCTGCTGCTGCTGCTGCTGCTGCTGCTGCTGCTGTTGACCGGGCACCGGACTGGTTAAGATGCCCGGACCGCCACCGACCGCCGTCGCTGACTGCATCGTTTGCTGCGTGTTGAACGGCGACAGGACCGGATTCGCCACCATTCCGCCTGGACTGGGGCCCGGTGGTCCGACCAACATGTTGCCCTGGCCGGGCTGCTGCTGTTGCGGGAATTGCATGCGCTGTTGCTGCTGAATGGCGAGCATGTTGCCGCCGGGCGAGTGACTCCGCATGCTCGCCGCCACAGCAACCATGTTCGGCTGCCCAGCCGCTGTCTGCTGCTGCTGGCCGACGCCTACGCCAACGCCGACGGCGACGCCCATGCCAGGTGCCTGGGGACGCATCTGCTGTTGCATCATGCCACTCGGGCCACCCCCACCGCCACCGCCCATCGGACTAATAATGGGACGCACCACCTGGCCTGGCTGCTGCTGCTGCTGCTGCAGCGCGTTGTTGGGCACGGAAGCCGGATTTACGACGCCGCTGTTGGGACCGCCTTGCTGCATCTGGAGCAGCTGCTGCTGCTGGTGCTGCTCTTTGCGCTTGAGCCGCTTCTCCTCCAGCTCCTTCTGTATCTTGTAGATCTTCTCGGCCAGCAGGTGATAGTACTCAGAACGGTTCTTGGCCATCTCATACATATCCTTCTCCACCTTCTCAGCGTACGTGACCAGATTGTGCATGCGCTTGTCCTGCATCGTTGTCGGATCTGAGGTCGGAAAGATCGCCTGCACCAGCTTGTGCACGAGATGGTTGCGCAGGTCCGCAGTGACCGACTCACGCCAGTCCTTCTCGCTGTCGCTGCCGTTGCCAGGCGCACCGCCGCCCGGAGCACCGCCCGCTGCAGTGCCCACCGCATTGGACCCAGCCGACGCGCTGTTGGCGCCGCATGTCGTGTCCGCCGGCATCAGGACGCTCGCGCCGCCAGACGCACTGTTGCCGCTGCCTGGCGCACCGCCAGACGAGACGACATTGACGTGCGCCTGCAACTGAGCCTGCGCCTGGCCCTGCATCTTCAGCTTGGCCATCTGGTCGGACTGGCCAACCAGCTGTTGCTGCTGTTGTTGCTGTTGCTGTTGCTGCTGCTGCTTGTCGCCGACGCCAACGAAGTTGGCATTGTTGAAGCCAACGTTGACGGAAAGCGGCGCTGGAATGTTGCCCAATTGCTGCTGCTGCTGCTGCACGCTCTGCTGCTGCGCGTTGGGCTGCTGCTGCTGGTCCACCATGTTTTGGAGCGCGCGTCTGCGTCCACCGGTACCCGTGTTGCACCCCTGCAGCATCAGCTGCCCACTCTGCTGAGCAGCTTGCGCCGCCTGCTGCTGCTGCTGCTGCAAACTGCCGACGTCGTTGGCGCCGGGCAGGACGTTCTGGCCGGGCACAGGCACTGGTACGGGCACGCCGCCAGACGCCATTGTACCGCCTGGCTGGCCGGGCTGCACGCCGAGCACTCGCACCGACGGAGCGCCCTGCATTCGTATTCCAGGTGCCATGCCTTGCCCGGGCGCGCCAAGCATGCCGCCTGGTACTGGCCCTACTTGGCCTATGCTGCCGACTCCTTCGAATCGCCGCAGCTCCTGCTGTTGCACCTGCTGGTGCTGCTGCTGCTGTTGTTGCTGTCCCATGTCTGTGTTGCTCTTGGGCACGTTGGACGCGCCGGCCGTTTGTTGCTGCGGCAGGACAATCGCCGTATTTGGAGCGCCGCAAGATCCAGCGCTCTGCGCCACTTGTTTGCTGTCCACACCGACTCCGACTCCGACTCCGACACCACCTCCGACTCCGACTCCAACGCCAGACGGATTCTGCGGCACCTGCTGCTGGCCCTGCGGAAGCTGCTGCTGCTGTTGTTGCTGCTGCTGCTGTTGCTGCTGCTGCTGCTGTTGCTGCTGTTGCTGTTGCTGCAGCGGTGACGCATTTGGCGCACCAGCCGCACCACCTCCGCCTCCACCGCCGCTGGCATTCTGAAAAAGCGAATTGTTCTGCCGAAAGGGAGAGCAAATGATGCAATCGGAACGCTGGCAGGTCTTGTAGTGGAGCAGTATCTGGCGCGACGAGGTGCAGTGCTGCATTGGACAGTCCTTGCTCTGCTTGCACGTGGCCATATGCGCTAGCACGGCCTTCATGGCCTTGCAGTAGTTGACGCTGCAGACCTCGCGGTTTGGATTCATGTTCTCGCGCTTGTTGCACTTGTGCGCGTGCAGCAGAAGCATCAGCTGCTGCTGGATTTGCTTCTTGCGCTCATCCGACATGTTGGTTGCCGCTGGCGCTGGCGCTGCCACGCTAACGGACGACGCCACGCCCGACGCTATTGCTTGCTGTTGTTGAGATGTTCCGGGCTGCTGCTGCTGCTGCTGTTGCTGCTGCTGCTGTTGCTGGGAGTGCCCTAGGAGTTGGTTAGGCTGAGGCGCGCGTGGCCCCATGGCGCCCTGTTGCACGCCTGGTGGCTGTTGCTGCTGCTGCTGCTGGGAATTCATTTGCGCATTCGCCGCGGCCAGCTGCTGTTGCTGTTGCTGCGTGTTGCCAACGAGTCCACCGGCGCCTGGAGGCGCACCATCGCTGCCCAGATTGGACATGGGCACGACGGTGCCAATAGGTCGATTTCCCTGGGGCATGCCGGCGCTCATGTTAGGCGCGACGACGCCACCGACGCCACCAGCGCCCCGCTGCGCCATCTGCTGCGCGAGCAGCTGCGTGTTGTTGCTGCCGGGTGCACCATAGTTGCCGACTCCATAGGGCATGTTGTTGATTTGGCCTGCACGAAAGGACAATAATGAAGCTGCCCATTTGGCTAATCTATGTGACTGTGTGGGTATGGTTGGTTGTTTACTTACCCAGCTGCATGTTTGGGTTTTGCATGCGGGGGCCGCCGCCGGCTCCGACCACGCCGCCCGGTCCATTGCCACCGCCAGCTCCGCCGCCCATCAAGTGCGGGCCTCGCAGCAAATGCTGCTGCCCAACCATGCGCCCCATCATCGGTCCATTCTGCATATGCATGCCCTGGCTGGGCGCTGCGCCGGTCACCGAGCTCACGCCCACCGAGCCGGGCACGGTGCTCATCATGGATGCCCCGCCTGGCTGCTTCAGTGTGTTGACTAGGCCACCAATGGTGCCCATGCCGCCGCTATTCGTCAGCACCATGTTGCCTAGATTGCCCTGCGCTATGCTATTCATGCCTGCCGAGCAGAAGAATTGATTAAGTGCGATGCATTCCACCTCATCCACGCATCTAGCTTACCTGGTATGGAATTCATGCCGTTGTTGCCATTATTCGATATGGACATGGGCATTGAGTTGACCATGCCCATCTGTGTCGCCACCTGCATGCCAGCCGTGTTGGGCGATTGCAGGTTGGGCGACTTGCTGCCCAGCTGATTCATGCCCGGCACCACCATGCCGCCGCCAGCGCCTTTGTTGCCCTGTTGCTGGTGCTGCAGCAACTGTTGCAGATGCTGGTGGTGCTGTAGCTGACGCAATTGACTGCCGGCAGCGCCACTGCCGCCATTACCACTGCCATCGTCACCGCCGCCACCGGCTCCGTTCATCTGTGGTGGCACGACGCCTGGACCAGGTCCCTGAGTAGGTGGTTTGTTTGGTCCCCCAGCGCCAACGACGCCGCTGGCTGTGGACACAACGCCGCCACCGCCTGTGTTCAGCTGATCCGACCAGCCGCTGTTGGAGGACACCAGTTCATCGGGCAGATTGTCCTCCAGAAAGTACAGATCCGCTACGAAAAACAAGATTCGATTAATACGTATATCATGGTATGGTATGGTCGAGGATGCCTAACGCATGTCAAATCTACTTGATCAAAATGCTCTGAATGAATATGGAACTGATGGATCCCAAAGTACTGCCAAGCAATATATCTAAATAATACATGATATGTGAAATGCAGCTTGTGGGAATCTCCTGACTGTTTCTTATTACTACTCCCGCCCTCACAATACTCACTTTGATCCATTTTGACCCGCTTCTGTGGCGGTTCGTCCAAATGATCGGCCATCATATATATAATTATTTGCTAGCCCTTGAGAGGCAGCAGAACGCGTCCTTGTGAGAATAAATATGTGTACGTGTTTGCTTGTTGTGTGGTGTTGGTTGTTGGTTGTTGGTTATGGTTACGTTATCTTGTCTGCAACGGTTGCACGACTAGCAGTACAAGATGGTCCATAGGGGGGAAAAAAAAATTAAAAAAAAAAAATCTATCTGTGCAACTCTGAATGACGACGGGTTGTGGAGAGTTGACAGTGTCGGGCTATGGACAACAATTTTTGATTGCTTGCGTTTCTTGTGTTTCGACAGTTTTCGCACGGATGTTTGAATTTGTTTCTTTAGATGTTCGCTTTGCTTTGCTTGGTATTTTCTTTCTTGCTTATCTTCTCTCCTTCGGCTTCTTTTATAAACTTGCGATCTTGGTGGCAGTCAACAATGACGACACTTGCTCAGTAAATTGTTTTAATAAAATTTTGCATAAACTAGCGGGAGTTGTAAATAAATGTTGCAACTCCTTTGTTATTATATGCGCTGTTGGGGCTGTTGCTGCTGCTGCAACTTCTTCTTTGTCGTCGTCTTGTTCTTCCTCTTCTCCTGACCTTGCTATCGTCTGCCGCTGCGACGAAGACGTCGACGACGTCGTCCGCGCTATCGTCACCGCGACCGTGCCAGCTGAGCACGTCGCTGACTCCGTTGGCTCGCCGTTGAGATCGTTGTTGTAGCTGCTCCTGCTACTACTGGCGTACCATGCGCCGCCAGTAGACGTCGTTCCTAATGTGCGCCTTCGCTCCAGACGCAACGCTTCCGCTACTGCTTCTGCTACAGCTGACCTCCAAAGCCTTAGATACGTCTGCTGCTCCTCCTCCTGCTTCTGCTGCTGTTGCTGCTGTTGTTTTTGCTTTTGCTGCTGTTCCTCCTCCGGATTGTTATCCTGCTGTTGCTGCTGCTGCTGCTGGTTGTTGTTGATTCTGGTTATGTTGTTTGTCATACAGCAGCATGCGCACGAGTGCATTTTGTGGGTAGGCGCCAAATCCACCAAATTGGCCTGATTCGAACTCGAATATATCGGCCTTGGCTAGGATTCGAAATGCTTCCAGTCCTCTGCAACAGATGCTGCAAGTGAAACTTGAAGTAAAAGAAGACGGCGTGTAAGAAGAGAGAACACTTAAACCCAGCTAGCAAATGCGTTTGATGTTGCATTTGCCGCTGCCATTGCTGCTACTGCTGCTACTATTGCTGCTGCTGTTCCTATCTATTTGTTGTGATTTTGTTTGATTTTTAATTGTTGTTGTATTGGTGGTAGTGCTATTGTTGTTTACCGTTGCTTCTATTTCTGTACTGTAACATTTTATCGTTGCGAATAGATGTTTTGTTTGATTTGCAACTTGTTTTGGTTTGTTAAAATGTTCAGAGCATTTTATTATTGTTGTTGATCTGTAGAAATGCATTCACATTTCTGCACTTTACTTTTTTCTTTTTTCTTTGAGTGACTGATTCTGTTGTTGGTGTTGTTGTTGGTGGCGGTGTGTTTACATACGCGGTATTCCACATTGCACATAACTGTAAAAATCTAACAAATTATGCTCTCCGATTTGAGTAAAAGTTAGTTACAAACGGACGCAGCACACACACGCACATACGAACACTGGCGAACATACAACATAGACACACACATATTAATTAAATGACCTATAAGATTCACATTTGATACACAATGTCTCCTCCACACTACGCACATCGACAAACAATGTATTATAACAGCATATTGCAAATGAGTTTTTATTTAATTTTTTTTTTTTTTCGTTCCGTTTCGAATGCGGCTGCCGTTGCTGTTGCCGCTACCGCCTGCTCAACCAAAAACAACTCGCTGTTTTCTGTTTTTAGGTCTTGTTGTTAGTCGTAGTATTCGCCATCTCGCTGATATTTCTCCTCTATCTCCATCTCGCATACGTCTACGTGTTTCATTCGCGCGCTCTCCCTCTCTCTCACACACTCTCACTAACAGACACACACGCGGACACACGCAAACACACAAATGTGTCATAATTAAGTATGCAAGCGTGTGTGCGTGTGTATGTATGCGCACTATTACTTGGCCAACACGCACGCACGAAATGGGCCAGCAGCGTGCACAAGTGCGGAGGCAACCGCTTCAAAATTGCGCGCAAAAATTATTGAGCATTTAATTCGAAATCGCCAACCAATAGAAGCTTCTAAATTGAAAATATTAATAATCATAGGGCACTGAGTTGCCTGCAATTTAACATGAAGTCATGGATCGCGCATTTCTTAAAAAATCATAGTTTGTATTTTGAATTTTACTTCCGCATGTTAGCGCTGGCTCATCGTGCATGTGAACATCAGTTGCTTTCTGCGCCAAAGATGAGTGGCGAGTAAATAGTCGGAATATACCAGAGGCTCGAAGCACCAGCTGAAGCTTTAAAGCTTTTTCGCGTACGAGCGATTGCCGCTACGATTTCTGTTAGCTGATTTTTTTTTTAGCGAGTACATCGCAACACAGACCGTTCGCTCGCACGCACATGTACATGTAGATATATTATATATGTATAAGTGTACTAATTTGTATGTGTATCGGTATAAATATACATACATGCATACGTCTATACGTATGTATGTATAAACGATTATTTTGAGTCTCGCCCGAGACGCGCGACGTTTTCACTGCACACATGTAAAAAATTCAGCGAGACAATAATATTAACGAGTAGAGAGCGAGAGCACACATTAAACGCTTGCGTTGGTATTGGTATTTTTCACACTGGTGTGCATACACACAGCACAGGCACTGCCAACGAGTGCGAGCAGCATTGGAAAAAGAAAGAAAAACAGACGACAGAAAATATATTCCTTTTTTTTTTGTCGTTGCTCGTCCGTTTTCTTCTTCATGTCGTATCAAAGTTTTCTATTGCAGAAATTTTGTGTTGTAGGCGTATTTTTGATTTATAGCGTCGTGGAAAAAAATTATTAAATTTTTTGCACTAAATACGAAATTTTTAAAAATTGCAAAGAAAAATATAAAAAAAATTGCAGCCAATTTTAAAACTTCGGTTAATAATTTTTAAATAATTTTTTTACTGCACTTTTATTTTTTAAATATTTTTTAGATTTTTATTTAATTTCGTATTTTTACCTAAAAATTTTCACATTTTTCGTTGATTTAAGAAAATTTTAACAAATTTTTTCGCAACACTAAAACAAAAATTTTCAGTCCGCTTGTGTTGCAGCAGAAAGTCAACTGATTTCGCGAACGAGTAGCAACAGAACTAGAAAGAAAGACCGAAGCTGAAACGACTGTGACTCTGTGTTGTGTGTTAGTGTCAGACGACGACTACATCAACCATTAACGCCAGCTAGTGGCTACAGCGAGTAAGCGTACTCAACAAAGAGCAAGAGCGCACGCTTGCTCACGGAAAGAGATACCCGTAGCCTGAGTGCGGTGCCCAAGCAAGTGTTTAAGCAATTGGCTGCTTTAGGCGGCACGCGTTAGTATGTGTGCGTGAGAGAGAGCGTCGCTAAATAACAATCTAACGAGAGACCGCAGTGTTGCATAGTGAGGAATGTGATTGTTCATGTTTTTACCCGTGGCGGCAACACTCGGCGCAGTCTGTATTTCGAAAAACAATTTTGGTGTCGTCGTATTAGGAAGCGTCATTAGTTCTATCCTTGTCTGGCAGCTAAGCAGTCACTAGAAACTCGAGAGACAAACAAATCAAATATGTAATATGATAAAATTTAATGTCAGTAGATAAACTATTTAATCAACCCTAAACTTATAACCTATTTTAAAAAACACAAATAAAAATTGCGGGCATATTATAATTAATAATTTTACAATATTTTTTATTATGTTAAATGGTTTCGCGCTGTTGCACACTCGTTCTTATTTACGTATTTCAACACGAACGACATTTATACGACAACACAGATGTGAATAGGTTAGACAGAGTATACACACTACGGAGAATAGCAAAGTGAAAGCGGGACAACCGGTGATGGACGCACTCAACGAGCAGTGTTGCCATTCTGGCTATTTTGTAGCAAATCGCGCTATTCTTCAAAGCGATGTGCAATACAAATTTTTAAGATGCTATTAGCTATATTTTCAACTATATTATAAGAGATGAGTTTAAATTTAATGGAATAAGTTTATAAACAACAGTTTCGCGAAGAATGGACAAAGTCCTCTCAATTTAAAGACTGGATTCGAAGAGTCGAATCGGACAATATGAGAGCAATTTTCTTTAGTGTAAATGCAGTATTTTTGCAAAATTGCATGACTTGGAAATGCATGTTGATACAAAAACACACAAAAGTGCGTTTGGCGTCTTTGTATAAAACCCCAAAATTGTTTTTGAGCTACAATACTACAAGAAATAAAGCAGTGAATGAGCAGACGGCATTGTGCTTGTATCATTGTTAAAAGACACAGTAGGTTGCGCGACGAGCAGCTCCGTTAGTTTTGATGTTGACTAACAGCTCTGTTGTGACGTCAAATTTTCAGATTGTGCTCTGTTATACTGGTTGAAGCTTGGCGGGAAGCAATGATATAGCCAATATGCCAGCAGGAATGGTTGATGAACAACATAATTAACTGAGCTATCAACATCAGTAATGTTTATTTATGCCAGTTTACCTACTTATAGTACTCTGACATGTCAGAAACTTCCGGTGGAACGACATAAATTTGGTGTATTAATTAAAATATCGAAAACTGAGCATGATATGAGTATTGAAGCCTAAGGAAACATATAATCGGCCTTAATCACTATCAAAAACCTTGGTGGAAGCTAACAATGCTGCGTATCATCTATGGCCATGAGATTCGTAATAAAATGAATGAAATTAGTACATATAGTCATGAAGATTGATGGGAAATGCATAATACTTAGTAGTAATTCTTTAGTTTTACATAGCTGCCTGGAAAACGACTTACAGTATAGAAATCTAAATATTGTCTGATGCGTGAATCTATATAGAACTTGTGCCCAGCCCGTTTGATTTACTCTACTAGACTTAAAAGAAATAACAGTGTCGAAATCGCTAGAATTTCATACAAGTTGAACGCGCGCGCACCACTTTCTGAAATAGTGACGTCACGCTGTGAAATCAGCTGTTCGTTTTGCATAACCTACTATCACTCAATCATGATGTTCAATGTGTAGTGGCATCAAATTCATTTGCATTGGAACATACAAAGCGACATCTACTATTTGTAAATAATATTGCCCACGCTCATCGTCCATAGACAGACGGAGTGCTACAATCAAGTATAATGTATCTATTCAATGAATCGTCGGCTGGGTCCAATATGACGGCCACTGGAGCGGGCGGCGGTGCGCCTGGCAACGGAAGCGTCAGTGACGACTGGCGTGAGTGCGGGCCTGCGCAACCAACTCGTGGTGCAGGCGATCTTTCCCTCAGATCCGACCACGATGCAGGACAAGCGCATGCACAATCTGGTCACGTACGCTGAGAAGGTGGAGAAGTACATGTACGAGATGGCCAAGAACCGTTCTGAGTACTACCACCTGATGGCCGAGAAGATCGACGACATACAAAAGAAGCTGAAGAAGATGCGGCTCAAGCGCAAGGCGCAGCACCAGCAGCAGCTGCTGTTCTAGATGCAGCAAGGCGGCCCCAATAGCGGCGTCGTCAATCCGAAATCTGTGACCAACGAGCAGTGCAAATCGTAAAAATTCCTAAGCGGCTACAATACTTTTTATACTCATTCACGAAAGTGAAATGAGTATATTGGTTTTGTGCAATGCCCGTCCGTCTGTCCGTATGAACACAGTTTATTTCGGCGCTATTGAAGCTAGAGGCTTGAAATTTGGAACATATACTCGTGTATACCTCCGATTTATAGAGTTAAAATTTTTGCCGAAAAATGTATTTTCCGATATACCAGAAATCTTATTAGTTGATGAGCTAGATAGCTGAAATTGGGAATGTAGATCCGCGTCGACCATCCAAGATCACGAGCTAGGCGAATATATCTACGCCCATTGGGGGCGTGGCAAATCGGATACAACTGTATCTCATGCTAGAATGTTAAAATTTTACACGTGAGCTAATGATTATGATTATGTTATGATATGATAAAAATTGATAAAAGTTATATGTATACGCCTTTTGCGGGCGTGGCAAATCGGCCCTGAAGACAGTGATTCTTCAAATTCAGCTATATTTTGGAACTCAAGTTTGGTATATATACTCGGGCTGACCAAGACGAAAGAACTTTGGTGGATATACGTCCGCCCACAGGCGGCTTGGCAAACCGCAAAAACTTATATCTCTTAAGCTCTAAGAGCTAGAAGCTTCAAATTTGGGTAGTTAAGTTACTGTAACCTCCTCTATCGATTCCCCAAAAAATATTGTTACGCCTCTTTAGGATTATGACATATCGAAAAATACCCCGTATTTGTTTGAGCGTTAGCATCAAAATCTTAAAGTATATATATTCTTGATCAGGGCGATGAGCTGAGTCTATATAGCCCTGTCCGTTCGAAATTTGGCATGCATACTCGGGTATACCATAAGCAGTACAAGTTATAATTTTTTTTTTCGATAAATCCGATTACTTTTTATCGAGAATAATCGAAAAATAGATTTTTTTTTTAAGCCCTATTTGAACACTTTAAGACCTGGATGGAGACTTCAGATTTACTGTATATAAATATGATGAATGAAAACATTTTATAATCAACAGATTTTGGATACCACGCCCCCTTTGCCCCCAATTCGCAAAAGACGTATCTCAAGTAGTAGAGACTTCTGCTTTGGAATATACACACATTTAATTATTTTAATTACTTTCTGAAAGTTTCATTAGGATTGTATGTCTACAAAAATAAATCGTTCAACTAATAAATTATTGTGTATGTAGATTGGTGGGTTCAGGGTATCTCCTAGTCGAGCAGTCTCGACTAGAGCACTCTTGCTTAAACATCAATAAGCCTAATATAACAAGAGACAGATTGACTCTGATTTGTCCAAATACGATATACAATACAACATTATATCCATATGGATTCAAACTAAGGTATACATAAGGCATACATACCTCAAGATCGAGATTTTGAGCTATGTATGTATGTACACACAGTGAGTAACATTAATATTCGGTTTTTTTATTTTTCAACTTCAAACGTCAAAAATGAAATATTCATTTAAATTAAAAAGTTTAAATGCCAAAATTGAAATATTACCTTTCCGATGAGATAGAAATTAATATAGTAATATAATATAATATATTAATATTCGGTTTTTATACCCTGAACCCATTGAAAATAGGAAATCAGGGTATAATGTTTTTGTTTAAAAGTATGTAACAGGCAGAAGGAATCACCGCAGACCCCACAAAGTATATATATTCTTGATCAGCACGACGAGCTGAGTCGATATAGCCCTGTCCGTCTGTCCGTCCGTCCGTCCGTCCGTATGAACGCCGAGATTTCAGAAGATATAAGAGCTAGAGAGCTGAAATTTTGTGTGCATACTCGTGTATACCATAGGCAGTACGAGTTTGCTTAATTTTTTCGATAACTCATCCGATAACTTTTTTATCGAGAATAATCGAAAAATTGATTTTGTTTTTTGAGCCTCATCGGAGTACTATTAGACGTGGAGACTTCAGATTTACTGTGTATATACATATGATGAATACAAACATTTTGTAATCAACAGATTTTGGATACCACGCCCCCTTCGCCCCCAATTTGTAAAAATAAAACGTCCGTCCGTATGTATGAACGCGTCGATCTCAAAAGATATAAGAGCTAGAGACTTGAAATTTTTTTCCTAGGTCCGTGTGTATCACGCGCATATCGAGCTTATCACTAAAAATCGATAACAACTCCCGATATTTTATTATCGATTAAAAACCTTATCGAAAGTTAGTTTTTTTTTATATCTTCTACACCTTTAGACCTAGAGCTTCCAAATTTTAAATGTAGACTTATGTGTATTTTATAGAATTTCGATTTTTTTTTAATTTACCCCCCACCCCTAAATTCACCCCATTACCCTCACTTTTGTAAAAGGCGTATTTCAAGTACTAGAGACTTCTGCTTTGGACTGTACATACATCTGAACAATATAATTAAGTTCTGAAAGTTTCATTAAGATCGTATTCGTATTATATTGCCCGCACTGCAGCGCAGCCCAAGTGCAGTCGCTGCTTACTGCGCAGTTAGCAGAGCGCGTTCTAATACGTGCGTGTGTATGCATAAACGAAGTGTAGAGTGAGTAGATATCAGATTGGAGGGTTCAAGGTATCTCCTAGTCGAGCAGTCTTGACTAGAGTTTTCTTACTTGTTCTTTTTATACCCTGAACCCATTGAAAATGGGAAATCAGGGTATAATATTTTTGTTTAAAAGTATGTAACAGGCAGAAGGAATCATCGCAGAACCCATAAAGTATATATATTCTTGATCAGCACGACGAGCTGAGTCGATATAGCCCTGTCCGTCTGTCCGCCCGTCCGTCGGTCCGTCTGTCCGTATGAACGCCGAGATCTCAGAAGATATAAGAGCTAGAGAGCTGAAATTTTGTGTGTATACTCGTGTATACCATACGCAGTGCGAGTTTGCTTTATTTTTCGATAACTCATCCGATAACTTTTTTTATCGAGAATAATCGAAAAATTGATTTTGTTTTTTGAGCCTCATTGGAATACTATTAGACGTGGAGACTTCAGATATACTGTGTATATACATATGATGAATACAAACATTTTGTTATCAACAGACCACGCCCCCTTCGCCCCCAATTCGTAAAAAACGTATTTCAAGTACTAGAGACTTGTGCTTTAGAATGTACACACGTTTTGACTATATGATTACGCCCTAAAAATTTTATTAAGATTGTATGTTTACAAAAGAACTTATTCACCAAGTAAATTCTCATACTATTACCCATACTGCAGCGCAGCCTAAGCGCAGTCGCTGCTTACTGCGCAGTTAGCAGAGCGCGGGCGCGTGAGGGTGGATGCATGTGTATGTATGTGTGCGTTCATAAAAGAAGTGTAGAATGATAAGCATATCAGTTTGGAGGGTTCAGGGTATCTCCTAGTCGATGCAGGACAAGCGCATGCACAATCTGGTCACGTACGCTGAGAAGGTGGAGAAGTACATGTACGAGATGGCCAAGAACCGTTCTGAGTACTACCACCTGATGGCCGAGAAGATCGACGACATACAAAAGAAGCTGAAGAAGATGCGGCTCAAGCGCAAGGCGCAGCACCAGCAGCAGCTGCTGTTCTAGATGCAGCAAGGCGGCCCCAATAGCGGCGTCGTCAATCCGAAATCTGTGACCAACGAGCAGTGCAAATCGTAAAAATTCCTAAGCGGCTACAATACTTTTTATACTCATTCACGAAAGTGAAATGAGTATATTGGTTTTGTGCAATGCCCGTCCGTCTGTCCGTATGAACACAGTTTATTTCGGCGCTATTGAAGCTAGAGGCTTGAAATTTGGAACATATACTCGTGTATACCTCCGATTTATAGAGTTAAAATTTTTGCCGAAAAATGTATTTTCCGATATACCAGAAATCTTATTAGTTGATGAGCTAGATAGCTGAAATTGGGAATGTAGATCCGCGTCGACCATCCAAGATCACGAGCTAGGCGAATATATCTACGCCCATTGGGGGCGTGGCAAATCGGATACAACTGTATCTCATGCTAGAATGTTAAAATTTTACACGTGAGCTAATGATTATGATTATGTTATGATATGATAAAAATTGATAAAAGTTATATGTATACGCCTTTTGCGGGCGTGGCAAATCGGCCCTGAAGACAGTGATTCTTCAAATTCAGCTATATTTTGGAACTCAAGTTTGGTATATATACTCGGGCTGACCAAGACGAAAGAACTTTGGTGGATATACGTCCGCCCACAGGCGGCTTGGCAAACCGCAAAAACTTATATCTCTTAAGCTCTAAGAGCTAGAAGCTTCAAATTTGGGTAGTTAAGTTACTGTAACCTCCTCTATCGATTCCCCAAAAAATATTGTTACGCCTCTTTAGGATTATGACATATCGAAAAATACCCCGTATTTGTTTGAGCGTTAGCATCAAAATCTTAAAGTATATATATTCTTGATCAGGGCGATGAGCTGAGTCTATATAGCCCTGTCCGTTCGAAATTTGGCATGCATACTCGGGTATACCATAAGCAGTACAAGTTATAATTTTTTTTTTCGATAAATCCGATTACTTTTTATCGAGAATAATCGAAAAATAGATTTTTTTTTTAAGCCCTATTTGAACACTTTAAGACCTGGATGGAGACTTCAGATTTACTGTATATAAATATGATGAATGAAAACATTTTATAATCAACAGATTTTGGATACCACGCCCCCTTTGCCCCCAATTCGCAAAAGACGTATCTCAAGTAGTAGAGACTTCTGCTTTGGAATATACACACATTTAATTATTTTAATTACTTTCTGAAAGTTTCATTAGGATTGTATGTCTACAAAAATAAATCGTTCAACTAATAAATTATTGTGTATGTAGATTGGTGGGTTCAGGGTATCTCCTAGTCGAGCAGTCTCGACTAGAGCACTCTTGCTTAAACATCAATAAGCCTAATATAACAAGAGACAGATTGACTCTGATTTGTCCAAATACGATATACAATACAACATTATATCCATATGGATTCAAACTAAGGTATACATAAGGCATACATACCTCAAGATCGAGATTTTGAGCTATGTATGTATGTACACACAGTGAGTAACATTAATATTCGGTTTTTTTATTTTTCAACTTCAAACGTCAAAAATGAAATATTCATTTAAATTAAAAAGTTTAAATGCCAAAATTGAAATATTACCTTTCCGATGAGATAGAAATTAATATAGTAATATAATATAATATATTAATATTCGGTTTTTATACCCTGAACCCATTGAAAATAGGAAATCAGGGTATAATGTTTTTGTTTAAAAGTATGTAACAGGCAGAAGGAATCACCGCAGACCCCACAAAGTATATATATTCTTGATCAGCACGACGAGCTGAGTCGATATAGCCCTGTCCGTCTGTCCGTCCGTCCGTCCGTCCGTATGAACGCCGAGATTTCAGAAGATATAAGAGCTAGAGAGCTGAAATTTTGTGTGCATACTCGTGTATACCATAGGCAGTACGAGTTTGCTTAATTTTTTCGATAACTCATCCGATAACTTTTTTATCGAGAATAATCGAAAAATTGATTTTGTTTTTTGAGCCTCATCGGAGTACTATTAGACGTGGAGACTTCAGATTTACTGTGTATATACATATGATGAATACAAACATTTTGTAATCAACAGATTTTGGATACCACGCCCCCTTCGCCCCCAATTTGTAAAAATAAAACGTCCGTCCGTATGTATGAACGCGTCGATCTCAAAAGATATAAGAGCTAGAGACTTGAAATTTTTTTCCTAGGTCCGTGTGTATCACGCGCATATCGAGCTTATCACTAAAAATCGATAACAACTCCCGATATTTTATTATCGATTAAAAACCTTATCGAAAGTTAGTTTTTTTTTATATCTTCTACACCTTTAGACCTAGAGCTTCCAAATTTTAAATGTAGACTTATGTGTATTTTATAGAATTTCGATTTTTTTTTAATTTACCCCCCACCCCTAAATTCACCCCATTACCCTCACTTTTGTAAAAGGCGTATTTCAAGTACTAGAGACTTCTGCTTTGGACTGTACATACATCTGAACAATATAATTAAGTTCTGAAAGTTTCATTAAGATCGTATTCGTATTATATTGCCCGCACTGCAGCGCAGCCCAAGTGCAGTCGCTGCTTACTGCGCAGTTAGCAGAGCGCGTTCTAATACGTGCGTGTGTATGCATAAACGAAGTGTAGAGTGAGTAGATATCAGATTGGAGGGTTCAAGGTATCTCCTAGTCGAGCAGTCTTGACTAGAGTTTTCTTACTTGTTCTTTTTATACCCTGAACCCATTGAAAATGGGAAATCAGGGTATAATATTTTTGTTTAAAAGTATGTAACAGGCAGAAGGAATCATCGCAGAACCCATAAAGTATATATATTCTTGATCAGCACGACGAGCTGAGTCGATATAGCCCTGTCCGTCTGTCCGCCCGTCCGTCGGTCCGTCTGTCCGTATGAACGCCGAGATCTCAGAAGATATAAGAGCTAGAGAGCTGAAATTTTGTGTGTATACTCGTGTATACCATACGCAGTGCGAGTTTGCTTTATTTTTCGATAACTCATCCGATAACTTTTTTTATCGAGAATAATCGAAAAATTGATTTTGTTTTTTGAGCCTCATTGGAATACTATTAGACGTGGAGACTTCAGATATACTGTGTATATACATATGATGAATACAAACATTTTGTTATCAACAGACCACGCCCCCTTCGCCCCCAATTCGTAAAAAACGTATTTCAAGTACTAGAGACTTGTGCTTTAGAATGTACACACGTTTTGACTATATGATTACGCCCTAAAAATTTTATTAAGATTGTATGTTTACAAAAGAAGTTATTCGCCAAGTAATTTCTCATACTATTGCCCACACTGCAGCGCAGCCCAAGCGCAGTCGCTGCTTACTGCGCAGTTAGCAGAGCGCGGGTGCGTGAGGGTGGATGCATGTGTATGTATGTGTGCGTTCATAAAAGAAGTGTAGAATGATAAGCATATCAGTTTGGAGGGTTCAGGGTATCTCCTAGTCGAGCAGTCTCGACTAGAGTCTTCTTACTTGTTTTTTTTTTTTTGGTTTTTTGTGTAATTTCGGATAATTATGTTAAATATACTATATTAATTTCTGTCATCGGAAAGGTAATATTTCAACCTACAATTTGGCATTTAAACTTTTTAATTTAAATGAATATTTCATATTTTTAAATTTGCATCGCTTTGTTGGTCTCAAAGGTTGGCAGCACTGTCAATGCATTAATCACTTGCACTAGTACTGCAATATTTTCATTAATAACGTTTGTTCTACATGTCGCATATATGTAAGTGTTATGTGGGCAGTGGCATTAGTCATTTGAAAATTCAAAGCGACATCTACTATTTGTAAATAATATTGCCCACGCTCATCGACCATAGACAGACGGAGTGCTACAATCAAGTATAATGTATCCATTCAATGCATCGTCGGCTGGGTCCAATATGACGGCCACTGGAGCGGGCGGCGGTGCGCCTGGCAACGGAAACGACAGTGAGAAGGACTGGCGTGAGTTGGTCACTGCGGACCTGCGCAACCTACTCGTGCACAAGCTGATGTATGCGATCTTTCCGACCTCAGATCCGACCACGATGCAGGACAAGCGCATGCAAAACCTGGTCATGTACGCTGAGAAGGTGGAGAAGGACATGTACGAGATGGCCAAGAGCCGTTCTGAGTACTACCACCTGATGGCCGAGAAGATCGACGACATACAAAAGAAGCTGAAGAAGATGCGGCTCAAGCGCAAGGCGCAGCACCAGCAGCAGCTGCTGTTCTAGATGCAGCAAGGCGGCCCCAATAGCGGCGTCGTCAATCTGAGAAGATCCTTGAGATACAGGAAGAACAGGAGAACCGCTAAAAGCCTTAGGAGATACCCTGAACCCTGCAAGCGAAAATTCTGCACATCATGTATGCACACATATATGTATATACATATGTTACAAATAAATATGGTTGATTTATGTGTTGTTTGGCGAACTCTAGCCCCCTTTTCTGGTTCCCCTCCGAAATAAAAGGCTTGTGCCTAGGAACACGACCATGGTACACGGCATGATACGGGTATTTCGAACAGTCTCTGGGGTGAAATTACTGTCAAAAGATTCCTGTAGGCTCTCGCATAATTTCACATCCGAAGTATGTGGATTTTGGGCAACTGTGGAGACCGTGTTTTGTTAATATTTTAGGCCGGCCTGATCTGCTTTCTGGAGTTATTTGTGCGTAATTCATAATAATATTTCTCACACTAGACCCTGATCTGTCTACAATTATACCATAAACTCGTACTGCGTATGGTATACCCGAGTACGCATACAAAGTTTCAGCTTTCTAGATCGACGCACTTATACGAGCGAATGGACACATAGACAGACAGAGTTATATCGACTCAGCTCATCGCCCTGATCAAGAATACATATATGTATGTACATATGTATGTACATATGTAATGAAGAAAATTGTAGCCGGATCCGGTTAGCTAGGCTGGTTCCAAAGTTTGAGGTTATGTAAACTATTCTTTTGGTTGTTACATTGCATTTTCAAGGCCCCTAGATAAAAAACGCTTATCTTGAATGCTGTGGTGGCATCCGGTGAACGTGTGATTTTGGTTTGTGATGAGTATTCTGCAGAAAGAGAGTAAAATGAATTATGGATACTATAGCTTATGCTAAAATACCAATATTCCTTTTCTCTGTCGCATGTCTTTGAAATTTAATTTTATTTATGAATTAGGTCTGCAAGGATTAGTTGTATCGATAGTTGTTATCGATGGAAGCAAACATCGCTAAGAACAGTGTTCCTCAGCTCGCCAACTTATAAATTAGTTCTTATTTTTATATTTTTATTACGAATTTAATTTCAATAAGCATAATTTTGGAATCAAGACATGGGGTTATATATATTGTAGTATATTATATTATATATATATCATTAGGGGTAAAGATATTATTATAAGTTGGAAGCCTTACAAATAGTTATCACATTTAACGCCCTCTGGCGGTTTAAAGCTAAATTACTACACAAATAAATTTTGTAACTAATTTATACTCCAATAATTTGTTAATTTTTATAACTTCACTTCACATAGCATGGATTAATTATAAATGGGTTACATAGTGAAAGGCAACGCAAAAATGTCATATTCATTTTAGTAAAGCGCCACCTGTTGGCGATATACCTAATTCGAAAAATCCACACTTACTTTATCACTTTCGCAGCAGTCAGCTTTTGTATGCTGAAGCGGGGCATGAACGAATGAAATGAATTGAAACTTTGAAATTTGTCTTTCTGGTCTTATAAGAATCTTGTATTCAGTTTGCTTACCTCTACAGTCGAAGATTTCTATTGTTAAGTATATATTTCGAATAGAGTTGAGTTTTTGTTAATGAAAATTAAGTAGCCTAATTTGATTGAATTTGCAAATTGGAAAATATAAAACACGATTATAATGCCTTTAATATGATTTATGAATACCCTAAACTGTAGTAAAAGGGGTTTAAGGGAGTCAAGCTAGTTTTTCTGATAAAAAAAATGAATTGGGGTATGTTAGTTTTATGGTTAAGTATTCGACACACTGTAAAATTATAAAAGCAATGTCAGATCTAGTCATATATGTATGTAATAATTAGTTATAATTATAATTATAATGGTTTTGTTGAAATATAAGTAACAGGCATACCCCACAAAGTATATATGTATATTCTTGATCAGGGGGACGAGCTGAGTCGTTATAGCCCTGTCCATCCGTCCGTCCGTAAGTATGTATGAACGTTTCGATCTCAGAAGATATAAGAATATAACTTTTCCATAAATATTCATGAAGTGAAGACAATAAGAGTTATTGAAGTGGGTTTTATATTATATAATGAGTGAATACATAACTCTTCGATAAATATGTACCTTCTGTGTTCGGTCAGGAACGTAATATCTATATAGCAATTGCATGATGATGCATGGGTAAGGCTAAAACAAAATTAACCGATTTCACAGTTGCGGCAAACAATCCACTAATATTACTTGGTTAATGTCGCCTCTGGGGGACAGCTGGGCCGACAAAGGGCCGAGTGCAACGAAACCTCTGTGCGGCAGGTTCTAACGTCGGGGAAAACAAATAAGACGAACAAAAAAAAAATGAACAAAAAATCGTCACAATTTGTAGTTCGAGCAATTAATGCCATTGTCTTCGTGCTACCTTTTTGATTTGTCGTCCGTCGTTCGTCGTCCGTCGTCCGGCCACTTGCAGCAGCATTTCGCAAAAAAGAACAGAGGACCGAAAAGGAAAAACGATTTAAATTTACAATTTTCACATAGCCTGCGGCAGCAGCAGAGAGGTTCTCTGCCACGGCCTCTGCCACGGCCACTGCCACCGTTTCGATGCGGCCCAAACAGCGGCAACGGCACAGCGGGGCGTGCGGTGCCAGATGAGAGAAGCCGCCCACTGCGGGGCGCCTAGCTGATTATCATTTCGACACCCAATTCTCTGTGCAGTGGCGTCGGCATTTCGTTCTCTGTTCTCTCTCTCCCTGTCTCTCTCACTCTCATTCTCTCTGACTTACCCACTCTCTCTGTCCAATGTCCAACGTCTCGTGATCTATTTCGTCCAGTGTTCCAGGCGATCAAGTGCACGAGCGAGCCCTTCTCCATCTCCTCTTTTTTCTAATATTTTTGTCAAGTGATTTCCAGGAATGTGTTAGAAAACTTCTTGTTTTCGGCACTCGCAGCAGCAGCAGGCATATGGCTGTAAATTAATGCTGTTGACATTTTTAGTGTAAAATACGCATGCTTCGAATCTGAGAAGGAGAGTATAACCGCGGCCAGCGCAAGAGCTAGAGCCTGAGCTAGACCAACTGTTGTCTAATCATTTGCTCGCGGTTTCTGTTACATCGTTGCGCACTTGTGTCCTTTGCCCATAACCGCAAAAGCAAGAGACAACGAGAAGTTACGACTGTGTGTGTGAAAGGGAGAGATGAGAAAGGGACACCCAGATGTTTAATTTAGTGAATGCTGTAATTAGAATCCATTGTCTATTGATTTGATCAGCAAATATTTTGCATCGTAGATTTTCTAGAAAATTTCGCACATGCATTTGCCTGAAGCCCCCGAAAAAGAATGATTCTCTTACAATTCGAAAATCGAAAAAAGAAACGGACGTGAATAGAGGCCCCCACATTGATTATTGCATGGGGTCCCTTTAAGGGTTAATCCGGCCCTGGAATGGAATGCATATGAAAAGCACTCGAATTATATATAAATTCCATTTATCAACACAAATTACTCAACTCTGAATCAATTTATATCCGAAGAACGACCGACAGATACCCTGTACAAGACGAATGCGAGGAATAGGGCGTTATTCTATGCGTACCAAGCAAGTGTGATACAATTTTCAATAAGTATGGCTAAAAAGTTCTCAGAGCTATATACAAAACTGAAATACTAAAATACTCAATGAGAATACTGGAAGAAATCAGTTAAGGCGGGTATTTATGCGTATATTAATAATTATCACATTCATCCCAAATGATTTTTCTGTTATTTCAACTTCATAATCTCAAGCTCTCATTGGGCAAATCTGTGCTTCTTCTTCTAACCAAACACAAATATGTTGCAAAATATCCTGGCTTCTGGATTAACTATGGATTTGAAAATTACTTTAACTTAATCTTCAACTATAATATAAAATAATATCTGTCGAGAAAGTAGCTCTGAATATAGTATATGTATTCTACAGTTTTATGTAATTTGATATTGATTCAATCTGTATTTGATTTATTATTATATTGTTAGGCTATAGGGCACTACCATGTTGTAGAAACTGAAGATCCAACCTCTAAATGATTATGATAATCAAATATATGTATATATTACATATATGTATTTATGTAATGTAATTTAGAGTAATAATTAATTTCAAATAATATAGTATCACTGAGTATTCGAATTCTTTACGGCATAAATTAATTTTCCTTTAATAACTTCGATTATACTCAGAGGATTTCAATAAAATTTGTAATTGAATGTATAGATTCTATTACATATATTTAATATCCGAAATAGGACAAACTCTTTTAGATATTGACTAAAATTTCTAGTGACCTTAAAGAATCCTTTTAGATTCCAAAAGTGTAAAAATTTGACAGCTTAGAGATCTACAATGATCTAAGCGAATTCAATGTTATCGTAATATAGAAAGATCTAAATAAAATAAGTAAGACTCTAGTCGAGACTGCTCGACTAGGAGATACCCTGAACCCTCCAAGCTGATATTCTTATCATTCTGCACTTCTTTTATGCACGCATACATACATACATATGCATCCACCCTCACGCGCCCGCGCTCTGCTAACTGCGCAGTAAGCAGCGACTGCGCTTAGGCTGCGCTGCAGTATGGGTAATAGTATGAGAATTTACTTGGTGAATAAGTTCTTTTGTAAACACACGATCTTAATGTAATTTTCAGGGCGTAATTATATGGTCAAAATGTGTATACATTCCAAAGCGCTACGCAATACGTTTTTTACAAATTGGGGGAGAAAGGGGCGTGGTATCAAAAATCTGTTGATTACGAAATGTTTGTATTCATCATATGTATATATACAGTAAAAGTCTCCACGTCTGATAGTACTCCGATGAGGCTCAAAAAACAAAATCAATTTTTCGATTATTCTCGATAAAAAAGTTATCGGATGAGTTATCGAAAAAAAATGAGTTATAAAAAAAATAAAGTTAAAAAAAAAATAAAAAAAATAAACTCGTACTGCGTATGGTATACACGAGTATACACACAAAATTTCAGCTCTCTAGCTCTTATATCTTCTGAGATCTCGGCGTTCATACGGACGGACGGACGGACGGACAGACGGACAGGGCTATATCGACTCAGCTCGTCGTGCTGATCAAGAATATATATTCTTTATGGTCTGCGATGATTCCTTCTGCCTGTTACATACTTTTTCACAAAAACATTATACCCTGATTTCCCATTTTCAATGGGTTCAGGGTATAACAAGTAAGAAAGCTCTAGTCGAGACTGCTCGACTACGAGATCGCCTGAACCCTCCAAGCAACTGATATTTCAATAATAATTCGTACACACACACGCTTACAAACACACGCACACACACACACACGCATATACAGGTGATTGCGCTTGGGTTGCGCTGCAGTGTTGGCAATTTTATGAGAATTTATTTGTTAAATAATTTAATTTCTATACGTACGATCGTAATGAAACTTTCAGAACGTAATCATAATGTTTAAATGTATGTTTATACCGAAGCACAAGTCTGTAGTATTTGATTACGACGTCTACAAAGATGAGGGTGAGGGTGTGGATATAGGGGCGGAGGGTAAATTTTAACAAAAACGACTTAATATATATTTAAAATTTGGACACTATAGCTTTAAAGATGTGGGAGATATTATTTTTTTAACTGATTTTCGATAAAAAATATCGGATTGAGTTATCGTTTTTTAGTGATAAGCTCGATATGCGCGCGCTATATACGGACATTTCTTATATCTTCTGAGATTGACGCGTTCATACATACGGACAGACGGACGGACAGACAGACGGACAGGGCCAAATCGACTCAGTTTATCGCCCTGATCAAGAATATATGTACTTTATGGGGTCTGCCACGCCTCCTTCTGCCTGTTACATCTTAACAAAACCATTATACCCTGGTTTCCCATTTGCAATGGGTTCAGAGTATAAAAAGTTAAGTTGAGAGGTGTTACAGATTGGTGCATACGAACGGACGGAACTACAAACAGATGGACAGGTTAATATCGACTCGGCTGTTATTCCTGGTCAAGAGTATATGTATATGTACATATATAATATATATGGTATCCGCCTACTCCAGCCTGTTGCACACATTTAAACAAAGGTTTGACGTACCGAATGGGATTCTGAAAATAAAATAGCCTTATCTGATCAGGCTTACCAGATGCGAAATGAGGCTTTGTCGGACACTTGAGTATAATTCCGATATCGGAAAGTACTTGAGAGAGGATTACTACTCAAAGTAAAAGTGTATTTTAAAAAAATGTATCTATCTTCTATGTCAGAGTTGAAAAAGAACAAAGGTCTTGGAACAGAGATATTTCATCAACTAATCAATACGTGTTTTTATTTATGTTTGATATGAAGTCGAGAGCTAATATCCTATGTCATCTATGGCAAAGCTGTACTTGCATGGCTATGTTGGTGGACCTGGTGACTTAGGGACTGGTGCGATTTGGATCTGTGTATTCTGACTTTAGGGCTCAAAGGCAATTGCTGTAGAAAAAACCACTAGATTTACGCTGTAATCTTGGAAAGTCTACAGCAGAGCGGGCAAAATATTTGCAGACAGTGAAAGGATTTAAACGTGAAATCCCATAAATCCAATTTACAGAAAGCTGCATATCGGCCAATGCATGGGAATGGTTAAAGGGTAGAGGCTATAGGGTAGCGGGTAAAGGTAACGGGTTAGGGTTTCCAGGAGACTAGCCCATGAGCGTGCAATGCAAATTTAATGAAATCTCAATTGAAGGCGAACTAAGTTGCTCCTGTGCTACCTGAGATACTGTTGTCATGGTAGCTGCTGCCTCTGCTGATAGTCATCGAAGAGGAGTGACGGCTAGAGATGCACAACCTTGCTTGCGGATTACCGCAGATCCTCTAAGCCTTTGACTTTTCCTGCTAAGCGATCGTAAAACGTGGGTTATGTATTTATGGCCCCCGCATCCACCCATCCATGGCTGCTGCCCGGTCACAGTCCGGTCAGAGTCCGAACAACTTTACCAACCTGGCTGGGTGCGGTTTAATCCGAGACCACCAAAGAGATCATGGCGCACTTATTTAATCTGCTCAGTTGGGTGCAAATTGTTTCCTAAGCGGGTAGCTGACCTTAGCATACCTTTGGGAAGCGGATAATCCTTGCCATCGCTGCTTGGCGGGATTAGCATATCATTTTGAGTGAAAATCCAAGTAGACCAGCCAGAAGCTTTGTTCGTTTGTTTGGCTGTTGTTGGTAATCGTGGAAAAGTCAAAGGCAAAAGCCAAATGAAACAAAAATGACTAAAAATCAAAATCAAAATCTAAATGAGAGAAATTTACAAAACTTGCACTACCTGTTTACCGACTACCTGGCTTTCGAGTTCGACTTCCAGTCAGTCCGGGACCCCGTCTCGGAAACCGGCTCAAGTTCTTCTACCTTGTGCCAAGGGATTAAGGTGCGCTGTTTGGTGGGCATGTTGTGCTAATCAATTGATTAGCAGTGCTTTGGGGATCGTTGTGGGAGTGATCGATAATGCTGTAGAAAATATACATACATATATAGAGTGAGTTATTATATATATATATATGTATAGAAAATATGCATAGGTATGTCCTTGAAGAGGGTAGAGATGATGTTTTGTAGGCAATTCGGATGGCGTTAAGGAAGACAAATTTAAAAGGGGTAAACAGAGAGAGGGAGGAGGGAGACGTTAGAGGAAAAGATTACTGAGGCGAGATAGAGGAGGAGGAGGAGGGGGGGGGGGGGATATAAACATGGAGAGAGATCGGGATCGGGAGAGAGATTCATAGATGGCAGAGAAATGAAATGTAATGAATGGAAAGATAGAGACTTGGGGAGTGAGAAAGAGAAAGATAACGAGGCATAGAGAGAGAAGAGGATCCGGAGATAGAGATAGGGGAGATAGAGGGATAACATGGTGTTAAAGAAGAGAACAGAGAGAGATAAGAGATAAAAACCACTTTAAAATTGTTATATATATACATATGTATGTACATACATATATTACAAGATTAAATATGAATGATTTGAAGGTATTGTTATATCATTAAGATATTGTCAACGATAGAGATTTAACTATGACTACTACTAGTTCATATTTCAAATTAAAAACATATCTTCATGTTATAAAGGAAAACGTAGTAAAATTTTAAATAGTGTAATTATGTTATGTATACATATGTATGTACATACATATATCACAAGATTGAATATGAATGATTTGAAGGTATTGTTATACCATTAAGATATTGTCAACGATAGAGATTTAACTATGACTACTACTAGTTTATATTTCAAATTTAAAACATATCTTCATGTTATAAAGGAAAACGTAGTAAAATTTTAAATAGCATTTATATGTTAATTAAAATGAAAATAAATATAGTATATAAATGTACATTAAATAACAAATTTGTAAATTAACTTACCTTTTCAGCCCACACTAACATTACACTCCAGTATTCATGAGTAAAATTCTTTATATATAGTTTTTCAAAGAAATTTTCGATGTTTTGAATTGATTTTCCCGCAATATTTTCTGTAAAAATAGAAGAATGGCTTATATAAATTATAGTATACACTTCTTGTCAATATTTGATCAAGCTTATTTAAGCAAATAGAATTATAGCTTTGTAGAAAACACAATGCATAAGTACTCACAAGAAATTATATGACTTTAAAGCAATTTTGTATGGTAACCGAAGTGCAGCAATTATGGATCAGATGAAATATCAAATCTCATATATGCTTCGTTTGGAACATCGCGTAAGACGGCAGCAATAGATAAATCACATCAACAGCATGGCGTACGAATAATAATTTAAAGTTTGCGAGGGAGATAAATAAAAAAGGATGTATTAGCTATACTTGCACACATATATACATACATATATACATATGTAAATATAAGTTTGCTGTTCAAAAGCTCGTCTTTTTGCCATCTTTGAATTATCTTTGGATCGTCTAGAAAACGAATTTGCCATATCAAATTATTACCTACTTATATCTCCAATTATCTTGATTCACTTTATAATATTTAGTATTAATTAATTACGACTTGCCTGACAATGCAAAATGCTTAAAAAGTAAAGATGACAATTCTAACTATCTATTGATGGAAAAATCTGTGATTATATAATTTAATCGATTATGTATATCGATTAGCAACGTAAGTAAGTAGTGCCAGATCTCCACAACTTTTATGCAAAAAACTATTTAATTGTTTATTATCTTCGCAGCAAATGAGTTGATCTATTTTCAAGAAAAAAAATGTATATAAATATATGTATGTATGTACATATATTAATCAAAATAATAATTTTTGCTGGCACAGTTCGTAGTTGCTCGCTCACACAAATACATACATACATACACAGGGCAGCCTGCTGCGACTTCAAAGAAGCCAATGCACACGCATACGCACATACACACGCACGCATACACACATAGCAGACGAGCGTGTGTTAAGGGCAGTTAGAGCAAGAGCGCGAAAGCAGCTCAGCCGACTTCGTCGTCGTTGTTCTTGTCGCTGTGGTGCTCCGTGGTGGTGTTTGGGCAACGCCCCTTTAAATACAGTTATTTCATTGGGCCGCGACCACAAATTTATTAGTTTTTATTGTTATTGTATTGATATTTGAATTATGCGCGCCGCATTGAGACTTTTCCCCTGGGCTTTTACACGACGACTTGTGTATGTATGAATACATGTGTTTATTATTTATTTTTATTAAAGATTTGTGCCTAAAAGCCTTTTTTTTTTTAATTCTATGTAGCATGAACGAGATTAATTGTGTTGTAATTGCTAAAATTATGAATTTTAGATGGTTAAAATTGAAATAGTAATTTCGAAATTTGAATACAAATTAGTTAGGTGACTTTAATTGATATAATACAAGAACAATTTGAGTACTTTATAAACATTTGGTGTACATAGTATGTACATACATACATACGTATGTATGTTTCTCAAGTTCATCGATGGCTTAGACATACATACAAACATACATATGTATGTACATATGTACATACAAACATACAAAATAAAAATGCAAAATATAATCAACAAACTTTAAGAATGTAGGAGCATTGATATGTTCCCTTTACCTACATACTGATATGTAGCATCATGCCTAAGAATCAGGGTAAAGCCGTAGCCGTAGCCGTAGCCGCAGCCATATGCGCGTTTCAAGCAAAAATACTTATGAGTAAGGCTCGCCCAATTGCTTTGACACACAAACCCACACATAGAAATTAAAACAAAACGCCTATACGGGCGCTGGTAAAGCTAACAACAACAACAAGAATAACAACGCATTGCATTGCACATGAACACATACAAATGTGCGCGCGCACACACGCATACACATACACACATGCACATACGCGCACACACTGGAGAAGAGTATGCGCACGAATGGGAGCGAGCTAATGAGCGCGCGTGAGAGCGAGCGAGACAAAGAGCCGAACGAACGTTTTGTCGATGCATACAGCGGGCAAGCGCGGAGGAAACAACCACCAAGCATGCTGAAGGCGCATGTTGCTGCTGCTAAAAGAGCACAGCACGATTCGCTGCCGGCGTCGCCGTCGCTGCCTGCTGCCGTCATCACTGATTCGTTTTGTACGTTGTTAGACTCTCTCGCTGCGTTTTGAATTCAGTCGACAACGATAATTACCGGTGGTTGTATCTCGAGCGCTGCGACTGAGACCGAACTGACCAAAACAAGCATACGAAGCCCGCGCTCGCGTTTCTCGCCTATCAACCAAAAATACGAACGCTGCAGCAATAGCAACAGCAGCAACAACAACAGTTTCACCAATTTTGAGAAGTGAGTGAGTGTACGAGAAATATAACGAAGCCAAATTCGAATTTGTTGTGCCCGGTTACTTGTGGGTTGCCTCTGAACGCAAATTATTATTGACTATAGCGGCGACTTCGATGTCAGCGCACTGTGCAATTATTAAAGAGAAAACAACAACAGCAACAAGCAGTAGCAATAGCACCAGCAGTATTAGCAGTAACAGCAACAGCAACAGCAACAGCAGCAGCCGCAACAGCAGCAACAGCAGCAACAGCAGCAGCAGTAGCTGCGTAAGCTACACAGACAAGAACACAAACAGCAAACAAATTAATGCAGAGTTGGCGATCGACGCATTAAGGCTATAATTATTTGAACGCATACACGTATTGCGTTTGTGCACCCTATAAAACAATACAAGTGAAAAGCGTGCCATAATTATAACAACAGCAGCAACAGCAACAACAGTAGCAACAGCCGCGGCAGCATCAGAAGCAAAACGAGGGCAGTCTAATAACAATAATCAAAACCGCAAACAAAATCAATAAACGGCAATGTGCGAAAATTGCTAAAAACAACAGCAAAAGGAAAACAAAAGAAAGGAAAAGCAAAGCAAAATACGTCAGCAGTCAGCTAAATCAGCCGCACCAATAACGACAGCAGCCATTAAAATTGCCAACATGATTGACGCCACCTGCAATTATTTGAATCCCTATGCGCTGCCCCAGCCAACAGCCATGCATCAGCAGCAGCAGCTCCAACAGCAGCAGCAACTGCAAATACAACAACAACAGCACCAGCAGCAGCAGCAGCAGCAACATCAACAGCAACATCAACAGCAGCAACAGCAACAGCAGGAGCAACAGCAACCAAGTCATGATTTCATTAGCGCCACATTGCTGTCCGCCTCGACGTCCACCTCCGCCTCCAACTGCGACTCGACTGCTTCCTCTCCGTTAGCATTTTACGGCAAGCAGGGAAATGCATCGCCGACAGTTTCTGCATCGACCGCATCATCGCATCAGGCGGTGCCGCCAATGAAGCTGGAAATGCAATATCCGCCGCAGGCATCATCCACGGGCAGTGCATCGCCCAACTCCAGTTTGTCACAATCGGCCGCTTCCTCTGCATCGGTGTCTCCCAGCATTTTCCCATCGCCTGCGCAGTCCTTTGCCTCGATATCCACTAGTCCGCCAGCCGCAGCCGCCGGGGGCTCCTCCTCTGCCGCCGCAGCAGCTGTAGCCGCAGCCGCTGCCGCCGACCTGGGCGCCGCGGCTGTGGCTAGCGCCTACAGCTGGAATACGGCTGCCTACACAGCGCTGCCAACAAGGTAGGTTCATCCATCCATCCACCCACCTGATTCATCGATACACCTATCATTCCCTTTTGCACTCTCCTCTTTGGGCCACGTTTAACACGCTCTAATTTGTTGCCTCCGTTTTGTTTTTCTCTTTTTGCCGTAGAACTCAATTTCCGTATGCTCAATATGCAACGTACGGAAACGTGGCATCAGTTGGCGTTGCAGCATCGGCGTCGGCCGCGTGGTTCTCGCACCAGGAGCGCCTCTACCAGCCGTGGTCCTCGCAGAGCTATCCGAGCTTCAACTTCGACGACATCGCCTTCCAGACACAGCTTCAGCGTCGCTCCGTGCGCTGCACCTGCCCCAACTGCACCAACGAGATGAGCGGCTTGCCGCCCATCGTCGGGCCGGATGAGCGCGGCCGCAAGCAGCACATCTGCCATATTCCCGGCTGTGAGCGGCTCTACGGCAAGGCCTCACACCTGAAGACCCATCTGCGCTGGCACACGGGGGAGCGTCCGTTCCTCTGCCTGACGTGCGGCAAGCGCTTCTCGCGCTCCGACGAGCTGCAGCGCCACGGACGCACCCACACCAACTACCGGCCCTACGCCTGCCCCATCTGCT
This sequence comes from Drosophila navojoa, assembly GCF_054131105.1. Lineage (NCBI taxonomy): Eukaryota > Metazoa > Arthropoda > Insecta > Diptera > Drosophilidae > Drosophila > Drosophila navojoa. The sequence goes on from NC_142895.1 coordinate 27,828,811, forward strand.
CCAAGAAGTTCTCGCGCAGCGATCACCTCAGCAAGCACAAGAAGACCCACTTCAAGGACAAGAAAACGAAAAAGGCCCTGACAGCCGAGGCCAAGGAGCACGCGGCGGCGGCGGCCATCAAGCAGGAGAAGTCCGAGAAGGCGCTCAACGGCAGCAAAAAGGCGCTGAAAAGCACCGCGGCTGCCGTCACGGCGCCAATGCTCGGCGGCAGCAGCAGCAGCAACAGCAGCAGCAGCATGCAATTCAAGCAGGAGCAGCCGGACAGCCTGGGCTACGCACCCTACGCGACAGCAGCAGCAGCGGCAGCCGTTGCAGCCAGCAGTCTGCCACCCCCTCTACCGCCCCTATTCCAGCAGAGTGATCCCAATAGCAGCAGCGGCGCCAGCAGCTACGAGCCCTGGTGCACGGCCAGCACCAGCACCAGCACCAGCGCCAGCGCCAGCAACAACAGCAATAGCAATAATCGTGCCATGGAACATAACCAAACTACCTCAGCGAACGCCAGACCCACATCGGGTAGTGCACCAACTCTATCCAGCAGCAGCAACAGCAGCAGCACCAGCAACACCAACAACAACACCAACAACAGCAACAGCAGCAGCAGCAGCAGCAGCGGCAGCGGCAGCCACAGCCACAGCCACAGCCACAGCCATACGCAGCACTATGCGGCGCTGGCCATGCAGAGCGAGTCGCAGCTGGCCTCAGAATACGGCCTGACCATGTCCGGTTTGGCGAGCGGTGCCAGCGATAGTAGCAGCAGCAGTTGCAATAATCTGAACGGCGGATATTCCGGACTTGTGGGGCCCATGAAGTCCGATTACGTCGGCAACTATCCGGCCGAGTTTGCCAGCGGCTCCGGCTACGGCTATGCGCATCATCATGTCGCCCATGCTCATGCCCACGCTCACGCCCACGCGCACGCCCACAACCATCATCATCATCATTATCACAATGCGTGGACCGCCGCCTATCATCCGCATGCAACCGCCTAGACGGAAGAGGAGATCGTTGCGGCCGGGTACCTTAACTAAATCCTTGTTGTTGTGTTGGTTCAATTGTCAAAAATTAAAATCGAACTAATATTTTAGAATATATATACATACACACATATATATATCTATATGTATATACATATATATATATATATATATATATATACATATTTTCGATTTTTTTTTTTTTTTTTTTTTTTTTTAATAGTGCGAAGTATTAAAAACAGCCATAATTCTGCATATATGCAGACCTAATTAATAGACACATACATATATACATAGGAATAAATATTGTGTATGGTCACCCTAAGAACTCATTCTAATCAATCCCGAAGTGTACGAACCTCGACGATATATCCCTAAGTTTTTGTCTCGCTAGTGACCTAAATTGTTGTTGTTAAGCCCATAAAAACTAATATATTTATGTATATATACATATACAGAAACATACATACAAACGTACACGCAAACATACATACGCGTCTGCGTGGGTGTGCATAAAGCATTCAATTCAATAATACACCTAAGAAACATTTTTTTTTGCCTAGGCTAAGTGATTTTTTTTTGCATGTATGTAAATAATCAACCTTAATCCAAAACGTCAAAAACTATATTTGAATTATTTGTTAATTGTCTTTAAGATAAAGAAAAGCCCGTATATATTTAAATATATATGTATATATACATACATATATATATATAAAAGATACAAAACGGAATACCGTAATAAAAAAAATTTGTTTGAAAGTTGAATTGTTTTTTCTTTTTTTTTGTATTGGGACATAGGTTTTATGTATATAGGTGGGAAAGGAATGAATCCCAAAAGGATATCTTAGTGGCTTCAAGATTCATTTAATTTGGTCTATATAGAAATGAAACGAAAGAATAGCTAGACATTTCTTAGCTTACATTCGGATACTAATTTTGATTGGCGTTAATCAAATCTATTTATCTAAGATTATAGTTAGAATTATATTTAACGATCCAACTATGTTGAAGAAACGAGAAAGCATTTCTGGGGCTAACTGGAATTCGTATGCGATGGTAAATTTAGTTTATTTATTTATTTTTTTTTTTTTAAATTCTAATTCATGGAAATTATACCGGGCTACTATATATGTCACGCTTTAATGGGTGAGAATTTGAGCCCTTTTGTACGAGAATATGTTTTAAATTTCAAGTCCTCAGCTTCAGTAGTTCCGAAATGGTATGTTCGAATATGTACAAGGATGATATTACAGATAACGAATATATATTTATATATTTAGTTAATTTCACTTTATAGATTAGAATTGCCAAGATTAGCAATATCATTGTCTTGATTGTCTGAACTCAAACTTAAATATTTGATTTGTGAACGGTTCGAGTGGGTGTGTAGTCCTATATTATCATAGAATCATCTATAAAAATCTTCTATTTAAAGCTAGCAGCTCACATATGCACAGTGCTCTACTTGAACTTCTTAGGCACATGTTGATGGATTTGAAATTTGAAATATCTATACTCGTAAATCACACACAGAATGAGTTAACCCTTTTCTCCGACTACTATTTCTGTGGTCTTTAGGTACTCGGACAATTTACACAATTGAAAAACATTGAAAAATGAATTTCTTGTGTAACTGAATGGCTTTTCAAAGGCTTTACGATCGGGCTATAAATAATGAAAGTTATTCATTAAGTGAATTTGCCGTAAACGTGGCTAAAACGCAGTGCAAAAAGTCTGTATGCAAGTGTGTGTGTTTGGTTTTTTAGTGGCTATGAACACGTCTAAGAGAAAGTGCGAATATATGTTTAGTATATCTACTGACTAAGCAGAGATTTTTGTCTATTTGAAATTACCTCAAAACACATATTCAAAAAATCATTGCGGCTTAAAATTTATGTGCGTTTTTTTATGGACAGTACTTTGACTTCTCACAGCTTAAGCCAAAGGGTTAGAAGAAGTCTCACATATTTCACCATATCTCATAAATTTTGCCTAGGGAATCTTGAGGAAAATTTGAAAAATATTTTGATTTTCCTAACAGAAAACTATAATTTTGTATAAATAAATTGATAATAATATATATCTCTATTATGTATATAAAGCCTAAATTAGATAACAAAGAGTTAGAAAGTGTAAAAGAGTTAAAACCAGGTAAGACCCACATTGTGAATGACTAAATCATGTTTATGCATATGTTGAATTAGTGCTTCGTGTAAGATAGCTTATACGAAAAAAAATTCATACAGACAGTGTGAATAAGCGGTAAACGAGCTGCCACGCCTGTCAGCCCCATAATTAATCATTTACCAAATTGAAATTTGTTGAGCCATTAACTAAACTCAACAAAACCCAACAAAACAGAAAGTCAGAGCTGAAATCTTTACAACTGGCAAAGAAATGTTTAAATATATACAATATGATAATATTGAAGCACTAAAACAAAAATGGGGAGGAAACCAAGTTTTATAAATGTGTTATATAAATTTATACATATCATAGATAATACTAAAACTTGGATTGATTTTTGCATACATGAATGTTTATCTAAATAATCATCTACTCTAACTTTATTTATAGATCTCTATTTTTGAATGAATAGACGTGTGCGGATTATATAGGGTTCTATAAAAAATTTCAAGACTCCAGCTCTTATAAATGCTGAGATCGACGCTTTCATATACTGATAGACGCGCATAGCTATATGGATTTATTCACGAAACAAATATTCTCCCATATCCCAACGTCCCCATTTTGATTCAGTGTATAAACAGTCATGTCCTATCAAATCCAGATCCTTCATCGCATACTTCATCCTGCTGAGCTTTGCCTTCTGATTCCTCAACTGAGCAGAACGATTCTACTGACTGTAACAATACTAAATCAAGTACAATTCTTGCTATCTTCTTTGGGTAATTATACCCTGAACCCATTGAAAATGGGAAATCAGGGTATAATGTTTTTGTGTAAAAGTATGTAACAGGCAGAAGGAATCATCGCAGACCCCACAAAGTATATATATTCTTGATCAGCACGATGAGCTGAGTCGATATAGCCCTGTCCGTCTGTCCGTCCGTCCGTCCGTCCGTCCGTCCGTCCGTCCGTCCGTCCGTCCGTCCGTCCGTCCGTCCGTATGAACGCCGAGATCTCAGAAGATATAAAAGCTAGAGAGCTGAAATTTTGTGTGCATACTCGTGTATACCATACGCAGTACGAGTTTGCTTTATTTTTTCGATAACTCATCCGATAACTTTTTTATCGAGAATAATCGAAAAATTGATTTTGTTTTTTGAGCCTCATCGGAGTACTATTAGATGTAGAGACTTCAGATTTACTGTGTATATATATATGTAGAATACAAACATTTTGTAATCAACAGACTTTGGATACCACGCCCCCTTCGCCCCCAATTTGTAAAAAACGTATTTCAAGTACTAGAGACTTGTGCTTTGGAATGTACACACATTTTGACCATATAATTACGCCCTGAAAATTTCATTAAGATCGTATGTTTACAAACGAAGTTATTCACCAAGTAAATTCTCATACTGTTGTCCACACTGCAGCGCAGCCCAAGCGCAGTCGCTGCTTACTGCGCAGTTAGCAGAGCGCGGGCGCGTGAGGGAGGATGCATGTAAATGTATGTGTGCGTGCATAAAAGAAGTGCAGAATGATAAGAATATCAGCTTGGAGGGTTCAGGGTATCTCCTAGTCGAGCAGTCTCGACTAGAGTCTTCTTACTTGTTTTAGTCATGCAGGCGTGGCATAAAGAGCACATCTGTAACACTAATATACCCTAGTAGCTAGCTAGTAATATTCATATTTAAGGGCAATCTATCATACTTTCTTTTCGGGCTGCGCATCAAGTGCCACTCGCATACGACTCGAGAAAACCTTCTCAGAATTTGGCGCTAGCTGACACCCCACACTTACAATTGACACATTTAGAGGCTGTCAAGGTGCCCTTGAAGACCGTGTCACACGTACTTAGCAAACGGGAGCCGCTCAATATGCATATAGTTGCTGCATGGGCCTAGCTAAACTCAACTGCTCCTTGGGCCAGTGCACGAGTGATTCGAACGAGCTGCATCGGCTGACCGTGACACGTTTGCTCAAGTGCACTTGAGGGACACTGTGCGATCGCTCTAATTTTAATCAAAATTATAAATAATATAAATGTTATACAACCACTTGACAGTTGCCCGGCCGTTCTTTGTGTTTCATCTTTCACAAAACCGTACCGCCCTTTTCCACAGAATCGGGTTTGAAGTTACAGAGAGCATCGTCCAGAGGCCGTGATCCTTGCGGACGATCCTAAACCACTTCAACCTGCAGCATCAGGACTCTGCACACTTAGTTCGGGTTATCGCTGCTTAGGCCACAGATCACTTCTAACCGAATACCCTTTAAAAATACTCTGATGCTGGGATGTCATGAATCGTAAAATAAAATAAAATAATAAATATTAAACCATCCTGTTATTTATAGTTATAGTTTAAAGATTTGCTTATTGTTTTGTACAAGACAGATTGCAAATAAAAAAAAAAAAAAAAAAAAAAAAATATATATATATATATATATAATATAAAATATATATATATATATATATATATAGGAATATCCACATCATATTTATGCGTATAGGAATATAAGAATATAATCTTACATTCTTCCATTATTTCCATTTTTATATTCATACATTCGTCTATTCTATTCTTTAGTTTCTGTACCTTTATGTTCCTATCATATATGTATCCATTCCCACATTCATATTTTATTATTCTCTTGTCATATTCTTTTATTCTTATATCATACAAGGGAGCATTTTTCTGACTCTATGACTCTTTACAGGGTATTGGCGGATCGGGCCGTCTGGATTAGAGCACGCTTGCTTGTTCCTAGTTGGAGGTTTTTTAAGGTGGGCGTGTATGACATGGTCATCGGTAATTATTTATTTTTTTGTACGCTTTGTTTCTGGTGCTGTTGTTGTTTGTTGTTGTTGTTGTTGTTGGGTGCTCTTTTGGCTCTTTTGCTGTTGACGTTGTTTGGTTATTTGTTCATTAAAAAAAAAAAAAAAAAAATGGTTGCAGCATATTGCTCAGTGTGCTTAAGGTTTACATTCCGACCTTCCTATGTCGAATATCAACTCTCGCTTGGGCAAACGCTTTGCCAAAGACTTAGGGCTCGGCACTTTCACATTAATATTAATGTACCCATAAGAGTTGGCCATGTAATTCGCAGTTGTGGGCTCGTTTATTAAGTTTAAAGAGTATATTAGTTATTTGTGAAGTAACTTATAGACTTTCCGTATACTTGAGGCTAGACACAGGCCATGATCCACATATGAGGCAAAGATATCTAAGTAAAGTTAGACTATTTGATCTCTTGTTAAATTTGTACTCTTTCTCAATACACAATATAATAATATAAATTTTATTGTTTAACCAACAAATGACATCAAGAACATGCACCGTCTCTTTCTTACAAGAGGACCGCTCGATGGCTTTATATAATATCTAGCTCGGGCCTATTTAGTGTGTATGGGAAAGTGGATTTCTCGGCACCTCAATCAATCCACCTTCGCTTAGCGGTTATTCCCGTCTCGAGTACGTGACTCAATCAATGCCTTGCACATTTAAGCGTAACAGTCACACTTCAATTGGAAGGATGTCTGCGCGTCGGGGAGGGGGCGATCCGGCTGCCTAAGTGGCCAATTGACCAGCAACAACAATAACAACATCTCAATCGGGCAGACAGTAAGTAAATGCTGCATTGTTGACATCTGTGGCATACAAATTCAAATACATTTTGTGCCGCTGGCTATTATGGAATTACATTGTTCGACGGGCCCGGCCAACGGCTCAAGAAACTGTGACATATGTGCAGTCAATAAATTTTTCCGCTTCTTCATGCTGACGGCACACAATGCGGGGCACAGGACCAAAAAGGACGAGCCGCAGCTATGCGCCGCTAATGGCCCCACAATGACTTGGCACCTTTCAGCCAGCTATGTATTTCGCTTCGTTACGCGAGTTAAGTGCGCGTATGTGTATATTCGTAGCACGGGTCTACGCACGGAGATCTTGAACTCCACTCTTTGTTGCACTAAATTTGATTGAATTGTTTTGCGCTTAGCGCATTTGCTTACCCCCGAAACTTGTCGATTTGCATTATTAATAGGCTACGCCCATGTCCCAGCCTTCTGTTCGTCGCCAACAGAGCTAAATGTCCAAAGCTAACGCTTATACTGTGCTACAAAATTGGTAAATACCATTTGATTTAGCGCTGTCATGCTTGTGGTTTTCCTCAATAGATACAATAGATCAGGTATAATACCTGAGCGTCACGAAAGAGCCAATGACTCATAGCCATAAGTTCCAATTGATTTCGATTGAAAATATTTATTATCTTTTAAATATACATATGATATATATACATGTGTACATATGTACATACATGTAAATGTATGCTTTTTTTTAAGATTCAATCAACCATTATGCGATTTTTTGATTATCTTCGCTAAGTAATTAATTAAGAATAAAATTGCTTTAAAAAGTTCTTTTTTTTCAGTTGAAGCTTATATTTCATATAGCGTAAACTTCTTAAATATAGCACTTAGAAAGTCAGCCCATGGAAGAGAGATCATTTTAAAATAATTTTAAATAACTTTGAAACCGATTCAACGTTCTAGATCATATATTTGGTCACACATGTATATGTTACTACAAAAACCAATATTTTCTAAATACATATATCAATCCATTGAGTTAAGAAATAATTGGTAAATACAGTCGGTAATTAGTGTCTTGATAGCATAATATGATTCTAGCTATTAGTCTACGAGAATGTAGTATCTCTGATATGACACTTTAACAATGGTAGATCTATATACATATATGTACATATGTGCGAAGCTCTGATAGACTTGACTGTAATTGCAATTGATGTATCCAAAATACCTCGAGCACTTCATACATTCCACATTTCAAATGTCCACCTTCAATATTTAATGGAAAGGACGATGACACAATATACACTCTCGCTTTTGTGAGGGCGTGTACTAAGCTTTAAGACCATTGAGAAAAACAGTTAAAAGAGGTTAATTAGTTCAGAAAAGTCTTTCAATGTCAAGCTACAGCTTTACAATCGGCTTAGATATATAAACTATATCTTTATGAGCCTAGGGTGTCAAATCGTATATATATATTCCAAATTTCAAGTCTCGCGCTCTTTAAATAATATCATTTCTATTATATCAGAAGTATTACCTATTCAATTCGATACAACGAGAACTTGTTTGAAAGTATGTTCCAATAGTTGTAGCAAGGATTTTACGCTTGGATCATCTATATTTAGTTAAGTCATTGATGTTTCCTGGAACCAGGCAAACATGGTTTCTTTTCAATCCCTCCCTTCCTCTCTCTTCTCTTCCCTCTCTTTCTATTATGCATTGTTTTTTCTGTAGTCGTAAATCGATTTGTTGCGCCTGCTTTTCACGTATTCTTATCCTGTATTTATTTGTTCCCCTTTGGCGCCACAAATTCATTTGGCTCTTTGTTTTGCTTAGTTGTGATTCGTTTGTTTGATTGTTGTTGCCTCCATAGTCTAAAATAAGTCTGGCCCTGACGTGTGCACCGATAATTACGCGAATGGCTTTCAGGATCGCAGTACTCCTATACACTTGCCATAGCTGCAAGACCTTTCGCACCCGAGTCCAAATGTTTTATTTTTGCTGTTGTATTTCTTGCGACTCGGTTGACATGTGGCCGACAATTCAAAGCATTCTGTGACTCGGTTCTCACTCCGCCTGTGTGTGTGTATGTGTTTTTTTGCAATTATTATAAATCAACATTTTGATTTATGCATGTAACAAAAGTTGAGCCACGGCCACGACAGCAACATTGAAGTAGTATATGGTTAAATTTATGGCCAAAACACTTACGAATACAAAGTGTGTGCGAGATGGTAATGGGCCATAGGTGTCAATAGTGTGGGCTGCGCCGTCTTAGTTTTATACACTTCGCAGACCATAGCGAGGTTTCTAGTTTTCGCAGACCATAGCGAGGTTTCTAGTTTTCCTGAAAGAGCGGCTTAAAGAGCGGAGATTTGTTAGCTACATAACTTCAACTTCAAATATTGATATATGCATAATACCTTAGAGTCCATTGAATGGTCTTGCTGAGAATGTGTGTAATGGGCAGAGGGAGGCGTGACAGATCCCACAAAGTGTCTATATTCCTGATTAGGAAGTGCAAAGACGTTAGTGTAGAGGCGTTTATGTTTGACCGTCTAACATTTTGTAAGTCTGTAGTTTAAGTAAATCTGCCTGTATAACACACTGCAGTATGAGATCTTCAGTTGTTAGATAGCTCATTCCATTCCTGCATTACTGATAATTAAATTATCCAATCATAGATATTAGTTTAAAAAACCTTTGAAAAGAGGGTAAAATTATTATTGTATATATCTCTATGTATGTATATATCTACATTTATTTAGTTTTAGTTTCGAGTTTTAGTAGAAGAAGAAGCACTTCCGTTGCATAAGGTTTGCGAAGTTCTTTGAGTGCCTGTGTGTGTTTATGTGTGTGTGCTAGAACTTCTAGCCTAAAAGTTCTACCTTACATGGTTAGCTTTGCTGAAATTATGTATGTATGTATTTAGCAGGCAAAATTGTTCGATTTATGCGATTTTAGTCATCAATGTATGTGTGTGCACACAAATATAAAAAAGGTTCATATGTATATTGTGTCGATCTGGCACCACTCTGATGTTCCCAATCGATATATTCGATAGTATATAATCTCACACTTTCTCATCAATAGGTAATAAGAATTGTCATCTTCATTTTAAGCTATTTTATTAATTAACTTTGAAAGTTGAATAGTTCTTGGCTTCTCAGGCTTTCACTTCAGGCTCAAACTTCGCACTCGGCACGGCCGTAAAAAATGTGGTTCGTTCATTTTGTTTTGTGTTTTTTTTTTTTTTTTAGGTTTCATGTTTGCTTTTGCCTCTTGTTACCAGGCACTCGAACACAACACTTCAGCACTCGAATAAAAACAAACTACTTGTATGTTGACATACAAAACAATCGTCAATTCATTGAAAAAATGGCCTCGCCTCGCAGCAAAAATTTGCATAAACTTTTTTATATGCACAACAACCAGACAACAACAACAACTACAACAACAACGAGAACGGCAAAAAACTGTGGAGGAAAAAAGGTAGCGGAAACGGAAATGGATGCCGCCCGGTCAGCGGCGTGCGCGATAACCAGCAATGACCAGAACTTGGCGCCAATATGCAAACATAACAGCAGCAACAACAACAACAACAACAACCACAAACAAGAACAACAATGGCAACAAAAAGAAGTGCTCGCTGCATGGCATAAATCACTGCCAATCGAGAGGGTGCTCAATGGGCAGCTATTCAGGGGGAGGGGGCTGACCGGGGCTGAATACAAACGTTTTATTTGAAGAAGCGCGTTTGCATTTTTTATGAACTTGTCGTACATCGTTACAATAAATTCATCTACTCGATATACATAAAAAATGCATAAAAAATGTCAGCGCCCTCATGAGCGGCACAGGCAAAGAACTAAAACTCCATCCGAAAATTACAGAACATCTCGAATATCGGATGTGATTGAGTAAGGCGCACTTACATAGGCCATATTCGACTAAAATACCATTGCACTAGTATGTCATAGAGAATTGGCTTGTAAAATCCTTGAAATCGTATTTTTGTTAATTTCGACTTATTTTAGGTTCTCTGAACTGGAACAGAAAGTCAAGTTACGAATTCTGCTAGCTCGAGGATTGAGTAAGCTCACGCATTATTATTATCAACACGGACAGCGCGATTCCAATGCTGACCCCACTTTCAAGAGCATATGAACGTCGTCAAGTCGTTTTGGCATTTTCTCAACGGACAATGCGCAGGACCCTCATGCAAGGAACAGGACGTTTTATGTGTCAAGCTTGGGCTTCCTGCAGCACCACCAAGCGAAGCTGACGGCCGAAAGGCATTTATCATTGTGGGTAGCGGAAAAATTAAACACGCTCATACGCGCCAATACTCGATACGTTTTGCGCAGCGGATATCCCTGACATATCCTGCGATGCCAGGGGGAGGGGCAGTAGCACTCAAGTGAACACATTGTATCGCGCGACAATTGTGTCAAGGAGACACTTTGCTCCGCTTCTATTAGCCAACTCAGCGTGCGACTGAGCGATGAGCGGATACACTCCCTGTGATCCCGCTATCGCTGGCAATCTCCAATCGCATTGATTAGCGTCTGGGCAGCTCTCGAATTTCACGACGAATCGAACACCGCTGCCACACCTGCCGGAAAGCGGTGTATCCGCCAAGAGATGCATGTCTCGAATGCCTTGTGCAGGAGCATTTCATATGCACTCATTCACATGACTGCTCAATCGTAATTGTAGCCGTGATTGAAATCGATTGACATATGTGCTGCAATTGTATGATGCGTGGATGGATAGCTGCCAGAGCAGCTGCAAAAATATACTTTGTCATTTGTTACATCTATAATATTATATAAAAATGAGTGCAAAGTAGATTTGCAAATTTGAATATCGTCTTTGTATGTTTCATCTTTACGTTTCAGAAGCTCTTCTGCTGTAACTTCCACTTGAGGAACGTGGTTTGAACAATCTTGTAATGACTTCCTGGTTGGACGAGCTTTAGTTGTATTAAAAAATAGTGAATGATCAACTCAGCTGTTCGCCGTTCTTAAGTATCCTGCTTTCGAATATGCATACATATATCATATCTCTGACTTCATAGAGACACTAACATGCGATGATCTTCGATGCTCTTTCCTAGTTCTTACTCATTTATTTAAAGGCCAACACGTGCCATAGCATAAGAAACTAATCATGTCATAGATTTCGTTAAGTGATATGCATAGCCTCGAACTCATTCTTAAGCCAGTTTCAAGACTCGACCGGGTCAGGCGCAAAGGAAATGACTTTCTCAAATGCAACTTCACCCCTGTTTCCAATTGTATTACGACGCGATCACTTAAGCGAGATCGATATCAGCGCAACAAAGCAAAACAGCTGGAAACTCATCAAAACTCTAAAGGAGGTGGATCTACATAGCAGTTGATCGCAGTGCAGAGTCCAAGGCCAAGGCACCTTTGCCACGTGTGAGACGCAGTAGTGGAAAAGTAATTCCATATGAGTTTTGTCTCTCCCAAACATCGATTAATTATATAAAATTGCATTCAATTTTCTCAATCTCTAGATTTGTATACAACCATTCAAATTATATGTGTAAAGGGACACTCACTGCGCACAGTGATGAGGTATCATATTTCAGTGCGTATTATCACAGCAATTCGCTTGAATTACTTGCACTAATACGTGGTCCTTTATATAAAAAACAGGGTGAATACTTTTGGCTTACAGTATAGCAAGGGTATTTCAATTATGTTAGTTTTAATCAATGATTATCAAAATTATAAATACGTTCCCAAAAGAGCGAGTCTAATATTTTATGTACAGTGGCTCACACCTAATTTCGTGTAGCAGCATAGTAAAACTTTGAAACCGTATTCCCGCTAAACCAGTAGAGATATCCAAAAAATTTAAATGAGGTCTTATTTATTGGTTATTCATTATGTAATAACGCTTTCAGTTATTTTTCTATTATAATTAATAAGAATTAAAACTAAAGAAAACTAAAAAAAACAGCCCTTTTCCATGTCACAGCTTATTTCGTGCACTTCACTTTCAATGACTTTATTGTCAAAAAATTCTTAAATTAGGATAATTTTTTAACTCATCTTTGTTTAATCACCTCTTTGAATCGTGATTCCATCGAGTTTACTCATTTTCGGGTGATTCTGCTGGAGATTTTTGGCCAATCCTCCAACAGGGCCGTTTTGAGGTCAATTTTATTGAATGTTGACCATTTCCGAATGGCCACGCCCAATTTTGCCCACAAATTTTCTAAAACATGCAAAAGGGCTGTTTTTTTAGCTTTCTTTAGTTAGCGGGAATCCGATTTCAAAGTTTTACTATGCTGCTGCACGAAATAAGGTGTGAGCCACTGTATGTATGAAAATATTCATATGGGTCTATAAGATCCCTGCGCGCAACCAACACCAACACTATCCACCCACCTCCTACCCTCCCGAAGCCCACGATAGTAAGCAGTAACCCCTTTAAACTAACGGACTTTCGAATGGGTTTGCATTTCTTGTCATCCGTAAGATCCAAGTGCAGCATAGCATAGCTGGAAAAGGCTGAGATTTGCTGTAAGTAATTCGTCATGCTCATTGTGAACAATGCTCGATAGATATACAGCACTTACAGCTTTTGGGACTGCCAACTCGATCCCCACATTTAGCTGCCACGTACGGCAGACAAATCGAATTGACCATCGACTTGAAGGATAATGAAGAAATGAAAAATTAATAATGCGAGCTTTTTTCGCTAATAATTAATAAGCGGTAAAATGTTGGCCTTTTCCAAACTGATGCAAACTATGAGATCGATAGATATTAAATTTGGTTTCTTTATTAAACATCTTAATTAATGTTCGATTAACTTGCTCCATAATCATAAAATACCTGTTCGACAGCAACTGTACGCGAATATCCTAAAATAATATACAGCTGGAGGTCAAGAATTATCGGCTCTGTTTGGCCTAAACAAACTGGGATAAGTATCTACAGGACACACAGCTGACAGAGCTGGAATATAAATTCAAGATATGATCAGGGGATTCGGTCAACCACAATTTCTTGTGCATATGGTCAGGTATTTTTCAAGGTATTTCTAGTTAAACAAAACTAAATGTAAAAATAGAAAAAAATTAAATAAAAGGTTATTTTTATATGAAAGAAAACAAAAATTTAATTATTTTCACAAATTCATGTATAATTTATTATATGCAGGCGGACGGGCAGACAGACGGACGGATATGACTACCCTGAACATTACAGATTTAGTAAATTGTTTTACAACACTCATACCATGCCAACCCGGCTAGAAGCTTTCCATCAAGTTGAGCGAAGCTGTCAGTAGGCTGGTTTCTATACGGTTCATTAAAATTTCTGTGGCAATTGAAAACCTTTGAAAATTCGTAAAAATAAGTATTTCCGTTAACTAAACCAATTTGATCCATTTATACATTTGTGGATGACTACCACTGCTGTCTGGCATTCAGTGAAACATTAAAAGTTCTTTAGCTTTTCCACATTTTCGGCAACTGTTTGCATTTGGCAAATACCACAGTCACAGCTCAATCGGAAATTTCGAGAGCTCTGCAGCAAGTGCGAACGTCAAATCGGCTCAGGCTGAAGAAAAAATTCAAAAGGCAAAAGGCGCAAATTCAACTGCAATCATTTTGAAGCACACGAGAAAAATGTTTCTGGGCGCACTGTTGGAGAAAATAAACCCTTTTGGGAAGCAGTCGATCAAGCTAACCAACATGGGCAATGTGGGTAGGAACCATATTGTTAAAGAAAAATTGGCCCTATTGAAGGCAGAGCAGTCCTGTGCCGAGCGGAAGCAAGAGGAATTCCTAGAGAAGCTTCGGTTGTGCTGCACTTTGTTCGACTTTAAGGATGCATCATCGAATCTGATGGGCAAGGAAATCAAGTTGAAAACACTTAATGAAGTACTGAAGTGCGTAGATGAGGGGCAAGAAATGCTAACGGATTTAATCTATGTAGAAATTGTTAAAATGGTTGCATGCAACATCATTCGCACCTTTCCGCCCAACACACCTACACCACTCAATCCAGATGTGGATGAACAACTGCTGGACGCAGCCTGGGTCCATCTGGAGGTGGTCTACAACGTCTTTCTCGGTATCCTGGACTCCCGAGAGTTCAAGCCTAGCGTTGCCAAGGGCACCATTGATCGAAAGTTTGTTTTGCAACTGTTGATGCTACTCAATTCGTCCGATCCTCGGGAGCGTGGCTTTCTCAAGTGGATCATTTTGCGCATTTACAGTAAAATCTATGGCCTTCGTACCTACATACGAAACCAGATTTACAACATATTCTATCAGTTTATCTACATTGTGGAAGACTTTAACGGCATCGCTGAGTTGCTGTGGGTCCAAACCACCATTTTCGAAAGCGGTTTTACTGCAGCCTCGAAGGCCGAATATGAAGAGTGCTTGGAGAGGATTCTGATGCCGCTGCACAAGGTGAAGAGCCTGTCAACCTTCCACAGCCAGCTGGAACAAAGCCTCATTCACTATTTGGCAAAGGATAGCAAATACATTGAAATCATTGTGCATGGCCTCATCAAGTTCTGGCCCAAGACTTCTACTCAGAAGGAGATACTGTTTCTGGGCGAAATCGATAGTTACGCCAATGGAATTGCGCCTGAGCAGTTCCTTGCCATACAAAAGCCACTGTTAGCCCAACTGGCCACGTGCGTGAGCAGTCCCCACACAGAGGTGGCTGACCACGCCCTCAATATTTTGAGCAACAAACACATGATATCGCTTTTTAAGCCAAACTCTGCTGTAGTTAAGCCGATCGTCTGCCCGGCATTAATTAGCATCTCGAAGGGGCACTGGAATCAGGCAATTCGGAAGCGCGGCAATGCCACACTGCAGCTGTTAGTGGAGATGAATCCTGACTTGTTTAACGAACTGTTGGACAACTGTTCTGTCGAAAAGGAGAGACTCAAGCAGCGCCAGCGCGTGCGCGAGTGGGCTTGGGAAAAAGTCACTGAGATAGTGGCAAAACGTCGTAAACTAGATACCGAAAGTCTGCCATCAACAAAGTCATCAAGCGAGGGCACCACAAAATCGGAATAAACTACAAAATGGATTCACAGGAACGGAAAGGAGCCCAGATAGCCCCATTCGAGTAAAATACTAAATTTATTGATATATCTGATGAAAACAAAAATATTCTTCGACCCATCAGCGTATAGCTCGCAATGAGCTCAGCACAGACACAGACATAACACACATACTCAGGGGTACAAATTTACTTTAGCTACCTCGCAGACTCTGTATCGATGTTCGTCTTTTAAGTATTTTGTGTAATTTCCAATCTAAATCCAAATGTGAACTACCTCCTATATTGTAATGGAAGCACTAATCATTTTTATAAGTCTCTATATTTTAAGATACTGCAATTTATGTACGTTGACAAAAAAACACAAAAGCAAAAAAAAAAAAAAAAAAGGAACAATAATAATAATAAACGTTCTTTGGTAAACGTCTTCCGATGAATTTGTGGTTCTTGACACACTCACACACACTCACACACGCTCACATACTCTAACACACTCTCAAACACTCCCACGCACAAACAGACAGATATACACTTACAGCTGTTCTCATAAATTGATCATCCTGATACGAATTTCAGAACATCACAATAAAGCCCAAATGTCTGGTATTTGAAATACGCTACGGAAATACGAACGGACGGACAGGACTAAATTGACTCAGCTCATCGCCCCGATCATATTCGAAGGATCCATCTGGAAGCCCTATATCTTTTGACAGAGAGGGGCACAATAAGCCGTACTCTCTCAAGGCGGCTGTTTGAGAGAGGCACACTCAATAAGTGATGCCAACAAATCTACTTGAGCCAATGAATGCGATTATTATCGTCTGCATCAACAAAATTGTGTGTATGTATGTGTGTGTATGGGTTTCTTATTTTTCATTAAAATCGCATGGGTACGTCGAATATTTGCAAGCTTTTAGGCCTGTCAGATGGGAGTCCTGTATTTTATGTTACATACATTTTTCAATGGGCTCAGAATATACAAAGCGAATATTAAGTGTGTTTTTATATCATTCATACATATGACATATTTATATAGAGTACGCCTGGCTCTGCATGCAACTTGGCTTTACCAATTGTCCAAAACTTTTCTTAAAGAAATTCTGCATTATTAAACGGATTTCAATGAAACTTGCAGAATATTATTTGTATTACATGTTCCGAGTATCAGATAATTTAGTAAGTAATACTTTTTCATATATTGGCTAAACGAACAATTAAATCTAAATTTAGAGAATGAGAGGAAAGTTGGAGTCAATATCTAAAATATAATATAAAACAAGTAAGAAGACTCTAGTCGAGACTGCTCGACTAGGAGATACCCTGAACCCTCCAAGCTGATATTCTTATCATTCTGCACTTCTTTTATGCACATACACATACATGCATCCACCCTCAAGCGCCCGCGCTCTGCTAACTGCGCAGTAAGCAGCGACTGCGCTTGGGCTGCGCTGCAGTGTGGACAATTGTATGAGAATTTACTTGGTGAATAACTTCTTTTGTAAACATACGATCTTAATGAAACTTTCAGGGCGTACGTATATGGTCAAATGGTGTGTACATTCCAAAGCACAAGTCTCTAGTACTTGAAATACGTTTTTTACGAATTTGGGGCGAAGGGGGCGTGGTATCAAAAATCTGTTGATTACAAAATGTTTGTATTCATCATATATATATACACAGTAAATCTGAAGTCTCTACATCTAATAGTACTCCGATGAGGCTCAAAAAACAAAATCAATTTTTCGATTATTCTCGATAAAAAAGTTATCGGATGAGTTATCGAAAAAATAAAGCAAACTCGTACTGCGTATGGTATACACGAGTATGCACACAAAATTTCAGCTCTCTAGCTTTTATATCTTCTGAGATCTCGGCGTTCATACGGACGGACGGACGGACGGACGGACGGACGGACAGACGGACAGGGCTATATCGACTCAGCTCATCGTGCTGATCAAGAATATATATACTTTGTGGGGTCTGCGATGATTCCTTCTGCCTGTTACATACTTTTACACAAAAACATTATACCCTGATTTCCCATTTTCAATGGGTTCAGGGTATAAATATGTTTTAAAAATTATTTAAAATCCAAGCTGTATAGAATCTTAAGAGGCGGATGGACTGACGAATATGCGGACAGATGGCTTGAATGTAAGAACAAGGTTAGGTCGATTCAACTTGATCAACTAGATGCATAATTTGCATCTGATTCTGCCTGATCGCTGTAATTGCCATTTGGAAAGGGTTTTTTAAACAGATTCAAACTAGCTATTCTGATCCCTTCTGATTCCTGTACAGATTCCGTTACTGAGCATAGTATATCGCCCAAGCATGTGCTGCCATTATATCTATCTGCCCCTTTTACCAATTTTTAATGATTTCTTAATACAACTCACATGATTCCCAAAGATAGCTCCAAAAGTCTACAAGGATACATAAAGATACAACCCTGAATTGGCATAAGGAAAGTGAACTTGGCCCAGTCAGTTACTCATTAATTAGACTACATTATGGTCAGCTTGATAGAGAATAAATCGACCTTAAATAGGGCGGATGAGTGGAAAAAGACCAACAAGACCCCATCCGACAAGCGCTCGACTCACTGGTTGGCTGACTATGGCAATATGCCTTTAATCAAGCCAAAAAACACAAAGTAATTCAAATTTTCAAATTATTTCCACTAAAATGGTTGACAGTGATGATGCGATGATGTTGATGATGATGGTGTTGATAATATTGGGGTATGCGATACTAATGAAATGGGTGGTTGAAGGACTACTGGCTGGCACACACACACACACACACACACACACACAGAGAGACATTCAGGCAATAAACTGTTGAGCAGAGTAGCTGTACTAAAATTTACTTCCAAGTATATGTAGATATATACATATTTAAATGAAGCGCACATAAAGCCAATGAGGGATTTAGTTGAATTGCCAACAATTGAATAAATTTTCCAATTGCCTGCGTTTTCGTATTAGCATTAGAAGGATGCCTCTGCTTATACAACACACGCACGTCCCCTCTGCCTCTCTCTCTCTATCTCTGTGTGTGGGTTGGTTAAAGGAAGTGACGGCAACGCGAATACTCATACAAATCGCAAAATCAGTCAGTGGCGTCTATGCTGATGTTATCCTCGTCCTCGTCGTCGCTCCCCATGCTCCTTTGGCCGCTGCTCGTCGTCGCCATTCATTCAAATGAGGTTGACGACGTCGACCAACAATTTGAACCCTTTCGTGCAGCACAATTGACTGCCGGCCGAGCAAATGAGACAGTGGTAGTGGCATGGCACCCAAACAGCGCTGGCAGTCGTCGCCCTCCGTTGGTGGATTCAGCTTTTGGCAAGCCTTTGAAGTTCTGTTCTGGCTTCTCGTTTCTGGTTTCTCGTGTCTCGTTTCAGCTTTCTGGTTTTTAACGGCCGTTTGCCGCCACACCGCAAAATGAATGTTTGTTTCATCATATGTTGACACCCATTTTTCAGCCAACTTTTAATATATATTATATAGAGCAATACACAGCAATTCGAATCAATCGAAAGAGCACCTTTATTAGCTAAGAGTTTGCCTATTAAATTGTGAATACCGAGGCATCGTTTTGCTTTGTGTATGTATTACTACGGTGTGAACTATTAAAATTAGATTGCTTAATTCTAGTACTAGTCCTAGTAGCCTTTCTTAAATAATCTCTATTCACATATTTGCGATCAGCCTCCATAGTCCGTCCGTCTCGACTATTGCCTGTCTGTCTCCTTGGATACTAATCAATCGCCCTTAAAGCTATCATCACGACGGGCTCCTGGTCTTTTATTGCGTGCCAGCGAACGGTTCAACTTAGCATACATAACTGTTATAGCAATTATAAAAAAAAAAAAAAATTCAGATATTTTTTATGATTTATATTCTTGGAGTTTTTATTATTTATTTTTTATTCTAGATTGTGGTCAAAGTGAATTTCGTTCTTCGTGGCCTTTACCAACACTGGCTAATGAGTGCCAATCTGTTTGCAAACGAAATACTTCTCATTCGAAGACGATGTATCGATTCACCGGACAAATGCCATATCGGTCTGGCGTATCCACAAATGGAGCTTTAGGCTAGTCCCGAATCTCAACATTAATACAGTGTGTAGGCTTTCACTTCTTTATACTCGCTTGCGTTTTGGCCACTCGACTCCTCACATTTGGTATGAAATGAAAGCGCGTGGACCAAAAAGGGAGTTGTCTGTCTGACTGACTGGCTCCACCACCTTTTTACCCTTTCTATGTGTGGCATTGAGTGAGCAGACATGAAGCGAATACAAAAGGGTTGCGCTTTTTTATAAGTTCCCAGTTCTTATATCTCGATTCACTTGGCTGCATTCTTGCCATGGATTTGTGGCAAAATGTGTTGAGGCAAACAATGTTAGAAAAGTGGGTGTTTTATTTAGAGTCGAGCGCATGAGTGCGAAAAGGCCACTGAGCCTGATTGAGCCTGGGACTGAGGCTGAGGCTGAGGCCGACACTGGAGCAGGGACCGCGACTTTGACTGAGTCTGGCACTGGGACCAGGACCGTCAGTGGGTTGCTTCGCAAGCCTATCAAAGCGAACTCCGCTGGGCTAACCCAGTGTCGGTTTCGGATTGCGCCGGGGCGCGCTGGGCGGTTAAGGCGGAGGAGACACGCCCAAATGGTTTTTATTTCTTAGAAATAAGTGGCATCGATGTTGCCTTCCTCTTTGATTTTGGTTTGCCAATTTATGTGTGTTGTTTTCTTTATTTCTTTTTTGTTCGCAATTGTTGCTGTTTATTGTTGCATTGATTAGCTTAATTTTAATTTGGCTCTTAGTGTTTTTCCAGCGAATCATGAACAAAGTCTTTAAATATTACAGCTATCTATACTCTAGCCGCATATAATCATTCTCTAAATACATCGTTAATTTATAATAATATTTTTTTTCTCTTTCTACTTTGCTCTTTTCCCCACTTCCACCTGCTAGTGAAGTTTCACTATTTTTCACCTTCCTATTTCTCTTAATTTCCTAATAGCTTGTATATTTATTTGTTGTTAGCAAAATACTAGTCAAAGTTACCTTTCTACTTTGCTGCAACTGATGTCAGGGGCTATAAATAGACTTTTAGCTATCCCAACATCTAAAATACTTCCAACTAGATTTACTTGAAGTTTCCCCAATATTATATAAATTTATTATTATTAATATACTATATTATATATGCGCTCTGTTAATGTTAAATTTTTTTTTAAGTGGTCCTAAACTAGAAATATAGATATTTAATTTTAATAAAATAATAATTTTTATTTCGTTTAAAAAAACTATTTTGTTTGTGTTTCGTATGATTTTTATTAAAAAAAAAAACATTTGTTTTCTTTCATAATAAAATTTAAAGTTTTTTTTTTTTTAGCATTTATTTAAATGATGTGCTGAAACTATTTTATAATTTACTATAATTATAGTTGTCAAATTACGTGATTCATTATGCTTTCGAGTTAATTTTTCGTTCCTCGCTGGAAACATTCAAGTTTTCAATTTGATAATTAAAGCTTCTTTTGATGCGCTTATCTGCGCTGCTCTAAAATTGTTCCGTAATGTAAAGCCAATTCATAAAATCTTCTTGATTGACCTTGGCTTAAGCTGAGCTTATACCCATTTCCATACATTCGGTCTTAATGATTATGACGGCACTGGCAGCGGCGTCGGCATCGGCATCGGTTGATCTTACAGCGATAAGCCGTAAAAGGCTAAGCCGCAACTTGTGTTACTTTAACTTGACATCAATCACGTGAGATGCGAAAAGAGCTGAGGTTCCAGGCTGCTTTGTAGTAGATATAGACGCTGGCTTCTGTTGAAGACGCACTTAAAATGCTTTTAGCTTTTGCTAAGTATTTATAAGAGCACCCTGGGAAATCGGGACGCCACTGAGGGGGTATATAAACTGTGTTGACAAATGTAGTATAGGTAAGCAAATAAGTTATAAAATTATTTGAGCTACTCACGATTCAGCTATCCCTCTTTATATCCATATATATGTAATCGATATCTGAGATTTGCTCTCATATAGTTATATACAGAGTATCCTTCCATCGGGTTGCCAAGCGAGAGCTGAGCTGTTTTTGTTCAGTGGTAGTTGCAGGCGCTGTTACAAGCGCAAAAATAAGTTGCTGATGTAAAGATGACCGAACAATAATTTTTGTGGGATTTCTGAAGAGCATGATTGTATGTGTGTCTGCCTCGTACTGCATTGTGAATGGTAATTTAATATCAAAGAGGACCCGCATGAATAGGGAATTATGCACAGGTGCATGCCGGCCGCGTTTGCCACTGCATATGCAACACCTACCATTGAGGCCGACGATCAACGACTTAAATGCCCCCAAATGAATAGACTGCTGAAAATTGTAGCGCCGCGGCACTTTCTTTATATCCGTGTATCGTCTGGCTTAATTAAATGTCAGCCGGCTCTGGCTTCTCTCTCAATTGAATGCTCAATTGATCGCGTGAACGATCAACGATCAACAATCGTTCGATCTCAATCGATTACGCATTCAGTGATTAAGGGTCGATGCTATAATCGATGGCTATCGATTGGGGCACCAGGAAGTGTGAAAGACAGAGGGAAAGTTAGAAAGAGAGGGTAAGAGAGAGAGAGAGAGAGAGAGAGAGAGAGAGAGAGAGAGAGAAGAGAGATAAGAGAAGGGAAAAATAGTCAATTAATCTATCCCTCTCTCCTATGAGAGGCAGAACTAGAGAGCCAGACCGAGAGAGCGAGTCGCCTAGCTATACCTCTTCCATCAACGCCGTCCTGCGCGCTTTCTCTCTCATCGCGCTTCCTATTCCTCTAGAGGCACACCCTAAATAGACGATCTCAGCCAACGCTGGTGAAGGCATAGTGAGGATAGCTGATCCGGATATGTATACTGATATAGTGGATGGATAAACAGAGAACAAACCAATTCATGAGCGGGACAGGGTCAGGACGAGAAGAAAGAGTCACGAAATGAGCACATTGGAAGAGACACATACATATATAGTGAGATGAAGGTAGAGCCAGGGTGAAGGGCAAAAAGACAAATTGATAAAAAACGATTGAAATATTGATTCTATCCATTGATTCTATATATCAGAAGGAGAGGGAGAGAGAGAGAGAGAGATGAGGGAGGATGATATGCAGAGTGCATATAGACAAAGATTGAGAGGAAGGAAAAGAGAGTAGAGAGAGAGAGAAATACAGCGACATAGATAGATAAAGAAAGAAGGAAAAAGAAAGTGACAAAGAGAACGATTGATTTAAATTAGATTAAGAATAATTGAATCTATATATCAGACTCTTTGACTATACTAAATTCAAATACGAATCTTGGGTAAACTTTGGCAATTAATAATGGACTAGGATGCTACATAGAGTATCATCATGAAATTACAAAGATATGTAATTCTCAGGTATTTAGCTTTGCTCATTATTTTTATGTATCGAATGTGATGTATATGTATATAAATAATATTCAGTTAAACTAAATAATATTTAGTTTAATAATATTTATAGTAAGCCAAAGTTTAGTGAGCTCAAGCATGTGTCTCCATATGGAAATCTATGAAGATCGTGATTCTATTCAACCGTAAGACTCTTGATGGCTAGGCCAAGAAGTCTCTAGAATATGAATACATTTTTTAATTAATTTCCCATAGAGTGGGCTTAAGGAAAATGTAATCAGGCCGCTTCACTCAGGTGCTGAGCAGGTGGCGTCGTGTGCAGGATACCTTTTCAATCGAGCACTGTCAAGCAAGGCAGTTTTTCTCGTTTGCTGCCATCGAGGTTTTCCATGCACTTGCGATGCATTAACTCAGCAAAGGCATCTCATAACTTTGGTGGAACATCTCGTAGTTCGTAGCGATGTTGCTAGCTGTGCGCTTTGTATGCAGACAGGCCACATACTTATAAGCAAGACCTCAAGTCTTTTTAAACATAACCAGATAAAAATCTAATAAAGTGCAGACCGCCAACAAAATGCATGGAGCAGAGCCGCAGCTCGAGCCAAGCCAAGTCAACTGCATTGCCGCCATGCAATGTGCTTGAGCTTGGCTTGTTTTTCCTTTTCCTTTTTTTTTCTTTGTTATGAACTTTGTTTGGCGTTACGCTGTGTTTTGTTGTTGCATTGAAGCAATTTCTTGAAATTATTTTTCAATAATTTTTTTTCCGTTTTATTATTATTTTTTGTAAGTTTTTAGTTTGCCCGGTCGCTGCGCTGTTGCAGCATGTTTGCGGCACACTTTACACTATCGAATCATGCGGATCTGTCGACAATGTCGATTCCACGGGCTGGCGACGTGGCTGCCTCGTCTCGGCTCGTCTCCGGCTGTTGCAGCCATGACACTTGCAGGTGTGTCTCCCCCCAGCCAATCGGGCGGCCGTTGAAGTGCGGTGCGGGGCAATGGGGGCGTGTCAGTGGTGTGGTGCTGCGGTTCTGCTTGCAGATGTGCTGAGCAAAACACGTCGCAAAATTAATTTCATTTTACATACTGCCTGGGAAGAAAAAAGAAGAAGGAATTTTTAATTAACTTACATGGCGTATAAGTAATATTAAATTATTGCAAAGGCGCAAGTAAAAGTGATCCAATCGGGTGTGCTCAGCGTGCAGACACCGCGTAAGTAGCTGTGCGAATGGGAAAATTCTAGCGAATGCCCACAGTCAGTGAGCGTCAAGGTAAGCCGCTTAATAGCGACTGTGATTGATTTCGACCAAAAAAATTTACTGACATGGCATATGCATAGCATTCAATTATTGGGAAACGCTCAAGGAAAGTAGTTAAGAGAAAAGCTAATGGAATAAAAGCCGTGAGTTGGAGTTCTCTAAGAGCTCTGTGTGATTATGGCCCTCAGCATGTCCATTAACTGGATGTCCATGATAATAGAGATTTACGGAGTGAGCTGCTTAATTACATTAGATCAATTAATATTTGCAGTCTAAATCGGGTATGCTCAACAAGCAGATACCCTTCAAGAAGTTATTATATGAGCTTAAGAACTGTTGGAAGTCGTCTTGCCTTTCTCTTCTGATCGTCCAGAATGCAGCAGTTTTCTTCCATTATATAAACTAGTTGAAAGGCAAACTGATTAACCAAGACCTTATTTAAGTAAAGGAATGATCAGTATATAGATAAACTGCCAAGTTGCTTATATCCAGCTTCAAGTTCGGACAGGGTATTCAAATGCGTTGTAAAAGTGGCGCAACCACCGAAAAGCTATTTCGCATTGAACACGTTGCGTTGGCGCATCTCTGCCAAATTGTGTCCTTCCTGTGCTCATAAAGCAGCAGGCAGCAGTCAGCAGTAAGCAGTTAGCAGTTAGCAGTCAGCAGTCAGTAGCCTGCAGCTAGATGGCAGAAGTCGGGCGGCGCGGGGCTCTGCTGGAAGCATTAATACAATTTGCGCTCGTTACGCGGTTCGCAACCCTCGCCGTTTTCGAATCTCAGCTTTGAATCACCCCCGCCTGGCTCCACTGCCAGCTGCCCCGCCCCCTCATTGTGTGTTGGTTGTGTTTTGTCATTAGTTTCATTTTATAATTTATTAACGTCAACATTGTAGCACAATTTAAACAAGAAGGCAAGTGAAGTGAAGATTTCTCAACTGTTTTTGAAAAGCGTACATGATGTGCGGCCCGATCACGTGCTGGCGCTTGCCTGTGTATGTGTCGGTGTGTCTGTGTGTCGGTGTGTTGGTGTGTGTGTGCGTACGCTCTAGTTAGGGTGTTGAAGTTATTGCCAACATTTTTGGCTTTAAATGACCAACGAAGCGGATGCACTTTAATTTGACAACAATTGCGTAAATTGCCTCGTCATGCTGTTTGTCCTTTGACTTGCCACAGCTTCGTGTGCTGCATGTGTGTGCGTGTGTGTGTATGCGTGTATGCGTGTCTGCGTGTACGCGTGTGTGTGAACTGCTCGACTTTCGATTTTAATGGATGCATCTCCCAGACAACAACTGACACAAATGTCGCAAAGGTCACGTGTCATTCGTTTGCGGCGATTCTGGATTTATCTAGCAGCTTAAAACTTGAAAGTGTCTGTGGGCGTTTGTCCCCTGTCTCTCACTCACTAGCCCTGTCTCCCTCTCTCTCTATCTCCCCCTCTCTCTTTGCGTGTGTGTGCACGTCGCTAATTGTCATTGCTTGATAAATTTGTTGAATGCGTTGAAATAATTACAGATAATCTATTAGTGCATATAAAACGGTTTAGCTTGACAGACTGCCGGACAGATTGACTGATTGATTGTCTAACTGACTGACGTGAACAATACACAGTTCGCGCCATGCGCGCTTCTCTTCTAACTCTTTCATCATTATCATTATTAAGTAATTCTCCATTGAATAGGGAAAATTTTGCTTCTTTTTCTTTGGTTAGCCACCAAAGTCCATCCGACCCAAGATAATTAGAATCCTTTACAAATTTAAGCTGGATTTCAGTTAGTTCAGCTCAGGCTTTTGTGAAACACTTTGAATTGCACCCCAATTGATTAGTCTTTTATAAAGACTAAAACTCATGATTGTTTTCTCATTTAGTTCATCTTGAGGCCTGTCTGTCCGTTCGTATTTTAAGGAGTTATATATTGCAATATGCCAAATACCATATTACTGAGTAGAAATGAAGGATATTGAAATATAAAATGTAACGTACCGCGAAATGATCGTATGTCGAAAAATTTAACTTTACAGAAGAAGCATTTTTATACCCTGAACCCATTGAAAATGGGAAATCAGGGTATAATGTTTTTGTGTAAAAGTATGTAACAGGCAGAAGGAATCATCGCAGACCCCATAAAGTATATATATTCTTGATCAGCACGACGAGCTGAGTCGATATAGCCCTGTCCGTCTGTCCGTCCGTCCGTCCGTCCGTCCGTCCGTCCGTCCGTCCGTCCGTCCGTCCGTCCGTCCGTCCGTCCGTCCGTCCGTATGAACGCCGAGATCTCAGAAGATATAAGAGCTAGACAGCTGAAATTTTTTGTGCATACTCGTGTATACCATACGCAGTACGAGTTTGCTTTATTTTTTCGATAACTCATCCGATAACTTTTATATCGAGAATAATCGAAAAATTGATTTTGTTTTTTGAGCCTCATTGGAGCACTATTAGACATAGAGACTTCAGATTTACTGTGTACATATATATGATGAATACAAACATTTTATCATCAACAGATTTTGGATACCACGCCCCCTTCGCCCCCAATTTGTAAAAAACGTATTTCAAGTACTAGAGACTTGTGCTTTGGAATGTACACACATTTTGACCATATAATTACGTCCTGAAAGTTTCATTAAGATCGTGTGTTTACAAAAGAAGTTATTCACCAAGAAAATTCTCATACTATTGCCCACACTGCAGCGCAGCCCAAGCGCAGTCGCTGCTTACTGCGCAGTTAGCAGAGCGCTGGCAGAATGGAGGGTTCAGGGTATCTCCTAGTCGAGCAGTCTCGACTAGAGTCTTCTTACTTGTTATAATTTTGTTATTGCATGTCAGTATAAAAACGTTTATATTAAAATTGATTTATTTCCGAAGCTGTGACGTTTTCTAACCGTTCTCCATTAAAATCTCAATATCGTAACAAAATCAATATACGATAATTTCGTGAGAATGCGGCGATTCGCATTCACAGCTCAAGATCAAAGAGATACGGCCGATACACCATATAGGTGCTCACAGCTATGGATCAAAGGTCGCAAGACTTTGTAGTTCCGTTACTCCAGACAACTTCTAAGGAGTGCGTGGCGGTCATATATCTATGCCCAGTGGATAAATTTCTGCATATATTTAACTCTCTCTAACTTTCTTCTTGTAGGCTCAAAAAACAATCATACTTGGGTTGCCTCCGAATCTGGAGTCAACTGCTAGCCCGCATTAACCTTTATGCCGGAGTCCTCTTATATCTCAGCACTGTCAAGATCGAATACATGACTCTCAAGCTGTAATGTGAAATTGATGACTGTCAAACCTCCAGGGTGCGGTCTGGCAATAAGTTGTACTAATAATTTATAAAATGAATAACTTACATTTTACATTTTGTGAACTAAAATACGCTTTACACCTTTTAAAAGTTATATGTTTATCTATAGATGGGATATTTAGTCAAAGGCTCAAGGTCGTAGGACAATAAGATGTACATATCACAACTTAAGTGAGGGGTTTTCGGGTTAACTACCAAGTTTAATTTTAAGTAATCCCAAGGCTAACGGCTTGAAAACATTCATTCAAAATGATTAATCAATGCATAGAGAAGCAGAGAAGACAGCTGACCGCAAAAGTCATAAGTCTTCTATTGTATTTGGTTAGGGCAACGTGCGAGAGACAGAGAAAAGGAGAGAGTAAGACGAGAGTAACAGAGTGAGATAGAGAGTGACTTCTTAATATCAAAGTTGAGCACATGTCAGGCCGGTAGTATGTCAATGAATAAGTAGTGCTCCGTGCGGATGAATACATTGAGTACATTCGAAGTAAATGAAAGATAATTTACTATCCACACCTTGTTTATATGAAATTAATGACTGCATTAGATAAATTACATTCGGAGGCGCCGAGGCTGCCTTTCATTAGCTGCGACATATTGCAGTCACTGCGTGAGTGTGTGTGCGTGTGTATTATTACAGTCGCGATACTATATAGTTAATAACAAGTGCCGGCGTGGACTGGAACAACTTAGCCATTGACAGGGACAAGAGCTGTCCGCAAACTGACATGGCACAAAGGGACAAAAACTGTCTACAAACAGGCACTAAATAATCAGAGACCATCGATGTCAGTCGGGAGGGCTAATGTCTAGAAGCTTGGAGCCAACCAGGACACTCGAATGGAGTAAGAAACAGACGTCTTGCTAATGACACTTCGTGGCTACTGCCTGCTCTCCATATCTCTCTCTCGCTCTCGCTTTGCTTTGTTATTGTAATTAGCTTGGGCCCCTTTGGAACGCCTGGCAGCAAACTTCTATTCAGCCAGGGTGGTACATTAAAATATGATTAACTTTCTGGGTTATACCGTTGTCGTGTCTATTTAATTAAAAGGGAATTTCGCGCTCAAACTTTCTCCATATACCCTAGCAAAGGATACATGGGCAATGAGCACGAGAAAGTTCAGCCCAAGGAGCGCTGTTGTGCTGTTTTTATTTTTCTTATGTTAACATTCGATGTTACGTAACATATTGAGGTAACATTGTTTAGCTGACACTCTTCACTCTTCTTTTGCACTTAGGTCACCAAGAAATATATTGGCTTTAAAAATAGCTAAAAATCTGCACTCTTCTGACCTATAATTTTTAGCTCTGACATAAGTAGAGAAACAGTATCTACTTATGGTTATGTTATTATGCTAAGTAACATTTTAAAAGAAATATTTGCAGTTAATATTCATCTCATTTCATATTTTTAAATTATTTATTAAATTCGTTTCTATAAGTTCTAATTTCTAGGCTACGACTTGGGTAGATAAAAAGTACTTTACTATGGTTTACTCATGGTTATGCTATCATGTTAACATGTTCATATATAAATCGTCCTTAGTTCGGGACTAGGTAGAGTATAAAGACTTTGGTTTACTGAATCGTATCGACTCATGGAATCGCCACCCTCGTTTTTTATTTCGGGAGCCGTATAGCACACACCGTATATCCAGCGCTAACTAATGACACTTAGACGAGTTTCGTTTTGGGGCTGACAAAAGGCGCTAATCTATATTTTACGTGTTTAGCGTTTACGCTTTCTTTGCGGCCCCCAAGTAGCTGGCCGATCTAATCATAATTATGTGATTTCAATTGTTGTACAATAATTGTATTAAAATGGCGGTCCTTAAGCCATTCCAACCTGCCACACATACACACACACACACATACACTGTCTTCGACCGCGTCTGTTGTTGCTCGGCATTTTGTTAAAAGGTGACAATTAATTTGTCAATAATGAAAATTGTCAACGGAGTAGGGCCGCACCGGCTAGGTAAGGCTAATTGGAATGCCAGTCTATACCCTCAATGTTGTTATCTATCTCTGTCTCCCTTTCTCTCTCTCTCTCTCTCTCATTCTTTCTTTCTCGCGCTGTCTCTGTCTCTGTCACCGAGTTCGTGCTCGTGCCACATTTTTGCCATTATGCTTTTGGCCGTGCTTCGTTTTTGGTCGTACTTCTTGCGCAGCGGCGTCATATCGTTATACTAATGATATATAGTCTAGCTGACGGGTCGGTACACTTGGTAATTTTAATTATTTAGTCATTTGTATAAATTAAAATATGTTTGTTGCTGGCGCATTTTTATTGTCGCTAGCCACAAAAAGGGTTAAACGCTGTCACTGTCTCTCTGCTGTCTCTGCTTGAAACTGGCGCCTGGCGCCCAATGCTCACATCATGTATCACGTATTGATTAATGATTATTTGGCCGTTGGCTTTAATAGGCGCTGTGACAACTCAATTTAGTTACATGTGCGAACAAATAACTTCGGGCTGAGCTTCAAACATATTCAAATTGAAATTTAAATGTCAAATCAATTGCAAGAAGAAGTAGATATAGATATAGATATAGATATAGATATAGATATAGATATAGATATAGATATAGATATAGATATAGATATAGATATAGATATAGATATAGATATAGATATAGATATAGATATAGATAGATATCGATATAGATATAGATATAGATATAGATATAGATATAGATATAGATAGCTATAGCTATAGCTATAGATATAGATATAGATATAGATATAGATATAGATATAGATATAGATATAGATAGATATAGATATAGCTATAGATATAGATATAGATCTCGCTATAGCTATAGCTATAGATCTAGATATAGATATAGATATAGATATAGATATAGATATAGATATAGATATAGCTATAGATATAGCTATAGATCTAGCTATAGATCTAGATATAGATCTAGCTCTAGCTCTAGCTATAGATATAGATATAGATATAGATAGATAGATATAGATATAGATATAGATATAGATATAGATATAGATATAGATATAGATATAGATATCGCTCTAGATATAGATATAGATCTATAGATATAGATATAGATATCGCTATAGCTATAGCTATAGATATAGATATCGCTCTAGATATAGATATAGATATAGATATAGATATAGCGATATAGATATAGATATAGATATAGATATAGATATAGATATAGATATAGATATAGATCTAGATATAGATATAGATATAGATATAGATATAGCTAGATATAGATATAGATATAGATATAGATATAGATATAGATATAGATATAGATATAGATATAGCTCTAGATATAGATATAGATATAGATATAGATATAGATATAGATATAGATATAGATATAGATATAGATATAGATATAGATATAGATATAGATATAGATATAGATATAGATATAGATATAGATATAGATATAGATATAGATATAGATATAGATATAGATCTAGATATAGATATAGATATAGATATAGATATAGATATAGATATAGATATAGATATAGATATAGATAGATATAGATATAGATATAGATATAGATATAGATATAGATATAGCTATAGATATAGATATAGATATAGATATAGATCTATAGATATAGATATAGATATAGATATAGATATAGATCTCCTGCTCTCGCTCTCGCTCTCGCTCTCGCTCTCGCTCTCGCTCTCGCTCTCGCTCTCGCTCTCGCTCTCGCTCTGCTCTCGCTCTCGCTCTCTCGCTCTCGCTCTACGCTCTCGCTCTCGCTCTCGCTCTCGCTCTCGCTCTCCTCTCGCTCTCGCTCTCGCTCTCTCGCTCTACGCTCGCTCTCGCTCTCGCTCTCGCTCTCGCTCTCGCTCTCGCTCTCGCTCTCGCTCTCGCTCTCGCTCTCGCTCTCGCTCTCGCTCTCGCTCTCGCTCGCTCTCGCTCTCGCTCTCCTCTCGCTCTCGCTCTCGCTCTCGCTCTCGCTCTCGCTCTAGCTCTCGCTCTCGCTCTCGCTCTCGCTCTCGCTCTCGCTCTCGCTCTCGCTCTCGCTCTCGCTCTCGCTCTCGCTCTAGCTCTCGCTCTCTCTCGCTCGCTCTCGCTCTCGCTCTCGCTCTCGCTCTCGCTCTCGCTCTCGCTCTCGCTCTCGCTCTCGCTCTCGCTCTCGCTCTCGCTCCTCTCGCTCTCTGCTCTCGCTCTCGCTCTCGCTCGCTACTCTGCTCTCGCTCTCGCTCCTCTCGCTCTCGCTTCTAGCCTCTCGCTCTCGCTCTCGCTCCTCGCGCATCAGCTTTTCCTCGCTCTCGCTTCTCGCTCTTCGCTATCCGCTCGCGCCTCGCGCTCTCGCTCTCGCTCTGCGCTCGCTCTCTCGATCTCGCTCTAGCTCTCCTTCTCGCTAGAGCTCTAGCTATCGCTTCTCGCTCTCCGCTCGTCGCATCTCGCTTCTGCTCTGCGCTTAGCTCTCGCTCTCGCCTCTCGCTCTCGCTTCTGCAGCTCATCGCTCTCGCTCTCGCTCTCGCTCTCGCTCTCGCGATCGCTCTCGCTCTCATCGCCCTACGCTCTCGCCTTCCTACTCCCTTTCCTCCTCCTACCTCTCATTTTCCTGTCTCCTGAAGTGCGACGGAATTCGCTGGTAAAAGAAATTGTAAAGAAAAATGGCCGAAAAGAACGCAAATGCAAAAAAGAGGAAAATTAAAATATAAAGTAAAGTTGCATAAGTGAGCAGTGATGGACTAACAGATATCCTGTATTAACTTAGTTGGCTTCCACCTTTCAGTCCATATTTAGTTTCTCTTTGTTATTCGCCCTATAAAATAAATATATGACTGATTTCGTCGACCGTTATTTGTTGAATAAATTCATCTCTTGATAAATATAGGGTATACCAAGCACAAACTTACACTACAACAAAAAAGAAACTACATTTTGGCTGATGGTGAGTTGGCAGGTCGCGCGGTCGAGCCGCAACGTCAAAATTGCTATAGCAAAATGACCATGGACTTGAATTTGAGTTGGATTTGGAAATTTAGGAATTTGCGCCAGCAGCTGAAGACTCCAACACACACACACACACAAATCAAAAAGATACGAACAGTCCATGGACATGGACGGGGACCCAGAGTCAGACTCAAAGTCAGACAAGTTGGCAATGGCAACGGCAGCAGCAGCAGCGTCTGTGGCTAATTACAGGGCTGCCAGTAACAGAAACAGAAGCAGAAGCAACAACATCAGAAACAGCACCAGCAAAGGCAACAGCAACAGCAATGATATATATAAGAGTGTCTGCTTCTTTTATTTGCAAATCCGCATTCGGACTTTGCCATGCTGCAGAAATGGAGCCATAAGAGCTGCATAAGGAGATGGGTTAGCTCTCCTTCTATCATCTTTATTATCATTATATAGATTCAAAAACAAGTATTAAAAGGGTTATGTCTGTGTATATCCAAAACATACATTGGTGTTGGCGTATACCAAAAACATTTAATGCTTAAACAATATTGAGATATGTATGTATTATGATTTGACATTCTAATTAGGCGCTATAGAAAGACTTCATCTCTATTTGCGCTTGATTAGCAATACTAGAGCTCGGATGAGAATATAATATAACTATATTCATGTGAACATATATTAAGTGATATCAAAAGCTTTCTTTGCCTGAATCAATTAGTTGGTTCTTCTTATATTCAATCGATCTATAATCAAGTAAAACTGTTATTTGTATGACAAACATTATTTTGCATGTCCAAATTGAATCTCATAACTTGGGAAAAATATTTTACGGATTTAAGCTTAGATTATTCAAAATTGTATTTATAATTTTGAATATGTTAAGTATGGGAATTAGAAGTAAATATACCTTTTGAATTATGAGAAGTTATATTCAATTAACGCGAGCTTTGCGTTGTGCAAATTAATTATATTATTTAACTGTGCCATGAAAAAGTCAAAGATTATATCGTTTCATGCGCGCAGATATATCTATCATATCTGTATGAGCTTGATTTCCCAACGTGAGTAAACATGTTGATTATCCACTCTCTATCTCAATCATTTCAACTAGCCCAATTTCTGAGATACCCCTAAAGGGCGAATCGGGAAAGTCTTGACTTTTATCAGCCGTAGGTATACGATCAAAATTTATCTGGTTTCAATGCGAGATGTTTTGCATTCATAAGGATAGTCTGTCTATGGATCAATGTGGGCATTGTACAAAATCAATATACACATTACGCTTTCAATGAGTACGAAGAGTGATAAATCTTTTTGGCTTTATGGATATAATTAATTTTATATATACTTAATCTGTGGAAATCGATCATCTTAAGACGTATCGAATCAGATCCCATTCTAAGCTTTCATTCTTTAGTCGATCTTCTAAATTTGTTTACTCCAGCTCCAAACGGATTAAAGATAATTTCTTTTCGTTTTTCCTCTAAAATTCCTATTCTCAAACATAAGCTTTAATAATACCGACAAAAATCGATTCACACAAAGAACCAAATTGAACTGACCCCTATGAAAGAGATATATGAAATATGTGTTGGTATATATTTATATATGTTATGTATGTATATAAATATCGATTAATGTACTCGCCGTCTGTCTGATAAGACTTTGGTGGATTCGCTGTTCATTTAAAGGAAAACAATTTATCTTTTCGCACATTTTAATCATGCTCAATCATTTGGCTGATATTCTATTCTCAGTCTGGTTGCCGAGCGCCTTTCCATCGAGTCAGTCTGATGGCTTCTAGAGACGAGCCCTTTAGTGTGAGACTTGTGGAGCTCAACAGGTCCCACACCAAAAAGGCTCGACTTTTGAGGTCGGCTACGCAGGTTGCAGCGCATCAATGCAAAAACCTACACAGACCCACACACACACAAAACGGCCGACACACACACACACAAATACACTCTATTTCGTTACAGTTTCCAATGTTACCTCCTTTGTCTGGGGTGCTTTGTAGTTTGCCGCATTTTTGATTTAGTTTTTGACTTCATAAATGGTTATTTTTTCGTTGCTTTGAAAACAGATTTCGACCTGGCTTCGAGCTGGTGTTCGACACTTTACGGGCCCATGCAGTTCTTTGTTTGCTTAATCATGGGTCAGCCTTGTGGCGCCAGTTCTAAATGGTTGTTTTTCTCATTCTCATATGTTTTTTGTTGTTTTCTGGTTACTTTCTAGGCCGAAGATCTAGCAGCTCGTTCACAAATTTATTAAGTCTGCCGTGTTTAATTTTCATCGTTTATTAATCGATTTTCACTTTTGAGGCAGCAGCGAATATCAATTATGGTTATTACTATTTTAATAAGTTACTAATAAACTTTGAATAGTTTTACAATAAAATTAATTTTCACACGCCACATTAGAAAGTACTCGACGCCAGAAAGAAGCCTGGGTAAACTTCATGCGTTGCAGCTTCAAGTTAATGGATCGTGATCAATAATTATATTTTTTAGTCTCAAACGTGCCAGCGATGTGTTGAGAAAATACTCTAGACAGATACAGATACAGATACAGATACAGATACAGATACAGATACAGATACAGATACAGATACAGATACAGATACAGATACAGATACAGATACAGATACAGATACAGATACAGATACAGATACAGATACAGATACAGATACAGATACAGATACAGATACAGATACAGATACAGATACAGATACAGACAGATACAGATACAGATACAGATACAGATACAGATACAGATACAGATACAGATACAGATACAGATACAGATACAGATACAGATACAGATACAGATACAGATACAGATACAGATACAGATACAGATACAGATACAGATACAGATACAGATACAGATACAGATACAGATACAGATACAGATACAGATACAGATACAGATACAGATACAGATACAGATACAGATACAGATACAGATACAGATACAGATACAGATACAGATACAGATACAGATACAGATACAGATACAGATACAGATACAGATACAGATCACAGATACAGATACAGATACAGATACAGATTACAGATACAGATACAGATACAGATACAGATACAGATACAGATACAGCTACAGATACAGCTACAGATACAGATTACAGATACAGATACAGATACAGATACAGATACAGATACAGATACAGATACAGATACAGATACAGATACAGATACAGATACAGATACAGATACAGATACAGATACAGATACAGATACAGATACAGATACAGATACAGATACAGATACAGATACAGATACAGATACAGATACAGATACAGATACAGATACAGATACAGATACAGATACAGATACAGATACAGATACAGATACAGATACAGATACAGATACAGATACAGATACAGATACAGATACAGATACAGATACAGATACAGATACAGATACAGATACAGATACAGATACAGATACAGATACAGATACAGATACAGATACAGATACAGATACAGATACAGATACAGATACAGATACAGATACAGATACAGATACAGATACAGATACAGATACAGATACAGATACAGATACAGATACAGATACAGATACAGATACAGATACAGATACAGATACAGATACAGATACAGATACAGATACAGATACAGATACAGATACAGATACAGATACAGATACACTGTTTAATTTGTACAGGGAATCTTTTAGTCGCACACTCTCGGTTATCGCACTTTTACTTGTTTCAATTTTTAGAAGATTTTAGCAAGGTTACGCCTAGTTCCAGTCTCAGTCTCAGTTCAAGTCCCAGTCCAAGTCTCAGTCTCAGTCGCAGTCCGAGTCAGACGTTGTGTCAAAGACGCATAATTATGGGTTACCGGGCAGTTCGGAAAAAAATAAACCGAACGAATGTAGAACGAAGAAGCGAGCAACAGAGAGAAAAAAGATAATTTATATGAAAGATGAGCACAGACAAGTTGTTGTTTGTTTGTTAGGGGCCCACGGTTGTGAAAGAGGTCGAGAGCATTTTGGAGCTGATGTTAATGTTGCTTGAGGTCAGACATTGCGCAATGATGAATTATTTGTAGACTGTAACGGGTAACGAAGTCGGGTCTGAGGCATCCAGGAGTCTGGCGCGGCGACTGCCTCGCCAACCGCATGACAAACAGGTGTCAAAAGGTTGCTGGAGGCTGCCCGTGTTTGCCTCTCCTTACCTAAGCCTGTGCCTGCAACATTCGCACGCAGTTTCTCTATTCCGTTGCTGGGCTGCGTTTTTCTAATCAAGCCGGACGGCTGTTCGGCTGGCCGGCCTAATTGCCGGCAGGACCGGTATCAGACTTCGCTCCTGACAAGGACCATCTCTACAAACATTTATTAAATTTGAATGCCCAATCATGGGCGTTGTCCAAACTGG
Source organism: Drosophila navojoa (assembly GCF_054131105.1). Taxonomy (NCBI): domain Eukaryota; kingdom Metazoa; phylum Arthropoda; class Insecta; order Diptera; family Drosophilidae; genus Drosophila; species Drosophila navojoa. Next base: position 27,865,938 of record NC_142895.1, read on the forward strand.
AGCAAGTTGAATTTAATTCATTACAAAAATTATTTCTTGCTGGCAGCCCAACAATTTATCATAGGCCGATTGAAGACGGCTTCAGTGCATTCTTCTACAGTTGCACGTCCCGTTGCTACCTCCTGGACGTCGGACTAGCCTAATTAAACGAGACAGCAGCAAGAGCAGCCCGAACAGCAGTAGCAGTCAGTGCCAACTGGGAATGAATGGTTCCTAGTCTCCTTTTGAGCCGCAAAGCTGAAAGCCGAAAGCCGAAATTTGGGTTTGCGACCTGCACTTGCATGTAATTAGTGCAATTGCTGAATGAATTACCCGTGCAGTTTCTGGAATTTCGTCCTGATGCGATATGTTCGCCTCCTTTGAAGGTGCATTGTAGTGGTGCACCTACACACAGAAGGAAAAAAACTATTTGTAACTCTGGTGCCTTGATAAATGACAAGTTCTAAACAGCTGTAAGTAATTGGTGCACTAGAGCTACCTAATGAATCGTCGGTCTAACCAAAGAGCACAATTCATTTGCGACTCCTGCATTGTTGTTGTTGCTGCTGTCTTGGTGCAATTAAATACATAAAGTGCGATGAGTCTAGTCTTGGATACTTAAAAATCTTCTATTCATGAAAAGAGTGCTCTTGTTGGAACTGTCCGTACAACAGATATCGTGGAGGCTGCAAAGGATCCTATTATTTCAATCATTCTCAGCTTCTCGATCTGTGAAATATACAAAACTTTTGTATTGAATATAGAAAAAATGGGATGTTTCCATATATTGTGCTGTACCTAAAAATAAAACAAGTTACAATATCGATTTTTATCGATAATAAGCCAAACGCGATTAGCTATAGAACAAAAGTGTTACTGAATATACAGATTATAATTCCTTACTTCCTGTGAGATACAAGATCGCTGCTTATATATATATATATATACAGATATTCACAAAACCTATATACCCCGAATTCCCATTTTCAATAAAGGGGTGTAAAATGTAAAGTTGTTAACAACAGTCAAAGCGCTTTGACGAATGGATCTATGCACACACGTTTTATATGTATATACTATGAATAATCACAGCTCAGGTCACACTTTTACCTGCGCAAATTGAATATATATTTTGTAGCGCATCTAATCGCTAATTGTTAACTCGTAACGCCATCTACATATACATAGATATTTATATAGCTTTTGTCAAATAACTTAGTGGCAAACGCTTTAGAGTGAAATATGGCAACTCGTGCTTTCTGTTAGCGGCAATTTATGTGTGGGCAGTCGGTGGGCGTGGCTGTTGTTGGCTTGTGAGAACATTTTTCCAGTTGATCAAATAGAGGTCAGCTAAACAATTGAGATGCGCTGGACGCTTCGGCTATGGCTGCGGCTGTAAATCTTGAAATGGCCGCCATAATCCGAAGGCGATGCGTGACAGGCCGAGCCGAAGTTGGTTAGAAATTTGGAACAGCGTTTGGCGGCGTCGGCTGCGGTTGCGGCTGTGGCTAAGCAGACACAGGGGAAAAAAATAATTCACAAATTATGCGAATTAAATTTTTAATAATTCTCATGGCAGCGCTAAATAAATGAGCGCGAAAGGTAAATGCAAGCAAAAATGCCTCAACTCCGGACTCGACAAAAGCCCCAAACGGCTGCATCGTCGGCTCTCGCGCCTGACCATCCGTCCTTCCGTGCGACCGCCCGCTCCTCTTTAGTTTGTCGTTTGTCTGGCCCAATGTGGCCAAAGAGTGGGATGATACAAAATATTTAACGCGTCAGGCATATCTGGCCATGAAGCTGCGGCAGCTAGTCAGCCGAGCTGAGCCGAGGCAGTCGTTCCGTCAGTCCGTCCGTCTGCCCGTGGGCCACAGTAACTTGCGCAGAACTCAAGTCAAAATCATCAAAGTCAAATCATCAAGTCGCAGTCATCGTGCCTCAGAGCACTGACTGCTTTCCATCGCGCTCAAATTCAGGCAGGTGGTGTGTTGGCAGGCACTGATAAATGTCGACTTAGCCATATTGATATTGCAGACGAGGTGCCAAGTAACCAGCGGAAAAGACTTTGGCTTTTGAGCTTTTGAGCTTTGGCATTTGGCTGTTCCGAGAGTTCTGAAAGGCATTACGAAGCATTTTAAAGTAAAATTAAAATACTACGAGTTATAGTAACCATATGTACATACATATATATTTATATATACTATATATGTAGTATAGAATCACCCATTGCTGATACTAGTTGCTGTATATAAGTCCATTCTACGTTTGTATACCTAGTCTGTCTTCCTGATCTTAAGACTACAACCATATGGTAGTAGTCTTTTCTGAGTCGAGACTATCTTTTCCAGAGCGTAATGCATTTAAAATTTTACATTTAAGTTAGGTAGACGGCATAGAGAATCGATAAAAATCGATATTTATCAATAAATAAAAAGTCATAGATGAATTGAATATTTATTTATAGTCTACATAACCGATTCTAAAGTACAAGAAATTTCTCAAACAGCGTTTCAAAATTGTGTTTCTTAAGTAGTGAGAGAGATGAAAGAGTTTAAAGTGAATTCTGCACAAAAAATAAATAAATAAATAAAACATTTACATAGGACTCTCATATAGCTTGGAGCCAGCTAATGAAATGCTTACAAGCCATTTAGGCTATCCGGAAGACTGAATGCAATCACAAACGGATCGCTCGCCGGTTAACCGTTAAGGGGGAAGGAACTACAAAGTGTATTTTGTTAACAAAGTGTAATTAAGCTTGACGCTAATTAAAAGTCCAACAAAATAGAAATGATTTCAGTTAGGCTGCCATTCCGTTCGTACTCGCACTGGCACTTTCCTTTGCTCTCTTCTCTCTCTCTCTCTCTCTCTCTCTCTCTCTAACTCGCCCTCTCACTCACTCTGACACGTGCTCTAATTTCAGACTGCGGCTGGGAACTTGTCAAAGAGCTGTCACAACAAGTCAGATTGTTTGGTGGGCTCGATGCTGTGCCTGGTATTGCTCTTTTTACTCGGCTGCTGTGACATTTTTATTAGCTGCCAAAGGGGTTGGCGCTGCCGCTCGGCATTTTGATAGGCGGCCCGACAACTCGAGCTCGTCTCCGCAATACTGCTGACAGTGTAATAAAAATTAATTGAGTAGCTGCAGCTTAGCGAAGCATCACATCTAGCTGCTCCTTGCAGCAGTTGTTGTTTGACTGTGCCCCAACTCCGTCCACCCACGCGGCAGCCCCAGCCAGAGCGAGCTACCCCCCGGTAAGGGCCCGTTTAATCCGCAAAGTCTGGCTGATGTTTGTTGTTAGACCCGCTTGTTTGTTTATTGCACGATGGTGGTTGAGTTGTCACCCCCGCTCCCCGTCCGCCGCCCACACCTCTGGTTAGCTGGCAGCCCACAACAATCAACATTGCCGTCCTCCTTCTTGTACGGCTCCCCCTTTAATGCGTGCATTTCTCTGAGTGTTGTTGTTGTCAACGGCAAAGGCCACGCCTTTTTTGCGTTAATTTCAATGGGGAAAATTGCTGCACTATTCCCACAACAGGCACCAAGCCCAGCCAAACGTAAGCCCAACCTAAAGCAGCCCAACCCAACTAAAACCAGGCCAATCCAAAACCCAATCCATGCACATCCAGAGCTTTTCCCCTCGCTCTCTCTCTCTCATCTTTACTCTCACTCTCACTCTCACTCTCGCTCCGGCTCCGCTTTTGCTCCCTCCACCCCCTCTCAACTTTTTGTAGCGTTTTATTTGTTACGCTTTTTCTTTTCTTCTTCTTTTCCCTTGTCTTTTTTGTCATTTTCATCGCTGTCGTCTGTTTATTTCATTACTTGATTTTTATATGCTGCATACATATACATATTTGATTTTACACTTGGAGCTCTAACGATCCTATAAAGTATATCTAGTTATTGCATCCTAAGTACAGTAGACGATTCAGTCAATCGAGCTCACTTGGATAAATATTTGTACGTAGGTCCATGGTGTATATAGAAATCTTGTTCTTGAAAGCGTCTTCTTCCATGCTGCGCATACATTGGGTCAAAATGTTTAGAGATGGAACCAGTGTAAAATTCGCTGTATTAATAAAGACCATCTTTTATTATAACATATGTCTCAGGATAATAGGTACACTTACCTACATATATTTTTTACTATACTTTATATATACATATAAATGCTGAGCTATAGAGAGTTAGATAAACTTTAATATATTTATATATACATATTTTGATTAGAAAAGGAATTTATAAATAAAATAAATAGAAATAACGAGTTCTCGGAAATAGATATACTTATGTGAAGAAATGGATATATATCTAGTGTGAAACATTTTCAGTGTATCGAAAATTTTATTTTCGATAACAAAAGCTCCCTGGAAGCTTGCAGGTACACTCAGTGCAAATGCAAAACTTAAAGAAATGTTGAGAATGACAAACTGAAAGAGTGCTGAATATAGAACGGATGTCTTTGGAATTCTTAAATAGTTGGGGTCTTTCGTAGTGTCCAGTCCAATTTGAACGCCACCCAGGACCGATTTTTCTTTCCTTTCTTTTTCTTATTCTTTTTCTGTTGCTGTTTCGTTTTTGTTTTTGTTTAAGTTAATTTGTCCGCATACGTTGGTATTAAATTTATCATCTGTATAACAATTTTTGTGCTGCCTGATTACATGACAAGATAATGCCTAAGATATATGCGCCTTGTCAGACAACAAATGCAAGCTGCAAAGCAACATGCAACAACAAAAGCAACAAACAAGATTACAAAACACAATGCAAAAAGAGAAATACATAAAATACTAATAAAAATAATTTCAGCACTAAAAATTGTTGGTGCAGCAGGAAAAAGAAACAACAGAAGTCTCATTGCACTCTTCAAAGGTGCTCGACTAACAGATACTCTCTTATAGATTATCTTATAACAGATTATCTTATATAGATTCATGTGCATTTTCATACTATTTATTGAATTTCGTTATATTTTTTATATCGGTGCCAAATCTAAGCACTACCCTCTAAGCCGTTCTTCAAATACTGAAGACCTTTGCAATGGCAAAAATATACATGTTACCATATCGTAATCGAGCAGTTTCGGCTAAACTTGTCTTACTTGTATTATACATACATCTGCTTAACATAAGCCCACCATTAGCGTTAAATGTCGCGTGAAATATTGAAAAATCAAATAATTATATATCCAATATATGTAAGAGATAGGTAAAATTACATTACCTGTCCTCCAAAATAGAAATATTTTTGCTTAAGTGGTCCGGTAGCCACTGTATATACATAGGCTACATCCGTTGGCAGAGCATCAGTATACCACTTTCCTGGGTACAGGGTACAAAAATGTATGCGGCTGGACGGACGGTGCCGCGTTCCGCCGAAGCTGACCAAGTTGGTAACGGCGGCGAAAAAAAAAAAAAACAACCACAAAAAAATTTATTAATTCACAATAATAAATTTTAGTGTCTTTCGTTTTCGATTTGTATCGAATGATAATTACAGGTTGCGCTGTAAGAAGAAAAATGCTTCAGTTGCCGTTCCCAAGCCGAGTTAGGTGCTCGCGCCTGCCTTCGGAACTCCAGCTCTGCGCCTCTGCAGCTCGCCGGATCTGCAGCGCCACGCTCTAGTCCTGGTTTCGGCTTTGCCGACTTTTTGGCGCTGCTGAGCACAATAATTAATTGTGCGGATGAGGCCATATGAAACAGCTGTGTGTAAGTTCGAGAGCGTTCCGCTGCTGTCTTGAATGGAATCACTTCAAGTTATGTCGCCCTAGAAGAGCGACTCCCAATGAGTGCATGAAGCATACTGAAGTATAGTATTCAGAATCAGAATCAGAATCAAAATCAGAGTAAGAGTCAGAGTCAAAGTTGGGCATGTTTCTAGCAGAGCTTAAAGATCTATAAAGCGCTAATTTAATTCGTTGATTGCGTTTCTGCTAATTGAATCACTTTTCATACACATAAATATTAAACTGCTCCGAGCAGTCACCTGAATGAATATTCGCATTTCTTGCTCGATTTGATTTATATTGATTTATTGTCGTCACACTCAATTGCATTCATTTAGCTTTGTCAACTGGCACGCTATAATTATGGTTTATTATGCAATTAAAATGCGACGCCGAGGCCGAATAAGCACAAATTCTGGTCGTGGCTGTAAGGGGCGTTAGGCTCGAAAGCTAGGAGCCATCAAATCGATGGCGCTTCGAAAATATAGAGACAGAGGCAGAGAGAGAGAGTAAAGCAAAAATCAGAGCCGAGCCAAGAGAAAGACGCGTGGAAGTGGAGAGAGGGGAGAATGAAAGAGTTGATATAAAGTCAGTAGCGACCAGGCTGATTGACTGGTTAAGCATTAAGTCTAATTATGATAATTTTGCTAAGCGCCTCGAGCTGCAATCGATCAATTATAAGGCACAGAGGTGAGAGGTGCATCTCTCTCGCTTGGGTATCCTGTCTGCGGTCTTCCTGTGGCCGCCCAGCCGACGCGCAGTTGATTTAAACAATTTACACATTCGACATTTCGTCAACATGTTGCTCAACATCTCATCAAAACAATATAAAAATAATAAATAACAATAATTAAGTGCAATGAAGCCGCAACGGCAGAGGCAGACGTAGTGGTAGAGGCAGAGGTAGAGGCAGAGGCAGAGACAGGGGCAGAAGCAGAGGCAAAGGCAACGGCAAAGGTGGCTCACGTAGCTGCAAGCACATGGAGTGCCAAGTGATGGGCAGGAGCAGCGCTGCGAGTAGTTCCTTGGGGTGTGCGTCAGCCAAAGTACTGCAAGTATGTATATGTATGTATACATTGCCGGCCCCTGCAAGTTGGCACCCTTTTCAGCGTAAACACAGGTTTTGGACCATGGCAGCAGAAGCAGCAGCAACCGCAGCCAGCCGGCAGTAACACCCTCAACTTGCCACAGTCGGCGTCAGAGTCAGAGTCAGAGTCAGAGCCAGAGTCAAGCACCAGCGAGAGTGTGTAATCAAGGTAGGTAGTCATTATATAGTAAACTCCACGGTCTTAGCCCGGGATTAATGTAGAGCTTTATACGATTTGCTGGCACTGATGCGCTGATTTAAATAGCTCAATTAGTTAAATAATATTTCAACTAACTGCAAGCTCAGATTAATTGTACTTAACAGTTAAAGAGTTATTATAATACGATGCGGGACACGCCATATTTAATACAATTTCTAAATATCGACATGAAATGATGGAAGGATTTTGCTATTAATATTATATTATATAGGCTTTATATTATAACTTAATTATCATGTTTTTTTTTAGCTTTGAAACTTTGGACGATATAGATTTATGGATGTATTTACGATATACTTTTGATTTTCATCTGATCATGTGATTGACAATGGAAATAGTAAAGTTTCCCACCCCAAGAAAGTGTAGAGAAACTCTTTTTATTTTATTAGACGACTCACCCACGAGAGAATATGGACCGTCGGGCGAACATTGTACTTCGTATAAGGGCAGATCCTCTACTTTCGGCTCTACAGTAGTTAGAGATAAGTAAATAGGCAAAACCCTCTAATAAACTGTCTTGATTATAGATAGAGCAACAGTAGCGTCGAATATCAACAAAGTGAGTGGATAGATCAATTAAAGTTTATATCAAATTGCGATCGTTTATTAGGCAGCTGCAGCATCCTTACTTGTCTCTCGGTGCGATTCAGAGTTACGAGAGGGTCTTTAACGATTGGCAATATGGTGATGAACGTCATGGCGTTATGATGATTCACAATTTTTGAGGCTTAAGGCCGATGCTCAAAATTTGATTGATTCGCGTTTACGATCGATTTAAAGCGTATTGTTGTTGTTGTTGTTATTGTTGTTGGTGCTTAGACACATTATCGCTACTGTGTGTCAGGACAAGCAGCGCCTAGCGTGATTTTTCCTGTCGCTGCGGGGCATCGAGGGGTCGTCCAACCGAAGCTTCAACTGGCCCTGGCCCTGGACGTGAATGGTAGATGCTGGTCGATGGCCTAGTGTTTGTTACTCTTCGTCTTGTTGTTGTTCTTGTTGTTGTTGCTGTTGCCATTTGTTGTATTAGCGTAAGTTTCGAACGCCGCTTGAACGTCTACGACCCACTTCAAAGTGATTTACGATTTTGTGACACGCCCTCGCCTAGCAATTTGGAGAGCGAGTCCCCTTTCGGAAAAAGAATACCCGTATAACCAAACCACATATACACACGCGCACACATTTATTCATACATATGTATATTTAGACATATTCTATCACATGTGCATATACATATGCATATATACATATATATATATACATATATATGTGTGTGTGTGTGTTTGTGTCTGTGTACTTACAGACGGCTGCGTACGGACTGCGGTTGGCTGGTGGCTTTTGGCTACTGCTGTGTTATTCATTTTACTCAACTAGAACTTTTACCTATATAGGTGCCCACAAATAAACATAACATGTTTATATATATATACATATATACTATATTTTTTTTTGCATTTCTTTAAGGTCCTGCACCTTTGTTTCTATTTATGAACCAGTTTACATTATTATATAATAGCTGTGTCTTTTGCAAATTAATTGATGACGTTTTCACAAAGTCTAAATCAAAATTTTGACTCGGCCGCCGCGGCGGCTAGCTTGTTGGCAATAGGCATTTGAAGTCGCCAATACAAATGAGAATATTCTCCGAAACACTAGTACATGAGGCTATATACGTATATGTAGTAAAGCTAGAGCTTAAGCTAGGGAAATATTTTCAAATTCAATTCATATAACGAGCTCAGTCTTATAATAAACAATAAGTTCGATGCGACTTAACATGGGCTAAGATTTCGTTAATTTAAAACGTTTGTTCTAATTCTAGGTGTTAGCCGTCATCTGCTCAGGACTCTTTAATTATTTGGTGATTTCTTAGACAGAATATGATAATACACGTTTTAAAGTGAGTTTCTTTTCTTTAGCATAGTTTATACAGTCCCAATAAACATCACAAAAATTGTATTCAGCATTATAATTTTATTATATTAAGTTTCCATTTACCCAATGTAAAAATTGTGATTAAAATCTAAAATTATCTTAAGGCAAGCCAAAAATTTTAATTTAGTTTGGATATGAAAAGTGCATTTCAGTGAGAATAGATATTATTTAAAGACTGTATTACAAATAATACAACAATTTATTTTGGGAACAATCACTAACTTTTAACTTTACAGCTTGAGTGGCCAAATTGGGTTGTACACCTGTTAATTGGTTGCCATCTCTGCCCGTTCAGGTGGGCGGGAAGAAAGTTCAATTCGAGAACTTAATAAAAACAAAAATTAAATAATAATAAAAAATGGGAAAAAGTGCAATTAACGGAAAGCATTTTAAGCGAAATACATTGTTCAATTTGGGGCGTGGCTAGCTGGCGTGGGCGTGGCCAGGTGTTTTCTTTGATTGGGAAACTTTCCGTGCAGCAACTTGCGCAAATTGCAAATGGTTTAATTAAGCGCAACAATAAGAGTGTCATTATAATCGTCGACAGCCATAATAATAAGGGCAAGCGCTAAACGTCGAAGGGAGCATTGCTCCAATTTGTGGGCGCGACACGCCCAACTTTAAGTTGAAGTGCGATTGCAGACGGTTCGCATTGAATAATTAAAATTTTAGCCAGCAAATGACTGTGATGCGGATACACACAGTGGAGCTTGACTAAGGCGGCGAAGACACTTTTAAAGAGCTAAAAGTTTGGAGCTCGATCGAAGAGATGTATGTATAGTACTATACAATATACGCTTTTGTTAGTCATTCGTTGCGGAAACTGTACCAGAGTTTTCTAGTCTAAAAAACAATGTTGTGTTTGGCTGTTTTAGACGAGGGGTTTTGGGTTAGGCCAGGCCAGCGGAGGCTCTTCAATATTTTAAACATCCTCCGCTGAGCGACTTCTGTTGCGCCAGTGAAAGAGAAAGCGAGACAGAGACTGAGCTGCAAAGAGTACATGACGTTGATTCGTCTAAATAAAGGCGTGCGTCGTACGCACACGCAGCCACCCATTCACACCCATTCACACCCACTCGCGCCCGCCCACACGGTGGGCGGCTGTCGGTCAGCTAATGAGACCCGACCGCTGCTGCACCAAATCAGCAACTGGCGGCGCCTCAAATTCTGCCTTTGCCGTGCCGTCATTTGGCAATGTCGCAAGATGTGGGCACCCCGAGTCAGGGCTCATCTCGGGCCGTGGGCAAGCATAATCTGAGGGAATCTGGAGCTAAGGCATGTGCTGCCGTGCACACTTTCAGCTTGCCCCATGGCTGGCTGGCTCTTTGTTTGTCCAGGCAGCGGCGCTGCAGCTAGATTCAAATGCAGCAGCTGCCACTTGGGGTGTGGCTCAATTACAACAACATCGAGGAACATGTGCGGCATGCAGCAGCGGCGGCAGCGACGGCGAGCGGTGAGCGGCGAGAGGCATGCGGCATGCGGCATGCAGCTCTTTTGAATAGAAAACAACTGAGGCAAAAGTGTTTCGGCACTTTCTACACATTTTGTTGTTGGGCTCGTGTTTGTTTGGGTATTTGGAAAACATAGTGTAGCATTATACTATATATGTATACAAAGCAGCTGATGAACATGTCACAGGCGAGAGCAATGAAAAACACTTTTGTAAATTAATTAAACTATTATCTAAGGAATTTAAATATAAATTATACCAAAGTTTGCAGAGTAATACAATTTCAGTCGATTGCTAGCAATCATGCTATACTCTGTCTACTCCTCCTAGAATACTCTACAAAAACATCCAAGAATATTTGATGTATAGCAAATATGACAACTGCCTTGGACAGTTACACACACACACACATAAATGTATAGATATACATTAATATGTGTATGTATGTACATATGTGTGTCTGTTCTTTCGCATCACCGGAAATACATATAGACACGTTTAGCGCCTGCTAAATCGGGTTTTGAGAGGGTCTCTATTGACACCCTGTGAACGTCTGGACACTATGATGATTCACAATTTGAGGATTTAGTTCTCTGCTGAAATTTGATTGATTCGCTATGCACTCAAAGGGCATTGTTATTGTTGTTATTGATTAAAGACATTAGGGATACTGAGTAAGTGGTAAAACATTCAATATTATACAAACATTTATACATTTTTGTATCATATTGCAGTACATATAACTTGAAGATAGCCTATACAAGCTAGGGAAAAACAAGTAGAAGTACTCTCAAAAAAATCGAAATAAAACAACTGTGCTTACGATATTTAGGATAAGAATTGTCGACAAATAGTCTGTAACTAATATGGTAAGGAATATATAAATGCCTTTATGTAGCTTTTATGACTTATATGAACTCTGGGTTCACATGGATGAACGGACAGAAGGAGGTGGATAGTCGATTGATAATCGTCTGCCATACCTTTTCGCAAAACCTCTATACCCTAAACTTCTATTTTCAATGGCATCAGTGTATAATAAAAGAAAGTGTTAATAAAGCAAATATTTCTAATACTTTATTTCTATATCTATATTCAGGAAAATATATTTATCTATGATGCTTTTTACTTTTCTTTTTTAGCCATAGCCAAATAGGAATTGCTTATTCAAGTCATCTCAACTATTTGCGTTTGGTCCCGAGGCGAAAATATTACTTCCTGTCTTTTTTATATTCATGTATATATATTTTTTTAGATTTTAATGGTATTCTACATATTTCTATAAATATATTTTTTCAAACTTTAATTGTATTCTTTAAAAAAAAGGGAGCAATAATAAATTTTCAGTTTTGTCCGGGAATCCAGTTGAATTAATTTCGAATTGAAATACATTTCGTATAAAAAGAAAAAAAAAAAACAAGACAAACCAGAAAAAAGTAACCCTAATACACATACAATTCCATTTTCAAATTCATGCATATACATGTATTCTTCCTCAGGGGTTGTGGTTCTACTTTGCTCAGTTTCATATATGAAAACACAGAAAACTTGAATGATTTTTTAGTGATATTTATGACACTGTAATGTGAATATATACTGAAATAAAAGGTACCTTTTCTTATGTGTAAGCTCAAACTAATAGAAATACATGAGCTGATATGATTTGTTAGAGAAGCCTGCAATTGATTTGTTTCTGACTGTTAGCACATAGATCGACATAAGTTCATCAACCTGACACATTATAGGCATTGCCAAGATAATCCATGATGCATATAATTTTCGGACATGCTCCTCCGTACTACTCGTGAATTCAGTGAATAAAAAGAATATACAAAACACAAACATTGCTACAGCTCCAACTCTCGTGTAACTTTTATGGGTTCTCTCTGATAAAAAAAAAAAACAGAGATATTATTTTTATGCTGGGTGCGGACAGGGGGGTGGCTATAAAAAAATGAAAGGAAAGAAAAGAAAAGCAAAAGATATAAACTATTTGCTATGGCTACATACCCTATTCATTTGTTTTCAATGGATGAAGGGATAAAATAAATTAATGGGATCCATAGGATAAAAATGCGCAACATTTTGGCGTATGCACGCGATGGGATTCCATTGCATGCAGCTACTAAGGGCTAGAAGTTGAGGTTGCGCTCTCTTTGCTCTCCCGATAGAGAGCAGCAGAGCGCTATAGCGGCAGCTGGAGTGACAGGGTGCGCTAGCGCGAGCACGCGCGTGCCAATTGTATAGCCATCTCTGTCGCACAGCGGCCATTGCTCTAATTATAGGTTAGGGCAAGCACAGCATAAGACAATGCTCGGATTGGTCGTTGCCATCGCGTCGGCGCGCAGCACGCACGCAACGGGGCGTCGCCAAACGAAACTTGTTTTGAGCGCGTGCTTGCTTTTATGAATGAACCGAAAAAAACACACGCAGAGAGCGACTGAGAGGGAGAGAGAGAGAGAGAAAGAGAGAGTAGCGGCGCCCTCTGCTCGCCGGCTAGCTAATACATCATCATCAGCAGCGCCGGCACAAGCAGCAAACAGCAAACAGCAACAGCAACAGCAACAACAACGGCAATAGCAACAGCGATGATCATAAACGTAGCTCGCATTCGGTGGTGGCTCGTTTTATTGCTGTCTCTTTTGTGCGCTCACACACACAAGAGCTGCGCCAATGTTAGGTGTAACTGCGTCATGATGAATGGGAATGGCTGCTGCTGTGGCAGCGAGAGAGCGTAGCGTCGACGAGGCTGCGGTTTTCGATTGCCTGCTTGCTGGCTGACTGGCTGGCTGACTGGCTGGCTGCCTGAGTGCAGTCGCTGTCGCTGTCGCCGTCTCAGTTTGCCAGCGCCGCACACAGTCGCACAAGCAGAACACACAAATACAACAATTGCAAATCGCGCTCTCTCTTGTTTTGACGCGCCCTCTGCTGTTTGCTGTTGCCGTTGCTGTTGCTGTAGCTATAGCTGAACGACGACGACGACAACGCCTTCGCCTGACGTTGACGGAGCAGTCGCCGCCAACGACAAAACGGGAATGGGCCCAAGCTTTTTGTTTGCGCTGGCATCGCGTGAAACAGTTGCAAGCCTTTGAACGATCAGCGACGACGCTAAAAACTTTTGCGCGGATATATTTTGTTTGTTAGTGCAGACGCCTCCTGTCGCCAACGTCGCCGCCGACGCCTTAGCACAACGCAATATCAGCAACGACATCGACATCGACATCGACATCGACATCGCCATCGATAACAAACAATAACAATAATAACAACAACAATAATTTCAACAATCACATACAGTTTGAAGTGCGTCTTAGTGCTTTTAAATTCAACTTCTGCTTATTTTTTTTTCTGTTGTAAGTTGTCCCACGCGGTTTATTGTTTTGCTTCAGTTCTAACTGTATTCGCACATCTTACATTTGATTCGATCGCGCTGCCTGTGACGATCAGAGGCTGGCGCCAGCGTGTTGCAGTCACGGCTGAAAGCGTGACAGTTACAGTGACAGTGACAGTGACAGTAACAGTTACGGAAATAAGTATTTGCACAGCATAAGATAATAAGCGACAACAGCTACAACAACAACAACAACAACAACAAGAATCAAAAGAAAGAGCAAATGCAAATCTCTCCGAATAACAGTGAAAAGTGAAAGTCGAATCCTCAAGAGAATATTATTTTTTTGTTGCATATTTTTTATTGTTTGCGACTAGCGCGCGTGTTTCTCTCTGTGTGATTCTCTCTCTCACTCTGTGTGTGGTTCTTTCGAGATAGTGGCCTCGTCTTTGGGCGACTTTGAACAGCGAGCGACTTTGTTTTATGTGTGCTTTGTTTGGAATAATCTAGGTTCCTAGGCAAATCCCTTTGCGCGCACGCCTCAAAATTACAACACCAACAGGAAGAAAGACAGCAGCAGCCGAAGCAGCAGCAGCCGCAGCAGCCGCCGCAGCAGCAGCAGCAGCCACTGTCGCCGCAGCAGCAGCAGCAGCTAAAATGTTAACGGACATGACACCAACCGCCGGCCAATTGTACGGCTCACAGATTCCGGCTATGGCGGGCATGAACATCACCAACATTGCGACACATTTGCAGAAACCACAGGTAAATCCGGTAAGTGCTACCAGCCATACGCAAATACAATCCAATTGGCAGCTTCTTCTTCCGCTCTACCTTGATTGATTGTTGAATAGTTAGCAATCTTTTCTCCGCAGGCAGTTTTAGTACCCCTTAGCGCCAAGAGTTGCTAACACCTTGTGCCGATGCTCAGCTATAAATGCAATCGGCCCAGAGCCAACGTCTTCCTTAGGTCTCAATTACGAACTCGAATTGATGAGCTTTTGAATAGGTTACTCTTCCTTTGCTCACCCTCTACATCAATCTTTGGGTATATAAAGACAACACTTTGTCAAAGCTTCCAGTTTTATTTATATGAGCATTTCTCTGCATACGAATGAATCTACGTGAAATTGAAAATCGTGTCTGGTATAAGAAAATGTTTGAGATCGTCAGTAGTATGTGAAGCATATCTGTTTATATGTTTGGCTAATTAAACAGAAAAGACATAAGGATCAAGTTAATAGGCGAGTAAGACACGCCCATTGTATGGCGTTAAGCATATTGAACAAAATTGAAATACATTTCTCTTTTGAATCAAAAGCATTTCATTATCATTCAATATATGTATATATATATTATATATGAATATATAGAATTCTGTATTTAAATACGCAAACAGTTCACTTAAAATGAGAGACTTTGCCTATGCTAGAATTGCTTTTTCATTTCGAAAATTAAATTGAATAACAAAGCTAAAGCATATATGCTGAATATGCATTTATTTTTATATGTGAATAATTCTAGATATATAATATATACAAATTCTTATACTCGTATCACATTATATGTATGTATATGCTTCACATGCATCTACTATATATGTACATCTCGATATCTATAACTTATAGATAGTATATACAATATTTATATATAGCGCTCAAAGATATTTATTTATCTTGACATGATTCGATCAAGTTCGTACGCCTGTTTTGCATGTCATGCACAAATTAGCCTTCATAGAAAAGTGTCCCATTCACCTAATGCATATTAATACACGATGCATACATACGTAGATACACAAGTAGTATGTACGTATGTATGTATGTTTGTCTACAACTATTTAATTATGTATGTGTATAATTGTGCATACACACGTTTCTTATAAAATGTGATGATATTTTTAACTTTATCATAATGGCTCTGACGCGGGCACAGATACAATCGAGCTCTAATTAATTAGATTACATAGTTTTAATGGCCATTGCGATGGCAGATATGGCGGCTCAGGTGTTGAAGCAGACAAATACATGTATTATTATTTATAATACTTTGATGTTTACTGTTCACTGTTTGCTGCTCGTCGATTGTTGTTTGTTGTTTGTTGTTACTTTGCCATGTTATCGCATTTGCATTGGCATTTGTCAGTTGCTTGTCAGAGTTTGTCTCAGCGAGTTTGCGGCAAATCAACCACTTACACGGCAATGAGCCTGACAATACCTTGGACAATGGCAACATTTTCTATTTTTATTTTCTTGTTGCTTTTTGGCAACAATGCCGCAGCGGCAGCAAACGCCGTTAAACGCCATGGCAATTGCCGGGATGCCGCCAGGTACGAGAGCGCTGAAAGGGCCACGCCAGGGCAGGCGCTGGAAAACTCAGTCACCCATGATGGGCAGGGCTTCCTTTGTTGTCTCCCTGCGCGCCGATCAACGAGACTCCATGAATTAAACAAAAACGAAAAAAAAGAACATGTATCTAATGCTGCTGATGAGTCGCTGAGTCCCTCTCTGAGTGTGAGTTGAAGTCAGTTTCGAAATTGATTTGATGCGGCTTGTTCAACGCGTCGCGCTCTGTGTGCAAACGAATTTCACGCTACGGCTTAGTAGCTACGCACATCAGAGATACAGCTACAGCCATAGACACAGATACAGATACAGATACAGATACAGATACAGATACAGTTACAGTTGCAGATACAGGTAGGCGATACATGGCAATTATGTGGGCACTCAGGTATGCGCTGCTTCTGAAATCAATTATTCGAGCTCACTTAGGTGACTCGAGGTGCCAAAGTCAAAGTTGACGTGATTTGCATCTGCGATCGAATGGCGACAAAGGCAGATCGCAGATATGGACCAAGCCGTAGACTCGGGGTTCCATCAGGTCAATTGCTAATGCTAGCTCAGCTCAGCTCAGCTCAACGTATCTGCTCAATCTGCAGATACACTCTGCTCTTCCTCTGACAGGCATTAATGATGATTTTGCCAAATACTCATAGTCGATAGTTAACAAACTGCTTTGATCGCGCCGCCTGTGAAACGTAAACATAAATCGAAACTAAGGCAATGCTACTTGAACGAAATCAATTTCAAAATTCCTAATGATGATGATGATGATTATAGAGAAAAGACCCACACACACACACACATACACACACACACAGCTCCCATGCAGATTATATTTATTTTAGTGATATTTAGAGCAGTTTTTCCAACTAAAAATTACCTACAAAATAACCGAAAAAAAAACAATACTTCAGTTAATAAATGTGATGTAGTTTTTATATTCAAATAATGCTGTATATTCATTCATAAATCAAGATTTATTTTCATTTAGAAATAATCTGAAATTTCTTTGTTCTTCAAGAACATACAGTGGGTTAGCATTAATAATGAATCTTACAACATATAACATTAAAGTAAAAATATTTTTCCTTTATAAATATTATGAAAGTCTTGAATTCTTAGATGAAAAAAAAAGAAGTGGAAATACTTATCATGTCCCCATATATCGCAGTATAGCAGAAGAGGTCGATTCATAGAATAATTTTCATTGTGAAAATGCGAAAATAAGTCTTGTTAGGAATTCGTTACCTTTAACAAGTAGAGTTGATATCGAACTGGTCGGTAATGCAAAAGGTATTGAATAATAAGTATAATAGTAATATTATTCATGTATATTAAATCGAAGTCAAAGCGTTCAATTCAACAGAGCTATATTTATATAAAATACACAAGTTAGCTACAAAGATAACTATAGAAAGAGCTTCATTTTGTTACATTTTATAATTATAAAAACGGTGTTTTTAAAACACTACACTTGAAACGTATGGAGTTAAAACTTAGTAAAAGAAAGAACAATGTTTTTCGAAACTCTAGTATATATCATGTAAACTAATTTATCATCCTAGCAAAAATAGTCTTAAACTCCCAAGAATAATGGAATACAAATAATTAAATTGAATAAAATGTTAAGGTTCCTTTAAATTGAAAGCGTAACAAACTTTTCTTCTACTCGTGGGAGCTGGGAGTATACATTTACTTCCTTGGCTTTTTTCGTATGCCCAAAGTTAAATATATTTACAGATGAATAGAGCAAGGTAAAGACAGAGAAATTATCTGTAAAAAGCACAGCATCTATCTATAATATCTTTACATGGCATATGTCTCTGAGGCATCCATAGTCCGTTGGGGACGCATGCTGACCGAAATTGATAAAGTTTTTAGCCCGGCTGGCAGGCTGGCCTAATTGCATAACACTTTCAATAGAGTTGGCAACGTCCAGTAATGGCCATTAACCATCCGGTCAAATAGGCGCAAAATTGTTGGGAACTCGTCTAAGCTGCCGTGCCGCTCGCACTCTGCGACTACTTATGATGCCTCAGTGAGGTGAAGTGTGTTGCATGGGGCATGGGGCATGGCCAGGCTGTGCCACAAGCAAAAAGTGTAAACGCCACGAAACTACGTGCGTCATTCAAAATGTAAAGCCGCCGAAGAAAATGTTCTAAACGGGGCTAGAACGAGCTGTAGCCGGCTGCTCGCTCGCTATCGAGCTGGGGCCCCGATATGCATATTGATGGAGCGGGCAGGCGCTTATTAAAATTAATACCACATCAATCATTTTACAAACGTGCTGTCGGCCAAGTTCAAAGCCAGCGCTCGGCTAGACTCGACTCTAGACTCCGCAGCGGCCCTGCTCGGCGCTCTAATCTTAGGCTCTGTTTAAGAAAGTTACACATGCGCATTGGTTTTAATTAAAGGCGTTTAAAGACGCGACGCGAAATACAGAAAAAAAAAAAGAAAAAATATTGAGAAAAAAAAATATGATAAATTACCAAGACAAACTGAAATTAACATTTATGCTTGAAACAAAGCACAACATGTGTTTCAGTCGAAGATTCAGAGAGTCAGACGGCCGGACAGTCGGACACTCGGACACTCGGACGGAGTCTGGCAGCAAAGGCAAAGCGGTAAAACGGTACGCGTCCAAGTTGCGGCTGTTAAATTATTGAAAATCATGCAATGCTGTTGCTGTTTTTCCCATGAACATCTCTTGGACTTGACTCGAACCACTCTCTGAACTTGGGCCTGGGTACCGGTACGGGTAAGGGTATGGGTATGGACTTGGGCACTGTCTGTCGGCATAATCAGCATAACAAAAGAAATTAAGCAATAATATATTAATGAAAATACAAATGCACAGCGAGCTGTGAGCCAGCTGGAGCAAGATCGCCGCGTCATTGACTAATTTGTTGTGTTTTCAACACGGTTAGGCGCCAGGGCGTCGCTCAGCGGCAGGGCATCGGTAGCCCTGACTGCCCCGAACAGCAGGCGCCGTCAGCAGATACCCACTCAGTCCGCCAGTCAGCCAGTCAGTCAGCTTATATTTTTCATTCGACTCGTCTATTGTGTACACAGCGAGAAATTATTTCAATACAAACAGCTCAAATAATGCGTAATTGATTTTCAGTTTATACAATTTTATTGAGAGCTGCGATTCCCATAAGAGACCTATTTGCAAATGGAATATGAATTGCTGTTACGCATCGGATCTTCTTGGGTAGATCCAAAATTGAATTCTGATTGAGTAAAGGCCTATGCATAGATGTTATGTACAATTATAAGTAAACAAAACAAAAGTAAGCTATATGTATATAAAAAATATATGCATGTATATATTAAAGTAATCTTTGGATTAGCTCGAATATATAAAGCAAGCTGTGGCTATAATCGATTCCATATTTCAAATTTTTGATACCATATTTCACTTAAATAAGCTAAACTTCTACTGAATCGATTCCGAGCCTGACTTGATTTTCATTCAAAAATTTCTTTCAGTATTGGCGTGGTGGCTCACCCTATAGAGGGCCCGACTTTTAGCTTATTTCCTCTTCAGCTCTGCTCGACATATTTACCTCATATTATTTGGCTTAATGAATGCGCCTCGCTTTGTGCAACTGTCCGACCATTTTCACCTTTGACAATGGGCTGGGGCTGGGGCTGGGGCAGCGGCAGCGGCAGCGCAATTAACTTGCGTCATCTAGAAATTTAGGTGGCATGATGCTGCTAAAAAGTCAAATGCAGGCATATCAAAAGGAACAAAGTGCAGTGGAAGCGAGAGCGCAGTACAAGGTCGCTCGCTCCTCGGCTC
Organism: Drosophila navojoa; assembly: GCF_054131105.1. Lineage (NCBI taxonomy): Eukaryota > Metazoa > Arthropoda > Insecta > Diptera > Drosophilidae > Drosophila > Drosophila navojoa. The sequence continues at coordinate 27,885,813 of NC_142895.1, forward strand.
ATCAAAGGCGCCGCTCGCGAGCGTTTTTCAATTGGTTTTCCAAGCCGTCGCTGCTGCTGCTGCTGCTGCTGCTGCCGTGGCTGCTGCTGTTGCTGACTTGCAGCTCGTCACCGTCAGTTGCCACCGCGTAAAACGTCACTGCGGCTCGGGCAACTTGACGCTGACAGACGGCTGGCAATCGCGGCGTATACGCAACGCATAATGGAATTAATCAGATTTGTTGAAAGCCCTGTGACAGTCAAGTGAAGCAATTTAACTGACGGCAGCAAGCAAGCTCAGTTATTTTTTTGCTTTTTTTTTTTTTTTTTTGTTTGCTAACTCTCTCAGCAGCGATAAGTATCGATCGGCAGTCAGTGCATCGAATGAGAAATAAGCAAAAGTTAGTTGACAAAAAGGATTATTCAGTCAGTGTACTTGTCGGTGCTGATCTCTTAGAGGGTTGAAGATGGCAATAAAGTGCAATCATTCGCTTACAATATTCATATGAGTCCATCTTAATGCAATGAATATTGTTTCAGAACAAGCTCAGTCAAAGGATATATTATTGGATGATGGTAATATTCAGTTTAATGCCTCTTATACCCTCTGCTCATATACAAAAACCCGTTCATTTGTTGCTATGAAAGTTGTATTCGAGTATATAGAAAATATTTAAAGTATATCATATTGGTATATCACACATTCCGATTCACGCAAAATCTTAAAGCATAATAGAGTCCTAAACAACTAACAGTATGACTCGCAAGAACTTCTCTCACTTCTCACACACCCAGTAAAGAATTGTTAAACATATCTCATATTTTCAAATGCAATTCGCGCTAGAAACAGGAAAAGCCAAAGGATTACAAAGACTGGTTATAACAAATGTCACTTAATAGTTAAAGTGCATAATTTAGATATGCCAAGCAATTACAAATGGCAGCGGCAGCAGCGGCAGCAGCAGCAACGTGCATAGCTATGTCATGATATATGGACAGAGTGGACTTTTAATTAAACACGCTCGTCGAGCTGACGACGTGTACGCTTTATAGTGCCAGCCAGAGTGGCAAATACTTTGAACATGCTGAATGGGCCCCAGAGGAGTACAGTTCAGAGCCCTGCGCCGTGGTCGTTGCACCTTGGACTCGCCTTTTATGCTTTACTCCATTCATTATATATTTAGTGCTCATTTGACCTGACATCGCAGTGCTAGCGCTGCTTGACGTTGACAACGCCTTACAGGTGATAAAGTGCCACGACCAACAATTTATGAATATATATATTGTATGCATATAGAATATAGTCAAACAAATGTCCAAGGGTTCTGATCCTAAGACCTATGAACGGACTTGCGAAATGTTTTTTCAAATTTTTAGTCAATTACATATCGGTATGGAATTTCATCATTCATCGCTGAAAAACAAGTTTAAACAAGAAAGAAAGCTCTAGTCGAGACAGCTCGACTACGAGATCCCCTGAACCCTACAAGCAACTGATATTTCAATAATAATTAGCAAACACACACGCACACACACACACACACACACACACGCATACAAACAAACAAATGCATATACACACACTCACATATACAGGCGATTGCGCTTGGGTTGCGCTGCAGTGGTGGCAATATTATGAGAACTTATTTGTTGAATAATTTAATTTCTAGACGTACGATCGTAATGAAACTTTCAGAACGTAATCATAATGTTAAAATGTATGTGTATACCGAATCACAAGTCTCTAGTATTTGATATACGACTTTTACAAAGATGAGGGTGAGGGGGTGGATTTAGGGGTGGGGGGTAAATTTTAACAAAAACCGAAATTGTATAAAATACATCTTTATATACATTTTAAATTTGGAGACTCTAGCTTGAAAGATGTAGGAGATATAATTCTTTAAGTGATCGTCGATAAGGTTTTTTATCGATAAAAAAGTATCGGAATGAGTTATCGTTTTTTAGTGATAAACTCGATATGCGCGTGATATATTCGGACATTTTAAAAAAAAGTTGAAGTCTCTAGCTCTTATATCTTCTGAAATCGACGCGTTCATACATACGGACGGACGGACAGACAGACGGACAGGGCTAAATCGACTCAGCTCGTCGCCCTGATCAAGAATATATATACTTTGTGGGGTCTGCCACGCCTCCTTCTGCCTGTTACATACTTTTAACAAAACCATTATACCCTGATTTCCCATTTTCAATTGGTTCAGGGTATAAAAAAAAATGCTGAAGAAATTGAATTTGCTAAGAAGCTTAAAAATCATGTTTACAAATTCTTTAATGGATACTTTTTAGAAATTATAAAATATAATATAATTTGCCTTGGAATTGTTTCTGACCAAATTAATTCCAAGCATTTTTCTTAGTCATAATGTGAATTATAAATCAAAGCTTCGAAATTTGCATTATTTCTACACATTTTGATTGCTTTGAGGGTTCCAGAGAAATTTGAAAATTTTCGTTGAGATCTACACTATACTACACTACACTTATGCTCTGTGAATTTATACACCAATTTGCGGAGGCTTTTGTTTAAGTGCTTCCCTCATTCGTCTCTTCGTGTCGACATCTTAGCAACTTTCTCAGAGCCGTCCGGGCCGGGCTGAAAGCAAGCGATTTCTGGCAATTTTCATGTTGACCCGTGCGACGATTGCAGGCAACCGAATGCCAACCGGCCAATGCATCAACAATTTATTGGCGCGAAGTCAAAGCGTTTGTCAGCGTTAATTTGAATGCAGGTTCATAAGTTAATCAATATACAATATGTATGTATGTATATATACAGCTCTACAGATCGAATGGAGGAGGTGAGGTGGTGCGGTGGTGAGGTGGAGGGCCGGAGTGTCCGTGGCGGGCAATCAATTGACGGAGTCAAATGCGAAACAGCTTTTTGAATTGTTTGATCGTGCTGTAAATTTGCTTTTCGACTTGGTGACGACGATGTCGGCGAGCTGCCTTATATGGCAAAGCCAAGGCAATGCAGCTTAGTTAGCCAACCAGCCAGCCAGCCAGCCAATCAGCCAGTTGGTAAATGTATCTATATATATATATATATATATATAATATATATGTATGTATATGCATCTATTCGCTGTATTACTCGATCAAAAAGGCAACTGCAACATCAACAGCTAAGCAAGATTGGGTTACGTTAAAACGTTTGCTGCAGAATAAAATGATTTATGGTCTGAATTGCAGATAATTGTGATAATCATACCGCAAGGGCGCAGTCGCAGTCGCAGGTTTTGTTTTTGTTCGAAATCGATATAAAATCGAGATGGGCACTGGCTGCCTGGTTCAGGCGGGTCTGTCGAGTCTGTTGGGTTTGCTGGGTCTGTCTGCTCGGGATGCGTGTCTAAAATGCATAACAGTTTTTTGGTTTCTTAAGTTCTTATACCCTTTACGAGCTGATTGAATGGCATTCATGGTATTTATGGTTGGTGTTTTCGCCCCATGTTACACACAGTTACAAGTAAACCATTTCAATTTCATTTCGCTTTTGCTGTATATCTTGTAGTTGTTCGGCTAGTGAATTGATCTCTTTAACTTAATTGTATGCATACTTTGTACGTTAAGTGTCTGAACTTTTACTTAAGTACAAAATACTTATTAATCAGGCAAACTATGCGAAAGGAATTTAAAAATGTTTATATTTGAGTTGATACTTTATTAGTTAATGCTTCTACTTAATGGTAGTCACATATTGTTAGGTGAAATTTAGTAGTTATTACATTACTCAATTTTTAGGTAGGAGATAAATGATGAATATTTTTAATATTATATGAGGTAAAGCCTCGCCTCTCTTGTAGAATCTTAGCTGCATTATATATAAATTTGATATAAGGAAACTGTATAGAAATTGTCTTCCTTTGTGCATCACCAACCAATTACAATTTTCACAATTTCTTATACATTTTTTACACGCTTAATGATAGAGAGACAAGACACAAGACACAAGACACAGATCACACACAAAGCGAACTGTAACAGAAATAGAGTCGCCCTCCAGAGGCTGCAGTTGGCTCCTATTGCAAAGGGGCTTAGAGAGGATCTGCTGCGTGTTAAGCGGATCAGGCGACCTACATGGCGGACAGTGTTCACTGTAGGTGTCATTGTGTTGACGTGATGCAGTTTGTTTGTCATAACGGATTTGGCTTTGTTGCTGTTATTCTGTTTATGTGCGCAGCTCTGTGGGCTTATTTGCTTAGGCGGCTTAGATGAACCATGGGCCATGGGCCGAGGGCCGAGGGCCGAGGGCTACACTGAATCCGAGTTAGATTCTTATGGATTTATGGCTCGCTGTACATTTCATGTCATTTTATGTGGCCATATTTCTGGTAGGTGCTGAAGTCTGTTGACGGAAGAGACAGACTAAATGTCGAGGCGAGCAGACGCGAGGAGCAAAAGAACGAGCGCGACGGATGCTCGTAAAAGTTGTTGCTTGTTCGCTGTTGGCTCTTGGCTGTTGTTTGTTGTTTTGTTGCTTGTTTAGTGTTGTTCGTTGGCTTTCCGCATGCTTGCAAATATTTTACAAATGTCATATACGCATAGTGTTTAAATATCTCCAACTTTTTATATTTATTAACTGTGAATAGGATTTCTTGTTGTACGTTTCTCCTTTCCTTGTTAAGTAAGTTGCATTTGTTATGACTCTGCTCCAGCTGATTTGTTGTCCGAAAATGCAATGATTTATCTGTGAGGGAACCAACAGCGCCTGTTGTCGTCGTACATATACACATACACACATATTTGTATTGATTTATGGCCTATAAAGTGCGGCACTGTGACGAGCAGTTGCTAAGAGAAATGGGTTCTGCGTGACGACAGGGCTCGAGTGACAAATCATATGTTGTTTAAATGCCATACTTATACTTATATTTATACTTGTACTTATACTTATACTTATACTTATACTTATACTTATACTTATACTTATACTTATACTTATACTTATACTTATACTTATACTTATACTTATACTTATACTTATACTTATACTTATACTTATACTTATACTTATACTTATACTTATACTTATACTTATACTTATACTTATACTTATACTTATACTTATACTTATACTTATACTTATACTTATACTTATACTTATACTTATACTTATACTTATACTTATACTTATACTTATACTTATACTTATACTTATACTTATACTTATACTTATACTTATACTTATACTTATACTTATACTTATACTTATACTTATACTTATACTTATACTTATACTTATACTTATACTTATACTTATACTTATACTTATACTTATACTTATACTTATACTTATACTTATACTTATACTTATACGTATACTTATACTTATACTTATACTTATACTTATACTTATACTTATACTTATACTTATACTTATACTTATACTTATACTTATACTTATACTTATACTTATATACTTATAATCAGTCATTATGCCACTCATATATATCAGCATATATCATTATTTTTACATGCATCTGAACTTCCGATTTCCGTTCAAGCAACTCATCAATGAGCAACAAAAATGTTGTGACCCACTTTACGGTTTATAGCTTTCAACGCTTTGTCACTTGCAGCAACAGCAGCAGCAACATGCACAGCAGGAGCAACAGCAGCAGAAATCCGTGAAGTAGCAATATATATTGCTCTGGCTGCAGCGATGACAGTTGTAAATATTATGTTAAACACTAAATGAAGTCGTTAAAATCATTTAATAATGCACTCTTTGAGTCCGTCGCGCTGACAAGTGAAGCGATCCTCGACGCCGACGCTTTTGCTTTTGGCTCGGCTGCTGTCGCTGGGGTTGCCTGCTGACTGCCGCCTGCTGCTTGCTGCCGTTTGCAGTTGCAACGCTGCGTTGCACTCTAGCGAGGCATGCAAATGGCTGCCGGCCAGACATGTGGCATGACATTTGCTCAGCACTGCGTCTGCTGCGTCTGCGGCGGCGGCTCTTGTCAAACAAAATTGAAAGGATGTTTGATGACATGCTAAATTGACAAATGCATGCAAAAGCGCTTGGTAGCTGCCACTTTGCATGCGCGACTCATTATTCATAGCTAGTCAAAATTGCACGCTGCATGCCACAAGCTCTCGCTGTCTCACTCACTGATTCTCCGTCTGTCTCTCTCTCTCTCTATTTCTCTGTGGCGAATCTAATTGAATTTGTTATTTTATCAATTGAATTTGATAAAGATTTGTTAGAACAGCTCACTCTGTCTACAGCCTCTCTAGCCGTTGCAAATTCCCTGCGCAAATATGCCACATTTTCGGTTCATAAGCAGCAGCAGCAGCAGCAACAACAGCAACAACAAGTGCATGACTTGGCAAGTTAAAATCTAATGCCTGAGCGTAGTCATAAGGTCAGGCTGGGCGCATTATCAACGCCAGCCACAACAGCAACATTTTTGCTGGCTGCAAGCGATTCGTGCATCAAGCAAGGCGAGACTCCAGCGACATGGCTTCAGCAGCAGAATACATGAGTCGTCTTGCCTTTGGTGTTGCTGTTGCCGATGCCGATGTTGCCGTTGCCTTTGCCGTTGCTCTTGTTGCTGTTACGCCTGCTGGTTGAGATGTATGTGCAGTGATTACCACCAGGCGAGCGTATACTTTAGCATTTTATATGCTTTTTTTTCTGCTGCATTTCTTTTTTTTTTTTTTTTTTGTGTTTTTTGGGTCACGTTGTCCTTGTGCACAAGTCGCAGCATTGAGCTTGGAGCCGCAGTTGACTGCGCTCGATTCAAGTTAAGTCTTACGCCCGAAATTAGGTTTCGTTTTTAGCACAAGGCGCGCGTTGAAATGGCGTTGATGATGTTCATGTTTCATGTTTGCAGCCTGATGAAGCGCACCGATTATCCCCAGCATCAGCAACAGCAACAACAACAACAATAACAGCAACAGCAACAACAGCAGAAATATGCCAAGATAGCCCGTAAATTGATTGATTTGCCACGGCACGAAGCTGGACTAAAGCTGCAAGGCAACTACATATAATGCAGCGAGCCAAGAGCATCAGCCACAGCAACGGCAACGGCAACGGCAACAGCACCAACATCAAAACTCGTTTCAGTTTCAATTTCATTTTAAAGGCACTTTGGTAACGACAAAAATTGCCATGAGTGGGGGGCAAAAGTGGGCGTTGTTGTTGCTGTTGCAACGTGGCAGCCGTTGCAGTTGCCATTGTTGTTGCTGCTGCTGCCGCCGATGATGTTGTTGTAGGCAGCAGCATTGCTGGCATGCCAGAATCTATCAATGTGTACACATTTATGCGCGCTATTTTCAAATGACGGCGACAATATATGCAGCAAATGCAATTGAAACGTAACGAAATGTTGTGCAACGCCCACTATTGGCTGCAAGCCAAGTGAAGCAGTTGCTGCCAAGTTGTTGCGGCTGCTGCTGCTGCTGCTGCTGCTGTCGCTGCGGTTATAGTTCCTGATGGGCATGTCGCTGCGACTGCCACATAACTATTTCTCAATTGAAATCTGTACGTGAAAATTGTCGTTGTTGTTGCTACTGCTGCTGCTCGTTTGAAAAAATGCAATTGCATGCAAAAAGAGCCAAAGCAGCAACAGCAGCAGCAGCAATTGCTACTGCGGCAGCAATTTGTATGCAATGAATTAAATTCCAGCGCAGAGCGTTTACTCCATCGGCTCGCCATTGAGGAAAATCACAGGAAAACCTCTGACCCGCCATGCTGTTTGTCAAGTGCGTCTGACAGCAATCGCTGCTGTGCTTATGTTGACATGACAAATTTGGCTGGCAATCAGCGCTGACGGCAACCGCAATTGCAGCTGCTTACGGACTCTGATGCGATTAAGGCTAGAAGTTTAGCTTAATAGTGTAAGCCAAGTTCAGGGTAAACGAGTCTGCAACCAGAGACCTCATATTGAACCTTAAGCTCTCTCTCTCTCTCTCTCTCTATCTGTCTATCAATAGATATTTCCTTACATTTATATATCAATCCTCTTTAGACCTCAGCCAATATCCAGACTTTGTAGCACAGTGTATAGTAATGTGGAGAGTATTTTGAACTCGTCGCCGGCGATCTTCCCACATTCGTTAGAGCCGTCAGAGAACATGGCCTGCAGATTGGCTGATGCAGCGAGTTCAGGCCGGCATTTGCAGCCCAAAATGAAAGCCTAAACGTTGTTCTACAGCTTCTTCTGCTGCTGCCCCATCTTCTTCCTCTACTCGCTGCCGTGGTCTGGAGCAGTGTCAGTAATTTTTGGGGCCCGGCAAGCGGTTTGGCTGGCTGCTTGTCGCTCTCCAGTTTCGAGCTTCGAGTTTCGAGTTTCGGATCTTAAGTCGTTTGCTGGCTCCCAGGCCCCTGGGCTCTGCTTACATAAGCTTTGCCGTGTGTGCAGGTTGTAATTTTCCACTTTGCGCCTAACCAAAAGACAAAAAAAATACATAAAACAACTATAAAGTGCTGAGCATAGAAAGCACTGCAAGCGATAACTTTTTGGCCAAAGTATGACGTAGTCTTGCAGCTCGCGATCGCCCTCACAATCATTATCGGCCCCAGCTCCAGATGGCCCAGCCAGCACTGAGGGCTAGTCATCAAAAATGGCTAACTGCAATGAAAAGCTTGACACGATTTACACGATTTGCACACTGAGCCTACCTGAGCTCGTCCAGCAAGACAGGTAGAATACGCAGCTCGTAGTTGAGTGGATGGAATCGTTGGTCTTTGCATCGAATCCCAGGGTATCTGCTAGTCTGGTCGAGTGCTTGCCCAGCGCCCCCTATAGACTCGTTCATACAATGTTTTATGGGCAATTTTCGGCTTTTCGTGCTGGCGGCTGTCGTGTACGGAATTCAATCAGAAATTATCATTGATGGCGCCTTTTTATGGCTTGTTTTGCACTTTCCATATAAATATACATCCATCTATCTTAATGTGCTTGCCGCGACCAGCTAATTGATGTTGTCTGTCTATCGCCGCTTGCCGTCTGCCGTGCTTTTGCGTTTTGTTAATAAGCCATTAAATGCTCAATAAAACAACAATAGCGACACCAAACACCAAACACCAAAAGGCAAACGCCAAACGCCAAACGCCAAACGCCAGCCACAATGGCCATAGATAGTCACAGTCCGCGAAACAATATGGCAAACACAAATATTTAATTCATTGAGTCATTAAACAGCACTCATAGCTCCCTTGCTTAGCATTTCCCAATGGCCAGCTAACGATTTATGCTGATTTCTTGACGGTGCCACCGGCAGCTGGGGAAGGTCGTCAGATGTGGACAGAGGCAGGCGTCAATTTGTGATCTTCTTCAAGCGAGCAGCAGCTTGATTTATTAATCATTGTCGGCTTTCATTTCAATTCCAATCGGAATCATGAAGACGGCTTTTATTAGTTTCTCAAGCGTAGAACAAATATTGACTGAAGGAAAACTCACAAAAAATTCCACTTTAATTTTATATGAGATTTTTTATTAGTGCTGATTGATACAGCCGATTATGTGGCGATCTGGCACCACTCGCGTGCTCTTTATCGATATATTCGATAAGATCCTACACTTGCCACCAACAGATAATAAGAATTTTCAATTTTACTTTTTGAGCTTTGCACAATTATATTCGATTACATATTATAAATCTCATATATAATGTGTTGTAATTTGATAGCCATCGTCATAAGCTGGTAACACCATCTCCATAACAATTTCATAACTCATTTATTATATGACGTATCATGCACATTATATGTACATATATTTTACAAAGCTAAATTTAATTTGAATTAAAAATTCATTTTATTTTCAATTTGTATTCAGTTACATATCTCTTTGAATTTGATTGAATAAACTACAAGAATTAAATATAAAATTGATAAAAATAGAAATATATATTTATATGCTGCTAGATATATTTAGGCAAACACATGTATGTATATTTAATACATATATACAAATATATTACTAAATTATAAACTACTATCTCGAATAGTCAATTTTAATTCAATCAAAATGAATTAATTTGTATATTTTAAAATTTGAAATATAATTGATGGTTAAATTTGAAAAATCAAATTTAAATATTCCATAAAAATTCATATTGACGCTGCTGTATATAGAATGGAGCGAATGTTTGACATTTGATTAAATTGCATTTAAATTTTTAGCATGTTATGTTTAATTATCTATATCTATAAAGTAAATAACTTTGTTTTTTTTTTTATAATCGTTCACTGAACAAATATTGAAAATTATGAAATAGAAAAAAAACTATAAATATAATTAATAGACACGCAGCTCTTGCTTTGTCACACGGCCATTAATCAAACTCAACAGCTGGCGACGAGCATTGCTTTTTGGTAGTCAGTGTGCACGGCCCCGAGCGGACGACTATCAACGACTGGGCAATACACTGCAGAGTGCAGAGTGCCAAAAATGAAATGAGATTTGACAATTTATGGCGTTTATCTCGTGTTTAGTTTATGTAAGCAATATACACTCTTTGATTACTCTGTGAATTGGCTATAAAGTTGAATAACTCGCGCCGATCGAGTTCCCTTTTCGGCCGGCTGGCCACTTGGCTCAGCGCTGGGGCTTTGTATGCACATATGCATGTGTTTAATTATTTATTATTAAACGAATTGGTGCAACCTTAACTGCCAGGTAATTGGCTACTGGTGTTCTGCCGACTACCACTCTAAATGAATATGCAAAAGAGGCCCCAGTCGCAGCACCAGCGGGTCCAAGCCAGAGACTCAGACTGAGACAGAGACAGAGACAAACAGACAGCAGCAGAGCAACAAAACAAAATCCACAGTGGTTTGTGCATTGACCAAAGCAACTGGACAGCGCGCAGCGGGGCGCGTTGCCCAAGTCGAGAGTCCGAGATCCAGTTCAAGCTGCGAGCTGGGCCATAAGTCCCATATATTCATGTGGCCAAATCAAATAAGCTCGAGGTAGGCATGTGCACAGACAATCGGACGGACAGTCAAAGTGTCTGTTGTGTTGTCTTTCTGGCTGCTGCTGCTGCTGTTGCTGCTGCTGCTGCTGCTGTGATAGTGGCAGTGGCAGTGACAGCAGCAACAGCAACAGCAGCAGTAGTAATATCAGTTACTGGTTTTATGATGCAGCGTTCTGCAATTTATCAGCAAGTTAAGCCCGGCTCTGCGTTGATTTGAATATCCAATTATAAACACATTCGGCTGCTGCAGACGACGCCCTCGATCCTTGCCTGTTTCCCGCGAATCCGCGTCGATGGGCGATGGTGGATTCTGGATTGGGGATTGGGGATTGGGGATCGGAGATTGGCTACTGTTGGCTTAACACACATTGTCGCACGTTTAGCACAATGATGCACAGTGTTTTGTTGTGGCGACAGGCCGGGGCGTGACAGTGTGACAAATGTGATACGCATTTATATGGCAATGACACGAAGCGGGCTAAAAATGTGATTAGCTGCATAATCGCAGCCTGCGCCAGCGCCGGCTGCAGATTTATTTTAATAACTCCGGGTGAATAGGAGCGAGCGGAGCAACAATGCGGCGATATTATTGCGGCTGATTTATGGATGTGTATTATGGCTGCAGTCACGCAACGATCGGACAAATGAATTGGCCATTCTGTTGTGGCCCCAAAACGCAAGCCTTTCAATACCCCGTCAGCCAGTGCAGTAGGGCTGCATCGACTTGAAGACTCGTAGGCGATCGTGCCGTGCCTGCATACGTGAGTTTTTGGACAGACCTATCACTTAGTAAATACTTGTCACTTTTAATTTACAGCCCAACTCGAAACGCGAGAGCCGAGCTGTACTCCGCGCCGTAGCCCGTTTGGTTGGGGATTTTCGTTGACTTGGTCGAGGGGCTGCAGCTGCATGCCACAGCAATTTGCAATTACCACAAACACGCGGTTGCGGACTGACTGTCAGCCAGTCAGCCAGTCATCCAGCCTTGCTGCAATAACAAGAGCCAGGCCCCACCGCACCTCACCTCGCCTCGCCTCAGCTCGACTGGCATGGCAAAAGTTTTACAATTAGAACACTTTCGCGTGGCTTTAATGATAACGGGACTTGGCTGCAGTGGGGTCGGCGATATATAGTATATAGTAAGCCACTCCAGTCGGCCCGCCAATTCCGATGTATGATATAGGGGGCGTGTCAGGAAACTAGCTTTTAAGTGCGTCTGCGCCTGCCTGCGCCACTGGAGATTGAAGTGAAAAACGTTTAACGATTTTCGGCTTGTTGAGAATATACATACACATGTGTATATGTGTGTATGAAAATCGAAATTTGCCAGAATTGCGGATAGGAATTCTCGACTCATGCCTGTTTGTTGTCTCTGCTCCTGCTTCTGCTCCTGCTCCTGCTCTTGTTGTTTTAGGCCCATGCAACTATGCCAGCGTAGTTTGGTTGTTTATTCAAGACCATGCCGGCTATTGTTGCCATTCTGCTGGCCACGGCTGGTCAAGTGGCAGGGGATAATGGCCATTGTGTGGCATGTTTGTCGAGGCTCCGGCCTGAATGAGGTACTTGACCGAAATCGCTCATTAGGCAGCAGATTTAGAGCAACGCTCTTGGCCAATCGGCCGGGACAATGCCGTGTTTATTTAACAGGCGCTGCTTGGCTGGCGCATTAAAGGATTTCGGGCATTGTGCGCGTAGAGCGGATGATCTTATGGCTGAGGATTTAGAGAGTGCTCGTTGATCTCGTTTTTTGCACTATACTGTTGCCGTCTCTTTCCCGCGCGCCGACTGTTACCTGGCCACCCTGGACATCCTGCGGTGATAATCGCAACGGCACTTTTTATTCAACAAAGGGCTCTCCATTTATGTGTTTGCTCATGTTTTGGGATAGTTGCTAATTTGCTACAAAGTTGCACATTTGGCCGAGGGTAGGACGCCGGAACTCAGCTTAAGTTAAACTGCTTCGCTGCCTGGCTGCCTACCCTGCTCTGCTCTGCTACGGCCTGCACTACCTTCTCACAGCCTCTCAGCGACTGAGAACATCCCCGTCCAATCCCATCGAGCGATTTCGATCCCATGCCATCCATCAAATGCGCTGCCATTTGGCAGCTACCTCCTGTCTCTCCTTTCATTACGCCTCGCTCATATTCAGAGCCGATGCGGCTCTGACCTTCCGCTCCTACTGCGCCAATTGAATCATTTGGCCTCATTGCGCCGCGTGTGCAGCCGCCCAAATGGCCATTTGCCGAGCGCTGTACAGTCGACACTAGAGATGATGGACTAGCTCTGGCTGAGCCATCGTTGCAGACAGTAAAACTCGCCCCGAATGCTGGCTATGTAGCATGTTATTATGTTTTTATTAATTTTTGATTATATTATGATGCAGTTGCGACCCTTTTGCATGCCGCTTCTCGCTGATTGTAGAAAGTTTTTTGCCACAACAGCTTTCGCCTCTGAGCTAAACAGCTTTCAGCACCCCTGCGGTAATTGCTGCTACTAATAGCTGACTAAACCAGCTTTATTCTCGTTCAACAATCCATCAATGCGACATTGTAAAGTGCTTTGCTAGAATTCCCATACGCTCAGAGCCAATCTACACATTGGCGCGCCATAAATATCGATATCAACTTGCATTCAATCAGCCTCATTATGATAATAAAGACATACAGCTCTGGACACCTACACAGGGATGTGGATGTGTGTGCGTGTGTGTGTGTTTGCCACATGGATGACGAACTCAATAAAGCTGCTACGACTTGGATATTGAGTGATTCGAGTCGACTTGACTTGTCTTGGCTCGCAACGACTCGGCTTGACTCGACTCGACTTGACTCGACTTGACTTGGCGTGGCTTGACTTGACTAACTTGTCGAGTTGTCTAAGAAAGTGGCTCTGTCCGCTCTCAAACAGCTCCACCTCTATATAGTGTCAGCCCCCGTGCAACTCAGGTCTCTGGCTCCCGCTTCCTCTCCCTCTCCGTCTCTGTCTCCGTCTCCTGCTTCGTCAACGTCTCAGTTTCAGTTTCAGTTCAAGAACCAGTCGCAGTCATGATCATGATTGCCTGATCATCGACATGAGCATCGACAGCTTGCGGCGACGTATAAATTTGTTCGTACTATAAACAAAATGAGCAAAAGATTTTTATCTGTTTGTGTAAATATTTGTTAAAATTAAGCTTTCATTTAAAAAGTTTCAGAAATGTTAACTTGCTTAGCATGCGCCGATAATAAAATGGCTAAAGCAAAAAAAGAGCTCTCTTTTTTCGAGCTGGTTAGCCATAAAGAGGCGATGGATCGATGGACAGATAGAAATCAACTGAAATGGGTTATAAAAAGGTAACTCTTCGCCAGGTGGCACATGAGAGAAGCAGATAGGCAGAGAGACAGGCAGAAGAGAAGAGGGGGGAATGGCGCAGCTCTCGCTGAAAAATCGCTGTGATCATTAAAGAGGCCGAGTTCATGCATTTGTGAGCGCGGCTTAGGCTAATTGCAGGCGCGAAGCCACACTTGTAAATGATGTGGGAATCTCTGATAGATTTGGGTGCCCAAGGTGTGGGTACAGGGTATTAGGCGGGCGATCACCCGTAGACATTGGGCAACATGCAACAGCAGCGAGCCGAACATAGCTACAATTTTTTCTGCTGCTGCTGCTGCTGCTTCTTCTTCTTCGTTTTTCTTCTTTTTTAATTTAATTGCGGCAATTAAAGCAACGCATAGATGCATAAATAAAGAATAATATTAAAGTTGATAATTATGCTATAGCATATGTGAATACAAAGAAGTAGTAGAAGAAAGAGAAGCAGAAGCACAAGCAGAAGCAGAAGAAGAATAGGAAGAGGAAACATACATATATACATGAATAATACAATCAGGCAACTGGTTTAGGGAACTTCTCTTTGAGGCTCAATTTCATGCTGGAGCTGGCGGCGTCAAATGAGCTGAGGGAATATTCAAATGCCTGGAATGTCTTCCATTTCTATATATGTATGTATGTACGTAGTGTATTCTATAGCTGTATGTGTGTGTGTGTGTGTGTGTGTAAGCATCTTTGCCTTTAGACGAGTGACAATTGTTGCCACCTAATAACCAATTCAATTATTGGCTGCCTAATAAACCCGTTTACTTCAACTTAATTATTGGCCTTGGCTCGCGAGCCTGCGGGGTAGTTGCCAAGAGTTTGGCATGGGGCGGCTTCTCCCTTCGGCTTTCAGCAGCGTTTCAGCCAGCACTTGAGGCCTTAAATGCGCAATAACAACAACACCTGCAACAACCAACTACCAACAACCTACAGCCAACAGCCACAGTCACTGCCAACAGCCAACAACGAGCAACTAAAGCATTTTTTATTTAAGGGGCTAAATTGCCAAATTGCTTTTGTTGTTAGCTAATGACTCGATGAATTTGTTGCCGTCTGAGCGGTGCCCTTCCCCAGCTCCTCCTCTGCCCCACATTTGATGGACATCCAATGATTATGACTTTTAAGCAGGCTCTAAGTGCATTACAACTTGGCCCAAAAGCCGATAAAGTCTGTGGCGGAGGGCGCAAAATGTTTTTGGCAATTAATCAACATTTGTTGAACTTTCTGCAAAGTAACGAATATTTCAAGGGCTTGCCAAATAACTTTTATATCGAATCGTTATTGCTTTGCAGTGTATTTCTGAGAGCATTCATATATGCCCAAGATTAAGGCTCAACGGGATTTCCATTCTGGAGCGCAGTTGCCCTACAGATTATTGAGCAGGAATTTCATTGAGATTGGTTGTGCTCTAGTTATATAAAGTCTAGGCTCTAGAGTGGATAAGCTGGAGATGTGTGTAGAGACCATTGCACAAGATCATTATTTTTTATTTATCTCTGAGTTCATTAGATAGAAATTTTATTTTTGTTACCGGTGACCACTTTAAAAATTGAATGTAAATCATGAAAAATCATTATTATAATTTTTTAAACATTACGATCTAGTTCCTTATTTTGCAAGACTTTATATGGATTTACGTCATTACGACATTTGTTGCTCATAAGCCAAAACAATGTAATTCAATCTAATATTATTGGATTTCATATACTTTTCGGATAGCTGAAGATGTTCGAGCTCAACAGGACGGCATACGTCACTCTCTTCTAGTCCAGTTATGTTTTTCTACCGCCTCGCCCTTAACGTTCAGTGAAATAGTAGCGAGGGCAAAGAAGAGAAATGAAAACTCTTCCAATATCTATGACTCACTTATGGACCTTGCTATTGCCAGCAAATAGAATGGCTAAATGTTGTATAGAATGATAAATATGAAATATCGATAACAATTTCAGTAATTGCTGTAGACCAACAGATGAAAGAATATTTAGATTATGTGCAAAAGACTAAGTGAGAGTGCATTGCGAATGCTGACCCTCATTTAATCTCTGCCATGCACTCTCCACAGCTCTCTTGCTACTAGCTAGAGCGCAATTCGATTGCGAAATCAGAGCGAGTAGTCCGTAAAATGCGTTGGCCATAAAGTCAGCTTGGCTCTGCAGCGACTGCCACTCACGCCTCTGCGACTGCGGCGCATAATTGAAGAGTGGAAGCAACCCCATTACTTGCAGACAGCGCTCAATCAGCGCCACGAGCCACCCACTTCGCGCCGGCCAAGAGTTCAAATTAATTGCAATATGAGACACATTAAATTTGACCCCATTGAGGGTTGATCCCCGGTTCTAGGGCACACCCCCACATCAGGGTGAAGGAGACTATCTCTATCACATGGCCTTAATGAGCGGTCAGTTAATCATGACATTTAAGACAGTGCCATTTGGCCAATGTCCTGTGGCCGAGGGGGAGGCGGGTGGTAGAGTCCATAGCGTCCTCTAAATTAA
The DNA here is from genome assembly GCF_054131105.1 of Drosophila navojoa. Taxonomy (NCBI): domain Eukaryota; kingdom Metazoa; phylum Arthropoda; class Insecta; order Diptera; family Drosophilidae; genus Drosophila; species Drosophila navojoa. The sequence continues at coordinate 27,902,587 of NC_142895.1, forward strand.
AGGCATATATTAATGCGATGGCTCATAGGGATCGGAGTCGGAATCGGGTTCAGATTCGGATTCGCGCTCATGTTCGGGCTCGGGTTAAAGTTGCTGCCGCACTATAAAGACACTTTAATGCACTTCATCAATTCGGGTTATGGCTATAACACGCTACAGCCAGCTACAGCTGTGTGTGTGAGTGTGTGTGTGTGTGCAGCGAATATTGAGCCCATGCCATAGCCGTAATTATCTTTGCCCCAGACTAACTCAAGTCGGCTTCGCATTTTAAGATTTCGCAAAAATAATAAATAATAAAAACAGCAGCCTCAACAACAAAATGGGTCGTTTTTGGCTGGCAGATAAAAAAAAAAAACAACAACACAAAATATATATGAAAAAAAAAAAAAAATTATGATGAAACTCCATTAATTTTTGTTGCCTTAGTTGCTGTGGCTGTGGCTGTTGCTGTTGCTGTTATTGTTATTTTTGAGGCCCGTTTGCGGCGGCTGCGTCATTGTTAATGAGTTTTTGCGTATGGCTTACTTATGGCGAGAGGAGCCGTCGCAGCCTGGACCAGTTCCAAGGAACTTAGGACTACGCTGCGGCCCTCAGACAAAGTTGGCAAGCCAACGGCCCAGCCCAGCGTAGCCCGGCCGCAGAGGCTACTTAATATTTGCCTGATTCGAGCTGAGCTTACTGCCGCCGCCTGTCCTGTCCTGTCCTGTCCTGCCCTGTCCTGTCCGTGGCCTGGACGGGCCTGGCAACTTCTGTGCGATTCTTTTTAATAAACTTCTTAGATAGAAGTTAAGCGCTGCAGCACTTCGATATGCCGCATCGCCGGCTTGCCCCATGCTCCATGCTTCGTGCAGTCGGGCAACTTGCTCGGCTTTTCCCACGCTGCTGTCCAGCCGACCAAAATTAAAGCCATTAGTTTACACTTTACATGCTAATGGCAAAGGTTCGAAAGGAGCCTGTCGCGTCCTTCACAGCCTGCCCCCAGGGGCAGGAGAGTAGCTCTGTTCGTGCTTCTGGTTAGCCGCCGAGCCAACTCAACTCCACTCAACTCAAGTCAAGCCAAGGCAAGCCAGCCTATCCTGCTGAATAAAACCAATGAACTTTTTAATTGCCTATGAACCCGACCGCCAATCCCTGTCTGTAGGCTCCAATTGCCATTCCTGTTCCCATTCCCGTTCCCATTCTCATTCCTGTTCCCGGTGCGCACACCAGTTAAGGCTCATCCGCTTTGCGAGTCGCGTATTCGAGTAGCCCGACGTTAGTCCGCTCTCAGGTCTGCGCACTGCCACAATTTCAAGTTTTACTGTTTGCTGTTATTTTATTTAGACAATTGGCGCCGTTACGGCCGCAAACATTCGCCCAAATTAACGACCTGTTTCGATTAGAGACGAGTGGCGTTTACTGCACTTTCCAGTTGCTCAGTCGCCCAATTGGCCAGTCGGACAGTCGGACAGCTGGACAGCTGGACAGTTGGACAGTTGGCCAGCTTTGAGACTGTTTATGGCCCGAGTAAATCATTTAAATTATGGCGCATTTGAACACACGGCTCAGCTCTATTGATTGGCTGGCAACAAGGTGCGCGTCTTGGCGACTTGAGATATGGCATTCGGTTGCGACAAGATGGTAAGAGTTGGCCAGAAGGCTGCTGGCTTTGCCTCTTACGTGGCGCAAGCTCAGCTCAAGCAGGGCCAGACACGTGGATGGGTCTATCGCTTAGAGGCCTATCAATTACTGTAGATGCTGCTTATCTCGATTCTTGGCTGGTAATCAGGGCAATTGTCACTTCACTTGGGTGCCCGCTGAGGCCGACCCTATCTCAGGTGGTCGGCATATGAAGTGGCTAATTAAAATAGTTAAATGTCATTTGACCCTAAGGGCTCCCGAACGGAACCTCAAAGGCGCGCATGGAGAGGCGCGAGCTAAACAAATTTGGCTGGCGCAGCAGGTGGCGGGGATCGGTGAATCTGGCCACTGGGACCGTCGGAGCCGTCGGAGCCGTCGGAACCGGGAAACTGATCACAGCAGGCGCTATCAACGACGGCGCTGCAGGTTCAGCACCTTTTGTGCGATAGCCGGCAATAAGTTGGCTACATCAATCGGAGGCGGTGTCATAATTTTCACAGCAGGTGTCGCTGCTAATGATTTACAGCGGTGCGAGTGGCGGGCAAAGAGCAGCATGCAGAGCGGTGCGAGTGGGAGAGAGACGGCGCACTTAGACCAACTGCAGAGTAACGAGCGCAACAAACTGCAGCGGTAGTAAAATGAAAACATGGACAAAAAAGAACCAAAATCTAAATTCGTTGTGGGCAGACGCGCTGCTCTTTGATGTCGCAGTCAGAGGGCTAGTGGAGAAACTAAGTGGAGGAGGGACCGTCAGTAACTGAGAGGGAGCGAGAGCCGAGATAATGGACAGCTCATTGTTGCTGTTGCTGTTGCTGTTATGGCCCAACAACATCAAGTTGAAAAACAATTTATTATTCGTTTTGTGTGTGTGCTGCATGTGTGTTTGTGTAGCTATAGGTATAGGTCTGTCTCCTTTCAATTTGGCCCGGTTAAGTACGGTTCCGATCGGCCTAAGCCCTTTCCCCTGCAGCCGCATTCACCTTTACAGCCACAGCCACGGCCACAGCCACAACTCTGTCCACAGTCAGGCCGTGGGGCGTTGCAGTGGCTCGCCGCGCTAATTTGGTCATGTTGGATGGCCGTGGAACGAAAGCCTGGCGCCAATGGCGCCCCCTATGGCGCACAAATGCTAAACAAATTGTTAAATATTGTAAGCGATTCGAATTGGGGCACTTGTTGTTTACCGTGCCAAACAATAGAGGGTGGACAGTGATGAAGCGTAGGTGTAGCTCTCACGTGAGCTTGTCATTCTGCATTGGCTATAAGTGAAAGAGACAGTTATTACTTCAAGTCTAATTGGTCTAAAGAGGACTTTCTTGTTGCTGTTACCGCAAGAGGATAACTTAATTCTAGCTCAAGAATGAAGTACTCCTTTCGGGCTTTGGAATTAGAAATAGGTAGAGGTGGAGGTATTATACTCACTGTTCAGTATGGACTAAAACTCGGTTCACAATTATCGTAAGCTAACCTGTCCTGGGTGTGCGTGAAAGAGATATTCATTACTTCAAGACATAGTAACAAAACTATATCAGCGCATTGGTTATAGATATCAAATATCCCACTCAAAGGTCGCTAGGAATCCCAAAACCTTGCCTTTAAGCCTATTTAGTCGTAATGAGTAGAAGTACGAGTCGCAATAACAGCAACAGTGATAATAACAGTAATAGTAACAGCAACAGTAACAGCTACAGTAACAGATACTTTAACATTAATAGTGTCGTTGACAGAATAAGAGATCAGCGAATTTCCTAGAAGTTATTCAATCTATGAGGCGTAGTTCTCATCGAGAGCTGCAGATAGCTAACTGTTGATTTGATTTGAGTTCCATGAGGTTTCTTACTTACATTAAGACATCTGAAGATGCAGCCTGACTGCCAGTTTTTCTATATTCGTGCATTGGAGCTGGCTGTTATGGAACTCAAAGCTGACCTTTTACCATAAAACTCGATTCACAGGTAACATAGGCCAATGTCTTATCGGGTGCAGAGCAGACGTCTGGTCGGACAAACTCTGACTTGGCTTTTAGCTGCTGTGCTAATCGATGAATCAAATCATCTAGCATTTAAATTTGCAGAGACTTGATTGACTGGCTAACTGATTAGCTAACTAACTAACTAACTGACTTACTGGCTTACTGCCTGCCCCGATATCATTTTGTATAATTTTCTTGCCACACACTCGAGCTCGCTCTGCACTCTGCAGGGAGCCATGTGCGCAGTTGCACGACGTTGAAATTGCTCCAATTATGTTGGCTCCGGTGCGGGCTGGGCCTGGCTTTGGCTCTGGCTCTGGCTCTGGCTCTGGCTCTGCTCGGATACGGGGCCAAAGTAGTTCGGTGGCCAACGTCGCGACGTTGGCTTTCTGTTTTGACTGCGCCGCTCATCCTTTCCACCATTCATTCTGTGCTCTGGCACTGTGACTGGACGTACTGGCCTCAATATCATTATACTGCCAGCGGGGCAGTGGCACCTCTCTGACATATTGCGCGGCGATAGCAGCCACAGCGACATCGCTGTAAACGCGCCACAACAAGTTTCGACCCGGCTACCAGAAATGGCACAATCGCCCAATCCCCCCATCCAATCGGCGCTCTCTGCCTCAAATCTCAGCCAGCAGCAATGCGGAAACGGCCTGAGCCGGCTATCGATTCGCAGTTGGCTATGAACCCGAGTGCGCTCCCTGTGGGTAGCTGGGCGACCCCGGCAATTATTCGACAAATAGCAGCTTCCGCGGCCTCAATCTGCGCCAGCCTGATTGCGGGCTGCCACGGCTAGCTGGCTGCTGCCTTAGCTGTTTCTCCTCCCACAGCTAATCTTAGCCGCTAAATTGGCCGCTAAGCAACGGTACAGCTGAACTGTAAAACACAGACTTAATGCTCTTAGACAGCTAGGCAGGCAGCCAGGCAGCCACTTGACTACTGGGTGGACAAAGCGGCTTCGGCTGAGTTTCGCGGGTCGATCACATTCGTGGCGGCTCCGTTGACAATTTCGGGTGGGGGCATCAAACAGATGCTGAAGCTGCCAGGCGAAATGTGTGTGACGAGGATCAGCGAAAGGATAAGCCGCCGACGTCCAACAGATTGGGCCTGGGCAGGTAAGGCTGAGCTGATCCTTGACCGTCGTCAATCACACTGCAATTTTGGCTACAGCTAGGGACAGTAATTGGAAGTGTTAGCCAGATAGATGCACAAGTGGCCAGGGGATGTTGCCGCATCGCTAGACAAGGCCAGCAGCAGCAATTCGTTCTGGGCAGGCTCAACAAAGCCAGGATCACAAATGAGATCCTATTGTTCTTCGGAGAGCGCAGGAGGGAGAGAGAGAGCGAGACCCAGCTGTGCGGAAGTCAAAGTCAACTAAATGAAATCACAGCACATGTTGTATGCATATGAGTGTGTATGTGTGTGTGTGTGTGTGTGTATGTAACTAAAGTTAGTTAAGAGCTATAAAAGCCAAGATCTAAAACGTCTTTCCTTGAATCGCTGCCATACAGATTGTGGTGAATGATTCCGATTACAGAGCTTCTGGAATTCCGTTGAGCTCTACTGAGAAATGCCGCTCGTAAAGGCGAGAGGCATTTAACGGGCATTAAAATGCGAAATCTCCGATATGATTTACGTTGCGAATTAATTTCGTGGGCCGACGTTGCGTCGGTGGCATTAAAACGGTTTTTGGATTTCGGTTTTTTGTTTTTGGCTTCCTTCTGATTGTGAATCTCGGCCGTCTCTGTTGATGTTGCTGGCAGAAAAGGAGCCGCAGCACAGGATATGAAATTGAGCATAACTAATTAGAATTCAAACAATTTTCAGATTCGAGCGAAAGACGCGCTTGTTAATTAAGAAAACTAAAGAGGAAGTTGAGCCGTTCCCATGGCAACTGCATTGAACCCAACTTAATGACGGTACCCCAATTTCTTCACGCTCTTTTTAGGATCATCCTAGTCTGCGCGGCACTCCACTGGCCATGCTGGCCGCCCAGTGCAACAAGCTGTCGAACAAATCGCCGCCGCCGCTGGCCGATGCGGCCGTCGGCAAGGGTTTCCATCCCTGGAAGAAGAGTCCCAATTCACCGGCAGCAGGTAGCAGCAACGCACCCGGCGGCGGCGGTGGTGCATCTAGCCTCAGCGGCAGCAGCAGCGTTGGCCAGCACTCGCCCTGCGCCATCTCGGCGGCAAGCTCGTCCAGCTCCAGCGGCAGCGGCAGCGGCGGAGGAGGGGGCGGCGGCGGAGGCAGCGGCGGGCAAACATCGCGCAGCCTCTCGTCCAGTGCTAACAGCAGCACTATGGTAAACATCACAGCTAGGTAAGCAGCACGACGGCGCACAGTGGTCCAATGTCCTGAATCTGGCTGAGCCAAGGATGAGCAAGCACCGGAGCCGGAGAGTGAGCCGGGATCGATCCATCGATTGGCATTACCTCCTCTTCAGGCAGTAGCTCCTCCCTCATTGAGGGTCCGCTTGCGTGCGCCCTTGGCTCAGCTAGCGTTCTGGCGGCTTGTGGACCACTGTGCGTTGGCTAGACAACGGCATGCTTTATACAACTTGTGAGTAATTTCAGCATATATCCTTACAGTCGTCCGCTCGCCTCGTCCTGCGCGGCCGTGGGCACCTCGGCGTCTGCCTACGGCAGCGACCTGTACTTTCCCAACACGTCCACGTCGTCGGGCAGCATGGTGGCCGACAATCATCACATGCACCAGGGGCTGTTGGGCAAGGTGGAGGGCGCTGCGTTCGGGTCGGTCTACTCGCGCCACCCGTACGACTGGCCCTTCAACGCGGTGACTGCGTCCGCCCACAAGGCCGCCGAGGCAGCCAGCGTCAACTCGGGCTGGTGGGACATGCACAGCGCTGCCGCTGCCGGCAGCTGGCTGGACATGGGCAGCGCCGCGGCGGCGGGCATGCACTCGACCATGGCCAACTATGCGAGCGCCGCGGCCGCTGGCACGGATTACAGCTCGGCGCTGTCGCACTCGCTGTCGAACACGGCCCATCTGCTGGGCTCCGGCCAGCACTTGCTGCAGGACACGTACAAGAGCATGCTGCCCGGGCAGGGGGTGGGCGGCTTCTCGCTGCCGCACAGCTCGCCGTCGGCGGCGGCCACGGCCGCCTCGCCACAGGCCTCGACCCCGTCCACGCCCTCTCCGCGCTCGCAGCGTCGGTATGCGGGCCGCGCCACCTGCGACTGCCCGAACTGCCAGGAGGCGGAGCGCCTGGGCCCGGCCGGCGTCCACTTGCGCAAGAAGAACATCCACTCCTGCCATATCCCGGGTTGCGGCAAGGTGTACGGTAAGACGTCGCATCTGAAGGCGCATCTGCGATGGCACACCGGCGAGCGTCCCTTTGTGTGCAACTGGCTGTTCTGCGGCAAGCGCTTCACGCGCTCCGACGAGCTGCAGCGGCATTTGAGGACACATACCGGCGAGAAGCGCTTTGCTTGCCCCGTGTGCAACAAGCGTTTTATGCGCAGCGACCATCTGGCCAAGCACGTAAAGACGCACAATGGCACGGCGCCGAATGGCATTAAAAAGGGCTCCTCGGAGTCGTGCAGCGACTCTGAGGAGGCAGCCAATCAGTCGGGTGAGTCGAACGGGTTGGGCGGCGCGTCCAGTGGCCAACAGACGGGCGCAGGTGGTGGCGGCGGGGGTGGCTCCGCCAGCTCCGGCTCCGGCAACGGCAGCTCTGGCTCCGGTGCCGGCGGCAATCGAGCTGGCAGCCATCCCGGCACCCCGACCTCGCTGCACGCGCATAGCGCCTCCAGCACGTCCAGCAGCCTGCTGGGCGGCGGTCTGCACCTGGCCACGCCGCACCAGATGGTCGCCGCGGGCGGCTCGCCGGTGATGCTGCATCAGCATCAGCAGCAACAGCACCAGCAGCATTCGCATCAGTCGGCGCACCAGCAGCAGCAACAGCAGCAGCAGCAACAGCAGCAACAGCAGCAGCAGCAGCAGCAACAACAGCAGCAGCAGCAACAGTTCTCGCAGCAGCAGTCCCATCCACACGCCCATCTGCATCACCATCACCATCACCTGGTGGGTGCATCGGCACCCAGTCCCGGCCTGGATCAGCGTCTGGACCACAGCGCCCTGGTCGACATCAAGCCGCCGATGGTTTGAGGATCGCTGGGACCCTTTTTGTTTACCAATTGAACAGAAATGGGTTCCTGGACGCAGTTCAATGTGCACCACCGTTGGGCGCATCTATAATTAGTGGGCGTGGCTCAGCACTCGACACACTAATGCTAATGACACACGCACGCACTCTTAAAAATATTTTTTTGTGGGTTTCGCATTTTTTTTTTTAATTCAAAAAAATAATTAATAGCTAAGCAATTTTTTTAGTATGTTTAAATAAATATTATGTGTACATAAAAGTGCTAAGAAACGCTAAATACAAGTACCCGCTATTTTAATTAACAAAAGAAAAGAAAATCAACTAAAAAGAAAAAAACACAAATTGCTAATTCTTAAAATAAAATGAATATATATATATATCTTAAAATCCTGCTTAAATCCTATTGTATATATGTATTTAATGTATTTCTAGATGTCTATACGAATATAGTTTCATATATATATATCAAACGATCCTCAAATTTACAATCATAAAATTATTGCTATTGATATAAAGTATGCTACAAAAAAAGTTTTTTTTTCATAGTTCTTAGGTAAACAATTATTAAGAGAAATGGATCTATTAATATGCGCAGCGTTTACAAAAGTTATATATGGATATACATATGATATGCTTAACACAATGGCAAGCTAAACTCGAAAATTAAAGAATTGAGAGAAAAATGAAAACAAATCTGATTTCAATAAAAGGTAAACAATTATTATTATTATTATTATTTGTTGAACATTATGTGAGCAATTCAAAAAATAGTTTAAACCTATATATTATTAAAATAATATTTCTAGTCCAATTATGCAAAAAACAAAACAAAAACAAATGAAAAAAAAAAAATAAAATAAAATATAATTAAAGCGATTATTTCTAAAACTAAGGATGATAAACCAAAATTGTAAATCAAAACAAAATGATTTGCTTCAATTGAACGGTAAATATGCATGACAAGTGTGAAGGAGGCGCTAGGAGGCGTGGCCAGTGCTTCTTCTCCCGCTATATGCATTATCTTAATAATTGTTAAATAAAAACTACTTTTTTTTTATCCACTTAAAATATGAATATATATATACGAACTATGCATACTATATATAAGACGCTAGTGCATTACAATTTTGCAACTAAATGTGTGTTTTTTTTTTTTTTTTTTTTTTTTGTATTTCAATTTAACCAAACTTACATTTCATATATTAATGTATACGCGAATGGAGGAAAGAAATACAGAAAACAAAAACAAAAAACAATTAGGGCTTGACTAGTTTTTAACTCTTTAGCGAGATGAAACTTACTTAGCAACTTTAAGCTGTATATGTGTGCACGTATGTGCATATGTATGTGAGTGTGCACACGTATGCAGTTATATATACATATATGCATGTATGTGTATCTATATATATATAGATAATACTTTTTTTTTTTTGTCAACAAACAACAAAATGTAAATTAAATATTTAAAATAAATTTAAAAAAATTACAAAATTTTATTAAAAATAAATGTAACAAAACTTTCAGTTATGAACATTTGCTGTTGTTGTCCCTTGGACTCGGGCTCAATGAATATCAATTTGCCAGCAGCAGCCCGGCATAACGGGAATCGTATACGTGCTCTGCGAGCGCAGGACCATTGCATGGGGGGATGCTGGGCCGTACACTTCCGATCTGAGCCATGTGGATTGCGGGTGGTTGCTGGGCTGGATGTTTTGGCCGCTGGGTGGGTGGGCTGACAGTTTATTTAACATTTGACGGTCGGAATGCTGCATTGTGGGCGTCAACGGGGGCGGCCCGCCCAACCTTGTCGTTAACGACTTAAACGTAGAAAAAAGGCGACGGGTAGAAAAACGCTTTACGGTTTACGCTATTTGCTTTGGTTACGCCAGTTACTTATGGGGGGCCCGGCTGCTATTTGGGTGATTTAAATTTTATTACCGTGGATTTGTTGCCTGGGGTCGACGTCAGTTCAAATGCTCAAATGCTCGAATGCCATCAAGGATGAGTGGGTCGCCGGGAAATCGGGGTAAGGGCAGATTGAAATTGAAGTATGTGCAGATTGTTTTTGATTTGGTTTGCTTTTCCTATGCTTCTCTTATGAGTAGATTAAGCTGCGCATTTATTTTTCGGCTGGTATGCTCTGTGTGTGTTGTCAGTCCCGAGGGGGCGTTCAATTGCGTTGGTCGTGTGGGTGGCTTGGGTGGATCGGGTAGCTGGTGAGGTGGGTGGCTGGTGGCGGGTGACAAATGAATTGAAAATGCTCGACCGTAAATACATAAATAATAAATAACAACAAATAACGGTTATCTCTCGGTATGTCAAAGGTTAAATACTTGATGACACATAAATCCCCTTATATACATATAACAAAGAGAACTCACTTGACGACTGATTATTTCCCGTAATAGAATTAATATACATAACAGTATTTTTTATCTCATTGGTAGACAGAGTTCCACAGTGCAGATGGTGTACCAAATAAGTGGATCTCGAAGTGATTAATACTAAATGGCTTTAGTATGTAGATATAGACTATATAACAGGATTTCGATTAGGTGAGCGTTGATATATTTCACTTCTTTTCTTCAACTTTATTTCCTTGTTCCTTTTTCTCTAGTGGCCTCGTTTCCAGTCGTTGTATTTCTCTCTACATTTCTCTATCTCTTCCTATGTCTTCTATTCTGCTTCTCACTTTTTCTTTGTGCTTTCCATTTTGTCTTGTTTTCCCTTTGACCATCTGTTTCTCTCTTTTTTTCCAAAAGCTCTCCGATTATTTCAGTTTCCAAAATTTTCTGTTTTCTTCTCGATCACTCTTTTGATTCTCACTTTTTCCCTCATCCTTTTCCTGCTCCTCCTTCTCAAACTGTTTCTATCCTGTCTTTTGCTCTTATTATCTGTCACTCCCTCTCTATCTTTTTCTTCTCCTTTAACTAACCTATTCTTTATTCATTCAATCTCTTATTTCCGTTTCTCTCATTTCTAGTTTTCCTTATCTCTATTTTTCTATCTCTCTCATTCTAGATATCTCAATTTCCTTCTCTCTTTCTTTCCATATAAATTTATTTCTCCTTCGTCGTTTTCCTAAATTAATTGTTGTGTTTCTTTTCTCTCCCCAGCGTCGTCAATCTCACTATCTACCTATCGCCGTGCTATTCGTCACCTTTGCCTATAATAACAAATAACTCATTCACGTCTACTTTATCAATAAGTAATACCATATATATAAATTTTTAATTTGGGCAAATTAGAAAGCTTTAGCTCAGACTGCACGATTATGAGATCCCCTGAACTCTTCAAAGTGTTGTTATGTGATCAATACTGATTATATTTACTATTAATAACGCACAGAAGTTGAAGACAATTATGCAGTTATCTTCTTCAGCTTGATATATTCTAAATAGAATACTTTGAAAACTAAAGAGAAAATAATTCAAGTTGTTGTCAGATACTTTAAAGCTCTTACAGCGCACACAGTGAGTAAATTACTGTCTCGCTCGGGTGTCAAGTGAAAGATGTACGAGTCCCACTCAACGGCTGCCGAGTCCTGCTCCTGCTGTGCTGGAGCACCATTTGTATGGTCGCATTTCAAAAGAACGTCATGAAAGTTGTAAATAAAAATTATAATAGTACACAGCACAAACAGCAAACACAGAAGCAGAGGCGGCATGCGTTTGGCATCGGCTTGACGCACTCATGCCCAGACGCACCCCACCCTACCCCACCCCACCCCACACACACACACACACACTCACACACATACACAGAGAGCGTCAATGGCACTGGACATTGTAGATGATAAATGGGCGCTCAAAAGGAGCAGCATATGCTTGGATGCTAAATACCGTTTGCCAACAGTGTAAAACGCTCAGCACTCGAGGCTCTTCAGCTAAATCTGAGAAAGCTCAGATAAGTATATAACATGTATATATGTAAATATGTATACACTGTGTGTCTGTTTGTGTGCAAACATGATTTTCATATATCATTTAAGTGGCGTTAGGCGCCGCTAATCAGGCGCTCGCCTGAGCTGCCAGAGTGTGGGAGACTTGGAATTGGTAGCTGTTGGTTATGCTGCTCCACCAGCTGCACCCTCCCTCACTCCCTCGCTGCCTCCACCCCTCCGTTGCTCGAGTGTCAACACTATGTGTCGCTTGGGGCGTTGGAGTGACAGGGGTGTCGCTGGCACTTCAAAAATTTCTTAATGGCTGCTCGCCTCTGGCTCTGCGGGTGCTTCCTCCTTGTTCACACATTGTTTTCATTAAGCAGCACCAAAAATTTGGAATCTGCTGCTGAATGAGTGCGCGTAATCTGTTGTTGTTGTTGTTGTGGTTGCTCATATTTATTTGTTGTTGTTGTTGTTGTTGCTGTTTGTCGTTTGTCGCTGAGTTGTCTCTCGCTTGTCTCTTGTCGGGATTTCCACATCTGTTTGCATTTGACACGATTATTTATGTTTATCGCGCGTTAAATGCGGTCTATTATCAGCATAATAATCGTAATTAAAAGCCAACTAATTTATGGCAGTGATTTATTTACCCCGCATTCACGGCATTTTTTAGTTCTTCCTTGCTTTATGCTCAAATTCCATTCGCATTTTGGTTCATACCCTCTCCATCTCTCTTTCTCTCTCATACACACATATTTCAAATGGATCTCTGGAAAAAAAAAAAACATTTCAAATATGTAACTGACAGAAGGATTGCCGTTTTTAGACATAGTAAGTGTTCACAAATAGGTATATATCTACATATGTATATATCTATTTATATTTAAATCTATGTAAATATTGTCTAAGGAGCGCCTGTGTAATCTCGAGTCTGCTTAGGCTAAGATGCTTTAATATAATTATGATTTAGTAATGAAATTATGGAATTTCTGTATCACAAAGTGGAATAGGCAATAGTTACAAAGAAACTCCAGTTTATCCAAATAAGTTTGTATATATATAACCGGCAGACTCCATTTTTTTTATCTAAGCGAGTCTAAGCAGAGCTTGAACGTCTATAAGTCTGAAGCTTGAGTGTAACCTCGCCATAATGTACCGATAGACAAGCTTATGATTTAGGTTATAACTCATTGGACTACCTTATTATCGATAAGTATCGACACATGTATCTAACTCTTTGACGTTTAGCTGAAATCCTGAATAACATAATAATTGCGACTTCGATTCCGCCCGGACTAGAAACATATAGCCAGGTGGCAATAAAAAACTCTGCATTCTGCTCACGATATCTTCTAAGGATTAGGGTAAATTCAGAGTATCTTCCTTCCTGACTAGAGTGTTCATACTTATTTTTACAGATTTAGTTGTTGCTTAACTTAATAAAACTTAAATGAAAGGGCAGAAACGTAGTATAGGATCGATATTTCAGTTCTGTAATTCTTTCGTATACAGAGTCAATTTAACAAACTGTAAACTATTGAATAGATCTTAAAATCTATTTTGATAACATTTTAAATTAGAGGCCAAACAAATACTCATAGGGTAGAGTAGAATTAACAGAGAATTTTAGATTCTTTTCTGATGCTGTGCAGTTTTCATAAGGAAAGCATTTTGATTGCCAGATGTGAAATCTATTTTCATATTTATAAATATGTTCAGATAAGAATAAATAATTACATCTTAAAGTATATTTAAGCAACTCCGATCATAGTCACTTAGGTGGTTGACTAGAGGGAGAAAGAGGGATAAATATGTATATAGACATGATATATGTAATAGAATCGACTGTTCATGCTACTCGAGAATATGAACACACACATTACAACAATTACACTGTGAGTATGTATGTGGGTATCCATTCAAGTCGAGTCATATGTATTATGGGTGCAAGATACTGACCGATTAGCTGGACAGAAGGAGCTGGAGGCATGGGGGCCGTTTAAATTAGCTGCATATGCGGCACTCGATTAGAAGGCGAATCGAACAATAAAATCGAAATATCTAATGCTCATAGTCAATCGGCGATTATTTTCAAATTAAATCATTAAAGTTAATTACAAGGTGTAGCCAATGACACAGGCAGCTCGGGCACTCGCACAGCAACAACAACGGCAACAACAACAACAACAACAACGACGACGACGACAACAACTGGGCAATGCCATTGAAATGAAGTCTAAATGCCACTTGGAGAGCAGGAGAACCCTTTCTGGCCATGAACCGTATCATGACAAATGTAAATTTAAATTGTAGGTGGCCATTAAAAGGACCAAAGGCATTGATTAGCTGTTCGAAAATATGACAATTGTTCAACTAATTCTCAGGCTCACTTTACATAGACTGCTCACAAATATTGTATTTTATTATCCTCCTGCACATGATTGGCCAATGGCATTTACCTGTGCAATCAATATGAAACATCGCCGGCCACAAGCAGCAGCTCTGCTTCTCATAAGTCAGGAATGTACTTAGTATCACCTTTCCTTCATATGTTAAATGAATGTTTTCGTATGTGCTGTGCTCTTTGTTATCAATTTTGATATTATTATGAATTTCTGAGTATTTCCAAACTTTTCATTCTTTACAACGCTCATTTTGTTATTCTTTTGTATATTACTCCGTACATCAATGGAAATCTTTAGATATATTCATAGATATATTATCTTAAGTGAATTCTCTCTTCAGAGTCTTTCTATAGACTGTTTCCACAGATATTCTCTTCACACTCTAGCATACTTGCACTGTAGACTATCTTTCAGTAAATATTCTTTTTAGATTTTCTATATAGAGAGAGACAGCCAATAGAATCTCTACTCCCTCTCGACTCTGTCTGTTGGCTGTCTTGATAGACTTTCTCTAAAGATTTTAGAAACTCTATATACTATATTTTATAGGCCTTATAGCTTAAATGAATTAAGCAGTGAATTATTTCATTAGCAGCTTATTTTCCACCAAATTTGATATGGCAAGGGTGTTTCTACTTTATTTAATAAATGTATATAAATGCCTAAGCAAATCACAAAGCAAACTTAGCGTAGCACACGAGGGAAAGGAATATATCACTGAATAATATTTTTTTATATTTCTGAAAGTCATGTAGGGAGCAGAAGGACCTGCGTTTCGCTAAATCGAATCTGATTCTTTTTATCTCATAGTATAATGGTCTAATATATTTCATCTCTGTCTAACGCAAACGTTATCGCTATATGTATCCTTGGTGGTCTGCAACATTGGGAGTGTGCAAATCAAATGAAGTTGAAGAAGGCTACTTTAAATCCGTTGCACGGTTGGCAGTCGACAGTCGTCAGTCCACAGTCCACAGTCGGCAGTCGACTGCCCTTTCCTTGCAGTTTCACTCAAATTACGCGCGACGCGTGTGGAAAATTTTAAACTAGCTGACAACAGTGTAAATTGGCAGGCACAGGGCGAACGCCGCAGGCAGGAGAAGGATGCGAGGATGCGAGTCTCGAGTCTCGCCGTCTTTGTGAAATTATTCCAACTCAATGAATTCAGACAAATGACTTTCATTACAGCGATTATACGCTCTGCTCTCACCGACTGGATGGGAGCGAATGCTGTCTAAGCAAATTTGGATGGGATTTACGCGGAGCAGTCTAAAGTAGATCGCTGGATAAAGTCGAAGGCCTGATCGATGCCTACTGCAGTTGTTAGTTTGTGTCTGTATCCAGCCACAGTCAGTTCTAGTTCCCAAGGCTCTACTTAGTTAAATAGAACCAAAAGGAGCGAAAGGCCACGCTATCTGTATGGTATATATGTCAAATGGAATGTGCATGTAATTATTCACTCATTTGACTCTACATAGACATATATTTTTCATTTCAGCATTGGCGAGAGCCTTGTTAGCAACTGTTAAGTGTAAATAATTGATAAGGCTGCGTGCAAATGCCTGCTGACTCCCAGGACCTGCTCGCAATGCGAAGGCTGCTCCTTGCTGTGAGACGTTGCGGTTTCTGTTGTCAGCTGGCTGAGGCTGAGATTGGGTTGCTCAGCTTAGCCCTGCTCACAGCATACCTCAGTCTTATCTCATAATCTTTTCAGTGACTTTTCAAGGTCCGGCTAACCGCAAGTCATATGTATATGCTGAGGCGAACTTGTTGTTAAGCTGCTCTGCTATTAGCCAAGAACTGCAGCACTTGTTACTGGGGTAGCACTGTCGTTTTTCCGTTTTTTATTTTTCTTTTTTATTTTTTAACAATCTACACGACAGCAGTGTCAAACCGCAAAATGTGGTGCAAGGGAGGGCTACAAGGAGCATAACTAGGTACAGAACACGAAAAAATAAAAGCAAGCAAGAGTGCTCTAGTCGGTAGAGCCTGACTAGAAGATACCTTAAGCCCTGAGGTGACTTTCTATTATTCTATGCCTCGTTTATAAATAGAATAAAAACAAACCTGTACACATACATAAATCTGCTGAGACGTTGCTGAGTTTGAGGGTGACATGGGAGAGGTATTCAAAATCCGAAAAATACAGCATCTTTATATTCATTATATGGATCTACACTGTAAATATAAGGACTGTAGCTGTTTTGGTATTCCAGTTATGCTTAAACTACGATGCAAGCTGATCGATTTTTATTTATATTAAGAAACTGGGATGAGTTATCGAAAACAAAATGATGAGCTTGCACTGGCAAGAGGACTGATGGCTAGATGCATGGTAAGCCAAACAGACAGAGAAGTAGATGGACGGACGGATCCAGCTATCGTATATATATATATATATATATATATATATACTTTATGTTTTTCTCCACGCTGTATTCATTCGATCAAACCAATATACCCACGATTCCCATTTGCAATAGGTCTCACGGTATAGAAAAAAGAAAACAAAAAATTCAAGGGAATTAATTGTAATGCGTTTTATTTGAAAAATATTAATTATAAACCTGGAGACAAGCTGGCATTCATGTGGCGCTCTATCATTTCGAATGAATTTTTAATATTTGTATGTGCTCAATTTTTTCCATTTTTGTTGATTTGAATTTGTTGTGCTTACTTTGTACTTAGCTTTCGCCGTGGACAAGTCAAATGGCATGTTGACAGGTGGGCGTGGCGCAAACGGAGGGCGTCGTTTGATAATTGGAACTGGCTAAAGAGCTAATTGTGAGAACTGGCGAGTGTGCAGGAAATCTGATAAACATTCAGGCACCGGGATACGAGCGGACCGAACACAATCGCAGCACAGGTGTCAGCAGAGTTGAACCAGATCCAGTCACATTTGTAGCACTTGCATCATTTGAAACTGTAAACGGATATTGGATGACAGAACCTTAGCCAGAGCACTCGCATAGGAATAGGCATCAGCACAGGTATTGGCATTGCCATTGGCATCTAATGTTCAACTGATGAATGATAAGCCGCACAATGCGAACACAATGAACGGCGAACACCCTGTGCAGCGCTTCCTGTCTGTCTGGCGCGTCTCCCTGTTCGTCTCCCATTTCATCAATGGGCACAAAGTGCTATGGAAACTATTGGCGCAGCGTGGGAGCCGGCCGCATGGCCGAAGCCTAACAGCCCAACCAGCGATGATCGACAATCAATGGTGCGCACAGGACGCGGACAGGTTCATTGTTTGCCGCAGCACCCAAGCAAGGACTCTGCTGGTGCTGGCGCGCTTTGAGACACACGATACCACTTCAAATGCTGCCAGCCAAAGGGATAATAACGAGGCTAATAGACGGTATCGAATTTAACTCTAGCAGATAATCATCTCGGCCTCTGTCACGTCTTTCCGCTCGCGTGAGTGTGTGTGTGCGAGAGTCTTCTGTATAAGAATGAAGGTAATTGTCTAGGGATACTTGACGCTGCACTGACAAGTGTGTCCTTTCTGGTCCTTGAGGCTGCTGCTCTGAGGTTAAGGAACTAACTAACTGGCCAGGCCAGCCGCACCTTAACTCTTTCGACTGCATGCATGCATAGCTGGGCTCAGCTCGGCTCGGCTTGTCTTGGCTTGGCACGGCATGTCCTGTCAGTTGGCAGCCTTAGATCCAGATCGTTGTGTTATCGTAGCACCAGCAGCCAGTCACCAGGCTGTCGTAAGTAATTAAATGTAATTTCGATTTTGGCCAGCCATCCAGCCATCCATCCATCTATCGATCTACGGCCGAGCGCAGCGTGGATGGTGGAGATATGCGTGGCAGGGCGTGGACAGAATTGGGTATTGCGTGCAGCCTCGTGCAGCGGTTGCCAGTTGGCTCTACAATTAGCTGGCATTTGAATAGCGCCTCCCGAAAAAGGGTTCGATTGCCTTTCGATTCGGGCCGCCTTCAGTTCAGAGTTCTCAGCTCTGAGTTTTCAGTTACAGTTGTCGCATAATTATTTAGTTATCATATTGAAAAGTTTGAAAATTGTTCTACTCATTGCATATGCACACACACACGGACACACTCAGGCACACTCAGACACACATTGTATGTGCGCTGAACCCTTTCTGGCCCAAATAACAGGTTGGACAATCCAAATTAAACATTAACTCGTAATAATACATATGTATTTGCCGTTTGAAGACTTGTTAACGAACTTATTAAGCGTAGCGCCACATGCAAATGCACCACAGGCCGAACTTGGAAAACAATTCCCAACATGTCGCTCCACTTAGCCGCATACGATTCAAACAGCAATTCGTATTATTAAAAGTAGAAACAGAACTTATTCGTACATATGTATTCCCCCTTTCGGTCAGCTCTAAGGGTCCCTCAATCGTCTGCAAATAGAGCAATTATCCGAACGGTAACGCAATATATATATACATATGTACGTCTTGGGAGTATTGAAAAGTGGCTGCATATTGATTCAGTTGCTTTCAATAAGTGGATAATCGGCTTCGATTTCTATATTTAATGAGAAATGCATTCAGTCGACTCCCATGGTCACCTGAATAAATTGAAAATATTCTTTGGTCTAGTTAGCAAATCATTTCTTAAAAGAGTTGAACAGGTCTCAAATAGCAATTCATTCATATATTTTTCAAATTATCTATCTATATAACTCCACAGATTAGTTAATGTTAACTTTAATTTACCTAACAGCCAAGAGAGGATTCACCTTGAGAAGAAGAGCAAAGGGTAACAAAAGTAGACAGCTCTATGATGTGTGTGTAGCTCAAAAAAACCTCCTTTGAAAGAAGCATACTCATAAAACTCTGCTGCTAGAGTTATTGATTTCTGGGATAAACATAATAATAATAAATAATCATGTCTAGCAGTCTGTGTAAAGTCAGAGATACTATATAAGAATAATAAAAAAATGATGAAATAATAATAATAAAATGTATTCCAGGCCACATCCATCGATTTTCAGCTCATTTTGAAGGAACAACGACCAAAGATTAATGATATGTGATTAGTTTTTGCTAATTCGAGTTAAAAGATAAAATAGAAATTCAATTCGTGTAGCTTCTACTCGTTGTAATGAAATTTAGTGTCCCTCAAACTATTGCGCAGTTCTCGATTTCAATTGCTTTTTTAGTTTAATTAAACAATTGAGGGAAAACCAATAAATCTAGCGCGCACGCGACACGATGCTAGCTCCAATGGCAATGGCACTGGCACTGGCAATAGCCCCAGGATAAGAAATGCAATTTGCTTTTTGGTGGAACTACAACAATGTATTGTGCTCAATAACAACAACCACAACCGCAGCAACAACAACAACAACAACAACATAAGCAAGAAGGGCCACAGTTAATGAGATTAAAATACGCAGCGGGAGTTCCTTTGAATGAAGCGCCACGGGTTGCTCTCGCTATGCAAGGACACTTAAAACCGAAACGTTAAGTGAAACATACAATACAACAACAAGGTCGACCCAAAAATACCCTGCACCTAATTTGCAACATTTCGAGTGAGTACAGTACGGTACAATCAGTCAAGAATCGGTCTATTTACCTTTTGTACACAGTGTCTATAACTTGATGAACTTTATGATTAAAATTACTTTCAATATATCTCTGCACTGGCTCTACGACTTTTGCGCACTCCCCTCTAAAAACCCAAAAGACTCTTTTTCATTTTGCTGGCAAAGTATGAGAAAGCATGGTCTCAGATTTATTGACAATATGTTGGGCTCTTTTTGAAAACTTAATGAAAATGAGATTCTGTGGTATGAGACAGTTCCCTAATATTATATACGAACAATATGTATTTTTATCTGATGATATATTTACAGAATAGAGAACACTTATTACATTTAAGACAACCCAATTTAGACAGTTATTTATTAAATATGTTTTTAATAGCTATGGAAGATAATATTAATTCCTTGCACGCAAACATTATATGGGGTATTCCGCAAAAGACTTTGATGGAATGTATGTACGTCTTGAGCTTGAGATGATTCTAGTCCTAGTTCTAATTCGATGCGCACCTAGTCTATAGATGCATTTTCTATAACTATTTCCGCGATTTTTGTGTTAGCTAAGTGTGATCAATCAATATGTTCTGTAGACTCAAATCATTTATACCTTCAATGCCTTGATTCTCATTTTCATTAATACTTGAACATTTGTATTAATATATTATATTTAGCATTACTATCTTGTTATCATTTGACTCAGAGAGCGCATTTCGAACAATTATTAAGACATTATCACAATAAAGTACTCCAAAATGGATCATCCTATCAAATATTGCTTGAATAGCACCTCGTTTGTAACCTATGACAATATATTCAAAATCCCATCCATAGAGCTATTTATAAGTATGGGAGACAACATGAAATCAAAAGCATTCAATAATTAAAATCAAGTCGAATTATATGTTTATTAAGTCTTGATTATCTTTTATAATGATTTGAATACATTTATGAATTATCATGTGATAAGTTGTCTGTAACTGTATTTGACTGTAGTTGTCTTTGGAACATTCGCATTTGCCAATTCGCGGGAAAGTACAAGCATTACGAGTTTATGGATAGTATAATATTTGTATAAAGCAGCCTCAGAATAAGGCAATCGTTAGCCGATGAAATATGAATCCTCTACAGTTCTGTGCTGCATTATCAAAATATTTTGTAGTTGATTGAATATTAAATATAATATTTATCAATTAATTTTGTTCTTTTTCAATTTTTTGAACGATTCATAGCCTGAGAGTCCTATATTTGCACATCACTTTTTAAAGTATCTAATCTATTTTATTGTAAATTAATCTAGAGAGACTTACCTATGTTTGACGACCAGGTAGAGCTAGTTTACTCTGGTTATTCGAGAGAATTCCCATTTTACTAATTGTTCAATTTTAAGGATATTTTGGCCCCTTAAGTAAATGGAAGACATATGCTGAGAGCTGATCGCCTGCCAGACTCATGTTGAGAAATAACAAATATTTAAGCCTTTTTAATATTAAATCGAATTACGAATAATATCTACAATAGTTATCGTCCGGACTGGCTAGGCTGCCTGCTCGGGCCGAATGTGAAAGGATGCAGTGAAGCGTGCTAAATCTGGGGCGTCATTCAGATGAATTCGCCTGCGAACGAATTGTTGACAAAGTAAGAGAGAGTAAAAAAAACACAAAAACAAACAAAAAATGCATTGCAGAGGTAAAACAAAAAGTCGTAATTGTCCTCGACTCGGCTCTGTTTATTTGAGCGATAAATGTGAAAATTGTCAATCAATTAAAAAGTTTAAAAACAGCGTCGCCAAATTAACGCACAAACACATCAGGCGCGATTTTCAATTTAGAGATTTCGAGCTCATTGTTCGCCCGGCTTTGTGTGAGCGACTCGATCGACTCGATCTCGGCAAGGACCACATGCGGCGACCGCATTTGCATTGTTTTCCCTTGGCCAAGTGCTTTACAACTGTTTGTCTGTCCGCAGGCTGGACCGCCTCACATTTCACAGAGAATAACTAACTTGACTAACAAGCTCTCTCTCTCTCTCTCTCTGTTCTTCTCTCTCTCTCTCTCTCTCTGTTGGGCACGTGTCAATCAAGTTTATTTCTAATCGATGAAGTAGATGGAATTTCATGGAATTTGGTAGAAATCAAGAAAGGATATTTCATGGATATTAGCCGAAGACCCCAATAATCAGTACTTCATAAGTAATTAAATTTTATAGATGTGTAAAATGTGTATCATTTAGCCAGGATTGGGGAATATCTCAAATTTCCTCCTCCCCATCGCCTTGTTACGCTAATAACAGCATTATGTTAGTATTACAGCTCCAGCACTGGTACTTATTCTCCGTACTTAGTGTTCCGCTGAGTACTTTCTCTCTTAGGTAAATAAGAAGTAAAGTTCCTTCCATCAAAACCAAGCTTTCAAATTCAATATTAGAGCTTAGTTGCTAAGAAATGTCGCCTTTCATTTACTTAGAGTATAGGATGATAAACCGTAAGACAAGACAAGACGCTTTTGGCAGCTATAAACGATTCCATATAGACATGAACATAAAATGAAGCAAGCGGTAAGTGTGATCCTTGAAGTATCTTGTCGAATCTTTTGGCTAATATTTGGGATGGAAATACAGTGCTTAGTGATATGGGATATAGAATATGGGATTGTTTGTTTATTATTACTTAGCACAACTTCTACTTCGAACCAAGTCTGTAGACAGTAGAATTGGGGTGCGGCTCCATAAGTATTGGAACGGTCTCTGATATCGGTCTCTTGGCATTCGTTTTGGTAGAAAGTAAAGTTCCAATTGTCGAACCAGCTCTGTTATTTAATATCTTCATATAGAGAGCTTAGTAGCGTGGCATCTGCACCAAAATTACTTTACTTAGAGTAAATAAACAGCTAAAATAAATTTATACATGATGCATTCAATTCTTGAGATCAGTTCTGTATTCGACTCTTCAACTTTTGTTCAAAGTAATTTCAATTTTTTTTTTTTTACATCAGCTATGATCGTAAATTTATACGCATACATCTGAAATCTACTTTTTATTGGAATTTTGATTGAAACAAAGGCCAGTCTGCCCGACGTCCTGGCAGCCTGACGGCCAGCCTGCCGAGATGCTTTGTGGTTAGCCAGACAAACAATCGGCTGAAGGACATCGGCACACATGGCAGAGATATTGTGTGGCATCATGGCATGCGGCTGTTGGTATCCATGCGAGCGCTTGCCGATCAATCGATCAGAAAATTTCGAAAGCGACAATGAGTATGAAAAACTGACAACTATTATAATCATTAGCTAGGATTTATGAGCGGTATTTGTTCGCCGGGCTTACCGAGGGCTCCGATCGGCAACGAGGGTCGCTCCGCAGCTCCGCAGCAGCACGAGTAGCGGCAGGGTGCGGGGCAGGGTAAGGGGTATTGTAGGGAATTTGTCAGCGCGCAGTACGTAATTGAAGGGCTCGTTTGGGAAGTTGGCAACATTCTTCTTGGGACGAAGAGCCCGTAAGCTGGCAAAATTATTTAATTGATAAATTGTGTCGCATGCTGTGCCCTCACCAAGGATCAGCACAACGGACAACAAACAGCCGAACAACTGGCAAAGGCCAACCGCATCCCCAGAGCCGTTTGTCAGTTACATGAAGTTGACATTTATGCGTGTTATTGTTATTGTGTGAATGCCCCTGCCCGGGAGTTGTCCATCTCTCTATTCACTCGCCCTGCCACCGACTCTCCCATTGAGAGCGTATCCATTACTTGGCCAAACAATAACTTTTATGCAACATTCAATGCTTGACTGTTATGTGTTTTTCTTTTTTTTTTCATATCTTCCCCTCTCTCTCGCTCTCACTCTCTCTCTCTCTCTCTCCGTCTCTCTGGTTTTCATATTCACAATTCGGATACATGCATGAGGCACATTTTTATCCTGTTCACAATTGCTGCCGGCGGCCTGCCTGAATCCTGTGGCCACTGTTGACTTTGTTCATTGTTATTGCAATTTTTCCAATTTATGGCACGTTTTATGCAATGGACTTGGCAAATGGCGGCTCGCTCTCTCTCTCTCTCTTTCATCCACATCGGCTTTGTTCGCCGATGCGGCAGTTTGCGTTTTTTTTTTTTATTATTGACAACTTCCTACAGGTCTTTATTATGACGAACCGAGCTGTGGACTCTGCTACTAACGCAAAGTATCGTATCGGTATCCTAGACAAATTGCTGCACAATTATGTGGAATATATAGACATGTGTATGTGACTGGGACTCTATATAGACTAAGAACAATATTAAACGGAAGCTGAATTCTAAAGGCTGCAGCGGTGAAGTTCAAAGTAACGCTTAAAAAGGAAAAACAAAAACTACTTTAATATAACATTAAATCTGGGTATGTTACTTTTTTATGAAAATGTTAGAATTACTTTTGCAAAAGATATTTTCTATAGTTTAAATAAGAATGAGTCAATGAATATGGGGCTTCTCTTTTTGGAATTGTGCGTCTTCAGTTTCATCGCATTGAAGTATATTTCTTGATTACGATTGATCTAAATTACGCTTGGACTTACCAAAGAAATTGAACATAAGGCATAATGTAATCAAATGAAATTGAAAAATGAATTCAATTTAAAATATAAGTTCATTATACCTCAGGTCGATTCTGATTTTAAAATAAGACATATACATACTTATATAATAATATACATATACTTATATAATAATATGTATACTGTGTATATAAACTAATTATGAAAAAATTTGCATTTCTTTTATTTTTTTTTAATTTGTCTAATTAATGTTGAATTAATTTGTTTGGGATAGAGGAAATAGTGCATATGTCTTAAGAGACATAATATTATAACAGTGGGTAAAAATCTAAAGTTCTCAATTGACTTGAGTACCCAGGACAAATAGCTCTATATTTCATCTGTGTTTTACACTTGGCTGCTCTGAATAAGAAAGAAAAACATTCAGATATAAGAGACTTCATATCAACAAAGTTAACTTACTAAATTACATATAATACATTTACACATAATAATCTTATTACATTTGTGTATATACCTCCGTTAACTTTACAAAAAAGGTTTTAAGTTCAATTCACAAAAAAAGTTACTGCCAAGCACCTTGATACTGAATGACCCAAAATTATACATACATATGTACATAAATTAGTATGTATATATTAGCATGTATTGGCAATCTTGGCAATTCGTTTCGTTGGTTGTAAAAAGCTTTCCTTCACGACTGTCAAAGCATTCAACCAATCATAATGAAATATTTAGACAAAGCCTTCATAATTAATATAAGTCTCAGCTGCCCAAAAAAGTCGCCTCTTTATGACCATCCTCCAGCAGCACATGCAAAGAACCTGAATGAATTATCCGAATTATATAATTGAACGGATCTAACATATCAAATCAAACATCTCTCGCTGATTACAAGCGAAGCTCCGCCTCGACAGATGATATAATAAGAACATGTAGCTGGAAGCGTTCTGACCCAGTGCAGCCCACTCGACTGGAGCATGCATATTTGTCTGGAGATTGGAGTGCGAGACCTGTATTTAAGTTAAATAGACCAAACTTGACATCATGCCAGAGTATTATTAGCTAGTTACTAATAATAAATACTTTTATTATATGCTTATGACAAAATTGTATTTTGCCAGTTGCCATGTTCAACAAATGATGCTCTCCGTACGAACGTGCGTGCTGTGTAGATATTTCACTAGTCGGACAGGGCACAGGTGTACGGCTAACAGATACCCCGTACTTGCATAATCAGCATATACCCATTGCTCCCGAACGAAAAAGAAGATAATCTAAATACCAAGCAGATGGATAGAAGGAAAACTTGTGCTAATTAATATATGTATATCTTTATCTATCTCTCTCTCTCTGTGATATCCCTTTCTACGTACTTTCAGTGGGTATATATGGTTATAATAGCATACATGATTATAATAATCAAATGGTAAATGAGAAACGAAAAATGAAAAATGCGAATGAGACAATGAACAGGGTTTAAGTATATGTTATGAGCCATGAATAAATAGCCATGAATCCAATAACAATATACAACAACAAAATATAAATACACAAAAAGAAAAAAAAGCAAGCCAACAAATATGGCTTCTACTAAAAACTGTCAACGGAACGGTTGCCACGCCCACATATACCCTTTCTATGCAGCGCCTGGTCAACATTGTTGTTGTTGCTGCAATTACGCGGTTAAGTTAATAACACATTTTTTCAAGTTTGTTTCTCTTCAATTTTTTTTTCTTTCAGCTGCTGATGGATACGCATAGTTTGAGACAGGCAAAGGGAGAGAGAGCGAGAAGGAGAGGGAGAGGGAGAGGGAGAGCGGCGCCCCATATAACCCACGCCCCCAACGCCAGGCTCAATCTAGACTCAATAGAGTCGGGCACGGCCCCAGCCAACGGTTGTTTGTTGTGGCTGCCCATCGTGCGACCTGCGCCCGATGATTGGCCAGCAGCTGCTCGTCTGGCATGTGGCCGACCCGCTGGCCCCCCGCTGTCCCCCCACCAGCGCCATGGCACTCACTGGGCGCTCGCTCGCCGTTGGCCAGGTCTTGGGCTGCGCGTGCTGCTAAGCGATTGCTATCGGGCCAAGAGGTGCAAATCTATCAGCCATCTGTGCTGCCGCCGTCATGGCTTACAGACTTCATCTCCGTCTTCACTCTTTGCCTTCCGCTTTGCGGTTGGCTGTAGTAAAAAACGAAAAACGAAAACCGAAACGAAAAAGCATTTGTCATAGCTGGCGTGCATTCGTAGCTGCAAATTGAATATGAAATGAAATGTAATAGTATAATGGAAATGCAATGCGCCACTCGAGAGTGCGCAGCCAAAAGATACCCTGTACTTGGGCATTTCAAATTGGTTATCTTGCCACACAAACAGAGAGTCAGAGACAGAGAGTGAAAGAGAGAGAGAGGGATATGCTAAACAGGGTCATACCCACCTCGGTTTACCTCTGCTAATGGCTACAGGGTATAAGCGGAAAACATTGTGTTTACCTAGCTCGCACTTGGTCCTCTCCAGCTCGAGACACTCGCTCGCATGCGTGTCTATTGTTTCAGCCATAATTGCACGTCAGCAGAGTTTGTCATAGACATAGAAAATGTGTCACGGCATGACCGACGCAATTGGCATTGCATCGCCGGACCCACAGCCCAGTTCCAGTTCCCTTCAATCAATATATGAATATATGTATGTGTATATGAAGATAGCATATATTATGGGCATCTTTGAGAACCAGTCACGCACATTGCTGCCACAAAGGGCAGATCGTCCGAGCGGGCTACTCGACTCTGCGCAGCTAGCAAAGGGGTTAATGCGTCTGTTCTGCCTCCCTGCACACGCACCTGATCATGATCTACGTGCAATTGGATCCTCAACATCATCATCTCATTATTTTACCTTGCCAATTGCTCGGCTCGCTAGTAAATGGAAAGACAACTTAACATACGGCTGGCGGCAGAGCTGCGCAACATGTTTGTGATATGTAAACCATATACATATATACATATATCTTTCAGCTATCAGACTATGTATACTATACAAATACATACATATATAAACACTAAGAGGAGATAGCCTTGCAGATTCTCACACAATTCATTCTTTATTATAAGTAAATAATAAAATGTAATTTAATGGATCTACATTCTCATTCAAACTAACAAGAATTGAATTGGTTACAGTTGAATCATTACATTTTGCCCACCTCGACTATCGAGTATATATTTACTATGTACATAGTTTGGATTGCATTTCAACAAAATATGATGTTATAATATACGTAAATATAGATTGATCTGAGCTTGATAAAAGAGTGATGAATATAGCTCAAGTGAGACAATGACTTTATACTATGGTCGACTGCGAGGATTTCGCAAGGGAAGAAGGGCTTAAAGTTTGGCTTATTTAAGTTTGCATATGAAAGGCTGAAAAGTACATTTGGATGAGTGCTTAGTGCTCTGTTTTATAGAAGAGTCTTCGATAGCATAATCGAAGATGATGCCATCATTATAGGAAACCAGCATATAGGAAACCACTTAAACACCTTATAGTGCGACCAATTGCACTTTCTGTAAGCTTAAGTCCTTTTACTGCACACATAGTTCTCTAATTTTTAAAAATATATTTTCCGTTTCGATTCAGTATTAAAAACACATTTAACTAATACTAAAAAATTTGCTAATAACACAAATATCATATCAGGAATATATTTTTCCAATAGATGATTTTACGTGTTCTTGAAAAGTGTGCCAGAATATGCCTGAAGGCAATGTCCATATCAGTTTGACACTTGTGTATTATATAGATCATGATTTATATGATATATATATTCTGTGTTTCCAACAGATGGAATAGCTAACAGATGATATATAATAGGGGAATTTTCCATACCATCTACACTTTTAAAATAGTTTTCGGTGCTTGCATTCACATTCAAATCAACTAAATACGGGGGCTCAAGGATCAGGGCTCAATCACCATTCAGTTCATTCATTCAGTTGGTCTACTCCCTGATTGACAGTTTTATGAAGGGCTTACACCGATACTAGTAAAATATTTTGTCAAATTGAATTTGATCCTTTCCATAGTGTTTCTGAAGTGCAAATGATAATCCAGTTTGAGTTGCTCTTCCCGCTTTTCGGACACCCTTCAGCTTAGCTCTATTTTCATATCCATATAATAAGCGCATCAGCGACCAAGCGCCCACACAATTACTGGATGGTAAGCAGTTGGTGCACGCCCCATCCTGCCCGAAATCGTATTATGATTATGAATCTGAGTTTGTGAGTGTATGTGTGTGTGTGTGTGTGTGTGAAAGGAGAAAAAGGATTATATATGGACTCGGAACGTGATTAGTTGACGTTGACACACATTCCCGGAACATTTAGTAAACGCTTGGTCAGCCTCATAAATTTGAATGTAATGTAGACTGAATGAGCCAGGAGTGCAATGAATGTTTATCCACGCTTACACACACACACACACACACATTGAGAGCTAACACAAAGCACATTTGGCGAAGGCGTCCTCAGAGGCGGGACGGGCGTGGCAGCGAGCGCGAGCACGAATGATCATGGCAGAAGCCAATGGCGATGACGAGGTGCCAAACCCCGGACTTCGAATCCAGGACCAGCTGGTGTACGCCCAGTGGCTAGTTGCCTGGCTGTCGGCCTGGCAGCCGGCCTATTTCTTGCGCGCGTTTGCATTTGTGCAGCGATTCATTCGACGGGCGGGCGTGCAACGCCCCCGTGTGTGCATGTGTGTGTGAGTGTGTATGTGTGTGCCTTAATGCGTGCCCCGTACTGTTGAATATAGGACGAACGCGTTGCCTGTCACATGTCAAACCGGAAGTGTGCAAAAATTACCTATAAAAAAAAAAAAAACAAAACAAAACAAAACGAATCGCAGCGTAAGGGGCGCAAGAGAGCTAGCAAAGGCTCAAAGGTTTGCTTTCTCGCTTGCGCCAGGACTCAGCTCTCTCTTGCTCGCTCTCTCGCTGTAATTACGGCTGCGCACAGGACTCGGGCAGGACGTCGCATATAGCACCCTTTTGACGCCTGCAACAACGAGAACGCACTAATATAATTATAGGCCAAGCCCCGGAAGCGCTGCCATCAGCAGCCGAATGAATAATCAAAGCATCCTGCACGGGGTGCCAAAGCTTTGTGCGTCTGCGCTCCTGGCGAGCGGAAGTCAATTTCTAGTCCTTGATGGATGATGGCCTCGGCACATGCCCAATAGCCAATGCGCAATCTGCCTCATCACAATCTCGTCATCTCCCGGCGCACCGTATAATTATCAAAACAATGCGCGAGTATCGGCTTTCACACATCCTGCAGCGACCTGGTTCGCGCTGGCACCCAGCTCTCTCTGCAGCTGCTGCGCAGCGAGCAATCTCTGCTTGCCTCGCTCTCTGAAAAGAATCCCCTACGGATACAATTGCCAGTTGGTCTATAATTTAATTAAGCATCTTGAGCCATCAGCGCAAATATTGCATCACCGTTGGCTACTTCGAATCGATCGATCTATGCGAAGGCTGAGCGCGTGCGCGTCTTGACTCTTGCCTCTCTCTCTCCCCGAGCCTCTCTCTATTTTTATATGAGCGCGATTCTATATATAATAAAAACGTTATACTTTATTTATAGATACAAACCTATTAGCTTTTTGCCTATATCCCTAACATTAAGTTGCGCTTCTGTTTCGAGGATTTTATATAGTTTTTACTGCGGTTTCAGCCTCCTATTGCACAGGCCCATGCGGCTTATAAGCTAATAAAACAGCAACAATGATAATTTCAAAATAGGAAGTCTGCCGTAAGTTTCAAGAGTTTATAATTCGCATCAAAATATTTTTTAACTGTCTCAAAGATCTTGTAAAACCGAGTAAAATATCATACCATAAGTACCTTATTTATAAATTCGAAACATAAAATAATTGGGGATTTGAAAATTGCAATGAGCAGTATTGGTATATATATATATATATGTATTAGAAAGCATTCGTTTTTTTTTTTTATTTTATACTAACTGACAATATTGTTACTGTCCCTTGCCACCCAGCACACTCGATAATTGGTTAAATAAAGAATAACACTTAATAAAATCATAATGAAATAATAATATATCTAAACAAGTAAGAAGGCTCTAGTCGAGACTGCTCGAAAATTTTGGTCCATAGACATAATTTTATGAGCAATCTTATACGGTTATAGCGATTTCCGGGCATAGCGACTGTCCCTTGAGTAATTCTACTGTATATTGTTAGACAGTCTTTGGAGACGGAGAGAGAAAGGGAGAGACAGAAGTTTTGGCAAATATTAGATTTGATTCAAGTATTGAAATTCCTTTAGTGAAGTGCTAGGTATATATATAATTAAGATAAACTACAAGTGAAGGCTTGACTGAGGGGATAGAAATATTGAAAATCATCAATAAAGTATCCAAGTTATGCTAGTCTTAGTGTTTCGCTTAGTAATATTAATACGGCTTTCTGATCGAAATGCAATTCATTTTTCAGCCAAGCTCTCTCAAATGCGGTCAAATAATACATCTGGAATAAAAAATACTCTTGAGTTGGCATTAAAACAAATAGAAATCGACATAAATAGATAGCAAATGGCTCTTGACATGGGCAAATCACTATGAATATGGCAAATACGTGCAGCCACATCCCCGAGCTGTGCTGCAGCTTTATCTGTGCCTAATGCAGCACGAAACTGGCCGGCCAAATTGCTGGCTTATGTTTGCTATGAGTGCAGCACAGGAGCCGTAGCTGCAGTAGCAAATGCGACCAGCAAGAATATGCGCAACAGCAGAAAAAAAAAATGAAAGAGAAATAAAACCAGTTGCAGTAGGTAACAATTTCCACGAATGCCGGAGCCTAATAACACAACAAAATGCATTTAATAAGCAACTGCAAATGCCAATCTGAAAAACTCAAAACTGAACTGGCGGAGCAAGTGCAGCAGCAGCAGCCGTGATGAAGGGTTGGCCAGCTTGACTCGACTGTTGGCTGTGGAACGGAGAGAGGCTGCTTGAGATTCGGAAGCTGGTCGAAGCGAGCGTGGCCAATGCGAATGTGCGATGATCGCTTCCTGTCGATAAGATACACCTAATAATAATTTTTTTTCTTCTGCTGCTGCGAGCCTGAACGATTCGAACCCTCGGCACAGCAGAAAAGCGCCTGCAGCTTGCAATCACGACCAACGGCAGTAACAACCGCGCAAATTAACCAAAAATGTAAATAACAACGACCATAGCTGAAAGATGAGCACACCATCACGACCTGCAGATGCTCTTCTCTTTAAATATATATTCAGATAAGCTTATGCTGGAGTGGCTTCTCGATTGCATTAACTCTTAGAGTTATTTCGTTAAAGGCTATAAAAAATAAATATAAGGCCATATGGTCCATCATAGTGTGCAAATTACGCCGAATGGCAATTCCTTGGTTTGGCTACAGTAAACAAAGACTGAATTTACATATGGAATATTTTTATAAAAGATGTTCTATCTAGAAGGTACAAAACATTATATAAAAATATATCCAATAGAATTATTAGATCTGAGATCTTTATAGAATGTTGTCTGCATAGGAAACAATAAAAGGGGAAGTGGTCTAAAAGTATCTAATAATATTTTATACAGGACCAAAAGCATGCTCATTTGCATCTTCATCTACATCTAAGAGCATAGAACATGGTATATACAGATACATTTCGGTATTTACCTCTCTCTATCTCTCTCTTGATATGTGGGTATAACATGTTCTAATAAAGTATTCGAACATGATCTTTATATATAATTGAATTCAATTCATATATAGCACTTGATGATATTCTAAATTCCCATCACCTGGGCTGCGGAGAATGTCATCTGTGCTGCCTTCGCCAATTGGTAGTCTGATATGACTGCGAGCTGATTCGGATCTGCTCTTAGCTGGAGCTGCGACTATAGGAATCTCGAGATTCCTCTGTAGCAAGCTAACCAACTCTAGGCAGATAGTCGAATGTATAATCTCTAATCTCTATGTACTATAATATTATAGTATAAATCATATTTAACATTGTCAGTCAATTGAAGTCTGCATAATCATAATATTATATCATAAAATTATTCTTGCTGTGCAGCTGAGCAAGAATAAACCATTCAAATGAAATCTTAAATTGATCAATGCAATATGCACTTTAGCTGCTCCAATCATTCTTCCCTCTGCATGACAAACTGCATGAGATAGTCTGTGCATGCCAAAGTGCAGAGTGCAGAGTGCAGAGTGCAGCAGCAGCATCTTTGGTGTTGCCAGCAGCGCTGCTAACAGTCGCAATGGCTGCTGCTCGAAGTGTAACAGCAGAAGTCGTCGAGGCAGTCGCATCGCAGCCAGCAGCCAGATATGGAGATGCCAGCGAGCTTAACCAGTTTGCGGTTGCAGGCCTAACAATGGGCCGCGGCAAGTGAAAGATTGTTGCTGCGGGGAGTGGCTCGCTGGGTTTGCATGCTACCAGCAAATAAAACACACAGACACACGCACAAAATGGTAAACAACACAACAGCAACAGTAACAGCAACAGCAATAGCACAAACAACAACAGGAGAAACAGCTTTGGCGGCCATTGCGCTGGCTTCGACGTAGACGGCGACTGCGCAATGGCGACGCGACGACTGAAGCCTGGGTTTGCCAAGTCGCCGTTGCCGTGGCCGTTGCCGTTGCCGTCGTCGTCGTCGTCATCAGCGTCGCTGCTTCCGTGCCATGTGGCAATCAGTCACGTTGAAGGCGTTGTCCATTGTTTGGCCCAGTACGCGGGGTCGTTTTCGCCTTCTACTCTCCAATCGCAAAACGCTGTGCGCTGTTGCGTTTCAACATTTTTTTTCTCTGGCTTGCTCTCCCTCTCTCTCTCTCTCTCTTGCTTTCTCTCTCTCGCTCTTTTTCTGATCTAGCCCCTCTCTAGCCCCCTCTCTTTGGTTGCCATTTTGACTATAACCTGGCCGTAGCATCGCTACTTGATGTCAGCCCAACGCGAAATGCCTCACATCGAGTCAGAGCCGAGAGTATGCATATATGTACACATGTATGTATGTATGCAGAAATAAGAAATACAACAAAAAACCAGCTGCTTATAGTATAATAAGCCCAATTAGAGCCAGGCTAATGGCAGGTTTATTTCGTTTCGTTTGAATTCTCAATTTTCCTTCTGGTCTAACGGGTGCGCCAACAGTTCTAACTGCCGTCCAATTTCCATTTCAAATTTCAGCTCCGCACACTCCACAATTTACTTCTTCACAACTGAATAATAATGTCAACGCATTCCAAGTGAATTTTCGCATGTGACTGTGGGGCAGAGCGATCCGAGGGAGCTAACAACAGCTCAGCTTTAATTTGATTATATAATCCTTAGGAATTCGTGAAATATAATACAAATTGCAAAAATAGTTTCTCACACGAAAATAATTTTGGTATATTATATGCATTGCTTTAATAGATCTTACAAGGAGTTAATCATAATATATATACACGTATATACATATGTATTGTATAAAGGTATAAAAAATTATTCATTTGTAATGATAAAAATCGACTGTTCGGTTCTGCTGTGGTTTTATGAATGCTTTATTGGATTATAAGAAGTTTCGTCTTAGCCTAAGTACATAATGTTTACATAAAGAATTCTGTCGCTAAAAGCAGCGGCAGAATGTGAGTATGTAGCATGTGGTATGTGTGTGTATATATGTTTGTATGTATATGCAGAAGGCATATACATTTTAGCGTTTAAGCTGCGGCGTAACAATGCTTACGCTGCAGATCCCACGCTGCAGGCCGGTCTATACATAAGTGACCGATCATATTACGGCACTTATGTATAGCTGTTAAAATATACATAAAGCAACAAAGTGTTGCTATGTTGTGGGCCTGATAATGTTCATATATTGTGTACACTACTATACTGTGAGCATATGCTTATATGTATATCATACAACATACTACACATTATTCATTAATATGTCGTTGATTAAACATAAATTAAAACATTATAAATATATATTTATTAATAATAAAAATTATTGAATTAATTTTATAATCAAGCTTAAATTTAACAATAAATAGTCTTGTAATTAAAACTGCATTACTAAAATGCTATTCATAAATAGGATTGTAATGCCAATCTTTAGTGACAGCTTCAGCAAGCAACAGACTTTTTGAATAGACTGGGATCACTTAAGGAAAATGCTCTATTAAGAAACAATAATGCACTATATGACAGCTTGACAGCCAGTACAGGAATCTGTTGTACACTGTACAAGAAGAAGTTGGATTTCAGATGAATTTATGTGGGTGCAGCAGTAAAAGCTATTCTCCAGAGACACGAGATAGTAAGATATCCTTCTGTTTTTTAAAGTAATTACAGAAATTTCGGAATCAAAACTCACAGACTAATTGACTGACATACATTGCATGTATAGAGGAAAAGAAGAAAGAAAACGATCATCGATAGTTTCAGCCAAGTGAATCCTTTCCTCTATAATCTTCATCCGTAGTTTCTCCAAAGCCATTTTCTTTTTCTACCGTTTACAGTGGAAAAAGTAGAAACCGCCAAGGAACTAACGTGCAGACCGAGCGCTGTTTACGTACATGTAAAGACCCGTCCTTGAAATCTACTGAAAGATAACGCCTATTTCGAAGGCTTAACACAGGAGGAGGTTTATTCGTAAGCTTACATTGGCGTGGCTGTAAAATATTATTATTAATATTACTATTACTATAATACTCCCTTCCTAAAGGGAAAGAAAGTATATTAGTTTTGTGTAATGTCCACCCGTCCGTCCGTCTTCTGTATTTCAATTCACACCATTACGATGCTATTGAAGAAGCAGGGAACTTGAAATGTTCAACT
This sequence comes from Drosophila navojoa, assembly GCF_054131105.1. Classification (NCBI taxonomy): domain Eukaryota; kingdom Metazoa; phylum Arthropoda; class Insecta; order Diptera; family Drosophilidae; genus Drosophila; species Drosophila navojoa. The sequence continues at coordinate 27,937,543 of NC_142895.1, forward strand.
TGTACTCGTGCACTGCCAAGACTGATAAGCCCTCTACATTTTCCCGATATTCCTACTAAGGGCGTGGTAATTCAAAATAAACATTTTCCATTTACATTATATAAATAATATAACAAATTATTATTTAATACATCTTCTCTCTCTTGTTTTTCTAATTATTATTATAGATGTTATTTATATTTTTAATAGCGAATGCATAAATTCTTAATCGAACAAAATATAAATATTTTAGACGAAGACATGAACATTAATGACGACAGTTATAAGGCCACCGATTATTTTAAAGTTGAGTCCACCGGCAGAAATTTTGTAAGGAACAATATATCAGCTAGGTTTTAATTTAAATTATATATATTAAAAAAAAAAATACCAATGTTATTTCAATTAGCTTCTTATCATCACCTGAAATCTACAATAGAAGAGATGATTTCCATTAGAGATCGATGGGACGTCGGATGTCGGATGTCCACCCTGCAGGACCAGAGGCGACACTCGGTCATTTGCTCTGCCAGCCAATAGCGCACAGTGTGAATTAAAGGTGTGGAAAATGTGGACTCGACATGCAAACCGACAATTTACTCGTCCGAGGCGAGGGCAGGCCCTGCCCCATAGGATGGAAATGGGTAAATGGTGTGAGCCAAGGACGGTCTTACGTCTGTTTCCAGTAAAGGGGTACCTACATACATATAGCCCCAATGCCCTGTAAGAGTTAGATACAGCACTCGACATTCCTTGGTAGATCTCATTGATTGGGGGACCTGCCCCAAGGATCAGCTACGATACGCTACGAGTGCAGCCGGATCGTCAATGACATCTTTAGACGGCGGCAAGCCATGAATTATGGGGAATTTGATGGAGCTCCCATTTAGCTGCCATTACACCTGCAATGGGGCATTGCGTGGTCGGACTTCCTGCTGCTGCTCCATAGTTGGCGCATTTCATTAATGATCACATACAGCTGACGGCTGCGAGGGGCAGCAGCAGCGAATCAGAGGAAGATATTGTTGCATGCGGCTTGCAAATTGTTTGACGATTCCAAAAGAGAAGTAACATTTCCACGAAAATTACAGTTTGCTGGCGCTGGAAAAGCCCACGATGGTCGCTAATAACAACAACAACAAATACTACTGCAGCAGCGGCAGCAGAAGCAGCAGCAAAATGGCGCGCGTGTTTTCCACGAAAGTAATTAAAGCAGAGAGAGAGAGAGTAAAACCTGGCCTGGTTTGAGAGCCGAAGCCTCGAGTTGGAGCCAAAGGTGGAGCTGGACTTGTTACGACTCCTTTTTTTCTTCCTCTCTGGTTTTGCTACCGGTTTTCATTTTATATGGTTTTTTCTTGTGCTTTGCAGTTGCTTGGCTTTGCGTTGCGTTTCGGGCCACTTTACATGGTGCCAGTGCCAGTGGCAGGCAGCATTCAGGCAGCTAACCCATCCCTCGGCCGAGGCAAATTTGTTGGCCATTTTAATGGCCGTCATCGTCGTTTGGGGTGTTCAGCCAACTGCAATTATGGTACGCTGTATATTTTTTCTGCCTTTTCTTTTTCTGTTCTTGTTTTTGTTTCTTTTTTCCGTTTTCTTTCTTTTAGCGCAATAATTTTGCCGCTCTGTACATTAAATGGATTTAATGAATGCGGTCCTATTAGCTTTTTTGCTCTGTTCACTGTTGGTCGTCAGAGCTACTCTGCCCCTCTCTCTCTCTCTCGCCATCTCTCTCTTTCTCTTTTTGTGTCGTTTTTGCAACTGCAACTTGTTGCCGCTGTTATTGCTGGCAACTAATAATAATTGGCTAAGTCGCCGTCGACACTGGCATCTGAATTTCAAATTCAACATCAGCTTAATTTTTATTACCGCATATTTGATGTTTCACAAAATGTGAATGCATTCCGAGCTTCCAAATACCCTGTATTTACTGCATGGATTGGATTGAGATGGCCTATAGCTGAAATAAAGCAGGTGTAAGAACTGCAAAGGCCAAATTTTAGATTTAGATTTAGCAATTCTCTCAATTCTTTGATACTCCGCCTTAAGCATATAATTCTGATATACATTGTGATGAATAATGCATGATACGATGATTCTCGTGCCTATAAGATATAACGGCTTTAGGATCTCTAATGACATATGAAGGTTTAATTACATATGATACATAACGGCTATGGGTCAAGGAGTTAGCAGAGCTTATTGAATCCAGGCTAACCAAGTGCATATCGCATTCAGTTACAGGATATCTCTTACTCTTCCAGTGCTTCAGCTTGCTGTTTTTTTAAGTGTACGACCAGTTTGGCTTGCCCCTGCAGCGGTTGCTATAATTGCTCTTCAAAATGGCGGCAATGCGCCATTGCCGGAGCAAAAGTGGGAGCCGCAGGTATGCAAAGGTAAACAAGACTCACAGCTCAATTTGGCAGATCGTTCTTTTGATTGAGATAAGATCTCTTAAGGCGCTGTCTCTTCCTTTCTCATGACAAGCATATTTAAATTCTGTAAATTTGTGCTGACAGATCAAAACTGTTCATATATATATTTAAAATACTTTCCCAAGTGCCAAATTTTTGCTGAGACTGAGACTGGTCACAGATATAAGAGAAAACGTTGTTGTTACTTAGATCAAGACCTAATACCAAATTATATTCAGTTCTCATTTCAGGTAGGGTATAAAGTCTCTCAATTAAAAACAAAATACTGATAGATGAGAGTATTCAGATCCCAATCGGATGACAAGTCAACGGCACAGCTTCAAAATATCACCTGAAATACCTACCACGCCGGTCAACTGGCTCAGAGGTGTCAGCGGTACTATAAATAAAATACTAAGATCATTTTTTAGATAGTTCTTTGATAGTCGAAAGCCGGAGACGTAAATGATCATCACAGGATTCATCTTTCATCACAATTCTTGGATCGTTTCATTTAGCTTTTATCCCAACGTTTAACTATTCTGTCATCTCGGCTTAAAGCATTATCTACACAGACTATGAGGTCTAGCTCAACATCCTCTTATTCAATGCTCCAGCTTAATTTGCTATATAGCAAATAAAAGGGCATAGTGTGGGAAGTGGGACACTCCAGAATCGTCAATCTGTTTGAACCAACACCCTTTTTTGAAAAAAAAAAAAAAAATAAACTAAATGCTTTTCAATCGATTGTCTATAAAAGTAATATACGAGGGTCATAAAAAAGTTGCATCAGTTCATTCATTTATTTCTAACATATATATAAGCCGTTGCCAATTACCCAAGGTAAGTCTCCTTCTCCCCTTTATCGGTACGACCCTGATGCAAATCATGAGTAAAGCATAAGTATATAAAATGAGAGCATACTTTCTAATTATACTTACAGGTATAAAGAAACGATTACAATTCAACAAAAAATACGCGTAACTAATGCACACAGAGTCTATTGAAAGCCTCGAGAGTGTAAACACAAGTCTATCGCAAAGAGAAACTCCGCATCGTCACGCAGACAATTCTCGCACAGCATCTGGCTGGAAGTGAGCGACTAGGAGATATCCTGAAAAGAGGGCTGCTCTATTAGAGAAAAATTTGGTGAAATGAAACGTATATTAAATGAATATGCTTCAGATATTCATTCAGTGGGTGTAGTACAGTCAAATATGTACATCAACTGAAAGTGAATGCTGATGCGAGAGTTGTAATCTCAATCGATCCTTCCCTTGGAATCATATGAAGCAGAACATACCCTAGGAGTGTCACATAGCTCCACGTCGAGTCAGACTACCCAACTTAGCCATTCTCAATGGGTGCCCGACCAGCCAAAGCGTTCTAGAGAGACAAAGGAGAAATAACCTAATACCCAAAATATGCACAAAGGAATAGAACGTCGAGGATGGAGGAAAGTGGGAACTGTTGCAAGAGGAACTGCATTAAATGCAAAAGGTGCGATAGATTCAAAGACCCGGAACATATTATTTATGCACATAAATATCCATCTATATGTGCCTATATATATATGTACTATATAGATACAAACATATGCTACTGTAGTTGTTGTTGTTGTTGTTGTTGTTGCTGTTGAGGAAAAGCTGACACCGGAACGAGCCCGATCACAATTATATTCAAGTATATGCAAGAAAAAGGTGGGCGTTGCCTTGCGACTCCCCTAGCCACACGGCTGAAATGGAAATCGTAATAAGCACAATAATAATCATATAAAAAACAATACGAAAAAAAAAAAAAATAAGAGAACATTCAAGAAAATAGAAATTGAAATCAACCCTGAGGTTGTTTCCTTTTTTTTTTTTTTTTATTCTTCTTTTTGGCTGAGAGACTGAGGTTGGCCCTGACGCCATACCCAGCTCCGCTTTCTGCTCTTTCTCCTGCACCTGGACCCTACCTTGGCATCGTCGACATGGCAAGAAAATCCAATTTAGCTCTATATGTACTGCAATAAGTAGCACGCATTCAACTAAATTCACTTGAAGCTATATGTTTATTTATTATAGGAATTGCGTCGAAATTGCTTAGAGATTTTCACACGTCTTTGAAAGATAACAGAGTTCGATTTCATCGTAAAAAAAACAATATCCGATTTTTTTATTGATTTTAGATGTTTATTCCAGCCGAATACTGCTATATTCTGCTGTATTATATTATTAAATACTCCAGTAGGGGCCCCTAATGATAGCCTCCCTCGGACAGAAAAATATTATTTTTATATTCAGCAGTCCTTTTTATATATTACACAAGACAAGTCTGCCAAAATAGGATATCGCAGACATTTGGGGAAATTTATTTGCAAGAATGTTAACGTGAACACGGTTGGAAAATTCAGATATATATATGTGTATTTTTTTAAATTACTACTTAAAATAAATCTAATAAAAAATATATTAAAATATAATATAATAGGTGCATCTATATACGTACATTTTTTTATGTATTTGGACATTTACAACATCAGCTTATGCATATGAGTGCTACATATTTATGTTGATCACATACCATTTATTTATAATTTAAGCTCGCCTCAACTATCAATAGAAAAATAAACTTGAATTCTTGTTGCAAACTTCATCTAAGAAGAATATATATTCCATCTTGAGAAGAATTATTTTCTATTTTTATAGGCTGACTCAAGCACTGAAGGGCGTGGCCTAAGAATTAAACAATACATAAACAATTTATAGTGAATGGCAGCTGATGATGCTTAATGCGCCAAAGATAGAAAAAAAGCCAAAAAAATATCAAATTTTTGCTTCAATAGGAGAGAAAATTATTACTCATTGATGAATATACACATAAGCATAAATAATAAATATCTAAATATATATAAATATGGGAATATATGAACAACATTTATAATTTATAACTGTCAGCTAAGACGTGCATATACATACATACATATATGCATCCATACAGCTATGTGCACGAAAATAGTGCGCCTCGTTTAGAGGATGAGGTTTAATTTTTAAATATTTTTAAATAATATAATAATAATTATTTCGTCAAAAAATAAAAACAAAAGTCAATTCTTTTATATTTTATATTAGCCAAATAATTATGAGGCACTTATGAGGCAATTATATCCATGAGCATAGCTGTATTTTTATATAATATGCATATGTATTTACTTTGATATACAATATGTAGATATATATTCATAAATGTACATATATTTGTAATATTCTTTTCTTTTTTTGTTTCCATTGAAGCCGCTCTTTGCATATTGTTTGTTAATTAGCCGCACTTAATTGACTTTTATTGCGCTTAATTATCGGAGGCGGTCATTGGCGCTGAGCGGGCAGCGGTTGGCTGGGCAAGCGGGCTCCACCTTTGGCCCGCCAGACCGCCCACCCGCATGCCTATCAAACAACAAGCGTATGCGGCCCATAAATTTCCATGCACACACACACACACACACACACGCACACACACGCACACACACATACTGATATTGGACTCGTATCTATAATTGCGGCTTCTTATTGGCGGCGTAGCACCCGTTTTTAATTTGCCAAATTAGCAACGAGCCTGAGAGCCCCGCCGAAAAGGCAAAAGCCAAAAGGCGCCTGCCCACGCAACTATTCCATGTTCCATGCTCCAGGTGTGCGCGCGGGCTGTGGCCATAATTATAGCGGCGATACCCCCAATCTACAATGTACGATTCGTATTTAATATTCATACTTATTAGGCGTGCGTTAATGTAACGCGTCGGGGCGAGGCAGCTGGGGGCGTGGCATGGCGTGGCTTGGCACAGCGTAGCTCGGCACTCGGGCAGGTGAAATGCATACGAGTGTTATATATGTACATATGTATGTATGTAGATCTGAGCACATTGCATGAAATTTCCACGAATTGGAGTTGTTGTGGCTGCTCTTTCTGCCATTTCAGCTTGTTGCCTCAATTAATGGAATGCTGAAATATACAAATTTTATTGCCGAATTAAAATAATTGGGCGCAACACGACTTTCATTCCATTGCCGAAGAACAGGCCAAAACAAAAGACTTAAGCGACGAACGCGAAATGCGCTTACAAACATTTTCAAAGACCTTTCCACAGTTCGTAGCTCAACAGACAAATTAAAATTGATAAATATATAGAAATTTATATAGCATATAGGATAAATTGTATAATAATTGCATGAGGAATCTTCTTTTGAATTTTAGAGCCAAATTTGAGTCAAGTAAGAATGTTCTGAAAGCAGACCTTTTTTTTAATATATTACCACAGTTATTTTGATAAGTTTGTAATATCCAATGCAAGAACCGTGGCCAATCTGGAAATTAATTCAATTATAGGTTAAAGATGACTGAATTATTACATTTTATGCCGTCATCAAGGCCAACTTCAAGATCATAAATTTTATATTTAAATAAAATTACGAGAAAATAGGCAATCAAATGCAGTTTAATTTATGTCATTTACTCAATCTGTACTGAATTCAATTATTATATTTTCATATAACACAGATGTGGAGCTTCATACTTGAGATTTTACTATTCCCTATTGTATAAAAGCTTACTTTAGACATTTTCTAAATCGAATCTAAATCATGATGATGATAATTTCATCATTATTATCATCTTACTAAATTATGGAATATGTCAGGCAGTAGCCAAAAGTAAATATATGTATTGTTGTATACTTTATGAATACTCATTCGAGATCGGCAGATAATTAATGTTTTACCTATCTCGTGGGATAATCTACAGTAACTTGACAGTCAATTTTAGAGTCTCCAAATTTTGACATAAGCACCTTTATTGTCGGTTAATCAGCCAGGCGGTAAACAAAATAAATTCCCGAATTTTAGAAGTTTGAATTACCCGATTGGTCACACCTCCAGTTATCATAAAAACTGTATATGTTTGAATATTTCATTAAATTTAAATGTTTTGTGTTTAATGGGCAGAGAGATGAAAATCTCTCAAAAACAAGGGAAATCGGACAGCTAAATCGATTCAGGTGAAATATTCATCTCCAAGGCTTTAAAAAAATAAATGTATTAAGTATGGTGCTTCAATTGGGATTCATAGAGTATATTCAAACAAAACTACGGCAAGCCTAAGGTCTTCCGCCAATGGGCACAACGACTACTCAGTACAGCTTGCCACAAAGTTGAGTTTGTAGGGTCAGAGAAGGCTTTGATGCCGCCTGTTACATGTGCCTAGCAGACCTTTACCCTGTTTTAGTAGTAAACCAATAAAAAGAACAATAATAATAAGATGAAAAGCAACTAAGCGGTGAGAGAACGTTTTGCGGTTTTGTGGGCAAACGAATTAAATTGTTAAGAATCAGCAAACAACAGTTGGCCCGGCTATGATCCTTTAAGAGCTGCTGCGGTTGCCTATACAAATGGATTTTTAAATGCCCTGAAACCGCAATCGATCGTTAAATTGTGTTCCGCATGCCTAGCGTGCCTCTCTGCAGGGTCTATGCTATAGTAGTTTTATTAATTGTCTTAGAACTATTATTTTTTGTTGTGTTATTAAGTGTTGTCTGAGTCGATTTGACATTAAGTGGAACTGCTTAAAGTTTAAGTAAAAGTTTTCCGATACTTTCAATTTTGTTGTCCTTGATGGTCGATGCGATCATCGATCCGACCTCGATTCACTGCTCTCCCTCTCCCTTTCTCCCTCTCGCTCCTTATCTCTTTGGCAGATCAAATTATATGTCCACACACATGCATACATTTATATATCTTCATATATATTCATATGCTACATAGATTAAACTCCGCGCACGAATAACGGCGCTTTTAATTTGGATGAAAGAAAAGACTTGGTAGCATTACTTCAAATCAAATCAAACGATAAGTGGCGAACTCTTTTGACTCGACTGGCTATTTCTCTCAGTTTTTATTTTATTTTTGGAAGCTGCGCTGCGCTGCGTTGCGTTTCAATGTATCATAAAGCTCACGATCGGCTCACTAATTATGCTTAATTATTGATTATTGCAGGTTTTCACTAAGCCGCCAAATTGCGCGTACGTGCGTCTGTAAAATGACTTTCACAGATATGCTGGCCATTGTTTTTGTTGCTTTGATCACATTATCGAGCGCAAACTGTATCAAAAATTAAGAAAGAATTTTGCCCAGATTCTTGACGACCAGAAACACGCACACCTTACAGACACTTATTATACTTGCACTGCACAGAGTTCAGGAATGCAATGCTGGAAAGATTTTTTAGGTTTATTGTTCGACACTGAAAAACAGAAAATCTCTATATTTTTTACATTTTTGTTAATCAAAACCTTCTTTTTAATTTTCGTTTTACAGTTTTATCCAATTACATTTCAGCAGTGAAGTTTAATAATAGTATTGCATCAAAAAATTAATAAATAAAACGTAATCTAGCTCAAGAAATAATAAACATGAATTTGAAAATGAAAATTTAATATTTGAAATTCCCGCTTATAAGCGCCATCTATTGCCTAAAGCGTATACTAAAGGCCACGTAAATAACACAAAGCTGAATGCTATGTGGAAGTGCAAATGGCATTTAGCATAACTTCAGACAGCGCTGTGTGGTTGACAGCTGTTCATACAATCTCTCTCTCTCTCTCTCTCTCTCTCTCTCTCCTGCTATATGCTTCAACGAGGTGGACGGAATCGGCAGCAACTTTAGTTTATTTTGACCGGCAGCAGAAATTTATGTAAATAATATAGCAAAAGCATTTGAAGTAACCGAATATCATTTTAATTTTCAAATAACTTACTAGTGAAGGCGAACCGCAGCGCACAGAATTCAAGTAAGTGTAAACAGCCGCAGCCAGCGACGTTGAGGTTATGTCGAGTGCTGTTGTGGCCAAAAATAATAAAGGCCATAAAAGCATACATTCATACATATGCTTAACTATATATACCCATGTTGCAGCGACAGCACTCAATATGCCACCTAAGAAGCACGATGAACCTGAACGCAAGCCGCTGATCGGACGCATTGGCACCAACCTGCGCATCGGCATCGTCGGCGTGCCCAACGTTGGAAAGTCGACGTTCTTTAATGTGCTGACCCAGAGCGCCGCGCCGGCCGAGAATTTCCCCTTCTGCACCATTAAGCCCAATGAGAATAAGTATTCCAATTACCAAGAGCTGCGATGCCGCCGGCCATTGCAGTCGCAATTTGCGTTGCCTCCAAATAATTGTAATCAATGCAGTTTTTTTTTGTTCGTTTGATTGCATTGCCGCAGCTTCCCTGTGTCGCTTCTATGTTGGCTGCCGTCGCGGGGGCGTGTCCCAATCTCGGCAATTTGCCAGATCTAGTTGCAGGCTAAGATTCCACAAGCCAGCCAAGCAGCCAGCAGCTGCTTCGTATGCAAATTACGTGCAGCCCATTTAATTTGAGCGACTTCATTTTGGCGCTTGCGGCTTTTTTTTTTTTTTTTTTTTTTTTTTGATTTTATAAAAATTATAGAAAATTGCAATGATTGGCGCTTTGGCCAGGGCAGTGCCTGGCATTGAATCCCGCCCCAAACTCCCAATTACAATACCAGCTAACATGCGCTCTTTCTCTCTCTGCATCTCTCTCTTTCGCTCGTTCACCTTGCCTTACCCATACGTCGTGTACCCGTGCCCGATGAACGCTTCGAGTACCTCGTGGACTACCACAAGCCAGCCAGGTGAGTGTGCCGCATATTGAGTGTCAAATAAGAGTGCTCAAATGAATATGTTCTCCGTTCGTTTGTAGTGTTGTGCCCGCTTATCTAAATGTGGTGGACATTGCCGGACTGGTCAAGGGTGCCGCCGAGGGCCAGGGCTTGGGTAATGACTTTCTTTCGCACATCAGTGCCTGCGATGCCATTTTCCATTTGTGCCGCGCCTTTGAGGATCCAGATGTGACGCATGTGGAAGGCGAGGTGGATCCTGTGCGCGACTTGAGCATAATTGCTGAGGAACTGCGGTTGAAGGATGAAGAGAAGCTGTTGCAGAATCTGGACAAACTGGAGAAAGTGGTGGCCCGTGGCGGCGACAAGAAGCTAAAGCCCGAATATGACTCCATGCTGAAGATCAAGGACATCCTAGTCGACCAGAAGCGTCAGCTGCGATTTGAGGACTGGAATGCCCACGACGTGGGTAACGAGTATTTCTATTTTCTATCCTGCCCTTCATATTTCCTCTCTTTTTCGTAGATTGAAACGCTGAACAAGTATTTGTTCTTGACGTCCAAGCCAGTAATCTATCTGGTCAATTTGTCTGACAAGGACTTCATACGCAAGAAGAACAAATGGCTGCCCAAGATTAAGGACTGGATTGACAAGAACGATCCGGGCGCTCTACTTATTCCCTTCTCGGGCGCATTCGAGCAGCAGCTTAGTGAAAAGGACGAGCTCGAACGCAAGAGCTACGAAGAGGAGACCAAGTGCAAGAGCCAGCTTGACAAAATCATTGTCACCGGCTACAAGGCCCTCCAGCTGGAATACTTCTTCACAGCCGGCCCCGACGAGGTCAAGGCCTGGACAATACAGAAGGGCACAAAGGCGCCACAGGCCGCAGGACGCATTCACACCGACTTCGAGAAGGGTTTCATTATGGCCGAGGTGATGCACTTCGAGGACTTCAAGGCCGAGGGCAGTGAGGTGGCCGCAAAGGCGGCCGGCAAGTATCGCCAACAGGGACGCAACTACACGGTCGAGGATGGCGACATCATTTTCTTCAAATTCAACGCCGGAGCTGGTCTTAAAGATGCCAAGAAGAAGTGATGCGCCTACATTGTCATGCTGATCATCATGTACATGAATTTATTTCTATATTCACAAATAGTTGTGTGCTTTGCCTGATGCCGAATGCTACGCTCCCACTCATATGACCGAAGTAAAATGCATTTGTTTTTTTTTATGACTCAAAGGCTTGTGATTATTATTAGAATATTTATACAAGGTTGGGTGTTACTCACCAAATCGAAACTCTGCAAGTCACCGGTTTCAAATTTCATTAATTGAAAAAATCTACGCATAAATAACGACTGATAATAATAATATAAAAAAACGCGTCAGTCGGGCAGAATACTAGAAAATGCAGTTATTCCCGATTTGTCACGCCCCTACTAGCCTACAACCTTATTTTTGGTCAGTTTCAGCGCCGAAAAAAATGTGCATAAGAGACTGCTCGACTTCGTATTTTCTCGGCTCAGCCCCTTAAGGCTCGAGCAGTTAAAATACAGCACGACAAAGTCAGTGCGCAGCGAGCGCTCTCAAAAAAATTGTCCCGTTTTTATATGAAGCACGGCGGCGCCGTGCGCTATGTGTCCTACTCTCTCTTCTCTCTCTCTCTCTTTATGGTCACTCATATCATCCAACTCAGCAGCGCACAAAAATTGAAATTTGTCCACGACGATCCCAGCTCTTTCTTTTGAGTGAAGGGTATACTGAAATCTTAGAAGCGTTTGCCACGCTCATACAAAATCTTATGAAGGGTATGAAAGCGTTAAGGCGCCTAAAGAATATGTTTTGGCGACGATCATGCACACACACATTTACACTTTTTGTACAGGTATTAGCCATTGTATGACAGTGTGCGAAGCTCTTGCCTGTACAGATTGTAAGGCCCAAAATTTACCGTTGGTCTTGTGAAGTGAGCACATACATACATACAGTGGCTCACACCTTATTTCGTGCAGCAGCATAGTACAACTTTGAAACCGTATTCCCGCTAAACCAGTAAAGATATCCAAAAAATTTAAATGAGGTCTTATTTATTGGTTATTCATTATGTATTCACACTTTAAATTATTTTTTTTTTTATAATTAATAAGATTAAAAACTAAAGAAAACTAAAAAAACAGCCCCTTTCCATGTCACAGCTTATTTCGTGCACTTCACTTTCAACGACTTTATTGTCCAAAAATTCTTAAATTGGGATAATTTTTTAACTCATTTTTATTTAATCACCTCTTTGAATCGTGATTCCATCGAGTTTACTCATTTTCGGGTGATTCTGCTAGAGATTTTTGGCCAATCCTCCAACAGGGCTGTTTTGAGGTCATTTTTATTGAATATTGACCATTTCCGAATGGCCACGCCCAATTTTGCCCACAAATTTTTTATAACGTTCAGGTATGACCACTGGGCCAGCGGATTTACCACATTTGGACTGTTCCAGATCAACCAGGACTAGTCAATACCCGTTTTATTGTTTTGGTCATATGTCTGATGCACTTGGGATCGCCCTTCTAGACCCAGTTCTTCTGCATTTTGGAGCAAATTCTTCTTCAAAAAGGATAGGTACATGTTATTGTTCATATTACCATCAATGAAATCTAAGTATCCAACTGCCAAACCCGACCTGCAGGCCCAACCATGCAACAGCCACTGTCATAGCTCATATTTGATTTTAGGTGCTGATCTTGGAGCTCAGTATTTGCTTAGCGGCAATCATATTGGAACCCATCCGACGCAAATATATTAAATTTCGACTCATGTGCATATATATGGTTCGGATTGGAAGCAATATGCCTGGCGCCCACCCAATACTGAGCTCAAAGATCAGCACCTAAAATCAAATATGAGCTATGGCAGTGGCTGATTTGCTCCAAAATGCAGAAGAACTGGGTCTAGAAGGGCGATCCCAATTGCATCAGACATATGACCAAAACAATAAAACGGGTATTGACTAGTCCTGGTTGATCTGGAACAGTCCAAATGTGGTAAATCCGCTGGCCCAGTGGTCATACCTGAACGTTATAAAAAATTTGTGGGCAAAATTGGGCGTGGCCATTCGGAAATGGTCAATATTCAATAAAAATGACCTCAAAACAGCCCTGTTGGAGGATTGGCCAAAAATCTCTAGCAGAATCACCCGAAAATGAGTAAACTCGATGGAATCACGATTCAAAGAGGTGATTAAATAAAAATGAGTTAAAAAATTATCCCAATTTAAGAATTTTTGGACAATAAAGTCGTTGAAAGTGAAGTGCACGAAATAAGCTGTGACATGGAAAGGGGCTGTTTTTTTAGTTTTCTTTAGTTTTTAATCTTATTAATTATAATAAAAAAATAATTTAAAGTGTTAATATATAATGAATAACCAATAAATAAGACCTCATTTAAATTTTTTGGATATCTTTACTGGTTTAGCGGGAATACGGTTTCAAAGTTGTACTATGCTGCTGCACGAAATAAGGTGTGAGCCACTGTACATATGTGTATGTATGTATACGATGGGAAGATAATTGTCTCTCGATTTAATAATTTGTAAATTGTAGAGTGACTGTCGAATGGGCCTTAATAAATTAATCAATCACAAGCACAATACTAGTATGTATGTACATATAAATCAATTATTTCGAGCTTCACTACTCTGGAATTTTCTTTCTAATACTTATCGATAAGCAGCTCAATTTGGCACTGTTATTCTCATAAGCTATCCTGTACTTGGCGGATCTCTGCTGCAATACACTGCAAGCTTCAGCTGGGTTAACAGAGCATAATCTGAAAATGTGACGTCACAAATAGCTGTTAGCTAACATTAAAAGTAACGGAACGTTTCTTTGCGCAACCTACAGAGTCTTTTAACACTGGGACAGCATAATCATATTGCTTCAAGCGCTTGGCCGAGATGGTCGAATTTTAAGCATTGTTGAATAGCTCGATTTTATTTTCCTCTCTCACTTTGCGCTCTATTTTCTCAATTATAAAGTGATTTCGTCTAATAAAAAGCTTGGCTTGAAAGACCGAAAACTGCATTTTCGGCATTTTTTTATGCCTTACTATGGATATGGTGGAGATTCACTGACGGAATGTAAATATCAACATTGGCTTGCGGAAATTTCGATTGAGTATGCACCACGTCTTCAAAGGCCCATTGAAACCGATAAGCCACATGAAACGTGTAGAATTCATTTCGTAGCTTGACATATGGGATCCCCATATTTTTACAGAACGAAATTCGCTTTTCGCACTAACAATTGGGATTCGCTTATTAAACGATAAGTGGGTTGTTTACAATTAAGTTCAAGCGGAACCAGTTCGAAAGCCAATATCCACTAAAATAAGGTTATTTTGTCTATTTGGTGGGATTTACCTCATATAAGGACGTCAAAAACCACTCGCATACATTTTTATACCCTGAACCCATTGAAAATGGGAAATCAGGGTATAATGTTTTTGTGTAAAAGTATGTAACAGGCAGAAGGAATCATCGCAGACCCCACAAAGTATATATATTCTTGATCAGCACGATGAGCTGAGTCGATATAGCCCTGTCCGTCTGTCCGTCCGCCCGTCTGTCCGTATGAACGCCGAGATCTCAGAAGATATAAGAGCTAGAGAGCTTTTTTGTGCATACTCGTGTATACCATACGCAGTACGAGTTTGCTTTATTTTTTCGATAACTCATCCGATAACTTTTTTATCGAGAATAATCGAAAAATTGATTTTGTTTTTTGAGCCTCATTGGAATACTATTAGACATAGAGACTTCAGATTTACTGTGTATATATATATGATGAATACAAACATTTTGTAATCAACAGATTTCGGATACCACGCCCCCTTCGCCCCCAATTTGTAAAAAACTTATTTCAAGTACTAGAGACTTGTGCTTTAGAATGTACACACATTTTGACCATATGATTACGCTCTGAAAATTTCATTAATTTAAATTTCATATTATTGCCCACACTGCAGCGCAGCCCAAGCGCAGTCGCTGCTTACTGCGCAGTTAGCAGAGCGCGGGCGCGTGAGGGTGGATGCATGTGTATGTATGTGTGCGTGCATAAAAGAAGTGCAGAATGATAAGAATATCAGCTTGGAGGGTTCATGGTATCTCCTAGTCGAGCAGTCTCGACTAGAGTCTTCTTACTTGTTCGTTCATGGATATAGTGGAGGGTGAGAGCATTTCATTACTCTTGGTGCGGAAAGTTCTCTTTTGATAATGACTCGCCTAGCCTCTCCTCCCAAACACCTTGAGTCGTTGCATCTAGCTTGTAGCGGCTTCTGGCATTTGGTAGGATCATATGTTTTATATCAATTCATGTAAAGGGAATTGTAAAGGAAGGTGCATAGCACCTTCGGAACCACGGGATTAGAGGGATAGCTAGGTCGGGGTGGACGCGCTATCCGACCTTGGGGTGCAAGGGATTTCTAGCAGGCAGCGGGCCTGCAGCAGGAGACGGCTGGAACGCTAAGGCACATGGAAGGAGACGGGGCAGACCCCACGGAGTATATATGTATATTCTTGATCAGGGCGACCAGCTGAATCAATTTAACCCTATCCGTCTGTCCGTATGTATGAGCGCGTCGATTTCAGAAGATATAAGAGCTAGCGAATTTTTTCCTGGGTCGTATATATCACGCGCATATCGAGTTTGTAAACTTTTTCTCTTCCCATAATATCCACGTTTTAAGTCTATAGGCTTTGGCGAATACCCATAAATCTCGGTTCATCCTCTGCCTTAGACACTTCACAGTCTGACGTAACTTCAATGGAGTTCACATAAGCGTTCAATAATGAAAATGTGCTTTGCGATTTCAACTTAAGGCGATCGTCTTGTTGAGTCGAAGTACTTGGCGCAAATGATTTTTGGCTGCCGCCAGAATTGGATTCTTAAAAACAATCCGCCGAATTTTGGGATCCAAATAAATTGAAAAGAGAATGACTTAATTTGTTGTGCTTCCTATCGCTTCTCTTGGCTAGATCTTTAGCGCCAGCCATAGACTTAACCATTAATTTAGTCTCCAAGAAAAGCTTGTAGGATTCCCCAAAAAGTTGTTCGCTTTGCGACTATTTAGTGGCTTCTGAAAGCGGCTCTAGCACAGATAACAGAGCTTTAATGTCAGTCCATTGCTTCTCTTCAGGCGGATGAACTCCTCATATATGCATACACTTTTTAGCATTTCATAGATTGAACTCCATTTAGTGCGCACATCAATTACAGGCAGAGGTAGCGCTGTAGTTGAAATTGCGAGTCTAAATTAGGTATAAAAAAAAAAGAAAATAATTCATTGGTATAATTAAAATTCGTTAATTTGTATGCTTATCTGAATCAAAAGCTTACGCGCACTTGCAACAGTTGCAACCCTTCCATCGTTGTTCAAAAAAGTCTTACGGCTAATTGCATGGAGTGAACAGCTGTTTCAGCTGCTCATTTTCGAGATCACACACACTTTCGGGGTCTTCATTTAAATAATCAATTTTTGACATTCCTGCCATTGTCTGAAGTTATGGTATATAATTGCTGCTTTGAAATCGAAAATTCTGTCAAAAGATTTTTCTGCTCAAATTGAGCCCTGTGTGTTGTCGCAGCTCAACTCTGCCGAATGTCTTCACTTCAATGGAATGATTTCTGTAATACTGGACTTTTACACCCAGAATGCCTTTCGAATGTCGGGACGCAACGCCGACTTTGAGCGATAACATCTTACATTGAAGTCGGTCTTTTTAGATATATGATGCATAACTATCCGTGATGTAATGGGGCTCATCTACAACCCATTAAACATTTGGTCTGTCAGCGCTTCAAGCGGTGCAGAATCAAAAACTGAGAATGGCAATTGTCGCCAATTGCACGCACGCTTTCTTCACCTCGCTTGAAAAAGAAAATTTAGTTTTCTTCTCCTCAGATTCACTTTTTCTTGGTTCAACTCCTTGATATGTCTCTTCTAATGCCCTCGCCCTATAAGGCACGCTTACAAACATTGCTAACTTCCGTAACTTCTTGCTAAGCTTTAAAACAAAAAACTCCCGGAAATACCATCACGTTTACGACCCGTCACAATTGATCACCATATTATAAAAGAAACAATGTGTACAATATATCATATACATTTCCATCATTTTAATTCACCACAAGTCACCATAATAATAGGTGTAGTATTTGCTTGAGTATACTTGCTGGACTGTATCTTTGGGTCTATATGGGCCCATGTCGGTCCTTCTTGCCTCATATTAAGGGGCCATAAAATTTTTATGATACGTACATACTGTTCTTGGCCTAAAAATAAGTAGCTGGGCGGGATCTCTTGGTCATTCGAGAATGTGTGGGGGTTTTTGGCTACCTCTACGACCGGGACACTGAAATCTTAAATTTATATTTATACCCGAACTAAAGAAATATAGGACTAGGCGAGGCCATAGGTGTAATTTGGCACCCGCTTTCTATACCCTCTTCAAAAAGGTATTCACGACATGTGTGGCACTTAGACTTTTTTTTATTTCATTTTAACAAATTTATTTTTTAACAATGCTAAACACTAATTTTTTCTTAAAGGGATCACTTATTATTTCTTTTTGACCTCGTCGTAGAGTGTTGAAGGGAGGCGATGTTCTCTGCCCATCATCATTTCCTCCCTCATCGATGCATCGATTTCCACCGTCGCTGAGCCAGGCGTGACCTCGTCGTAGAGTATGGACGGGAGGCGAGGTTCTCTGCCCATCATCAGAAATGCAGGTGAGAATCCAGTAAAGCAGTTCGTCCCACGAACTCTGGGGGCCCTCGATATATTACGCCCACATGGTCTTTACGTTGCGATTCGTCCTCTCGCTCATTGGGCCAGACTGCCTTCCTAGCCTCTAGTCTTTACGGATATGATTTAAGCGTATATTCTTAAAATCCTTAGCCAGGAAGGCTTCAAGTGCTTCTTCGGACATTATTGGTAGGGCTCTATAAATTCCTTATATCATGGTAGGTGCTTATGCAATGACGCTAAATGTTTTGCGATCCACCATGTTCATGTGAAATTTGTGTAAATTGATAGTTGTTGGTTGAATTTTTTCTACTTGGTTTTGTACATGGTCACTCTCTGATTTAATTAAATCGCTTGACTTTGTAACGGTACAAGGCACACTGAGAAAAGCTGTTGATCGAGCATATTGGTTTCACCTTTATCAAAACTTTTGCCGGTATGTTGCGTGTCCACTGTTTCCATCACAGCCCTCTTTATGTACTGCAGTTACGGATTTGGCAATTGTACTTGTGCGTCCAATGACCTTTTATTTTGATGTATTCTAGATTTATACAGGCTAGTGCTTGTTGCCACCACCGCACGTAGTTTCCTCTACTACACTTGACACATTTCTGGTCTGTATTTCTGGGCAGATATCACCGAAATCCTTCATGGGTCGACCCATGTTTGAATTCGGCATAATACTATTCAAAAATAGTGTATCATCAAGCCATTTCTGATTTTTTTTTCGAAGAGTAATTTGTTGTAATGGCATTGCTTCCATTATTCTGTAAGCCAGTTAGTTATTTTTTCGCGGTTTTTGTTTTTCAAAATTGTATCAAATATAAGTTATCAATAAGTTAATATAATTATAAGCTATAACTTTTTTTTTTGATAGTCATAGCACCAAAAAAGTGTAATAGACTCAAAAGATTACCGTAGGCGTCTACCATTTTGAACGAGATAGCACCACAAAAACTTGAATATACTTGAATCCTGTAAGTTCTAGTCCACAGATGTTGGTATAAGTCCCAAAATCTTACTGGATAAAACAACATAATTCAAACACATTTATTTTGCTACACATGGATAGAAAGGCCACAAACATATATATATATTTTTTAATACATACCTTTTCTAAAAGAAAAATTGTTTTCGTTTTAATTTTTTTAAGTTGTAGATAAATCAAGAAACATTAAAAAGTGCAACCAAACACGTGCTGAACATCTGCTCAGTTTGGAAGCTCGCAACTGATAAGGATTGCATCGGAAAGCTCTTGCGAAAGCTTTTTCAGCTTTGCTAACTATCGACAATTACGCACAAAGAGTGGGGAGTCACTACCGTTGTTAGTATTTAGATCATTAGACAAATAATACGCCGAGTTTCGTTTTCATTTCTTTTCAATTTATTTTCAGCAACTTTCATACGCTACATGCGCTCTTTTCGCTATCCGCATTTATTTCACTTAATAAAAAAATAACACTTAAAAAATAGTAGGCTATTTGCGCTCACCCGCTACTCTTCGCTGCTCAAAACTTAATAATCTAATTTCTTCTTCATCGTCCGCCTCTAAGACTCCGCCGCGATCGGCCTCGGCGTCGGCAATGCAACTCACCACGGCGTCGGCTCTTCGAACTTTCGCCGCGAAGGACAGAGTTGCATTGCTGATCGCCGCGACTTGCGCGCGTCCCTTGACCCATTTTAAAAAGAATAACAAAGTTATGTGAGGCGGTTCAGCGAGCCGCCTTACAGCACCTTACTACTCTGATTGGCAGGGACACCCAACTTCGTCTGTTCGGTGGCCCAGGTTACGGTATAGCTGTCCGTTCTCCTCGACTAAATCTTTAAATCTCTCCGGATCTTCCTTGATCCTCCCTCCCATCCTCGCTATCCATTTGCAAGGGACACTGATCTCCACCAATTGCTGACAGTATTCGGTCACAACATTTAGTTCTTCTCGTCGATAATGAACTTCAAACTGATACTGCTGCAATTCTAGCGCCCGTCGCGCGATCCTGCCCTTGGGGCTCTCGATGGAATTGAGATATTTCAACGCTAGGTGGTTTGTGACTGCGTCAAACTTATGGCTCTCTGGATAACACCGCGTATTCCTGATCGCCTTAACGATCGAGATGCACTCCTTCTCCGTGGCTGAGTAGCTAAGCGCGTGTTTTCAAACGTTTCCGGCTAGCGTAGGCGATTACCCGTTCCTAGCCCTCAATCTCTGCGCCCAAGCCGTAATCGCTGGCGTCCGTCTGCAGCACAAATCCAAATCCACGCCCATTTTTGGCCCTTCTTAAGGAGTCTCGTCATCGGCTCCACCAGCAACGCGAAGTTCGGCATAAACCGTCTGTATCACGACACCATCCCTAGGCACTGCCGTAACTCAAACAAATGGATCCAACGCGACTTAATATTTAGCTGATCTGCGTTTGTTAGCTTGCTCGACCTTTCGCTTGTTCTCTAGTCGCCCTTCGTATTTAAAACGTCCAATTAAGGATTGGATAGTTGATCGACTGCGAGATAATAAATTCGGAATTTCCTAATATGATTTTTGCTGCTTGACGTGCAAATTTAAAATTAGTTTCTTACTATACATATATGTTTTCTTCGTTCCCAAAGAAAAAAGCTGCTGCTGTAAAGCTAAGTGCACACGATGCACTCGTTTCTCCTGATGCGCACCCTTGTCCTTTTCCGTTTTAGGCTTACTGCAGTAGGTTGAAGTGTGGCCAGCCTCACCACACTTGTAGCAAGTCACTTTTGATGGTTGATGATGACCAGATGCGCTCTTGCCATTACGCTCTGCAACATGGGAAGGAAAATTGGGCTGCAATCTAGCTCTACACTCAGCGATCTTGTGCCCCATTCTTCCACAGTGATGACACTTTATTATTGACAGTTTCTGCCGCTTCGTATCCAATGGAGCCGAGTCTTCTTGTGGAGCTTTCTTGCGTTTATTGAATGTAAAAGCTTTAAGTTCGGATTGCAACTCATTCCTAGTGCGCAAGTTCGATGTGAAAGTCAATCGCTGCAACCTGCGATCAACGTGAGCCAAGTTAGCAAGCGCCACTGAAATAGCAATCTGTTCTACATCCATCTCACGCCATTTATCAATAAGTGATGTCATCATGCGACTAGCGTAATTCGAGAGGCATTCTCCGTCGGCCGGGCAACTTGATAACATTGCCAAAAAGGTAGCTGCTGGTGTTTCCACACTGGTAAAGCGCCGAACAAAAAGTTCCTTCAATTCGGCCCAAGTTATGTCAGGATAACAAGTTTGTGAAAGCCACTGCGATGCACTGCCATCCAACGCTGCACTCAAGGCCATCACTAACGCACTGCCTTTTATGGGATTTTCCGCCATGATGATATTCACTGTAGCGCACCATGCTGCAGGCTGCTTATTATTTGTTGTTATACCCTGAACCCATTAAAAATGGGAAATCAGGGTATAATGGTTTTGTTGAAATGTATGTAACAGGCAGAAGGAGGCGTGGCAGACCCCACAAAGTATATATATTCTTGATCAGCACGACGAGCTGAGTCGATTTGGCCCTGTCCGTCTGTCTGTCTGTCCGTCCGTCCGTCCGTCCGTCCGTCCGTCCATCTGTCCGTATGTATGAACGCGTCGATCTCAGAAGATATAAGAGCTAGAGACTTCAACTTTTTTTTAAAATGTCCGTATATATCGCGTGCATATCGAGTTTATCACTAAAAAACGATAACTCATTCCGCTATTTTTTTAACGATAAAAAACCTTATCGAAAGTCAGTTAAAAAATTATATCTCCTACATCATTATAGCTAGAGTGTCCAAATTTTCAATATATATTAAGACGTATTTTATACAATTTCGGTTTTTGTTAAAATTTACCCCCCGCCCCTATATCCACCCCCTCACCCTCATCTTTGTAAAAGTCGTATATCAAATACTAGAGACTTGTGCTTCGGTATACACATACATTTGAACATCATGATTACGTTCTGAAAGTCATTTCATTACGATCGTACGTCTAGAAATTAAATTATTCAACAAATAAATTCTCATAATATTGCCAACACTGCAGCGCAACCCAAGCGCAATCCCCTGTATATGTGAGTGTGTGTGTGTATGCGTGTCTTTGTTTGTATGTGTATGTGTGTGCGTGTGTTTGTTTGTATGCGTGTGTGTGTGCGTGTATTTGTATGGATGCGTGTGTGTGTGCGTGTGTGTTTGCTAATTATTATTGAAATATCAGTTGCTTGCAGGGTTCAGGGGATCTCGTAGTCGAGCAGTCTCGACTAGAGCTTTCTTACTTGTTTTAGCTGCCTTTGATTGCAATGCTTTTACAAGCTCAATTAAATTTTTATACCCTGAACCCATTGAAAATGGGAAATCAGGGTATAATGTTTTTGTGTGAAAGTATGTAACAGGCAGAAGGAATCATCGCAGACCCCATAAAGTATATATATTCTTGATCAGCACGACGAACTGAGTCGATATAGCCCTGTCCGTCTGTCCGTCCGTCCGTCCGTCCGTATGAACGCCGAGATCTCAGAAGATATAAGAGCTAGAGAGCTGAAATTTTGTGTGTATACTCGTGTATACCATACGCAGTACGAGTTTGCTTTATTTTTTCGATAACTCATCCGTTACCTTTTTTATCGAGAATAATCGAAAAATTGATTTTGTTTTTTGAGCCCCATCGGAGTACTATTAGACGTAGAGACTTCAGATTTACTGTGTATATACATATGATGAAAACAAACATTTTGTAATCAACAAATTTTGGATACCACGCCCCCTTCGCCAATTTGCCAATTTTTAAAAAACGTATTTCAAGTACTAGAGACTTGTGCTTTGGAATGTACATACATTTTGACCATATAGTTACGCCCTGAAAATTTCATTAAGATCGTATGTTTATAAAAGAAGTTATTCACCAAGTAAATTCTCATACTATTGTCCACACTGCAGCGCAGCCCAAGCGCAGTCGCTGCTTACTGCGCAGTTAGCAGAGCGCGGGCGCGTGAGGGTGGATGCATGTGTATGTATGTGTGCGTGCATAAAAGAAGTGCAGAATGATAAGAATATCAGCTTGGAGGGTTCAGGGTATCTCCTAGTCGAGCAGTCTCGACTAGAGTCTTCTTACTTGTTATTTTGTTGCTCCATTAATATTCGTAGTGGCTCATTCGGAGTGGTAGATAGTGAGCCGAATCCCACTTCTGATCTTGAAGCGCTAGTATTCTCTTGGTTAATATCCATTGTGCAGCGAGTTTCAGCGGCGGACAAGTTCTAAACGTAACTGACTTCTTTTTCTCAGCCATTTCTTGTGCTCGCCACCGAACCACACTCAGCGACAGCTACAAACGCTGTCGCCCAGCTACAATGGGACATTTCCATGCTAAAAATCATATTCCAGTCACAACACACCAAACGGCTGATGCAATATTCTTATGAAATTACAACAGTCGCGAAATAGCAAACAACTCTTATTTCACATACTGACCACCAAATACTCTCAATAATTTCACTATGCAAGTTGCGCTCATGTGTGACCAAAACAACCACCATACTCGTTCATAGAGCATTCTTTGTTCAAGGGCATCGAACACACAGGCTCGACTTACACACGCACAAGTTCGAAGGCACGCATAAAGGAAAATAGAAGCACAATTACAGTGCGCGTCATATATATATATATATTATTGCTCCGGCGTTGATCCACTACTTCTTGAATGATGACGACCAATAAAACGGGAGCCCGTGTCAAGAGCAGGCTTTAAATATATTGCCGTGCCGCCGAGGGGTACAAAGAAATGTGCTTTGTTTAGAAGACATTTTAAAAGAACTAACTAATTGTAGCCACTGAATACGCTCAATTAGATCAATAAGATCGTGACGCATGCGCGAACATGAAGCTTTTGCTGCACACGTCGAAAGCTTTCCTATGCAGTCAATTTATCGAAAAGCTTTTCGTTAACAGTCAAGCTTGAATGTGTAACGGCGATATTTTGGTAGGGCTTCGGCAAATGTCGATACAGTCCTGCGCTAGAAGCTCATCTACCTGTTCGTTCGCTGCATGGCCGGATTCCTTGGGTTTGCTTTATCGGTTTGTTGTCCTTCATCGTGATCTGGGCCAACGTAGGTAAGACGAGGAGCGGGGTT
This sequence comes from Drosophila navojoa, assembly GCF_054131105.1. Classification (NCBI taxonomy): domain Eukaryota; kingdom Metazoa; phylum Arthropoda; class Insecta; order Diptera; family Drosophilidae; genus Drosophila; species Drosophila navojoa. The sequence continues at coordinate 27,961,528 of NC_142895.1, forward strand.
GTGACCTCCCGGTCGCGTGGGGCTCGGAGCGGTTCTCTCTGGCCCTCTTACTCCCACAGTTCCTAAACGGCACTCGTCGCGCTTCATATACAGCTGGTAGGTGGTGTCCATGTGCATTATGTTTTCTGTCGTTGTCCGACTGATGACTATTGACTGATGACTAATAACTAATAACTAATAATAAACTTATGCTCCGTCCACAAGCTTTCGATATGAAGAATGCTAGACTATTGGCGCTCGATATCTAATTGAGGTCAGCAAGTCTTTTATCAAAGCCTAACGGAATTTCTGATCTGAAAGAATGACAATTCGTGTTGCTAATTCAATCTGAGAGCTCTGGCAGCTCCGCTCAGGGATTGCTTGTGCTGCGACTTTGTCACGAATCCCTAATTAGCTGTTGAAATGTTTTCATGGCAGCTGGCGAAACAATTACTTACTTTATCTGGATAATCGGCACGTTTTCGCAGTCGCCATTGGCATAATTCCAGCGGTCCAGCGACCAATTGGCAATTGCAGGAGGCATTCTCTAATACCAGAATCAAACCGTTTCGCCGGGTGTGGCATTAAGTTAAATGGCAACATGCCGGGGACAGAGTAACACTGACGACGGCTATCTGACACTGACACTGCCAACTTGAACTCGCCATCGACATGGACAACGACATGGGCATGGTCATGGATAGCGACGGCGACGTAATCTACTGATTCATATTATTGTCACGTTTATGCCTAGATTGGGATTTGATATTTCGTAACTGGAGCTCGAGGTGCAGGCGATAGGGAATCAACGCTTGACTTGCATTGTTGCTGGTCAGTTAGTTGCTTTTTATACCCTCAACCCATTGAAAATGAGAAATCAGGGTATAATGTTTTTGTGTAAAAGTATGTAACAGGCAGAAAGAATCATCGCAGACCCCACAAAGTATATATATTCTTGATCAGCACGATGAGCTGAGTCGATATAGCCCTGTCCGTCTGTCCGTCCGTCCGTCCGTTCGTCCGTATGAACGCCGAGATCTCAGAAGATATAAAAGCTAGAGAGCTGAAATTTTGTGTGCATACTCGTGTATACCATACGCAGTACGAGTTTTTTTTTCGATAACTCATCCGTTACCTTTTTTATCGAGAATAATCGAATAATAATATAATAATAATTTTGTAATCAACAGATTTTGGATACCACGCCCCCTTCGCCCCCAATTTGTAAAAAACGTATTTCAAGTACTAGAGACTTGTGCTTTGGAATGTACACACATTTTGACCATATAATTACGCCCTGAAAGTTTCATTAAGATCATATGTTTACAAAAGAAGTTATTCACCAAGTAAATTCTCATACTATTGTCCACACTGCAGCGCAGCCCAAGCGCAGTCGCTGCTTACTGCGCAGTTAGCAGAGCGCGGGCGCTTGAGGGTGGATGCATGTATGTGTATGTGCATAAAAGAAGTGCAGAATGATAAGAATATCAGCTTGGAGGGTTCAGGGTATCTCCTAGTCGAGCAGTCTCGACTAGAGTTTTCTTACTTGTTTGTGTTTCTTTTTGTTATCTAACTGCTCGGTGCACTTTTTACGTGCAATTAACTCTGCCTTGTGCGTTGGCCTGAGGTGATACAGGGAGAGATAGAGGAAAGAAGGAGGCAGAGAGAAAGGCGGGAGGAGAAGAGAATTCGCTGAGATTCTGAGAAGTATCCTTAAATGAATAATGAATGCAATTCAGCAAAATTCAATTTCAATGCGTCACTTAATCGGGCGTCGCTCATTAATTTATGACAGTCATTTTTAACGCTTTGCTGGCTACCAGCAATGACGACGATGTAGACGTTGCCCACGCCCACGCCCACGTTTCCGCGCCCGCCTCTGTCGCTCAGTGCCTGCCAATGACAGCTGATGTGGCCCTAAGTCCTGCCCCCGCACGTTCCGCCCAGTTGGCATGCCATACGTCAAATATTCAACGCAATTTTTCAATTGAATTGAATGAATTTTTGAATTGAGTGTATGAATGCCGGCTGACAAACGGCAGGGCAATCAAACACAACGCTGCCCCCGCCTCTGCCGCTGCCGCCAGTCCCACTGCTGCTGCTGCTGCTGTCCCCTGCACTTATTCACTCTTCGCCATTCCTCGAACGCCAACTCCCAAAATTGTGAATGACCAACTTTTAATGCAGCCTGCAGCAGTCAAGAAATATGCTATGCATACATACAGGCATGTAAGTATGCATAAAGAAGTAAATATGTTGCTCTGCGAAACAGATTAAGTCCGAACTTCTCACTTTGCGAGCGGAGATACAATTGGATACATAACTCTTATTTCTGTTAAGATCCTTAAAAAATTATAAATAGGGTGTGCATGAAAAAAAAGAGATAGGAGTCTTCCGACTTCGTTACAGTTTTTGTTTTTTATACCAAATAAAAACAAGTAAGAATGCTCTAGTCGAGACTGGTTGACTACGATATCAACTGAACCCTTCGAGCAACTGATATTTCATCTTGATAATAATGATAATTCTTTGCTTCTTCCTGCTTACACCAGAAATACACACACAGACACACATACGCACGCATGCATAAACATACAGACACGACCGTGTATGCTTAATATTGGAAATGAATTGTTTATTAATTTTTCTTGTGGATGTACTTTCTACCGGAAACTTTATGATTATGATTGTATTATTAATATGCGTATATTTGCCAAAGCATATAGGGTGGTAAATTTTAACAGAAATCGAAATTGTATAAAATGCATCTTAATATATATTTACAATTTGGAGACTCTAGCTTGAAAGATGTAGGAGATATAATTTTTTAAGCGATCTTCGATAAGGTTTTTTATCGATAAAAAAGTATCGGAATGAGTTATCGTTTTTATACCCTGAACCCATTGAAAATGGGAAATCAGGATATAATGGTTTTGTGTAAAAGTATGTAACAGGCAGAAGGAATCATCGCAGACCCCACAAAGTATATATATTCTTGATCAGCACGACGAGCTGAGTCGATATAGCCCTGTCCGTCTGTCCGTCCGTCTGCCCGTGCGTCCGTATGAACGCCGAGATCTCAGAAGATATAAGAGCTAGAGAAATTGTTGTGTATACTCGTGTATACCATACGCAGTACGAGTTTGCTTTATTTTTTCGATAACTCATCCGATAACTTTTTTATCGAGAATAATCGAAAAATTTATTTTGTTTTTTGAGCCTCATCGGAGTACTATTAGACGTAGAGACTTCAGATTTACTGTGTATATACATATGATAAATACAAACATTTTGTAATCAATAGATTTTGGATACCCCCAATACGTACTAGAGACTTGTGCTTTGGAATGTGTTTACAAAAGAAGCTATTCACCAAGTAAATTCTCATACTATTGCCCACACTGCAGCGCAGCCCAAGCGCAGTTGGTGCTTACTGCGCAGTTAGCAGAGCGCGGACGCGGGAGGATGGATGCATGTGTAAAAAATGCATGTAAAAAAAATCGAAATTGAAATTTTAACCATACTATATGTACGTTTTTATACCCTGAACCCATTGAAAATGGGAAATCAGGGTATAATGTTTTTGTGTAAAAGTATGTAACAGGCAGAAGGAATCATCGCAGACCCCACAAAGTATATATATTCTTGATCAGCACGATGAGCTGAGTCGATATAGCCCTGTCCGTCTGTCCGTCCGTCCGTCCGTCTGTCCGTATGAACGCCGAGATCTCAGAAGATATAAAAGCTAGAGAGCTGAAATTTTGTGTGCATACTCGTGTATACCATACGCAGTACGAGTTTGCTTTATTTTTTCGATAACTCATCCGATAACTTTTTTATCGAGAATAATCGAAAAATTGATTTTGTTTTTTGAGCCTCATCGGAGTACTATTAGATGTAGAGACTTCAGATTTACTGTGTATATATATATGATGAATACAAACATTTTGTAATCAACAGATTCTGGATACCACGCCCCCTTCGCCCTCAATTTGTAAAAAACGTATTTCAAGTACTAGAGACTTGTGCTTTGGAATGTACACACATTTTGACCATATAATTATGCCCTGAAAGTTTCATTAAGATCGTATGTTTACAAACGAAGTTATTCACCAAGTAAATTCTCATACTATTGCCCACACTGCAGCGCAGCCCAAGCGCAGTCGCTGCTTACTGCGCAGTTAGCAGAGCGCGGGCGCGTGAGGGTGGATGCATGTAAATGTATGTGTGCGTGCATAAAAGAAGTGCAGAATGATAAGAATATCAGCTTGGAGGGTTCAGGGTATCTCCTAGTCGAGCAGTCTCGACTAGAGTCTTCTTACTTGTTATTACTTTGGTTGTTCTTGCACATTCTTAAAGTCACATCAGCAGTTAGTTTGGCTTAGATTTTCTAGATGGCGCTGCAGCAGTGAATCTATTTCAGTTTTGCCATTGCAAATCAGAACAGAGGGGTGGTGTCATGGTAGAAGGCGCGGCGCTCGATCGCGAGGTCTCGGATTCAAACCCAGAGCTGTCGTAGTTCTTTTTTTGATTGTTTCAAAATTTTTATATTTTTAATTAAATGAGTTTTCTATTTCATTTATATTTTTAAATACATCGAAATTGAAATTTGAACCATACTAAATGTGCTTTTCTATTAGTTTGGTTCAGGGTAGTATCTAGTCGAGCGCTCTCGACTAGAGTTTTCTTACTTGTTTCTCTCTGTTATATATATTCTACATTACACTATTGCTACACTATGTTTAAAAATTACTATTTCATTAATCATATATTTTTACATCTATTTATTTTTTTTTTCCTCTACGCTTTCAGTTTTGCATATATCTTATATAATATATATACCCTGTGCTATTACTACGACGGGTGTACCTGACTTGTTCCAAATAAACATATTTTCTTTATCTTTGCTATTTTATTGAGATCGGGGTGAAAAAAGGATTAAGGAAACAGTTTTCTCGGGGTCGGGGATAAATGTGGTTTATCACCCCCCCCAAACGAGGGGGTGTTTTGCGGGTCCGTTGGCGTCGCTGCTTCCCCTAGCCGCAGTATGGCTGGTGGTCCGGTGCGATGCCGGCTGATCCGGTAGCGCTGTCCGTCAAATGCCCTGGCGTAACGGATGCGTTTCGGAGCCGGCTCCTGGATCTCTCGTTCCACGTGCGCCACGAGATCGTATGGCAGGGTGGTCTCGGTGGTCAGCCATCCTGCGGGCGTGGCTACCCAGTGGCCCTGAGCTGGTAGCATGCGCCCGGGTGTCCTAGGGATTTGGGAGGTGCCCTTCTCCGGTGGTGGGTCCTGCTCTGTCTTCTCTCGCCGCCGTCGATGGACATGGTAGCCCTCTCCACACGGCTGCCCGGGTCGTCTAGCCAGGTTTGGGGTAGGCGGAGCGGGGTGGCTCGCTGGTCCTCGTCGTTCTCCTCAGGGGAGCTCTGCAGGCGCTCTGTTTCCGCCTCATCGTCCCAGCCGCTATCGTCGGACAGGGTCCATGTAGGAGTCACGCCTTGAAATGGGGGTGTGGTGCACGAATTGGACGAGGCTGAGGCTGCGGGTGTGGGTGTGGATGGAGTAATGGCTCTGCTGACTTCGGTGGGGTTGGCGGACTTAACTTCGGTAGGGCTAATGTCTCTGCTGGCTTCGGCGGGGTTGTCGAAAGTAACTTCGATGAGGGTTGTGGTGGGGTTAATGTCTCTGCTGGCTTCGACGGGGTTGTCGGAGGTAACTTCGATGAGGGTTGTGTTGGGGGCCTGGGATGTGGTGATGGTTTTAGTGGTGTCGGCTTCGTGGAAGGTAATGGCTGGGGCGTTGGTGTTGGGCGTGACCTTGGATGACTCCGGCAGTGCCCGGTCCAATAACACGGCCAGGTACACCTCTTCAAGCAAAGCTGTGGTCCACACGCTCTTCCCCTGCTAGCCGGACACCGGGCCCAAAAGCTGCTGCCCGCGCTCGCTGAGCCTCGCGACGGGCTCTCTGACGCTCTGCGGTCACCACCGGGTAGTACCGACTCTGGTGGCTGACCCACTGCTGCGTAAGGTGCGCCGCCAGCTGTTGCGTTCTCCTCTCCGCCTTGTGGGCTGCCTCCCTCCGTCGTTCTGCGGCAGCTGCCGCCTCCTCCTCCTGTGCCAATTGGGCCGCCCAGCGGTTACCGTCCCTCCAGCGCGTACGTCGAGGCTGCCGCTCAGTTGTGCTGTGGGGTGTTTTAATCGTAATATTAGTAAGAACAAGGGGAAAACGCTACCTAATGCCTGCGCTTTGCCTAATGTCTGCCTATAGTGCCTTATGTCTAGCTCGTGTGACTTAGAATTAATACAAGATAAGTGTTTTTCCCGCCCCTTAAGCTATCCTGGCGTTCGTATCTTGATTCTCCTCGTCGCCGGGGACTTCGTGGAACTCCTTTAGATCGGCCACGTTGGCCGTCCTCCGCTGTCTTGTGCCTGGCCGTTGTAATTTTACGATGTTCGTGGATACAAAGCTGACGACCTTGTACGGCCCATCATACCGTGTGCCTAACTTAGCAGCGAATCCTTCGGCTGCCTTACTGAGGAAGTGGTGCGTACCATCACTAGCGATCCCAGGGTGGGACGCCAGTCCCTTCTCCGCATGTTGTAATGTCGACCTTGCTCTGCGGAGGCGTTACTGGCATTTGTGTGGGCGATCTTGAATACTTCTTGTAGCTGTTTTGCCCGTTTTGTTTTGCCTCTGCTGTGGGGGTCGCTCTGCCTATTCCTGGGGTGACTTCCTCATACAAGGCTCCTGGTAACCTTGGCTCTCGCCCCTGTACTAGGAAGGCCGGGCTGTATCCCGTCGTGTCCGAGACGCTAGAGTTGATAGCCAGGCTGAACTCGGGTAACAGGGTGTCCCATTCGTTTTGACGTTTCGCTAGGTATTGTGCGATCATGGTTTTGACTGTCCTGTTTGAAAGCTCCGTTGGGTTCTGGTTCGGGCTGTAGGGTGCGGTATGTTGTAATTCGATACCTGCCCGCCTCGTGTAATCCTTGAAAGCTTTTGTAATAATAAAAATGAACTGATCAGTTATGTTGTCATTTTGCGAATGATTTATTGAATTATAAAAGGTTTCGTCTTAGTCTAAATACATAAAGTTTACATAAAGAATTCTGTCGCTAAAAGCAGCGGCAGAATGGGAGTATATAGCATGTGGTATGTGTGTGTATATATGTTTGTATGTATATGCAGAAGGCATATACATTTTAGCGTTTAAGCTGCGGCGTAACAATGCTTACGTTGCAGATCCCACGCTGCAGGCCGGTCTATACATAAGTGACCGATCATATTACTTATGTATAGCTGTTAAAATATAAATAAAGCAACAAAGTGTTGCTATGTTGTGGGCATGATAATGTTCGGGCATATGTAAAATCATATATTGTGTACACTACTATACTGTGAGCATATGCTTATATGTGTATCATACAACATACTACACCTCCCCTTTTAAAAAAAAATAACGTAATATAATGTAGTTATTTAAAATAAAAATATTTATAGCTATGTTGTATTCTTAAAACATAATATTATACTTCTTTTTTTTTTTAATATTTTTTTTTTTTGTAACATTCTTTTTTTTACATTTTTTTTTTTGTGTATTAAATTTTTAATGAATTAAAATAATATTTTTTTTTTTTAAATTTTTTTTACAAAAAAAAATACAATGTATTTAAAAAAAAATGTATAGTCTGTAACTTCGAAGTTTGCAAACGCCGGTTCGAGTTTTCCTTGAAAAACGTAAAATAAAAAGCATAAATTAAGCACATTTAACGCATTTACAGATCAAGAAGCTCGACAGCCAGCCTACAAATAAAGTTATTTCGTTGATAACAAGCGAAAGCGGCTATAAAGAGGAATCAAACGACAGCCATTTGAATCGTTTGCAGTTTTTACGAAACGAACTCAACTATATAAGCGAAACCGACTGGATGTACGATAGCCTGGAAAAGAAACAGCAGCAGAACCGCGATCTGCTTGCCTTAGAGCATGATTTCCTAGACCAAGTGCCCGTAACTGAGAACAGTGAGAGCAAAACCGATGAGAATGGAAAGAGCGAAGAATTTGCCACTATGTGCTCGTCTCGCAAGGGTGTCATCACACATTTAAGTAATCAAACTGGTATTATAGACAACTTTCTATGCTTTGAGAAGCATATTGCAGCAGATTTCTTCGATGATCTGAATGTGGGGTGTGTGATTGAATATTTGGTATATAAGCAGGAGCATGGTGAGACCAAGGTAATCAAAATACAAAAGATTCTCGAGCAGTCGTGGGAGAAGCCAACGGAGGAAAAGGTACGCCATTTGTTGTTCTTCTTTCGTACCAATACTATCGGCGCACTGTGGGGACTCCGTGAAAGTTCGATACAATCCTGTGCCAACAACTCATCTGTTTGTTCGTTGATGATCTTTTGCATGGCCGGATTCTTCGGATAGTAGCGTTGTTTGATGGGTCGATCATCTTTCATAGTTATCCTATGCTCCGCGATGTGAGTGGTCCCTCTGAGGTCATAGAATCGATCGACACATCTGGATTATTCACGACTGGGTTTTCCGCTTCCTGGCCTGTGGGGGAGTTCTCTGGACTTGGTTGATAGACTTCCCTTTTCCTCGCCATCGGGATACTTGCTGCCTGGCCATCGCCCTCGGGTTCCTCATTCCGTCCTGCCTGGGCGACTTGGGTTGTCGGAGTACCGTCACGTGGATTCCCCATCGATGAGGGCCGAAGAGAGACTCCACGGTGGATCGCCGGCGTCGTCGTCTGAGTCCCTTCTCTAATAATCGCGCGATGTTCCCCGCACTGGGTAGTGGTCTGCATAGCCGCCATAAAGTCCATTCCTAGGATTAGTTCGTCCACTAGCGTCGGCAAGACGAGTACCGGGATCGTGACTCCCCGAGTTCCCAGCCTTATGTCAGCTCTAACGGTGCGGTCGACTTCGCGTGACGTCCCATCTGCTAAAGCTACTCGGGTACAAACACCCCCGGCTGCCTCCACCAATTCCAACCTCCTTGCCGTATCCGCTCCGACGAAACTCCTCGTCGCCCCTGTGTCGATGGTGCCATCCAGCCGGTGCCCATTCACCACCACCGTCGCGACGATTCGACCCTTTTGTATTTGAATTAGTTCTTCCGGTGTTGGGGAGCGGGCTGGCTCGTCTCCGCCACATCCCCTGATGGACGGAAACGGGATTCGTTTCCCGGTGTGGCCCTTCGGCAGCAATCCCGCGTCATGATTCCTCTCTGGCCACAGTCCCAACAGAATAATACTTGGGCTCTGCGGCATTCCCTAGAAAAATGGCCTATTTCTCCGCATCGATGACATGCTCTTCGTACGTCCATTGGTACCCCGTCCCCGTGTGTCACTGATCGATTTATCGCGTTGTCCTCCGGAGTCGCGGCGGTGTTCCGGGTTCGGGGTGTTCCGGAAAGGATTAACATGTCCACGTGGCGCGATAGTTGCGGGTTGCCGATTCCTGGCTGATTCTTTTTGTCCTTCCAACTCTCGTAACTCTTCGTAGGTAACGGCCAGTCGTGTCAGTTCTGTTATTGTTCGGCATTCATCGCGCTTCATATACAGTTGATACGTGGGCACCATGTTGTCGTATGCTCGCTCCAATTGAGGTAGTCCTGAAACGGTTCGCCTACGCGCTGCTTCGTCTCCAAGGCGCTTGAAATACCGCGGCGGGAGAAAGAATTGCAGAAATTCGATTTTAAAAGTTTCCCATGTCGCGCCTTGGAGTCCGCTTCCCCTCAGCCAATCCTCGGCCCGTTCAGTCAATAACTCTGGCATCGCTCGCGGCAAATAGCTGACATCCACTTGGTAGCCTACTGCCCGCACCTCCAGTTGTTCGATGAAACGTAACGGGTCGGTGCGGCCATTAAATGTCACCCCCCATTTCCGTGGTTGCACTATCTGCCGGGTTGGCGGGTCATCTCCTCTGATTGGGCCTATGGTGTTCGCTAGTGTCGATGCTATGGTGAGTTTTGTCCGAGGGTTTTCCAAGGGCGGAATGAGGAGCTGTGTAGGCCCGCTCAACCGGTCTGGCTCGACTTCTGCCTGCTTTTCGTCTTTTGGGGGGTTGGGGCTGGGTGGTCGCGAGTCCGGGGATGGCCGGTTGCCGTAACTCTCGGCCCAGTAATCCAGCCTCTGTTGCACCTCCTCACTGAGATCATCCCTATTGATATATGCGGTTAGTCGCCGCCGCAGCTCGTCCACGAGACCATGTGGTTCCAGTCCCAGTTCGATGAGAATGGCCTCCAACTCCGCCTTTCGCCTATAACTAACCCAGCCTGTATTGCCCGTCATTGCGTGTTGTTATTTGCTTTGATTTCAACGACGAAATTCCCCAGTGGTTTTGGTTGATAGTCCTTGACGATAGTTTTAATGGTTCCCTCGACGATAGGTGCTTTACGATGATGGTGTGAATGTCCAACGACGGTAGCCTATTACCAACGGTGTGAATACTTCGGCTGTACCACGACGATGATTCCCGTTAATTTATTGAATATCCCACGGCGATAATAATTCCTTGGATATTCCCCGACGATTCTTCTACGACGATGATCCCGATTAATTTCTTGAATATCCCACGACGATACTTGTACGACAATGATTCCGATTAATTTCTCCAATATCCCGCGACGATACTTCTACGACGATGGTTCCGATTAATTTCTCGAATATCCCACGACGATGATCCCGATTAATTTCTTGAATATCCCACAAAGGTGAATTCTTGAATATAATTCCGTCGATGTCCTGCGCTAAATCTTCTTGGTGAGTTCCTCCGCTGAGGTGTGTGCACGTCGATGGCTGGTAGGCGAGTGTCCCCAGTTAGGTTGCGCTCGCTTCTTTTATGCATGTCGTCGACCTCGTGTCTTCGGTGCCGAGGAGTTGTGAGTTCGGTTCGGCTATTCTGTCTCGTGTGTGTGTTTTTTTTTTATGTGTGCGCTATTCTGCTCTTGTTTTATAATTTTATAAAGTGCCTTATAGCGGGGAACAATAGTGAGCTAGCGAAATTAGAGTTCAGTTTTTTTTTTAATGAAAAAAAAAAAAAAAATGAAATAAATCGCGAACTCGGAAAAACATAGACAAATTCGTGAAATTATTGAAGTGATTAATTAATGGACTTTTGTGAAAACGAGTCGTCGCGTTTGGGAGGCCGTGGCCGACGGCGGTTACAATAAGGACTTTGAGCGTTATACGCCAAAGACTGGAATGCGAGCCGCCGGCTTACTGCCTTCACTGACTCGGTGACTCGTGCCTCACCGTAGCCTGCCGGGACGGCACAATCTGGTTACGAGCATTATACGCCATAGCCAGATTGCGGTGGTCTCCGGTTTGGGTACGCGTTGAGAGGAAGAACACTGAACGTCTCACCACAGCTCGACGGGAGCTGCGCGATCCGACCCTGAGCGTTATACGCCAGCTTGCTACATATTTGAAATTGGTAGCATATTTATCGTACGATATCCGGCACCAGCGAACTCCCAGTCGTTCAGTCTCGAAAGTGCACACTTACCAGTTTTTTACAGAAAAAAAAAACAAGAAGTTTAATGCCGAAAACTGTCGATAAACTGTATAACTTGGAGAACCCAGTGACGGTTTATTAAACCCTGCTGCAGCTCTGTTGTGCGCGTTTTTACCACTCTCGCCATGCTTGAACCATTTGAGAATTGTATAGTCGCTGCTTTTGTAAAAAGCATCAGTGTTGCCGAATCAGCTATTTTGTAGCTAGATCTGGCTACATTTTAAGGTCGATTGCTACAAAAATTTTCAAACGACTTATAAAAGCGACAATGCTGAAAATGACGAGTTGGTGGTCACAGATGAAATATCATTAGAGTTAAATTTATAAAGTTGACTTTCTATGAAAAAACAGCACTGTTTCCTTATCTGCTACGTTTTCAGCTATTTTAGAAGAAAGTTGGCTACTTTTAGCTACTTTCAGCCCTCGGTTTTGTCACCTTTGCTGAAAAAGTTTCGGCAACACTCCGAGAGCACAAAAACGAGTGAAGTAGCACTTACCTTTTGAGTGGTTGCTAATGCTATGCTTTTCAGCCTCATCGGAGTACTATTAGACGTGGAGACTTCAGATTTACTGTGTATATATATATGATGAATTCAAACATTTTGTAATCAACAGATTTTTGATACCACGCCCCCTTCGCCCCCAATTGGTAAAAAACGTATTTCAAGTACTAGAAATGAAATGTACACACATTTTGACCATATAGTTACGCCCTGAAAATTTCATTAAGATCGTATGTTTACAAAAAAGTTATTCACCAAGTAAATTCTCATACTATTGCCCACACTGGAGCGCAGCCCAATCGCAGTCGCTGCTTACTGCGCAGTTAGCAGAGCGCGGGCGCGTGAGGGTGGAGGCATGTGTATATGTGTGCAGAAGATAAGAATATCAGCTTGGAGGGTTCAGGGTATCTCCTAGTCGAGCAGTCTCGACTAGAGTCTTCTTACTTGTTTAGTTAACCATTGAGAGAAACCAGTTTAAGGACGGTAGCTCCGGGAAACTATCTACATCTGGGCATCGAAAAATATGTACAAAGAAATCTTGTCGCATGGGTCTTTGTTCAAGACAGTGAAGTTTGCATGATTGGAACATTTTTAGGAAATGAAAAACCTGCTAATCCAATCCTGCTAATGTCTTCAATGATTTTGCTCAGGAGTTACAACGTATAGATTTAGACGGTATAAGTTATTTATATGCAATGCCCCCGTTAAAGCTTTTTTAAGTGGGTTAAGGTCATTCATCCTTGCACGCAAATGCACCCAAAAAGGCACTCCAATACGAAATTTCACAGCATATTCTACAAGCAGAGTCGTTAAAATATCTGATAGTGACTAGAGGGCTGCATGAGTGCCAGAAAACACGTACTCGAGTTAACAATGCTCGTATTGAATTGAGTGGAACAGAGGCCAACTCAGAAATGGATAAGTAAGTGAGTGCGCTCATATAGGACTCAGAGGCACAATATTCTATTAAACGAGAACGGTTCGAATAAATATGAGGCCGGGTATATGAGTTGCTTCACTGAGTTAATGAGTGGTGTCGGTGCTAGCAGAGAAAAAAAAAATGCATGCAGGCCAGACGGCCGACCAACGGCAAATTTGCCGTTACAATTTCGTAGCGAATACATATTCTTTATGCGTACCAACGCTTTCATACCCTTCACACAAATTAAGAGGAAACGAAATCCCATGTAATTTTGTTATGCCATAAACTCGTTAGGAGTATTATTATTTGCTTAATTTGATATATTGTATAAAGCAATTGTAATTAATATAGAAGTTAATAAAATTATGTATAGATCGATATATAAGATAATGACATGAAAACACTAACATTTTACATGAGCATGGCAAACCTTTTCAAGAGCTACATATGTATACTCTCTAAAAGGAAAGGGCATAGAAAGAGACATAACATGAAAAAAGAGGCGCGCAGTTAAGCTTCATATTGAAACGCATGCTTTTCGTTTGAGGGTTCGCAGCGCACTGATTTTGGTTTGAGATTTTTCACTGATCGAGCCTCAAGCGACAGAGCCGAGCAAATACGAAGTGTTGACACGAACATATGTGTGCACTCAAAGACTCGAGTCACTCGACGCCAATATGCTTCGGATAAATGTTGTATTCCTCTTTAGGTCTTATTTATTCTTATTCATTATACTGAAGGCAGCGGGTTATGAGTCATAGAGTCCATGCAAACTCCATCTCACTCAACCATATTCTGCCTCGGACTCACTCACTCAGTCTTATCTCGAATGGACTCTATTTTGCTAGGTTATGAGTGCGGCCATGCAGCCCTCTAATATTTATACACAGTTTTTGGGCTATTCGTCTAAGTTTGTATGTGTTTCACGCACTAAAGTGTTTTTTTTTTTCTCGTTTTTGTCGTTTTTTTTTTTTCTTTTTTCTGCACACTTCTGCCATTCCTCTCCCCCATCGCTTAGATAGTATGTTGCTCTGCACATTTTTTCGTATCCTAACCTCCGCTTGTCAAGGTGACTCTTGCTGGCGTGAAGTTAGGGTATCTAAGAAAAAACGGACGAAAGGCAAAATTTGTCCTTAATTTTATATAACGAAATCTCCTGTGTTTTTATACCCTGAACCCATTGAAAATGGGAAATCAGGGTATAATGTTTTTGTGTAAAAGTATGTAACAGGCAGAAGAAATCATCGCAGACCCCACAAAGTAAATATATTCTTGATCAGCACGATGAGCTGAGTCGATATAGCCCTGTCCGTCTGTCCGTCCGTCCGTCCGTCCGTATGAACGCCGAGATCTCAGAAGATATAAGAGCTAGAGAGCTGAAATTTTGTGTGCATACTCGTGTATACCATACGCTGTACGAGTTTGCTTATTTTTTCGATAGCTCATCCGATAACTTTTTTATCGAGAATAATCGAAAAATTGATTTTGTTTTTTGAGCCTCATCGGAATACTATTAGACATAGGGACTTTAGATTTACTGTGTATATATATATGATGAATACAAACATTTTTTAATCAACAGATTTTGGATACCACGCCCCCTTCGCCCCCAATTTGCAAAAAACGTATTTCAAGTACTAGAGACTTGTGCTTTGACATGTTGACCATATGATTACGCTCTGAAAATTTCATTAAGATTGCATGTCTACAAAAAAAGTTATTCATCAAATAAATTCTCATGCTATTGCCCACACTGCAGCGCAGCTCAAGCTGTGTCCCAGAGCTTTTAGGATTTCTTTTGAAAGCTCTATCGCGAAAGCTTAGCTTTCGAAAGTTCAGCTTGGCATTGCAGTGCAGGCGATAAATTTGTTGGAATTGGTATGCCTGCAATTACTCACCCTATATACTTACATATATGCATGCGACGACCATTACAAAATCCATTGGGTAAGTTTACCGGAAGCGTTTTGTTGACGCATCAGCCATATAATGCTTGAGTGATCCATAACAACTGCAAATTCCTGCATTTCTAAATAGCAACTAAATTTCTCTATAGCCAAAACTACGGTCAGACATTCTCGTTCCATTACACTTTAGTTTTGCTGTGCGCGGCTCAATTCCATAAACACTGGCATCTCAGTGCAGATAGAACTTGTTCTCGAAGTCGGGATTCTGTAAAACTGGAGCTGTAGTAAGAAGCAGTTTTAATCTGTCCATTGCCTCTTGTGCTTCTACGGGCCATAAAAATTTTGTATACTGACGAAAGCGTATTAGTATATTGGTTTTGTGCAATGTCCGTCTTGTCTGTCCGTATGAATGTATTTATTCGGCGTTATTGAAGCTAGACACTTGAAATTTGAAACACATACTCGTGTAAATCTCCGATTTGAAAAGTTATTATTTTTCCGGTCCGCCCACTATGGGCATGGCAAATGGGAAAATGCATTTTTTTTTCTCCGAAATTCAATTCAATTTTGCTGTAATTAAGTTACTAGTAACTTCCTCTATCGATTCCCCGAAAAAATTTTGTTACCCCTCTTTAGGGGCGTGCTATATGGAAAAATACCCTGCAATTTTCACAATTTTGGAGTGTATAAAAAAAAAAGCTAATCCTTAGCTCGTTCTAAGAACTGGCTAAAATGAAGTGTCTACGCTCAGTAAGCGCGTGGCAATCTGAGTGTATAACGCTTGGAGCTGGATCGCGTTGCACCCACTATGTGCTATGGCCGGGTGCTCAGCGGGATTTTTAGCACACAGCCAAACTGACCATCGCCACGATGACCAGGCGATCAGTGCTGCGGGCGGTGGCGAGACACTTGCGTCCAAGAAAACCAATCTCGAGAGCCAAATCTATGCGATCTTGCTGCATTTGTGTGTGTTATATTGAGCAAGAACATTTTTACTCTTAGTGTCGCTCTGCGCTCTTAGCTCAGCGCCGCTGCATTTTGACTTTTGACTCCCATGCAACTATGCGCTCTCTTCGTTTCGGCTACGCTGCTGTACGGAAAAGAGAGGCGCCGTTAAATTTCCAGCGTCGTTTCTGTCGCTGTCCGTTGTTGCTATCCGATGCTGCGCTGTTGCTTTATTGCTCTCCGCTGTTGTCGTGCCATGCACCTCACCAAGCCGGATTTTTGGTGTCCACTTCGGAGTTACGCTATTTATTGCAGGACAAGCGCCGTCTGCGGAAGATCTACCAGCGCACTCTACACCCGGTAGATCCAACTGGAGCACCAAACACACTCAGATCTGAGTTGGCCCGTCAGCGAGCGCAGATGTTTGACGACATGTTGGAAAACATGTCCACAGCAAAGGACGCCAAATTCAACATTTGGAAAGCCACCAGAAATTGGTGACAAGTCATGCGGCAAGCCCCCTTCAAAAATGGACCGGACAGTTGGTGTCGTTCAGATGAAGAGCCAGCGGAGGCTCTTGCGTCTCACTTGGGGGCTCGCTTCCTGCCTTTTACCCTAGCATCGCAAGAAGACACACAATCTACCGAGCAAGACCTTTTGACCCCACTACAGCTCGATCCACCGGAGGAGCCGTACAATTTTGGTGAGGTGGCATCCGTAATCAAACATTTAAACCAAAATAAGGCCCCGGGACACGACAATATCTGCACCCGCACTCTTAGAGCACTGCCGGAGAATGCTATACTCGTTATGGTATTAATTTTTAATGCCATAACGAGGCTTCAGTATTTTCCAGCAGTGTGGAAGATTGCACTTGTGATGATCCACAAGACTGGCAAACCTGAGGAAGACCCTGCTTCATACCGACCCATCAGTCTCCTACCTTCTCTGTCGAAGGTTTGGGAAAGACTTGTCATCCGTCGGCTGGTAGCAGTAGCAGAGACAAGAAAACTCATTCCAACTCAGCAGTTTGGTTTCCGCGCGGGGCACGGTACAACTAAGCAACTGGATAGAGTGACGGATCACATCCTCAGGGCTTTCGACAACAAAAAGCACTGTAATGCCATCTTCCTGGACATCGAACTGGCCTTCGATAGGGTATGGCATCCAGGACTGCTGCAGAATATTAAGGAACAGCTGCCCTCAATCTACTTCGCTCTGATCCGATCCTATTTGGAGGGTCGTTCTTTCAGAGTGAAAGTTAAATCGAGTCAGTCCTCCACATACTCGATTGTCGCTGGCATACCACAGGGCAGTATTCTCGCTCCATTTCTTTTTTGCATTTTCATAGGTGATGCTCCTCTCCCTGATGCTTCTGGTTTTGGAGTTTCCTCAAATTCAACCCTGTTGGCAACCTATGCGGACGATATCTGCGTGATGGTGTCAACAAAGTCCAGCTCCGCAGCGGCAGAAATTCTCCAAGATTTCATTGACTCTTTCGTACAATGGGCGAACAGGTGGAATATAAAAATCAGCGCCACCAAAAGCATGAGCTTATGCTTTTCTTTAAGAAGGGAGGCGCCCGCCACCGAATTCATCACCGCCACCGAATTCAAAAGCCCGGACGGTGAAATACTTGGGCATCAACTTGGACAGTCGGCTCACTTTCAAGCCCCACATTCTGGCGAGTGTTGGCACCTATCTCGCCCGCCTCAAGCAGTTGTCTTGGTTGCTACACAGCAAAAGCAAGCTGTCCCTATCAATAGCAGGATACTAACACACATAATCACGCCAATCTGGAGGTACGGTGTACAAGTTTGGGGAGTCGCCGCCAAGAGTAACCGGCAAAAGATCCAGATAATGCAGAACAAGACCTTGCGCCAAATCACTGGATGCCCCTGGTTCGTACGAAACTCTTCCTTGCACTGAGATCTCAATATGGATTCAGTGGAAGAACAGATCTCTTTTTATTCGAGTCGGTACTAGACTTTGGTAGCTCATGAGTGAGTGAGCTAAAATGAATGGCCCACTGAACTGAGCCAGTGAGCCAGTTCCTTGTATATGGCTCATTTTGGCTCACTAGCTCATTTTGGTTGACTAGCGCATTTTTGCTCACTCGCTCATTTTGCGTTCTTCTTAATCGCAAAGTTAACTTTTTTTCCCGCGAATCGTGTATTTCATCAAACTTTCAATGTCGGTAATTAGAAAGCACCGCGAAATTTTGACGCATTTTGAGGACATGGGAACGCAACAGGCTTAATGCAAAATTTGCAAAAGTGTCTTAAGCTGCAAGTCACAAGGCAATTTGAATAGAATAGAATAGTTGTTCTGGAAAAAACACAAAATCACTTCGTTTGTCCGCAAGCCCATTCCGGCGAGCAAATCTTCGCAGATTGACAGGCAATTGGTCAAAATGATTGCCAGGGGTCACCATGCCTTGAGAATGGTGGAGGAACCTGAGTTCCAAAAACTTATAAGCCAAATCTCACAATCTACAGGCTATACCCTCCCGACAAGGAAGACGTTGACGAATGTTTTGCTCCCCAAAATTCGGCATGAGTATGCAGGAGATATTTTAGATCAGCTCAGTGCGGCTACAGCGGTCTGTCTTACAACAGATGGCTGGACATCAGTTGCCAACGAGAGCTATCTCGCAATGACAGTGCACTTCATTGAAAATGAGGAAACGGTGCTTAAATCTTATACAATAGCTTGTCAAGAATTTTCCATGTCCCACACTTCTGAAAATCGTTGTGAATCTATTCACAACACCGTGGCAAAATGGGGCATTAAAAACAAAATAGTGGCAATAGCATCTGATAACGCCTCCAATATTGTTGGTGCCATTCGAATGGGAAATTGGAGGCATGTCAGGTGTTTCGCCCATACCCTAAATTTGATTGCTAAAAAGTTATTGAGAAAAATGAGTAGCGTACGCACAAAAGCTAAAGCGATTGCTATATATTTTAGCCGCAGCTCCGGCCAAAAAAAATTGAAGGAAATGCAAGTTTTGTTTAAGCTGCCTGAAGTAAAAATAAGCCAAGACGTACCTACACGTTGGAATTCAACGTTTAAAATGTTTCAAGGGCTGTCAATCTCAAGGGAGGCGGTGGTGTAAGCACTGTCGACCCGAACCGATTTGATAATGTCGCCAAAGGAGTGGAATTTTATTAATGGAGTTCTTCCTATTTTGCAGCCATTGTATCACATAACCGAGGAAATTCCGGCAGAGAAAAATGTGACTCTGCCCAAAATATTTGTCATTATTGGCTTATTGCGAAAAAAAAAAAATGGTGACCTTAAGCCAAACCGTGAAAGGAAGATCCGATCTCACCGAATAACTTCGAAGTATTCTCTAAAATAGGGGACGAAAATCACTACCTTTGAAACGTCAAGGCTAATAAGTAGCATGAAGGGACGTTTGCAGGCAGTTATTAAGTCAAACGGAAGAGTGACGATACAAAAGATTGTTTACGTCGATTGTGCCAATACTTTTTTGACGAAAGTTTGTGCCTATATTTATATTTTAGTTTTGTGCAAGTGAACCAAACAAGAAATTTAATGTTTTTGTTGTTAAATATTATTAGAAAACATGGATTTAATACCGTTTTTAATCTATTTATAGATGTTTTCAAAAAAAAAGTTACAGCTCTTAGAAGTTAGATTTTTCAAGTGTGCCAATACCTTTTTGGCCCACTGTATGTTTAAATTTAGTAGTAAATGTTAAACCTGTGATGTAAAGTTTGCTTCAAGGGATATAATAGCGTAAAAAGATGCTCTGGCGTTTTCTAATAAAAATGAATTAAAACAAGTAAAGTGAACCAAACTAATAGAAAAGCACATTTAGTATGGTTCAAATTTCAATTTCAATGTATTTAAAAATATAAATGAAATAGAAAACTCATTTAATTAAATATATAAAAATTGAGAAACAATTAAAAAAAGAATTACGACACGCTCTGGGTTTGAACCCGATACCTCGTGATCAAGCGCCGCGCTTTCTACCTTGACGCCACCCTTCTGTTCTGGTTTTCAATGTCAAAACTGAAATAGATTCACTGCTACAGCGCCATCTACCAAATCTAATAAAAACATACATATAGTATGGTTAAAATTTCAATTTCGATTTTTGAAAAAATATAAGAGAAATTGTATAAAATGCATTGGAATATATTTTTAAAATTTGGAGACTATAGCTCTAAAAATGTAGGAGATATAAATTTATAACCTATTGCGCTTGGGTTGCGCTGCAGTGTTGGCAATATTATGAGAACTTATTTGTTGAATAATTTAATTTCTAGACGTACGATCGTAATGAAACTTTCAGAACGTAATCATGATGTTTAAATTTATGTGTATACCGAAGCACAAGTCTCTAGTATTTGATATACGACTTTTACAAAGATGAGGGTGAGGGGGTGGATTTAGGGGTGGGGGGTAAATTTTAACAAAAACCGAAATTGTATAAAATACATCTTTATATACATTTTAATTTTGGAGACTCTAGCTTGAAAGATGTAGGAGATATAATTATTAAAGTGATCTTCGATAATGTTTTTTATCGATAAAAAAGTATCGGAATGAGTTATCGTTTTTTAGTGATAAACTCGATATGCGCGCTGTATTTACGGACATTTTAAAAAAATCAAATCTCTGGTTCTTATATCTTCTGAAATCGACGCGTTCAAACATACGGACAGACGGACAGACAGACGCATAGGGCTAAATCGACTCAGCTCGTCGCTCTGATCAAGAATATATATACTTTGTGGGGTCTGCCACGCCTCCTTCTGCCTGTTACATACATTTTAACAAAACCATTATACCCTGATTTCCCATTTTCAATGGGTTCAGGGTATAAAAATACACATGAACAACACATTTCACAGTTACACAAAAACACAGAAGTATACAAAATCACTACTAACTTTTTCAATTTTTAATTTTTCCGATTATCAAACGAATTCAATACAGCTGAACGAATACACTTGACTATGATGGTGCTAGTCGCTGAGTGCGTCGGAGGCATGTATACGATCATCGTATATTCATATGTTCATGCCTGAACAACAGCTGAAAAGTTACGATCTATTCGGCGCGCTTTTTCACGTTGCAATGCAACTCAGAATCAGCTGAGTTTTTAAAATTATCAAATAATACGGGTAGTCCCCAAAAAATAAAAAAAATTATGTTGATTCTATCTTATGAATTTTAAATTGGAAAAAAATCTTTGTTTGGCGATTTGAGACAAAACAAAAATTTGGTTAATGACAAAATATCGTACTTCTTTCCCATAGTGTAGTATACAGGCCAAAAATCGCAACCGTAGGCCTAGCTCGCGTCGCAATGACTATGTTGTTTGTACATACATATGTATGTATATGTGTATGTGCATATGTTTTGTAAAAAACGTTCTACGGGCTGGGGTATAGTTCTTAGTCTCCCCAGATTCAACGAGAAAATTTTATAATTGTCGGAACAGTAGATAGTTCGGCCACCTCGGCCTCACTATCCGGGTTTGGGGTACGGAATATCTTGCTAAAAATAGCGGCGAATGCCGATAGCACGAGCGGAGACCAGTGATGGCAGCGGGGGGCGGCACGCGTGCTGTCAACCGCGCGGTCCCAGCTCCGGCGAATAACGCTCAGAGGCGGGTGGCCAATAGCGCAGTCGAACACGAGGGTAATTCGATGGTAGCCTAGACAATAGCACAGTCCAACTGACTACTGCTCCGGCCCAGCTCGGGTGCTATGACCACGTGCTCGGACACTAGAATGACCACTGGTCCGGTCCAGAGCATAGCCAAATGAATCAACGCCTTGATCCAGCTCGGGTGTATAACACTCGGAGCCAGATCGCATAGCACTTGCCGGGGCTGTGGCCTGACACCTGCAACAATGAGATCCAGTCTAGAGAACAGTATAGCTACCCAGTCCCAGCTCTGGTATATAACACTCTAAGCCTTTCGTCCGTGAGCCGCTGTGCACTGAATCTCGAATTTGACAACCCTTCACTGTATAGATACGAATGAGTATACCAATTTCCCATAACTATAATTTTCATATTTCTTTCGTATTACAAAATTGTGAGACTTCAAAGTTTCTTGCTATTTATGCATAAAATAAGAGTATAAAATAAGAGTGGTTAATATTGACTATAAAACTCTTAAATGTTGTTCCCACTGTCATAATAAAATGTATTTGATGAGCCTTGCTAGCGTTGTGAATAGGCAAAAATAAACAAAACTTGTTGAAACTCTTCTCAGCGACAAGTTTAAATGGGAGTTTATGAACGCAGCAATATGACGAACCAATTTTTTAAATTGAATATATTTTAATATATTTTCGCAAGCGATTGAATGAAAAAGTGTTCAAATGCTTGTGAAGTGGGAGACCACAAAAGAAGTATTGCTATTAATTGGAATTAGTTTTGATTTGCTAAAAACCATATCTATATAGCTATGGGTCTTTGCATCTGTGAATATGACGAAGATCTATTACGTCTTCTCTCTCGCATTGTGTCCTTCCCTCAAGAAACACGCACATGCGTGCATGTGTACACACAAACATACATATGTACATATCTACGTAGGCAGATAGACGCTCACGAATGCAATCTAATTTAAAGTTTTCTAGCCGCGCGAATAAAACAAATGCAGTAGAAGCGGCAGGCGGCAAGCGGCAGTCGGCAGGCGTTCGTGCGGCAAAAGGAATGCTGGGGATAGGAAGCGAATTCCATGCTGCAATTTGTTATCTCAAAAATGCAAAATTATGAGTTTATATAAAAGTTTCGCCGCGCTGCTTTGGTGGCCAGGAAGTGCCGCCACGGATGCTGGATAATAATTGTGCCTTTCCGCCAAATGTGAACGCAGCAGAAGGAGTACAGAAAAAAATTGAAGAGAAACGTATAGAGATGGGGGAAGGAGAGAAGAAATCCCCGTAAACATAAACAGCGTAGTAGCTCACACCGTGAGTCGCACTCAAACATAATTTAAGTTAGCGGGGGACAATCTATTACTTTCACAATATAACTTGGCAAATTGCTATAAAAATACTTGAGCTCAAGGGACTACAATATTAAAACTACCCACAACCCGCTCAAGGACTGATCGACTCCAGCATGCCCTGTAAAAGGGGATTGGGGCCGAATTACAATTAATTATTAATTTTAGTTAGCTTTTAATTAGTTAGGATATATGTATGTAATACATTTATATCTCTTATTCTCTCTTTCTCCCGTTATCAGGTTGTGTTTCTGTCTCTCTTTCTATCTTTCCATTTTTCTCACTTTTTATCACTTCGTTTCTATATCTATATCTATCTCTCTCTTTCTTTATTATCGCCTATCTCCAACTCTAGCAATCCTTTTCTTTCTCTATCCCTTTCAAATAATCTTTGTTGTATTTCAAAAGGTGGTTGCGTAAAATCATCATGCTGTCTTCACTAATTGTCAATGGGTATACATATGTACATATGTATGTGTATTGTGGAAAAGCGTGTGAGTACCGCATATGCTGCGAATTCTTGCTTTTTTTGTCTTTTCTTTTACTTACTTAGTGTCTGATTAGAGCACAAACAAATATTTATAAATATATTATTTTAGAAATAATAGAGCTGCTTGATTTGAGCGAACTCCCATAGTTATCAGTAAAATGAGAGGTGATAAATGCGTACCTAGTCATAGCAATAGCAGCTTGAGTAGGGTAAGCGCTGATCTAATAAGATGACAAGGTCAAAAGCCAAAGGGCAGAGCCACTTTGACTGTAAATCAGAGCAAGCGCATTAAAAGTTGTAGAGATTAACAATGCCTGAAGCAATAAGCAGCTCTCCAGCTGTCCAATTACTACTATTCAGAGAGAGACAGCGAGAGAGGCGGAGAGAGACAGGGAAAGTTGTAGTATTTACTTTGAAGTAGTATGCTAAATGAAGGAACTGCAGTCAAAATGTTTCTATTTCTCTTGCTGCCCTACGGCTTGCACAATTGAATTTATCTATTCACAAACTTTCATTGTAGATGTAATATCTAAAAATAGTTGATATGGTGCAATTATGGAATTTATGTGCAAACACAAATTGTTAACTGTTTGAAATGCATTTCATTCCTAAGTGAATGTGAAAGATACCCTTTAGTTTGCACTTTTTTTTAAATATTATTTATTTTTAAATATTTTTGTATTAAAGTTGGAGCAGAAAATAAAAATATCGATATTTATCGATTATCGAAGAATGGTATGCGCTATCGGAGACTATTAAAAGCTTGTACTACATATTTTGACAAGAACATTTAACTGGATTTTAACTGTCACGTCTTTGGAGTTCAATTAATCAGATGGACAGATCGACTTCGGTTATTGCTCTGACCTTAACTGATCTCTCTGCCTCCATTTGTTACATACATGTCAGTCAAGTCAATACAGCCTGAACACCCATTTAGTGTAGGGTCAGTGTGCCAGAAGCAGTTGTATCTGAGAATAAATGTTGTGGCTTTTGATTCAATTAAAGTTTGTTCAGTTATTTTTCCCATCTCTGTGCGAGCATATTAATTAGTTTCATTAAAATGAATGCTTGGACAATCGAAGGGACACACAAGCAAAACAGGTGCTATTGAAACTGCATACAAATTATGTTTCAATGCATGAATTTAGAAATAAGAGTAGCAGTCGTGGAAGGGGAGTTGATAAACAACATTTAAAGTCGACTTGCGTTTCATAAGAAGCAGGCTCATGGGATGATTAGTTTGTTAGTTAAGCACGAGCAGGAAAAGGAAACGAGCAACCGTGGACAAATATTTGTGTAGAGTAGGGAGTAAAAGAGTGAAACTCGCATTAATGCGAGCTTTTATTTGTTTTCGTTCTTGTCGCACTGCCTTTGGATAAATTTAAAGGCAAGCGTGACTTCTCAGCCTGCCTGATATGTTTCTTTCGATTTTTTCTCGTTCCTTGCTACGGCAGCAGCACAGTCTGTGCTCCTTGCTTGGCCCTAATGTGAGCGGCAGACGGCGTCATCTGGTGCCTTATGATTTAATAAAGTTGCAAGTGTGCACAACCGCCGCCACGTGGGACGCACACACACACACACACACACATGTATACTACATGGCAGCAGGAGGCGCCGCTCACATTATCAACGACACCAGCTAGTAGCTCCGCCGTGCTGGCCTTTTTCCCGGCTGCTTTTCAGCCAGTCATATTATCTGGCTGCGGCGCATGTCGTCGCAGAAAGCTGTCTATGCTCCGACGATGTCGTCATCGTCGGCGGGATATATTAAATTGTGTTAAAACACTTGCGCTTTACATGTCCCCAGCTCTCCAATTTTGCATGTCTGTCTGGCTGCCTGGCTGCCTGTCTCGGTGTCTCGATGTCTCGATGTCGCCCCATGTGCCCGTCTCGACTGTCATCATTTCCCGCCTCCATATCGAGAGCGCATCTCTGGCTGGCTCTGTGCAATGACGCGTGCTTTGCCAAGAAACTGACTTTCATCAGCAGCTCCAATGCATTTCCATTCGCTCTCTGGTATCCTTGCATCTCTGTATTTTGCGTTTAATTTCCGTCAAATTAAAACATATGTCACACCTTTCTGAGCATCGCCAGCCTATCGCACTTAACGTATTGTCGAGCAGCAACAACTATCGCAACTAGAACAGACATCGTTATTTCATTTCTCGAGGGAGACATATTTTCGACCACGGTTTTAGCTGCACTTTCCCAGCTAGCCAATCTCACTCTCTATTTTTTTCCTCTACTCCTTTTTTTTTGTAACGGTAGACAACTGTAAATAAATGCATTAATCCATTTCGGTCCACGGCTTGTGGCTCCCGCCGGAGCAGCAGTAGCAGGAGACGGCGCAGCAGCCAGTGCACGGACTTCGGAGCGCGCTACACCTCGCTTCATAATTAAAAGCTGCACTCCGAAATTTTTCAATAACAGCTATAAATCAGGCATATGGATGCCAGGGGAGGTGGCTACACATAAATAACTTCACATACACACACACACGAGCGCACACACAACACACAACACACACATACACATACTCATGCACTCATGTACAAGCACGAACACACAAGCTAATAGCAATAGCTTTCACATAACAGACTCAGGTTTGGCACGTATCGCGGGGCCAGTGGCTCCATCGATGGCCCAGCGAAGCGTGAAACGCTCCAATTGGCTCCTCATTAGTTACGCCACTGATATTTTGAGCATTAAAAGTTGTTTTAGATTAACTCTGGCACAACAAGTGCAAGTCCTCCACATACAAATACATATATCTATATATATATATATAGACATTTATTCTGCTCTTGTTTTGGTGGGCTATTAAATCTTAGCAAAATAGGGTATATCAGGAATATGACACTCTATACTATTAAGAGATGCAGATAAAGAAGAATACAAGGCAATACACATTGTCAATAACCATTTAAATATATACATGTATGTGAGTAACTGTATGGGTATTAGCTAGATATTGAATAGATTGCATCTATCCCAGCTAAAATGCTAAAGCCAAAGATAGGGTACATTCTGAGTGCAATTGACAGATGTTGTCAAAAACATATAAAAACTATAATATTATGATAAGAGTACATTTTCTAGACAACATCTCTTTCCCTATGTAATAGAGTATAAGAGTTCTTTACAACTCAGTGGATCAATCATAGCTCACAGTTAAAGTTACATTGTGATTTTTAAACAAAAATAATAAACAACAATAAACAATAATCTTGCCTAGAAATAGGGTATCAGTTGGAACTTGGGTAGCAAATAACA
Source organism: Drosophila navojoa (assembly GCF_054131105.1). NCBI lineage: Eukaryota > Metazoa > Arthropoda > Insecta > Diptera > Drosophilidae > Drosophila > Drosophila navojoa. The sequence continues at coordinate 27,988,083 of NC_142895.1, forward strand.
TAATGATAGAAGGGTTGATGGTACGTGGATGGCCCATATTAGGTTTGGCTTTGCTGTGTTTTGATATTTGTTGAAAGTCTGTAAGCATATACATGCTATACGAATTTGAGCAGATCTATAGAGATAGTTAGATATAGGTATAGTCAGATATGTGGGGATAGGGTATCTTTAGATCAGAATTAGAATTGAGAATTGGTTAGCAAATAGTACGAATAGCCAGGCATGACTGGAGTGTAATTACTTGGGATCAGTGAACAAAAGGCTATTAACAGAATAGCAAATGTCCAAAGCGAGTGTGTTATTTAAGCCATTCGATCGCAGTTTAGCCCTTGGCACTCTCATTGCTGTTGCTCTTGGCCACATTATTGATTTCTATCAGATTGCCAAATGACATGGAGGTAAATGGAAAAGTTTCGGTTGAATTTGTATGGGCCTTCGAGTGGAGAGTGCTGCACGAGAATTAAATAGTTTGCCACGTCCTGGTGCGCACGGTTTGTGTTTTACATTTTCATTGTTGGCGAGGACTGCGAAGCGTTGGCTTCTTTTGCATACAAACTTTTTGGAGAGCCACGCACACTTGCACACGTTAGAATATGCAATAGCATTTATGAGCTCGTGTGTCAATGTTTTTGTTCATGATTCCTTGACTGTCTATCCAGGCGAGAGGGCCTCGGGCTGTGGCACCTGTCGCACAAAAACTCGCCAGGAAAATACTTTGTGTGTGCACATATCGATTCGGCATCTCTTTGTATTTTAAACAATTTTGCTGAATTCACGAACTTTTGCCACGATTTAAGTGCTCAGCTGGATCGCTGGATCTCCATCTCTGACTGCTACGGCTGCCTGGCTATGGTAAGGTCAAGTAAGAGTAACAAACTTGAGATCAAAGAAATATCTATTCACTTTTTGATATTCAGCTAATACTTGAGATATACATATGCCCTAGCGGCAACAAAAATAGTAGCAGCAATACTGTTGGAAAGAAAAATTCAAACTCCATAAACATTTTGAAACGAATATTAAGATTATCATATAGAAATAACATATTTAGCTATAAAGTGAAATTGAACTTTTTCATTTGAATCGTCGTTTAATGAGTTTCGGCTTTTGGTAAAGAGATCTTAAAAATCATTTCAAATAGGGTCAGAAGAGAAATTAATTGAAGCACTGACGAAGCTTATAGTCATTATGGCGTAGGAAGGAGAACGATTATAGGTAAAGAGCCTTGCGAATGACTGTGCAGTGCACATGGACTTCAGGTCTGGCTTTGGTCTCGTCTCGTCTTGCTGCTCTTAATTGCGTTTAGTTTTTTTCAGCTGTCGATGTACTTAGATATCAACTGTTAGCTTTGGCAGTGTCAACAGTTTTGCGGCTCGCCGCACTTCAAATATGCCACAAGCCGCAGCAAAGGTGGCAGCTGCAGTGGCATAGACGGCGGCGTCGGCGTCGGCGCTGGCGTTGGCGGCGGCCGCATGTCAATAGAGAGGCAATGCATTATGACATGAGCATATTCCATCCACACATATGACCCATGTGTGCAGAAGGCCTAATTGTGTTTGTCCGAATAGCCGTGTGGATGTGTCTTAATTTTTAACCAACCTCTGGGCCGCAGCTCCCCTGGCCTGCGAGCCCACCTCGCTCGGCTAGTTTCCAGTGGCGCAGCCTGTGTGCTTGGTAGCCGAAATGAACTTAATGAGTCACACATGCAGAGTGGAGCCTGCAGTGGGAGTAGGAGCAGCAGCAACTTCAGCTGCAGCTGGAGCTCGGCCTAGAGCTGGTGCAAGAGCAAACACATTTTTCGGCCTTTCTGCCTTACCAGCAGCCAGCCAAGCCAGACAGTTGAATTCTCGTATTTTTTCAAGCATACTCAATTTGTACACATATCTGAAAGTACACACTCACACACACACACACACACACACACAAGCATTAATATTTATGCATATTTGCAAACTGAAAATGTACAACTATATTTCTGGCAACAATTATTCTACAAAAGAGAGGGAGAGAGAGAGAGAGAGAGAGAGAGAGAGAGAGAGAGAGAGAGAGAGAGAGGGAGAGAGAGAGGGATGGAAATAGAGCTGCTTCAACACCATTTGTATGTTGATAGTTTCCATTAGTTTTCAACTCGAAATAATAAAATTTAAACACAACGATCATTCTATAATTTATATTTTAATCTAAAAATAAAATATTTTTGTCCACTACGGCTGGCATTTATGTACATATGTAAATATATATAGTATATGTATGTGTATATGCGTATTAATATCCCAAGCCCATTATCAAATTGGGTATACGAGTTTAATGCAACTGTATGTGACAGACAGAAGGAAGCATGGAAAATCTTTTATGTACTATATGTTTGTTGTTTGCTGTTTATCAACCAGTCCGTCATCCGTCTAGTGGTCTGCATGGATGCAATGATATATTGAACTACAAAATATTTAGCTCTCCTTGCACATATGTATGTATTTACTTCTCTTCCTCTTCATCTCATCACTATGGTAACACAGTCATTATTAAAACATAGTATATTGAATATTGAAATTGATATTCAAAGAATACAAAGTGAATAAGCTAGGAATCATAAATGTACTTTAAAGAATCGAGTATTCAATACAAACATTTGCTCTGAATATATCCGTTTAAAAAAATATATATATTTCTTCAATTAGCCGAGGATAACATGATTAGCAGATCAGCCTTGCGCTGCGTTCATGGTATCTCAGGGTCACACAGGGTATCTCCAGGTCGGGCATTTCCATCGACAGCCGCCTTACGTGCTTAATTGAAAAATTGTAAAACTATTGCAGGCACTGTAAGCTATAAATGTTACAGCTAACTAAATAGATATCCCATTTCCATTTAAATATTTACACATCCATTTAAATTGTTAATTATTTAAACGCTGCGGGACTTGCCTGGGGGAGATAATATGTATTTAATTGGTGATTACAAAACTAGATGACAATATTTAATTTCGCCGATATTTAAAGGCTTCCCCAGGTTATTTAGCTAAGGTCTGGTCAAATCTAGTGTAATTGATTTCAAGATGCATAGATTAACTTGATTGCTGTCAAGGGATATGTATACATATGTTATATGTATTTGTTGGGAATTGTTAATGGATTAATTCCATAAATTATAAGTCGTTGCTTGCTTGAGGAGAGCTTCGTTGTTATACTTGACTTGAATAAGTCAAAAGTAAAGTAAGTCAAAAAGTAAAGGGAAAGTAAGCTCGTGAGAAAATATTAATAAATAACAGAATCGAACGAATGAAATAGCTTTAGACAGGATTTTAAATATTATATTCCCAATAGAAAGAAAGAGAGAGAGAGAGAGAGAGAGAGAGAGAGAGAGGAGAGAGAGAGAGAGAGAGAGAGAGAGAGAGAGAGAGAAAAAATTTGCAGCAATAATGAACAAAATTTGAAAAAGTATTGTTTAATATTAGATGTTTCACTGATTTATAGATAACTTTGAGCTTTTAATGTTAGCTTGGAGCTGAGTGATGACAGAGGCGTTCAATTTCTCCTTCACGACTTAGAATTTTTGCCATGTTAAATTTGTATTAAATAAATCGACAATTCTAGATGATGTAGTTAAATTTCTGTTGGTTAAAATTTTTTTTTTTTATTTAATAAGAAGCTGTCGGTAATAGCATTGATGTTAATGACTTGACATTCCCGTCTTATAGGCATTTATAGTTGCTCTATAAGTATGTCTAACAGCGGCGTGGCTATTAGAGAAATTATATACATATGTATGTAATGTAACAGCGTCACTTTTATCTAAGATGCTTGAGACTTGAGGCTTTGAATATATCTGCTAAGAGGTAGCAGGGACCACTCAAAATATATAGTGGAAACATTTACGGCAACGGGGGCAATATCACATCGGTTAAAGCAGTATATACCACAGGAATTTAAGTGCGATACCAGTTTTACTATTGACATCTTGACTGAGCTATCAAATATCTTCCATATACGCCTCTTGTGGGCGTGGCGAATTGAAAAAAATAACAAAGAATACTTTAAATATTTTATGGATGGAGACTGACCAAAAATTGTTCGACTGTTATGCGCTCTGCATTGGTCGACTGCAACATTCATAAATATTTCTTTTCTTACTTACAGCGCATTCAAGGAATAACGGTACACACGAGTATCTGTAATTCCAGTTCACACTGGCGCTCTCCGGCCCAACTGCTGCACAAAGCCCAAATTCTGTTTTCACGCCGTGAATGAGTAAGCTCAACGCTGCGAAGGATATATAACCTACAGGACGATAAGGATAGCCCCTATCTTCTGTGTTTTTTCTTCTTTTTTTGGGAGGGGGGGCTAGCTTGTTGTGTCTGGGCAAGTGGGGGTCCGAGAGAACTTTATGGCTTGCTGAATGAATGTGAAAGCTGCGCAGCTGCCGCTGGCACGAAGTAATCAAAAAAGTTTCGCTTCTATATTGCAGCAGTCATAATTATCAGCTGCGAGGCATCTTCGAAGCCCTAATAGTGTTAGCGAGTAGGAGGCAGAGGCATGTGAAGTGCACTCGGCGACAAGTCAAATAGTGAAACATGAGAGGACCAGGAGAGGACCCGGAGAGGACCAGGAGACAGGGGCTGTCCGGCAGATGCTTGTTATCGCATTTGATGCGGATAATCATTGTTGTTGCACTCGGCTATGTGTCACTTGGATCAAAATAGAGCCAAACAATACCCAGCTAGTTGCTCCCAATCGAACAACACTTGTCGAACATTAACTAATATCCTTAAGCAAACACGAAGCCAAGCAAACAACAACAGTGAACTCGAAGCGCCCTGCTGGGATAAGCCAGCCTCCGATTGGGACTGGCCAAGGTTACGGCCCAGCAGTGGCCTCAGTGACCTCACACGCCTTCCTTCGCCAGTCGATCGAAAAACAACACTGGGCAAATCATAAAATACTCGGAATGAAAGCAATCGCCCAGCGCCGCACAGGCGATTTAATTTTACATATTTCACATGCGGATAACAGTTGCAGCCAGCTACAAATGTGTGCGATTCAGATAACATTCCAAATAGCTGAAAACAATGTGCAATATGCAATTACTCCGACTCCTGCCCGCTGGCCGTGCGCACAGCCTCGTGCAATTCATTTTTAAGCTGGGTTAATTATTTGTAATTGTAACCTCGTTTCGGCTACGTAAACAAACGAAATCGGGCAGCACGCCGAAGCTCAGATACCCTGGCGAGGAGCAGTTCGAGTGGAAGTCGTCTCCCTCGGAGTAATGGGGGTCGTCTCTCTATGCCAATGAGAGGGAAATACATTTGATATAAGCTAACGTAATATTTGTTTGCATATGAGAAGAACGACTTGACAGAGATTAGCTGTCATGTGGTTAGGGCGTTGAGCGGGTCGACTGCTCAGTTCAGTTGGCTGCATAATTCAACTGGCGATGCATATACATGCAAATATATCGAAGTCAAAAGTCAATTGCCATTGGCAGTGCATTAAATTTCAGCAATTAGATATTAAAATCGATATTTGTATGAATTTATAATCGAAATCAGCTTTGGCAGTCGGCAGTGGCTGTACATCTGACACCTGATGGTGCTGCAATGCACTCTCTCCTCCAACGGCCACGCCCACGCCCACGTGAACACCCACACTGCTCCCCGTTGTTTGCCTCTTGAAAGCTTGTCACGCTTTTCAGCTGCGAAGCGATTTCGATTTGATTGTAATTCCAATTTTAATTGAGAGAGCTCGGCATCAAATTAATTAAAATAACTCACCGGCTTGTATTAAATCAGCAAAACCATCGACATTCTATGCACCTGTTGTTTGTGCAACTCTTGGCGCATACTCGATTCGTTCCATTTAATGCTACCACAAAAAGATATGCTAACAATTTAATTAAAATTGCGTTGAGCAAACAGCAGCTCAAACACTCATACGCTGCCTAACAAACACGCCCACAACTAGCCATATGCCATATGCCATGTGCCTTGTGCCATGTGCCATATGCCCTATGTCGTGCCACTCGCCCATAAAAACTCCCCTATTCAATCATTCAGAATCACGTCTTGGGACAGCGTCAATACAAATACAAATACAAAAAAAAAAAAAAAAACTCACTAAATTGCGCAATTTTCAAATGAGCACTTTCTGGCCATTAGGTAAATAATCCATTTCCTAAAACTGGAAAGGGCTGAAGAGGGTATATTGTTTTGCCAAAGGCGTATGCGACAGGCAGTAAAAGCCACAAGGCGTTTAAGTGAGCTGACTATAGCTGGCAATTTTAGCTTGAATATTGCTGCTAATAGACTGAGAATATTGAAAGTCGTAGCTTCGATTTGTACCAGATTAGATATCAAAATATGGAACTCCGATAGGGTGATAGTTTTTACAATTCATCTAGATTTCAATTTTATTTGACAAGACTTTAAATATTATTTGCATGGATTGGGGGCAAAGAATTAGCGAGGAGATCGAAATGTGTTGATCGATTGTTGAATGTTGAAGAACAGCTGTTTTTACACGATTATAAGAGTTCGAGTAGAATTATAGGGGTCTAAGCAGATATGTATGTATGTCATATCCACTCAATATCAAATCTGGCGTTGAAATTAATTTGCTAAGCGAGATAAGGCCATATATGACTCTTTTATTGGTAATGCCCTTATATTCCATTCCTGGAAAACCTTGAATAAGACAATTTATATATTGAGATAATCTTTTGTATGTGCATGCGACGTTTTATCTCGAGTAATTTCAGTGATTTTACCAAACAAGAGAGCGGCCTCTTACAGCTAACAGAGTATTTTTATCTTCTATTGAGATGATTATTCAGGAGAGCATACGGATTATTTCAGATTAAGCTTGAGTCATACACCGCTTTGATGGTTTTGGTGGGGATGTCATTGACTTCACACATGCATGACAATAGTAGAATAATTTAGATTTCCAATCAAAGCACTATACATAAATGATACGTTTGGCTTTCACTGTCATTTGTTTACCGAGCTGCATCGATGCCGCCGTTAAATGCGGCATCGCGTGGCGTGCTTCCAGAGTGTTTGTGCGTGTGTGAGTGCGCGGCTTGGGCGACTGGAAGGTAAACAGAAAATGTAAACAAACGTGCGCCACGTTTGGCCGGCTTCCGTGCGAAACTCACCACGAGTTGAAGAGCAGCGGGAGCGAGGTGGAAGTTCGGCGACTCAGCTTCGGCGGCTTTGGCTGCGTGAAGAGCACAAAACTGTTGCATAGAAACAGGCGCCGATGGCAACTTTCCGAAGCCGGAAGCATAGCCAATGGTCGCAATAATTGGCACACAGCCAACGGGAACTAGTCATGGACCACGGTGACGGGCCGAGCGAGGCACAAGGACTCGTTCGCCTGCCAGCAGGCACGAAGCGCACAAGGCACACGAAGCACACGAGCCTCACGATTAGCGAGGACTCGGCCCCGAGTCGCCTCCGTGGCCAAATCAAGCAACAGTTTTGCTCGAAACGTCAACACAGGCGGTCGCCATGGCCCAGCGCGCTTCTCCTCCGTCGCGGCAAACTTTACGTCGCGTGTGAATTTCTACGTGAGTTTCGCTGCGGCTCCTGTTGCAAGTGAAGTGTGTGTGCAGCTCGCGCTCTGACGTTGCCTGCATCCAAATAGAATAGAAAAAGAATTCCTTTTTTTTCTAGTGATTTATAATTGCAACTGAAAACGGCAAATGAAACTGCATAGATATAACAGACACTAAGACGCTCAGCAGATGACGAGAGGCCCGACTCGACCAAATATAGGCTTAGTTCAGCTGATGATATTCGGTATGTGAAACGAAGACTTGAGGCCAAGCGAAATGAGTCTCGGAATTAGCGAAAAATCAAAAGCTAATTTATACTAATTTGCATTCATTACACAAACCCACACACTAACACACACACACATGAGTGCTTCAACGGCAGCTGGCATTGTTATGGCAAGGAGGAGCCTTAACAAGTTAGAAAAAAAAAAAAAAAACACAGGACAAAAGGCAAACTGAGAAATATTTGACTAATCGCTGGCCATTCGAATGCGGCAGGCGGAAGTGCAATGCAAAGCAATTCAGATTCAAATGAATGAAAATTGAATGAAATTAAAACATTTTCATTTCGAACAGAAACATATTGCGAGTGAATTGATTTTCAAGTGTTTACCAAATGGAACTAGGCCAATTTCACATTCACTCAAATTGGATGGAAAACATTTTCTGAGAATGAAAAACAAAATAAGTTCTGCCTTGAGGGGAAAACAGCTCAAAACTGTTACAAATCAGGAGTCAACCCAGATTCGTACGTTCTCCATAACGAGCTGATCCTTAAAGCAAGCTCTTAATAAGCCTCGATTTTAGCCTAGGAAATTAAATTGAGTGAGAAATGTGATTCACCAAGCTGCAGCACTGCAAGCATAAGATTTGCCAAACTGAATTTAATAAGAAATTTCATTTACTAACCTTAGGTTGAATCAGAAATAATTTTGTTGGAGGAGAATTCTTTCATTCAACTAAGCTGAGCCATGAAAAATTGCATTTCATCTGAATTTAGCTTGTGATAAAGTAAATATATTCGAGAATATGACTTTCATAATGTAGGCAAACGGAATTAAGTTTTATAACGAAATGCATAACGAAAATTTTCGAATTTATAAAATAAATATAAAATCTAAATGCATCGTGTTTTTTTACGTAAAAAAAAAAAATAATTAAATTGAAATAAATTTAATTAAAACATTTTGATCTGTCATATTTTAGTTTTTATTTGTTGTCATATAATTTGATGAGTTGATGAATTTAAATTAGAAACGGAAGGATAATTAATTAAATTAATATTAAATATTCAACAGACTATATACATATGAATATAGTTTGTATTAGACATAAAGTGAGGTTAAGTTAAACTAAATTAGAAATCAATTCATTTATTTAATCAAATTTACAAGAGTATCATATTTAATTTATTTATTTAAAATAAAAATATTTTTAAATTATATTTTAATTTTGATTTATTTTATCTTATTTTTAACAGTTGTTTTCTATTAATTTTTTTTTTTTTTTTTTTGTAATGTTTTATCAGCTCGGACTATAAGTGTGCATTCTTGACAATTAAAACATGAATTCTCACTAAGAGAGAGAAACAACTGTAGCTGTAGAGAAAAGCTCAGAAAAAGACAGAAAAGACTGTTGGATGACCGGGAACTCCATATTGTGCATAGCTATAGTGGAAGGTGCGAATAATATTACGACATTTGTATATAGGTATATAGCTTTATGCTCTTGTCGCTCCAAGGAACGAAGCTTTTAATTTAAGTGTTGTGAAAAAGAGGTTTTTGTATTTCCCCATAGTCGTTCGGTTTGTAGAATTTCCCGTAAATTTCTTAACGATCCTGTCTACTTGGCAGTGTCAATGATTACCATCTATTGATAAAAATGGCCTGTGCAGCAAGGCCATCAAATGCACCTAACTTATTCGGTTCATATGCGGCTCTCATTTTCCTCGATCTAATCAATTCCGTTTTGTGCATATCAATAAATTTATTTCTTGTGACTAAGCTAGGTTTATTGTATTAGTGCTATGATCTCAACTATGAATGTGAAGCACATACGTATGTGGCTCGTCCATGCGACAGTTTTCTTTTCTTAATGCTTGGCCTTAGTTAAAATTGAGGCATTTTTATGTTGGTAAAATATTTTCTGTTATGTGGATAATATATCTTAATACTATAAAACCACTTTGTTTGATTTCAAGTTTTAAATCCAAGGAAAAGGATAGAGGATATACGCATACATACATATATGTGTGTACGTATGCATACACATATATACGTATTCCCAATACAACGCAGACTAAGAGCTGAAAGGACATTGCACGTGAAACTGTTTTCTAATTTTTTTCTGTTTTTGCCCAGAGCTAGGGGAGGGAAGGAGAAGTAAAACAAAACTGACATTCGCTCGGCAGACTCTTGGCGCTGGCTATTTATCGAAATGTGTTTAGCCGAGCGTTGAGTAAACAGAACTAGCAAAGCTTTACATTTGTTTTTTCTAAAATGGAACGTATATATATGTATATAGATATGAGTGTGTCTCTGTGTGTGTGTGTGCATTTTATGTAATCTCCAGTTTAGGCGAACATCGAGAAAGTGCGCCTCGCCGCACCGAGAACAATTTTCAATTTTATAACTTATTGTGGCAATGGGTAGAGCGCAATTTGGAAATGTTGCGACGGCTGCCGCACGAACACCGTGTTCCGCTCGCTCTTATATTATTTGTAGTCCCTGGCTTGCGTGTTCTTGACGCAACATTTGCGGTTGTTTATGTTTTTGAGGTCTCATATCGTGGTAAGCCAATTGTTATGCCCATTTTGTTTTATTGCACACATGCACACGCACATGCACCCACACACGCACACACACTCACATCCAGCCCGGACGAGATATCGGGGCCGTGTTTGTTAGTTGCGGCGACATTTTGCGTTTGGGTCACCTTCGTTATGGCCATCGCTTACAGGTGTTAATATTTCAATTAGTAGTCGTTTATGTAGCGAAAAAACCCTCATGTAATGCTTCACGCAACTGTTACTCGCAGCCAAGGCATAATGGCTATGCGTGAGTGTGAGTGTGAGTATGAGTGTTCGAGTGTTGGAGTGTTCAGCACTCACTCAATGCGCGCTGGCTGGCAGGTTGGCAGGCTGCCTGTGTGGCTATGTGGCAAATGCTAAATGATTCTTCCGGCGGGTAAATAAATAATTTTAATTGTTGCCTTGAACGAACAAATTATAGTTAAAAGCTGAAAAAAAATAAATAACTAAATAAAATAAAATACAAGCAAGAAAGCTCTAGTCGGGGGTGACCGACTAGGAAATCCCCTGAGCCCCGACTGATCTTGAATCCATATAAAATTAAATTGGATTTTCAAATGACATATTTGTCAAATGTAAATAGGTAATGAAGTAAATAATAATGAAATGAGTAATGACAAAAAGAGAAAGTACCGCACTTGTACACAAACCAAAGTGCATGTGCTCTCTAAAACCCAACACTTTTATTAACACCGACCCTTCATATTGACAATACCTACCAGACTCAGAGGTAAGTCGTGATCATGAAGACGGTCTCTCCAGAGCGAGGCTTGATCATTGCATATTTTGGCGAGTTAGCCTCTGCGATTATTCGTAATGTCACAGCGCTACTTCACTTTAAAAAGGCAAAAGCTGAGAGTTCTGTCTTAATTCAATCTCAATTGTAATACGCTTTCGAATGTGGTGGAGTCAGTATCTAAAAATATCAATATTGTATAAATTACATTAAAATTGAAAACTTAGATATATTTTGTAACTGATCTTCTGAAATCGACGTGCTCACAGGGAAGGAGCAGGGGGGATGGTGTTAAATCGTCTCAGCTCTTCGCCCTGATCAAGAGTATATTCATACTACATAGGATTTGGGATCGGCTTACTATTCATTTACCATAGAATAGAATCCGCTTGATGACATAGGAGTTGAAGATTCATTTAATGCTTACTCCAGCTAAATCTCAATTTAAATTATTAAAGAGTGATTGACAAAAAAATAAAATGAACTTCACAGTGGGAGCAATCCCTGTGCCTATTGTTTCTCTATTTCACATGAATCGTATATAAAAGTTAAAGTACAAAAAGACAAAGTTAAGCACGAATGCATTGATGCAGTTCCGCTCAATTGAATTGGATTGTTTATCCAGCTTCTATTTTTGTTTCTCTGCTCGATTCTGTTGCAAAAAGTAGATATCCTTTGTTTGTCTTGTACCTTCGTCTGTTTATTCAGAATTTCGGTTTGAGCATGGTATATTTGGGATTTTTTCAACTCTTCGGAACCTACTCAAAGTTGAGATCGACTGCATCATTGCAGAAAGCTCAAATATTTTGTGCTTCAAATGAAATGTTGCCAATAGAATAGAGAATTAATGAAAACGAATTTGTCACATTCCTATGCAAAAAACACTTTTTTTTTTTAAATTAATCTTTTTCTTCTTTTGCTTAAGCAATGTACGATCATCACCAACTATCAACAGCCATATGGCCATCGATATGGTTTCGATAGATGCATATCGAGAGCTATTCTCTTTAATCTTATTGGCCAATTACATTTTCCTAGACATGTGTTATGCGTAGAAGAGAAGTTGATTTGCAAGAATTTTCAGCATGAACATGCGTCCAAGAATACGTTACATTCCTGACGTGTTTAAAAATTACTACCTAAAAACGAGGCTTTTATTCATTGCGGGCTTGCACAGACATCTGAATATGTGTAGTAGAAGTATTCATAAAGCTAGCTCAGTTAAGCCAGCGTAGATTAATTATAATTCCCAAAATTTTGCTTTGCATTACTTGAATTTAATGCATTTTACATTTGCAACATAAATAAAATATTTTGGATTGGCTAAATTGATCATAGTAAATACATTTCATTTCTATGCTGATTCGAGACCTTCCATTTAAATATATAAAACTATTCTTGTCCTGTCCGAAATATTCGATTTCGCGGAATCATCAACGTAAAGCACAACAGCTCGCCTTTGGATTTAATTTAACAATGCATTTTCCCCTTATTTGCTCACCTGCACAGAGAACAAAAGAAGGAGGGAGAAAGAGAGTAAAAAGAGAGGAGCGAAAGCATACCCAGAAAAAGCGAAAGAGACAGAGAGAGAGCACACAAAAACAGGTAGAGAGAGAAAGAGGAAATAGAGGAAATAGAGGAAAGCGAAGGATAGAGAGTAAGATTGGGAACGATATTTAGACTATTACCAATCCACCTCAATTTCTTAGAACTAAATAATAATTTTAAATAATTTATGTATAAATAATTTAAGTGTATTTTTGCACTGATAAAAACAACGGACAATACTTGAGATTTGACTTATACAAAAAATGACTCAAAAAACTTGAAGCCCATATCAATAGAGTGTGAATAATCGTGTTTCTCTGTGGCTATAATCACATAATATTGTATAATACAATTAAAATAAGCTGCTCATTTCATATGAATATACATTAACTTGTATTACATATTCATCATCATGTGTATGTATGTGTGTGTGTGTGTGTGTGTATAAAACTTCCTGTGAAGGTGTCTATTTAATTGCAGTTCACATTCTGTTCACACAATTATAAATTTTTGTTGCTGTTGCGGTATTTCGATGATTAATATTGTTTTCGCTTGATTGCGAGAGCGCTATGGCGCTATAAAGTGGCCTAGAGTGTTGTCAGTGTCAGTGAGTGGATGGATATACAACGGGTATTTCAACTTGATTGTTAGGTCCTGGTTTTGCCCCCCTGCCTCTGCCTGTGTGTAGTCTGCTGCCTCCTGCCCGGTGCTCGCTGCAGTGAAAGGCAAAACAATCAAGAAAGCCCAATTGGCCGTCGTTTTCATAATTTGTTTTAAATAAATATTGTTTGTTTGCAGCTGTACGTTGGCAAACTAAATGACATTTATTGTCAGTTTTTGGATCAGGACGATGCGGATGCAGCTACAGCTGCAAAAATCTGTCTCTGGCCAAATGTCTTTCCATATTTTTCATGCACAATTTCAGGAAGGGGTTCGCAGCGGCCAATGGAAATGGAAGTTCGTCTCCATCCTTTGCCTCAGTCACGGGCTCGCTTCTCGTTTCAGACACACACACGTACAGATATATACACAAATGCATATATATGTATACGTATTTATATATACGTATTTGTATATGCATTTTACTTGTGTGCATTTATTTATTTACGTGGCCATAGCCAGCCGATGGGCCAGGTCCAGTTGGTTACAGCTCGTCGTCAGGGAAAAGAAGAATATTGCAATGGCTGACAAAATTTATTTCGTTCCCGTTAGCGGTTTTTTCTTTTTGGTCGGCTTTTTCTCTTTTTCGTTATATTTTTTACACAATTTTTATTCTTTTTTATTTTTGTTTTTATTTTTGCTTTTTGCATATGTCAGCCCTGCCATGCATATTAAAATGTTAAAAAACACACATTTACTTTTGCATATTCATTATTAAATACTTTTTGGATACAATCTATATATATATAAATATTATGAGCAGAAATAAATAAAATTAATACTTTTGCAGCTGCTTAAATCATCAGTTTCTGCTTAACTGGTCGATTCAGCAATTATCTATTGTCTCTCGGTCGTCTATTGTATGCTCTATAAGTACCGAGCCGAAAAACGCATCCAAACAGTTCATATCGGATGAATACTGTACACAGTGCTGATATCTTCTTTCCTTTAGAAGAGTCTCTTAGAATGATAATTATTGATCTGTCGATAAAGAGTGCTATCCTTAAAGGAATTTGCGTGAATTGTGAATAGTCAGACTGGACACAGTCACCATGCCCTCTCCATTAGAACACTTTGGCAATTTAAACCAAGGGTGGTCCAGAGAGAAGAAGCCATATAGTATTAATGGTATTTTTAAATGAAAATATAAATACTCTGAAAAATTCGCATCTTGAAAATGTCCCATGTAGCTCAGTATTTCTTAAATTTATATAGCTTCGCTTCCCGAGATGTTTCATGCACCAGAAACACCCTGCAAGGACATAACATAAATAATGAAACTAAGTTTGACTATCAATAACTTTTATATGCTTGCTAATTTCTTCTCCATCCATGTCAATGCTGCGAAGCTTCAGTTGGACAAATTCTAAATAAATATTTAAGTACATTGGCTGGCAGAAATCTTTTTGACTGTATCAAAAAGGGGAGCAATAATAATGTGAACTACATAGAGTAAGCCTAGGTATATAACATATGTATATATGCATATTTAGCTTATTTCAATTCTTGCTGCAAGTAAAACGAAAGCATTCCTCATTAGGGGAAAAGTTGGACCGTTAAGTTGTTGAACAATATGTGTGGCCAAGTAAGAGTATTACAAATTTCGATACAAATATTTCGATAAATACTCAGGGGCTAAAATATTTGATGTGTGCCTTTTGATTATGAATAATTTTTATATCGGATAGAAATGTAATAAGAAATGTAGCTCAGTTAGGAATTCTTTATCTATAGTCCCTATTTGATCACCCTGTAACATCATACAGAATAATCGCACCGCACTAAGACTCATATATAACTAACAAGTGTTGGTTTGGAGAGTTGGCTAAGTTGGAGCTACTTGGTCAATAGAATAGCAACTCGGTGGGATTGAAGATGACAACTGTACCATGTCTATAAAGTTTTCGAAAACGCTGCTACGTTTGCCGCATTTTAACAAATACTTTCTGCAAGAACATTTCAAGTTCTATTTTGCTATGCAAATGAAGCGAGAGAAATGGCAAGTGACAAAGTAAGTAAACTCATTGTCAAGCGGAAAAAGTTTTCGCCTAAATATTGGACGCATAGCAAAGTTTGATCAAGATATCCCGGGAAAATGAAAATATATTGTTTCAGAAATCTGAATTATTTATTCGATTCTCTATGCTGGGGCCGTAGTCTAATTTGTTGACTTCTGGATGCAGCCAGGAAGTGGACGGATGGAGCATTAATATGCATGGGTTGCTCAAACGTAGGAGGCGAGTGCTTGCTGGGCTGTGTGTGGCACATCTTGCTGGATTTTCGTGCAGCGTGGCGATTGCAGTTTTGTGGTCTCGTTATTTGGACGAACTTAAAGTTAACACATTGTGCTCAGAATGGATGAAAAAGCCATTGCGACAATTTGTAAACTAAAGATGAATAAAACATGAAGTGAAAAACACTTTGGCGCTGATAAAAAGGCCGCGCAGCAACAAACTGTCAGCGAAGACATGTGTCCGCGCGTGTGTCCTTTAACAACTGCACAGTTACATAAACAGGATAATAAGGCACTTAACATGCACTCTTCGCCATCACCGTTGCCGTTGCCGTTGCCGTTGCTGTCGCCATTGCTACCGATGCCCCACTGCTCCATCTGTTGGCCAACACAATGGGACGAGGCCAGCAAAATACAAAAATACAAAACTGCAAATGCCGTTGTTGCCTGTTGGCTGTTGGCTCTTGGCTGGTGGGTGTAGTGGGTGTAGTGGGAGTGTGGGCGCGGCGGGTGGTGGTGGATGGCGGGCAGGCAGGCAGGACATGATGATGATGAGGACGGTGACGTAACAAGGACGACGGCCACAGGAAAACAAAGCTGCGTAAAGTCGCCGCCACTTATGTCAGGCCAAATCAAGCGTTACTCTTGACATCAGCCCGCCGCTCAGAGTTCACAACGCCGTGCAAAGTCGGAGTGGTCGGAGTAGGCGGAGTAGTCGTAGAAGTAGTCCTTCGGTTCCAAGGTGCGGTCGGCCTGCGGCCTCCAGGCATCCGCCATACGCTTAGACATTTGCCTCAAATTATGTTTTACGCCCTGCCATAAGCGTAATTGAAAATTTAAAGGCTTTCTTCTCTTAAGCCCACAAAAGCTGCCATCAACAGTTGCTCCTGAGCTCCGTGAGCATTTCGATTTTTTATATGATAGCGTTTGGTGTATTAACAGCAATATATATTTAGGCCCAGTATAGAGGCACTGAACTCAGTTCAGCATCTGGAATGCAATGTAAATATTTGAGATATCGTTAAATTTGGCTCATATAAAGCTAGTTAGGATGATAAGGCTTTTAGACTAGGATTTCTGAATTTGTTATGTATTAGAGCGATGCATAAAGATGAGCTTAACTTAAGACTCGCTACAACTTAGAGCTGTTGGGGGTTGATGACTATGCAGCGACTCACATGCAAAAGGATAAGAAGAGACTGACTTATAGATCCTGTTTAGTTTATTCATAACTAATTGTATGCTGAATCCATTTTAAATAGGAATTTAGGGTATATTGGCTATATGAAAATGTATGTAACACACCGAAGCCAACGTGGAGGACCACAGGAGAACTATACGAGTTCATTTATCTATGTCTGACCGTCTATCTTTCCGTTCGTCTTTGTGTCCATTCTTACGTCCGTCTTGCTGATCGTCTTTATGTCCGTCCTTTTATTCTTCCTTCCATCTGCTCATCCGACTGTCCATCTTACAATCCGTCGCTCTAATCGTCTACCGTCTGCCCGTCCATTTAGCTGCCCTCTTCGTCCTACTGGTCGTCCTTATGTCTGTCCTTCTCTTAGTCCGTCAATCCGTCTATCTGTCCGTATGTCCATCCGTATGTCCATCTGTATGTCCGCCGCTCCATCATATTATCGCAGCGTTCAGGGTATCTCCTAGTCTTCCAATTCGATTATTGGCTGAAATCTTAAATTTAAGTAAATAACTACCGTAAATCGATCAAAGATTCGATTTGGCTACCAATTGGTAAATTAAATTCACTCCTTCGACTGCTGTGGCTGACAAGGGCCTTCGCCTGGGGCGCCGAAGTTAGATTTTTATATTCATGGCTTCTGCATGGAGGTAAATGGTTCCCTCTCTCTGTGTGTGTGTGTGTGTGTGTGGGTATTAACATCAAAGCTGCGTGCTCATATTTAAAATGTAGCACCCACACAGACAAACTAAAAATTAATTTATAAGCACAAAGCGAGTTGGGTGGGAGACAGTTGTAGCCAGAGGGACGCTAGACATTCCGGCAAGCTTATGCTACTCATACATATACAATAGTAAATTAGCTCTCTTAATTTAGCTTTTCTTGTACGTGTACTTGCCCATGATTTAATCGGGCTCACTTTTTTATACTCATTCACGAAGTGAATTAGTATATTGGTTTTGT
Organism: Drosophila navojoa; assembly: GCF_054131105.1. NCBI lineage: Eukaryota > Metazoa > Arthropoda > Insecta > Diptera > Drosophilidae > Drosophila > Drosophila navojoa. The sequence goes on from NC_142895.1 coordinate 28,005,778, forward strand.
GCAATGTCCGTCTTGCTGTCCGTCCGTCTGTCCGTCCGTCCGTCCGTCCGTCTGTCCGTCTGTCCGTCTGTCCGTCTGTCCGTCTGTCCGTATGAACGCAGTTCATTTCGCCGCTATTGAAGCTAGAGACTTGAAATTTGGAACACATACTCGTGTATAACTCCGATTTATAAAGTGTTAAAATTTTCCCGATCCGCCCACTAGGGGCGTGGCAAATCGGAAAATGCATTTTCCGATTTACCAGAAATCCTGTTAGTTGAAGAGCTAGAAAGTTGAAGTTTGGTATGTAGATCCGCGTTGACCCCCCAAGTCCAAAAAGCTATGGTGGATATATCTACGCCCATTGGGGGCGTGGCAAATCAGATAAAACTGTATCTCATAAAGTTCTAAAGCTAGAACGTTGAAATTTCGCACGTGAGCTAATGCTATAATTCTATAATGACTGATTAAAAAATTATATGTCTACGCCTACTGGGGGCGTGGCAAATCGGACCTGAAGATATAGTGATTTTTCAAATTTGGCTATATTTTAGGCACTATTGAAGCCAGAGACTTGAAATTTGGTATATATACGCGAGTTGACCTCCCAAGTCCAACAAGCTATAGTGGATATATGTGCGCCCAAAGGGGGCGTGGCAAACCGCAAAACTTTATATCTCCGACAGTTTAAGAGCTAAAAGCTTCAAATTTAGATAGTTGAGTTACTGGTAACGTCCTCTATCGATGCCCCAAAAATAATTGTCACGCCTCTTTGGGGGCGTGGCATATCGAAAAATACCCTGTAATTTTCACATTTTTTGAGCGTAAGCATTCAAATTTTGCATTTACGTTACCGTTAGCTCTTTCTAAGAACTGGCCAAAAATGAGGTGTCTACGGCCACTAGGGGCGTGGCAATCGGCATTTGTAGTATCAAATTGCGACATTTATATGCTTGAGCTATCTATGTATGTACATGTATATACAAATAGGCTTAATAGGCATTGATAACACGGAAGGAAACATTTTTATAAAATTTAAAAATAAAATTTAAATATTTAAAAAATATAAAAGAAGCTAAAATAACAAAATTTGCAATTTACAAAAAAGAGTTTTCCGCGGGATTTGAACTCGCACCCAAGCCATGTTTGTCAAAATAACAAAAACAAATTTAGCCGGCGCCTTTGCCGACAACGCTACCGCCTACTGTCAACAAACGCAATTAAAAAATGCGTACATACATATATGAAAGCTTTTTAAGAAGAAACAAATTTAAACTTATAAAATTGTTCAATTAGAAAAAAGAATAAAATATCTATTTTATAAAAAACGAAATATGTATGAAAAAAAAACATCCTTAATGGGGACTTGAACCTCCGCCGCTGTAACATAACTTGCGATGCCTTTAGCGCCCACGCTATCGCTTTGCTTTACAGACTGGTAGCTAAAATACAATAAGCTAATAACAGAGCGTCATCTGACAAAACTACAACAACAGCTAGAAAATCCAGAAATCATCGCAATTCTTAGAATGCTAAAGAGCGCGCTTTTGTAATGTAAGCAAACGCTAAAGAATCTGCAATAGGTGTGACCGAAAGCTATAAACGAAAATTACCATACATTTGTGCTCAAAAAGTGCACGATCAATATAATAATTATCGATTACTCGATAAAAATTACCAAAAGCTACAATACAATCAAAAAGCATAATTGTTTTGTACTAATTTTTTTTTAAAAGCCAAATTAAATTAAATTTACAAAGGGACTGTGAATGAGTATTCCGCAGTCGGTAGCGCCCGACTGCAACGTTCTTACTTGTTTGCTACTGTGGAAGACAAAATACTATCTCATGGCCATAAACACGCCAAGTCGCCATCCGTTCGGGTCCAGCTTTAGCGCAGGGAATTGCAGCCAAGCTAATTACAATAAGTTAGAGTGCGCTTGCTGGGAGTACATGACTGAGAGTTGCCCTGTGCAAAATAAAAAAAAAACTAGCTCTGTAATCTTTCCTGCTTATAGCTTCCCTGATTTTAAGGCTACTCACTCAGAAAAGTTGGTTGCTTCTATGCTATGCCGTATACCTTGGCCCCCACTCAAGATACCTCTTTGAGTGTGCTCAGCGTCTACGTGGTATAAAAAGTAAAAGCATAACTCATTTTGCTTGCTTTTAGCGTTTTCTTACCCACCCGAGGGGGACAGAGAGCAGCTCCTGCTCCCAGCGGGAAGACTTTCAGGATTGTAAAAATGCTTGTGGCTGACCACCACGGCGAATGCAATCGAATGAAGGTCATCATTGCATAGGTGGGAGATCTCTTACTGTCGCGAAATGAGTTTAGCTGCATGTTAATTCTGATTGGAGGTCTACAGTGGGGGTCACTCAAGTTGACCTCTGTTATATTTAAGCTTTGGATTTTTACTAATTAGCTTTTGCATTCCATGTTATGTCTTTATAGTGCTGCGAGCTCAATCACGCCGGAATTTTGTTAATCATTAAGTCCATGGGCCGCATTGTAGCTGCTTCTGCCCCGAAGTCTTAGAGAACGAGCCGGTTAAAGTCACAATATTCGTCGCATACCACAAGCTAATGAAACATGGAGCTGCTGCAGTTGCTGTGCTACACATTCCTGCTGCTACTGTCGAGGATGCTGGGTGAGTACATCTGGAGCCGAGAACACGTCTCCCCTTTTCAGAGCTGAATAATTCGTTGAGCGCTGGAATTGGACAAGCCCGGGGTCAGTGCCAGCCGTGTAAACGATATGCAAAGTGGAAATTATGAGCACCAGCTGACGAGCGCCTGCATAACTAGGCAATAACAAAAAGAGGTCATGTTCCAAGCCACGTTCTCTACAGCAAATTGTTGCTGTTGCTCGACTACACCAGCGTCATAGATTTGGCACGCTCTGAGCTGAAAATGTTGCAAGCATTCTCTGCAAATAACATTGTAAACAAATAAAGGAGCTTGGCGCAAAGACCAGACTGGGTGCTCTACACTATCCTTATCTAGATTGTGTACAATCTTTTTGAGTTTATATAGGAAGAACTTTTACGTTCGGCAGTTGCTTAAATATGTAAAAAAACGAAAACACAAAAATTGAATAAGCATTTATATTATGTATAATATGTAGAAGAGGGGACATAGTGCTAGATAGATATAGGAAATAAATACAGTCAAGTCTCGATAAATCGAAAACATTCTGTCTCCCCTTGAATAAAATACGATCTCGATAATTTGAATTTCAGTGTAAATCGAAATAGAAATGATCTCCTTGCCATTTCGAATTATTGTGACTCGACTGTAGTTGCAAAATAAGAGTGAAAGAGAAAGTTAAATAAAAAGAAAGAGAGAGAGAGAGAGAGAGAGAGAAGGATTCAGATATAGAAAGTGTTGTCACTCACTCACTCACTCAATGAAAAATAAAAGATAGTGAGAAATGCCTTTGATAAAGAAGAAAGTGAAAGAGAGAGAGAGAGAGAAAAATGTGTGAGAGAGAACGAGAGCAAATTTGGAATACTATTGAAACGTGAAATAAATAGCGTATGTTAGGTACGTGGGCAGGAAAAAACATGTATCCGAACTAGAAAGAAGAAGATGAAAAGTAATAGAAAAGACAGGTGGGGAAGATACAAAGCGGATCAAAGCAAAAGTGAAGCGTTAACAAAAGTGGAAAAAGGGGAAGTATTTAAACTTTGAGAGAGAGAGAGAGAGAGAGAGAGAGAGAGAGAGAGAGAGAGAGAGAGAGAGAGAGAGAGAAAGAGATAAAGAGAGATCGAAGTATGTATATGCGCATAGGTAGGTAAAATGTGTGCAATAAAAGTAAGAACAATAGAGAGACATACGGAAAATTTAAATATAAAGGCATAGCGAGTTGAAGTCAAGTAGCTTTCTCGAACGCAATTCGAGTTACATTTGAAAAGTTTGCATTTGACTTAAATAAACATTCTTCCCTAGATCAATGAAATAGTTCAGGAACAAAGCCAGCCAAGCACATGAATAAGTATAAATAATGGACGGGAATCGAAAGTTGTCTGCTAGATCCAAAAATAGAAATAGAAGCTAAGGCTGGAAGACAAATGGCCCAGTACCGCTGTGCCATGACCTTAGCCATTAGGCATGCGTTAGTGGGAGGCCAGGAGCTAGCGCAACAGTACCAGCAACCGCGACACCATCGACCAAATAACATCTCAAGGGCTACCTCGCACCGCCCACCACTCGGGTTGCCCAGTGCGCCCCCGCTCCAGCCCTACGAGCGCCATGTAAGAGTTCAGTGTCGCACTTTGTGGGCGAGAGCAATATACATTTTAAACAGTTGGTCACTCGAGCGACGACCGTAACGTGTGGGAGATATAAATATGTTATTTGCGGAGTGTCCAACAGAAGTGGGCGTGGTATAAGAAATACCTATATATACATGTCTGTATATATGTAGATATGTATGTGTGATGTGTCAAATATTGGCCAACATTAATTAGGTCTTTAAGTCTTTGAATGGAAATTTAAGTTATAGAAGTAAGAGCACTTTTGTTAGATTAAAGCTAAAACAAATAAATATAGATATATAAGTATGGAAGGAAAGTAAATGCAATAAATTCACGTTAAAATTGCGCAATAGTCGGCGTCTGGGATCCGATTTGACGTCGCAAAAGCATTTAGAAATAAAACAGGTAACATCGCCTGGGTTAGCTCTGCACGCTAAATGTCCGCCTAACTCTTAGTATTCGTATTAGAGCAAGCCATCAAGGCAACAGAGAAAGAGAGAGGCAAAGAGTGAGACAGAGAGTGAGAAAGAGAGAGGGAGTCTGAGAGAAAGAAAGAGAGCGTGCGCATTATAAAGAAAATCGCCAGCCGTAGACGACGCGTCGACGGCGTGCCAAACCCTCCAGTCCTGCCGATAAGCACGCCACGCTCTTGTTTGTGCCCCATTTTAAGTGCGCCTCCCGATTAAACAAAACATAAATTTTACAGACGATAAATCAGCTGAGAGCGTTGAGAGCTGAACAACAGCAGGTGCAACCTCCAAACTCCAAGCTCGCATCCCCAACATCCCCAGCCCCATCTCCATCCCCATCCACATCCTCGTCCACATATATGTGTATGCATCCAGCTAGCAGCAACGCATCCAAAGTTCTTCTCCGGTGCAGCCACGCAAGCGGTAGACAATACTAAAACCAATGTCAACAAGATGGAATGCTTTTTGTTGTCATCGCGCCGAATATTTAATACCCTTGGGCATGAACAACTTAATTTAATTTATTTATTATTTTTATTTTATTTTATTTTTATATATTAGCAACGTATGTCAGAAAGAGTTTGTTTCAGCTGCATATAAGTATATTTTGTTGTAGATTAAGTGCAATTTTATAGACTCCATAAAGTTCGAATAATGTTTATCTAAATTGTAAAACTTTGATTCTACTCACTCAACCCTGGCTCATGCCAGGGTATATGAGTTTCCTAAAATTTATGTAACAGACAGAAGGAGCTATATTCAAATTCTTGATCATCACGACGAGTTGAGTCGAGCTACCACGAACAAAATATTGAATAGGCTTAGTATTATTTTGGTTGACTAAAAATCTAAATATGCGTGAGCTATTATTATGTGTATATAAGCATAGATAGAAGCTAGGGAGCATAAAAGATTTGTTAGGATTACGGATTACTCATAATCACCTTACTTGTTAGGATAAATAGTAAACATCATAATTGCTGTAAAAAATAATTTTTCAGTTCGAGCTGTATAAATTTACACAAAGTCTTTTTTCAATTTTCAATTTGTTGTGGCTTTATTTCTATGGTCAGTCATATATATTCGATTAGTTCTTCCTGATCCAGATTGGCAGCTATCGTCTGTTATTTATGATAGCCAGATTTATATAGGGAAAGATCTATTTGCAAATCCTGGAGTTGATTGATTTATGTACTAGCGCTTAAAAATAAATAATTTACAATTTCATAATGACTTAACGGATGATATGCCCGTCAAATAGATTGCTTGTATTTGAATTCAAAACGGGCCACAAATTCCATTTGTAATTATTGTGATAATTTGTGACATGACTGAAGAGCCCATAATGAGAAAGGACAATGGATTCGCTTCGAATTCAAATCCCTCTCTCATTACTCTAATTGATAGTTGACTAAAATACTTTCTATTAAATTGATTAAAATTGATTTCATTTGAGGCTCTTTTTTTATTTTTGAAGATGAATGATGCCAAAGCTTGCATTATGTAATGTTCAACTCAATCTTCTTTTCTGGTAATCTATTATATTTGATTTTTCTTTTAGAGTCGTCCATACTTTACAATATTATATTTTTCAATATATATCTTTTTAATGTAAGTTGGTTTTATTATTTTAAATTATCATTTTATTATGAATCAAATGTGTCGCCTATTATTCTGCACTCCTTCTGATTTGAGCTTCGGCTAGCGCACTTTGATCGGATGCAAATCGAAATGACGAAACTCGCGAAGAGACACATAATGAGAATAACTGCTCAACATTTAACATTTGCAAATTGTGAAGTCGCAGCAAAAAGCTGCAGAGCTCGACTCGCTGTCCGGTGCAATACGGCGGAGTCGCTGCTGCTGTCGCTACTCCCGCCGCAGCTGGGCGCGTCTGCATATCTAAGTCCGCGGCGTTCCATTTGGATGGTGGCTGCATTTTTATGCTTCGCTTGTTTTCAAACTGATTTTAATCTGTTTTTTCTGTCCTCTCATTCTGTCGCAACCTTCGGTTACTTGACTTTTGTGTCATTGTTGCCAAAAGTCTGCGTTATTGTTCCATCTGCTCGTGCCATTCCCGTTTTTGTCGCCTACCCTACCGGTCATCATCATTATTGGCATTTTGCCATTAATTTGCGACCGAGGATTCAGAAAAAAAATATATATATGTAAAACTACAGCAGAAAACTACTCGAATATCGTATACCCTGCAAGTGTATGCAGCGAGAAAGGAGTTGACGGAGGGCATCGAGTGCCTAGCTTACTTGAAAAAAAAAAAAAGAAAGACTCTTAAAAATAATAATAACTCAATAATAACTATAAATACAAGTTACTGATGATATTACTCAATTGCATTTCTTAGCCTTGTGTGACGATTCTTTTCATGACTTGTTGCCATAAAATCGAAGAGTTGTTGACTGAGATAAAGATATTTGCCTCCCCCTGTTAAATGCATTAGCTAATAATAATAATTCCATTTTAACAATTAGATACTGCACCTAAGCCACATAGTATAAGGTATCAGACTAATTTGCAGACACTTCCGAGTGTAAATAATATAATATACGATATACCTATATTGGCCCTCGTCGTGTAACCCATTCAAATGCTCATGAATTCGGCGTGGTCACGGATTTTTATTTATTTCGATGTATATATATATTATATTTACAAGTCCACTCAAATGTCACAACTTACATATGTTTTACGTATGCATATGTATATGTGAGCTATATACATACATATAGATATTTTTGTATTGATTAAACCATTATTATATCTTATATCATATGTAATGAGCTGCTCATTCAATGAACCAATTATTATAATTATATCCCAATATACCGAATATGAATATATATATACATATATATATATACACATAATAAGTATGTATGTATCCCATATATACAAATGTCTACTAAAGCCAGTTTCCAACTCGAAGTTACCTTTTCAATTTATTTGCTTTCATTGGATTCGCTTTTCATAATCAGGTAACATGGAAATATCAAATATAAAAGGAAATGATTTAAAAGCAATTGCGTATTGTTTTTTCTTTCCACGATAATGAAGGGCGGCAGAGACTTCATTTGCTTATGACACTGAACCATAATCCAATTTCAATTGTTACTTTATTTTTGCGTTATTTGAAACATTTAAAATTTCAATTGTCGCCTCTCTCATTTGCAAATAAAAAATGCAACAGGGATAACTGAACAGACTTTTTATGCGGCTCGGAACTGTATGCATAGAACAATATTCTGACATTTTTATATATACACATATATATTCATATTCCTATATATGTATGTATATTTATAGGGAGAGTAAACTTTGCAATTTGTATATTAAAAGAGAGTGTCCTGACTGATTGGCAATATAAGCTGCTTTTCGAGTTGCTGAAATATTTGAATCGTTATTTGAATGTGGAAAATATTCCAGAGGCTGATAATAAAAAATTTAAAAAACCCCCAAATATATACATGCTTATCAATTAATAGTTGCATAACTAGAATCTCAGCTGAGGCAAAAGGGATGCATTAAAATGAATACTGAAAGGATATATACATACACATAGTTATATGTGCTGTCACGCCTATTAGCTGATGATCACCTGACAGGAAAATTGATTAATTTATCTCCTACCTGTATATCTAGTAACAGTATCACAGTTCGCTTAGAGCTTTCATTATTTTCCATTTTTTTTTTTTTTTTGGATTAGGCTCAGAGTATTTGGCAGTCGGTTGCACCTGTCGTAAAACTTTCTTAATTTTTGTTCATTTTTGTTTTTTTGTTTTTGGGCTCGCGGAGAACAATGATAATTAGCAGCTCAAATAATCAAGTGCAGCTTTCATTTTCACAATGCTATCAGCGAAAAATTGAAAACAAAGAGGAGCACGGACAAAGTCTCGCTGGGGTCTCTCAGACCCAGCGCCAGGCTCTACCCCTGCTCCTGCTCCAACTCCTGCTACTGCTCCTGCTCTTGCTCCTGGTTCTGGTGCTGTGCTTGCCTTGTGTTTTGTGGACTATTCTTTTGGCGCTGGCTCCCGTTTGTGGTTACAAATATTTGGCCGGGTGTTCGAGGCTAAAATTTTATTGAATGGTTGCGCCGATTGGCAGTTGAGTTCAGTTTTAATCTGTCTTAATTGTCGGCTTCGAGCTGAAAACAATGGCCCAAAGGCTGGTCAGCCGGTCGCTGAATGCCATGAAAAGAACAGAACTAGATTGAACATTTAACATTTAACAATGCACACAATTAAATACCCTTTTTCGATAGATACAAAAGAAGAAAAAAAAAACACAACTAAATTGGTGTAAGCTTAAGTATTACATGGACATGTATAAGACATGGCTATGGAGATTTCTAGTAAGCATCTTTAGACTCTAGGTCCTAGATTGTCCACTAGCTGCTGAATTGATGTTGAATCAACTAATCTAAGGTATGTTTCTAGAGCATATTTAGAGACTAAGGACAACCATATTATTATTGTAAAAGATCTAGAGATATCTTTCTGGTTGTTATTAGTCAATCAATGATGATTGAGACGATCCAAGCAGATATACATATTTAAAGAAGTGAATTGAACTGAAGTAATCGATTGCTTTTACTTGCCTTATAGCAGTTATCGAATACGTTTTGGCCTTTTAGCCTAGCTAGATACTGTGTAATATCTTTTAGTATGTTCATTAAAATGGGATAACTGATGTTTTATGATAACTACTTAAGCATTACAGAGTATCTTTTAGTCGGCATCCGGCTTTAATTACTCCGTCTTTAGCGTCCGTACGGTTATTGGTCCCCACACAAATATACATATGTGAGCAAATTCAAATGTTCTTTAGGTCTTCCCTTCAGGGCCATCATAAACTGTATTTTATGATAACTGCTAACGTGTTACAGAGTATCTCTTAGTCTGTCCAGCTAAAGTGGATAGCTGATGTTTACCTCTAGGTTTTCGTAGTCATAAGTAGTCTTACAGAGTATTTTGAGATCGTGTTGACTTCAACGTGAGCGCGTGTCACGTAGTCAGGAACACCCCAGTTTTTACATTCCTTAATTCTTTGTTGTACTGAAGTATAATTTCAAATTTGTTGCTTGAGTCAAAATCAAAGTTAGGGGTCATCATCGTGTGCGCATTATTTCCGGATCATTTGTGGCAGACCATGAACAACAACAGCAACAACAACAACAACAACAACAGCAAAATAAAAGCAAAAAGTGCCTTTAAAGCGTGGCTGAATTTTACGCTTAATTTAGCAGTGGCAACATTATGCATACGCAACCAATTCAGAATCGATTGCGATGCCTATATCACTGTCAATGCGTACGCTTCAAATATCAACAGCAGCACCAACATCTGGCCAACATTATGTGGCCCTTGCCTAAAAGAGGGCAACGCTTTTTTTCTTTTTCTTTTTTTTTTTTTTATCTGACAATACAGCACTAAGCACTTCAGGCACACCCAACAACAACAACAACAACAGCAACAACAATAACACGAATATAAATAATCATAACAAAATGTGAACGTCAAAAGGTGAGGCAGCCCCTAAAATGGCTCAAGAAGCCATTGAGGTTGAAAGAACTGGGAGGCACAGTGGGACAAACAGCAAAGAGTGCAGCCAAAATAGTTGGACTGATATGCGGCTGTCCCCATACATCAGTATATCGCTTGATCCCAATCATATATCTTCAGTCAGACATATATTTCTATTTCCGAAATCGCAAATGGAATTGGCTTCGCGAACTAGCCACTGTGCTGGCAAGATCCCGAGATCCAGAGCGATGCGTGCTGCTAAAATGTTATGGCCATGGGCTCCAGCATCCATTTGCGTGCATCGCTGAATGTGCCGCACAGGTGATGGCAAATTGATGCTGTTATTGTCAGGCGTCTCCGTTTGCGCCTCACGGCGTGTAGGTGTCCTGCTTTGTTTCTGACATACATAGCTATTGCTGCTGCTATTGTTGTTGTTCTTGCTGTTGCTGCCGCTGTTGTTGTTGTTGTTGTTGTGGCTTTGGTGCCAAAAAGCCAAGCCCTGTCAAATGTCATCGCTTGACTTCTGCCACCTAAAAGCCCCATGTCCACCCCCAACCGCCGAGTTCTCACGTCCTCTCATGTCAGACGGCCATAATCATTGCCGTTCATACATAATGGACTCATTGATATTCGCAGAAAGCAACAAAGGCAGTTACAAAACAACAAAGGCCAAGTGGCTCTGACTTTTACATCGGCTGCCGTTCTCACAGTCGACAGTCCGCAGTCCGCAGCCCGTAGCCCGCAGCCCGCAGCTCCCAGCTGACCCACAGCCTAAACTGGCCCGTTTGCTGGCCTTGTCGTAACGGTAATTGCCAACAAAACGAGTGATTAACCTGACAATACACGCCAGTTCATACACATACACACACACACACACACACACACACACACACACACATATTAACTGCAAGCTGTGACTGTAACTTGAACTTTAGTTCTGACTGTGATTGTCACTGCGACTGTCACTGTGAATGGGACTGCGACTGCGACTGTGACTGCGACTGCGAGTGCCACAACGCCCACATTCCATTCCTGCTGCGACCTTGCCCAGTGGCCGACATGGCGTATACTCGACGCTTGTCACTCCGCATACGGGTTGACATTCCTGCAGCTAATGTTTAACATTGCTAAACTACTTGCCCCGTGACCCCCGCAGGCAGAGAGCGTTTGCTAATAGTGTTACACAGAGCCGGCAATGACACAACTGCAACTGTCGAGTTGGCCCCACGTGAAAAAGTTAACCCCAAACTAAAATAAAGAGAGATTTTTGGTCATCTGCTTTGATCGCTAATAAATATTTAAGTATTTGTTGGAATACACAGAACAATACAAAATAGACCTAATTAATTCATTGTTTTTTTATAAGCTAGACTTTAGATTTGGAGTAAAGTGCACTATAAACTCCGGCTAGAAGCGATTACAGTTCTTAGAAGCTTAAACGTAGTTGAGAAATGAAAGAGATACTGGGCGTGGAAATTTGAAAATATAAATAATATATAAATATATATTATTATGCTCATCTAAAGCTAATATTGTACATACTTTAGTATCCATTGGGATTGCGTTCTGCTTGCTTGCAGTGTGAGTTCCTATTTTAGATAGTTGCCAAGGTCTATTTGCATAATTTATAGGCTTCAAAAACTGCGATGAGCTCTGCTCTTGTTCCAAGAGGTGGGGAAGGAAACGAAGGCAGTATTTTTGATCTGTCCTTGCGGATGGCAGTTGTGGCCTCATTGATAGACGAACTGTGAGTGGGTTGACTTATGTATGTCGTATCGCCAACCAAATATGATTTACTATATATGATTTACAAATATGATTTGCTCTACAAATATTATCAGAGTTCGTTTGTATACTCTAATATTCCATTTGAGAGAGAGAGAGAGAGAGAAGATAGTTGTTGCCGGCTGGGATTAAAGATTGACAAAGAGAAGGCGACTAGAAATTCTTATTCTGGAAAGGAATACTGTGAGTGACCGTACTAAGGGAATTAGTTTCATGCAGCAGGCAGCACAGATAACATATAACATCGCAATGAAAGTTGCGTATAGTATCTGTGTACTTGCCAAGGTATTATTACCTCTCGTCAGCCTTAAGACGAGCGGCTATATGAAGAAGCCGCCTTCAGTTCCCAGTTCTCAGTAAGAACTTATTGACGCTGCAAAAAAAAGGTTAGTTGTCGAGATGAGCCGCCTCTCTATAGACGCTTCGGCATTGACAATCATTTAAAATAGACTTGAGTTGGTTTTGGCTTGAGCTTGGCATTGTCTAACCTACCGCACAATTCGATGTGTTTATATATAGATTTTTCATAAAAAGGTTCTTGCTATTTGTGACATTGCGTGTTTGAATGTTGATTAGTTAAACTAAACCTAAACGGAGCAGCGCTCACATACTGCCCAAGTGGGATGTAAGCCCATGTAGATGGAATGTTTGAGAGCTTGGACAGAAAAAATACACAAGTTCTCAAAGACAAACGCAATTTGCACATAAGCTCTTTTCATACGCTTTGCGAACACTGTAGAAAAATCTGCATATTGTGCCGCTTACAGGCGCCTTTACATATATTTTCATTTGATTTTAGTTTGCTCTCGTTGCTGACACTAGAATCTGCCTGGGAAAACTTGCCAATGATTTAATTTGATTGGCGGCGCCAGATATTTGTGTTTCCGTATTGTCAATTTGCAACGAATTAATTTACATATGCAAATGTGGCAACACCTTAAATTGTTTGTAACAAAAACAAAATCAAAATCCAAAAAAAAATAGACAGAAAAAATCAGTTGATTGTCAAATAAAATGATAAAATGAATTTCAAATTTGTCACCTATCGGAATTTATAACCAGCCAACAGTAAAATATCTACTGCACACAATTTTATGTAAACGCAAAAACAATAATATTTAGATGAATGAAAATCCGACTGTGTTTACAACTGGTCGAATGCTTAGCCAGATCCAACAACAAGTTGTTTACTCGTTTGGAGTTTCAGGCCAATAAGGAAATGTGAGCTCGCTGGAAAAAAGTAATAGAAGAACTAGGTCACCTTGAAGAGATAACTCCTCAACTCGATACCATTAGTTAAAAGAACTCTAATAGTCATAATGATAAGAAAGACAGAAATTAAAAGTATCCTATAATACGAAACAGAGGAGATAATCAAAAAAGGTACTTGATTTGGGAAGGAATAAAACTGCACCATCGACTACTCTCAACTCTACGCAACTAACACCCAACTCATTCCTGAAATACTTAAAACACTCGATTTAAAACAATAAAGAAGAATTAGCGAATTATTCGACTGACTGAATCATTCGCTTTTATAACGCTTTTATAGAATGTATCTACAATGATCGAAAGCCGACTAAGCGAAATCCTAATTGTGTATTTATTAATTAGATTGAGTATTGTGTTGAGATTAATAGAACTTAAACAACTTTTGAGCACTGTGACTACTTGACTTCTAATCACCAGCGTGTAATGTTTTCTCATACGTCTTGTTCCATCAACGCCTTCTCAATACCTGACTTCGCTTTTAATGAGGTTGCCACTTAACCCTAGTGCTGGTGTTTAGCTTTTGTTATCTTAAAAGTATAAAATTGCTAGATGGAGTCTGCTAATAATATTATTAGAAATATAAAAATTAATATGATAATTAGTATTACTAGAAATACATTTGACGCCGATTATTAGCACCAGTTATCTACTTACCTTGTCTGGCACGAACTCCTCTTAAATAAGGTAGATAAATTATTCCTACTTTCAGTTGAGACGTTCAGCACATCAAAGGGTCCGTGCGTAACCAGAAATAAAGCACGAAGCTTCCACGTGTCAGGATTGTCCTTTACCCAGCCTAGGGGCTGCCCTCAGGCCGCCCTCTCGGTTTCATCTGCATTTTGTCGGGAGCACGTGCAACAATTTGTGCATTGGTCTATTCCTTTGAACTTGCATAACTTTTGCGGCTTTTTAACGGCCCGGCTCGGCTCGGCTCGGCTCCGCAGTAGCTTTATCTAAACTTTGCAATGCAGTTAGAAGCTAAATTAAAATTGCAAGTTTTGACTCTACAGCCCTACGATGCTGCAGTTGCTGCAGTTGTTGTCGAGCTGCCGAGTTGCCGAGTTGCTTTGCGTGCGACCCGAAAAACCGGCTCCAGTTTCCATCTTGGCTTCTGCCTTTTGATTTTGCTAATAAAATTGTCAAGTACGTTTTGTCAAAATGCCAAAAATGTTGTTTGAGAAAACGTTCAACTTCCGGCACGAGCTAGCCGAGCTGAGCGAGCGACGAGTCGTTCTTATGCGCCTGTTCGTGTTGTTATACTCTGCCCCGATTAAGCCTCGGCAGGAAACGGGCAGCTTAAGTTAACTTGGTCGGAAGAAAAACTCAATCGGAGGTTTTAGTTTTTCGATCGGAATGCTGATATGTAGAATATATAAGAATTGATTTTTAGGGAGTGTGAATAAGTTCAGCTTTCTGATATTCAAGTGATGGCAGCCTTATTCATGGCATAGAGAGTCGAGAGCATTACCTCATGAGAGAGCTTTAATAAGAGTGCAACTTGCAGGGTATCTCCTAGTCGGTCCACCAGCAGTCTAGAGAGCTCCTTCTAGTTGTTTTTATGTTTGTTTGACTGAGGTGAGTTTTGCATGCAAAACATGTGTAAAATTGGAGAAACGCCATCAACTGGCCAAAACGTTCGATTTTATTTCTTATTATGCCTTAAGGAAGAGCAGAACGTGCCTTCGTTCGCTCTGGCTAAACTAGCCAGCTGGACAACAGTCAAGCCGGTGAACGGGTCAGCCGGAAAGCTGAGAAGCTGAGAAGCTGGGGACCTGGATAGTTATGCTTCGTTGCTCAAATTAAATAACACAAGGACTGTTGGTCTTTGCGTTCACGAGAGCGAGAGAGACATCTGAGAAAGTGCTGGAGCGGCAAGTGATATACCTAGAAGTGACTAAAGCTATTTACGTTGGGTTTCTAAGAGCCGATTAGTGCGAGGCTCGTATAGTTAGAGGCTAGTAAATTTCATTGCTAATAGCAAGAGACCTGGAACATATCTGGAGTGCTCTGGCATCTCTTGCCGGCAGGGAAGAGTACAAATTGTTCAGTTAGGGAGGGCACTTGGAGCACTAGAGATTGTTTTACATTCCCCTTGGCTTGAAAGCCTTGTCACATTGCACTTTTGCCGCTGCAGCCGTTAAGTGTTCCCATTTGGATGCCTGGCCTGTTGTAGGGCGTACTTAACTTTGGACTGGACGAATTCAGAGCTGCAGGAGCACGCTCAATGCGCATTTTAAATAGCCAGGGCATGGGAGCCGCTGGCATCGGGATAGGCGGCCAGGTCCTTCAAAAATTTCAAAAGGAACACCGAAAAGAAGAGCGAGTGAAAGTGCAGTATCAGAGAAGGCAACAATGTGCAGCATGCTTAAAGTTTGTGCCCCATTTCCACTTAGACTAATTAACTCCGCCGTCACTTGACTCTGTTATCCATGTCGTGGACGCCCAGGAGCCGCAGTTGGGCCGAGCAGCTGAGTGCAGCAAAGCCGTTAGTGGATTGTTGCAGTGGTTCTTGGCTGTTGTTGTTGTGGCCATACGGTCATCCGGTCATCCGGTCACTCGCCGACAGAAGCAAGACCGCAGACAGTCGAGCAGCATCATTAAAACTCTTTGCTGACTTGTGGGGAACGAGCGGGACGGGAATGGGAGCGGGACGGAGTATGGAAACAGCCACGAAATGCGAGTGGGTGGGAGATGGAGAGCGGGGGTTACTATAAAGCAATATCATCCCCAAAATATTCTCGCTTAACTTTTCACTGATTGCACCGTTGGTCACTTGGCATCCACAGCAACAGCCCTAACAATCAACAAGAAGTTGCTGCAGCTTTTCAGAGTGATGCGAAATTAACTAGTTGCGAATGCAGCTATGCAGTCTGCAGTCAGCTAAAGAGCGAGCTAACCAACGTCCATTACTTGTCAAGCCGCACTAAAACATGCAGCATTTGCTGCTGTTTAGGACTTGCCCTTGTTAGGGGAAGTGGCGTGATCTTAAGATGGCTTCATTAATAGCTGGACTGGACTGCGGACTTGTACACATATATTCTATATACTCTACAATTATGCCATCTGTTCTTCTATCATCTATCCACAGCACTATTTTCCATCTTCTAGCCTCCATGTCATATTTTCCGTCTTCGCCTAAGCTTTAGCTCAAACAGAATCTCTTGACGGGCAACGCCGGGTGTTTTGTTTGGCATTACAAACTTTTCTGCCAGTTGGCATGCAAAAAAATCCAATACTGAAATTTAGTGGATCTAGCTCAGTATGCACAATAGTGTTGGAAAACCAGTTGCTACATGCAAACAGTTCTCTTACATACGCATGCAAAGTTTTCAATTACGCAGTTTTTTAATATGATGGGTACATGGCATATGCATTGTATATAAAGAGCAGAAAACAAAAAAAGTAGTTAGGAAGGAGCACACCCATTCTCTCTCTCTCTCTCTCTCTCTCTCTCTCTCTCTCTCTCTCTCTCTCTCTGTTTATCTGCCTCTGTCTCTGTCTCTATCCTCGCACACATGCTCACATAAAGATTATACATTCCGTTAAAGTTGCTTGAATTCGCACCAACTTCGCCAGAGTCCAGCCCGGCCCGGAGAGTGTTTGCATTGTTGCTGGCACATTTTTAGCCATTTCCAAATGCACTTAAAGCGCAAATGGAAATCGAAAAGCAAAAAATGGCGACAGGCCGCATAAAATGTTAGTACTGTGTACGTAATTGAAATGGCATTTACCATTAGTCAGCCGGGGGCTGGGTCTTGGCCTGGCCAGGGGCATGGGGTTGACTGGAGGAGCTGGAGGAGCCGGAGGACTGGGGGTGGTCCCGGGGCTCAGCACATGAACTGTGCGCTGAACTGAATAGCTTGCTGAGTAGGATGTGATGGCTGCTAAACAAAGGCGTGGCCCAGGCATCCAACCATACGAAACAGAAACTCAATAAAAATCAAAGAGCAAGGTGTGGCAATGTCGCGGGGCAGTCAGTCAGTGGCTATGGCTGCTGGTCACTTGGCAAAGCGTAGCAATGGAAGTTGAAACCAAGCCAGTGCCCTGCCGAAAGGGAGAGCAAGTTGGGGCGTGAGCGAGAATGCGAGAGAGAGAGAGAGAGAGAGAGAGAGACATGATGGACAGGGGGCAAATAATAGGCGACCAAACTACATGATTGAAAGCTTTCACTTGTTTGGGTTTTTAAGGCATGGCGCACTCGGCTTTTGTGTATTTTAGACCACGAACTCCGCTCGCACCACCCCCAGCCAATTTGCATATAGCTTTGCCCAACTTTGCCCCGGAGCGATTGAGGCGAAAGGCGCGTAATGAAAACTAATAAACTAAGCAAATGAATTGCAGGCGATAGTAAAACTCGGCCAAATGGAGTGAAACCCTAGCAGCTCAACAACTAAATGGCTCCGCTGTTCTGCTATCCACGCGATGTTTTATCTACGAGTCCGGCAACAGTGAAGCGTCTTGTTTCCTTTAGGAGAATGCTAGTCCATCGGGCGTATACTTAATATAGCATATCGAAATCTATCTAAGAGTACCAAGCTAAATCCTTTTAAGTTAATTTGCATACAACTCTAGCCATTCATTTCAAGCTGCAAAAACATATATGTTGTGTACTCTCCATATTTATAGTTTTGTTGAAAATCTAACTGTAATTGTTATCAATTGTTAAAATCTGAATCCACCTGTTTACATATCTAGGTCAGCTTTTCGAATGAATATGATTCCAGCCATTCATATCAAGTTATACCTCTGGGAATTTATATTCAATATTTTGAGTATCCTTCGTCTATTTGGAAATGTGAGCCAAGAAATGTTTGGGGACTTTGAGCATGCATGATGGAAATACATATATATCGAAATCTATGTGTCTACACATCTAATTCAACCTCTTCAAACAGACACGCGCTTGCGATGTATATGATTATATTTGCTCATTTCAAACTCTACTCCAGGTATTATTTGAGTTATTTTGACTACTTGATAGAAACTATGTCAACCATTTTGCAGTAGAAATTCATTTAGTAGGATCACAGGTCTTGGCCACATTCAACTCAAGCAACACAAGCAACTCGATATACAAATTTATGCGTAGCGTATAAACAAGTTGGACTTGACCCAATTGCGCTGAAATTAGAAATAGCCAAGATATTTAGGAATCCACTGCCTACGGCGGCCTCTATCCACCTCCGACGGGCAAAGGCAAGGGCAAAGGCAAAGGCGCAAATGGTCAGCTCTAGCAGAGCACAATAACGAAGGCTAACAAAATGCATAAAATATTGCTGGAGGAGGGGCTCGCATTGTCGTCTGCCCCTTTGAATGGCTGCCAGGGCAACCGAGGAGCCACTTTTCACTTCAAAGCCCGCCATTTGGGTTGGGCTGGTAGTTCGTGCCGGTCCGGGGCTTGTCCGGCTGAGCCGACTTGTTGTGGCCGTCGCGCCTTTTACTATTGATTACAAATAATACTTATCATTATCATTTGTTGCCGCTGACGACGCGTCGTGACAACTTTTTGTCTACATTTTGTCTGCTCTGGATGCGCCGCTCTGCTGGCTCTTCAGCGAAAAGCTAATAAACTGCGTTATTTGCCGTTAATTGTTTCTGGCCTATTATTGTTATTGGGCTGGCGTGCCAGGCGCTCCAGCCGTCCCGATCGCTGTCCACTGCCTTCCGCCGGCTGCCGGCTGCCGGCTGCTAATAGCTTTCAATTTCAATGCCGCGCTTCCATTTCATTCCGAGAAGCACAGGAACACTTGTTAACAACGCCGGAAATTAATGGTGACACTTTATTGGCGCTCAATTGTCTTTGCCTCCATTGCCACCTTTTATTGTGCCCTGTTTGCATTTAATGAGTGGAAGGCTATAATAATCATGCCCGGAGATCTAAGCCGTTTAAAAAGCGAGCTCTTCAAATGAAATATTTATGCCTTACGCACGCCTACAAATTTGAATACGCGTAGGACGAGCTATAAATAGGGTATCTATGTGGAATAAAGGAATGTCAAAAATCAATGCTTAGGCCGAAGCGAGCTGCTAAGGTTACTCTTAAGGCTGGTAACGGACAAATTGTCCTAGCCATGTGATATATTTTGGAAAAAGACTTGAAGTAGTTCAGGAAAATAATTAGGTTTGACTTAATAACATGTATTCCTATTCCCTTCCTTCCATATTATATAATTTTATTAAAATCATAATGATCTGATTTCCCATTGACAATGTTGTTTAGGGTATGATATTCATATGCGGCTCTCAGATTTTTTTACCAAGCGCTCTTCCCCACATAGTGGACAAAACCAATTTGACATATTCAATGCGTTCAGGGTATAGCAACGTAGTTCCATTATTAACGATTTTTGCTTTGGAAAATTCATAAATTGGATGCCATTATAATATTCTGTCAATTTGATATACACATGTAGATAATTCCTCTACCATGGAATTTATTCATCAAGTTAGTTCCCACTACAAAGCTCGAATATCAGCTAAAGCGCTAACGCTGCGTCAACTGCGCAGTTGGCAGAGCGCGTGCTATGTGTGAGTGGGTTCATGTGCATGTATGTGTGAATGTGTTTTTGTAAAAGTGTATAAAAGAATCGTCGAATGATTGGAATATCCGTTCCTTGCACGATTCAGGGGATCTGCATGTCCAGCAGCCTCCGCTAAACCATTCTCGACTGGTCTCAAAGTTATTGTGAAGGATAACAGGAATTCAGCTTTGCTGTCCCAGAGGTCATATTATAAAATTATAATGTAAAGTAACCAAATCGACGCCATTCCATGCTGTATAGCCCCACTCTGAAAAGAGTCATCAGTGCTCAATGTTTTGCAACCAACGCTTCTAGGAAACTAGCTGTCCACTATCTGCGCATAGCTGCACCCAGGGCGTGGTCATTAATTGATGTTGAAATATTAAACAGAAAAAACTAAATACCGTTAGGTGCAGCAGTGCTGGCCAATAGCTTTCGAATGGCGCACAACCAAATTCAAAAACTTTTGCCGTGCAATGTGAAGGAAATAAAAGCGCAGATGTTGGAGCTGGCAACAGCCACACACATACACAAGCGCACAATAATGCAAACGAAACAAAACGCAAAAAAAAGGCATCCATTTAATACGAAAAGAAAACACACACACATATACATACATACATACATACATATCCCAGTTAAAGGTGCCGGAAGGTGGGCTGGCGGGGCAGAAATGCAGGCCAGGGATGGAAACCGGAAACAGGATGAAAAATTAAATGTCGAACTGGAATTGAAAATGGAAAAAGCGCGCGCTGCATTTGCACAATAACATTAAGCCAAAATTAAACACGAAGCATTTGGCCAAATACGCGCCAAAGGCGCCAACTGGGGGCACCACCGAACCACCCACCGAGTCAGCCAGAAGCCAGTCGAACATATTTCGATGCAAGGAGCAACAATTTGTCGGTGAGGTCAAGAGCCCAAACACTTGGCGTTGCAATGACGCGAACATTTTCAAATCCATTAATATCCATCATTACCCATGACTTTGCAACAATGTTTCGCATACCCTGTATCTGACGCGGCGACGACAGGCATGCCAGCTTGCTTGAAACTCTAGACTAGCCACGCCCACCAACTAGCTGCATTCTCTTCCTTATACAATTCACACTTATGTCAGCTGAGTGAACTAAGGAACTATTATCTATATGTCTACTTGATGTAGACTTTACTTAGTGCTCTGCGACTGAATTTGACTGGCCTAACCTCTGCTACAGGGTATATGTCAGCTGAACAGCTCAGACAGCTCTTGTCATCATTTTATTACTGTTGAAAGCCCGACAGCTTTTAAACTCTTGCCTTTTCGTGACTTGAAACGAGGTTTGCAACTCGACTGCAGCGAATTTGGTTTTTATTATTTCGCACCAAATGTTACAATTTTTAATATGAAATATGTTGAGGGAAACTTAATCGACCCCATAACTTATAAATATACCGATAACGACTCGTTCTACACGTAACTGGAAAGTCGAAGACTTGCCAAACATTCCTGACAAGACAATCAAAGCTGAGCTATACCGAAAGGCAGAGGCAAACGCACGGACCGAACGGAGCTAGACTGAGGTGAGATGTTTTGGTATAGGTACATCCCTTTCATAACAGAAATATATGGATATGTTAAGAGAGTCTAGGAGGACTAGAGACAGAAAGGGACAGACCTAGTCAGAGACTGAGCTGTAAATCTACAGCTTTTGGGCTCTAAGTTCTTTTGGTATAGGTATATTACTTCAATGGATATCCTGAGAGAGAAGAAATCATCAGTGATATGAAAAAAATATACTTAAAAGAAAAATATGAACTATTTTTGGCTTGGTCGAAAAATTTGAGTTGTGCTTCATTGATATTTTTGAAGTAGACTCGAAAATGGGTTATTCCGATTAGAGGAATTTATGTCTATTAATTTTTTTATGCATATACTACTTATATACAAGATGTGCATTTGGTATTGAACTGAGAAAACGGGGTTCTATGTTCATGGGAAGACTTTTAGCAATGCAATTACTTTTGCCTGGGAGCACTACCTCAATTGTTTGAGCTGTTACGACCAATGGCATAGCTGATGTGCCCCTGGGCGGGCTATTCAATTACATTGCACTTTGCGAAACGTCGGGTTACAAAATGAGCAGTACTTTTTAATGACTCGACATTTCGTCATTTTTTCGTGAATCCTGACACGGGTCTGAGCAAAGAGCGCAAAGCGCTGCTTTTGCCCGCTGGCCCGCTGGCCCGCTCTAACGCTGGCTCTCAAATAACAAAGTGCTTTGGGCCTTCTGCAGCAGGTGCCGCGCACCGAAGCCAGGGCTGTCGATGTATGTTAAAGCCAACAAGTGACGGAAGTGAAATTACAGCGCATAGAAATTAAAACTCAAGTAAGCAAAAATCATTTCAAGAGTTTTCTGGGTTTTTCTTCTTCTTCTTTTATTTATTCGGCTGCGACCCTACCAGGGCGACAAAGGCGTGCCAGGCTTACGCTAAGCAAAGAGTGGGCTTTAACTCACGCTGAGAAGCCGTTGTCAACAAAAAAAAAAAAAAAAAAAGCAGGAGTGAAGAGAAGAAGGAGAGAACAAATCAAGAAAACCAAGTCTACTTTGACACGTAAACCATTAAATACTCTAATTTACTGATAAGTACAGGTATATGGGAAGTGCTACAGCTTGATCTTTTGAGTCTGAGAATATCAACTCTGTATATTAGAGATTGATATATAGTTATTATTATGAAATAATACTTGGTCATTAGATAAAATATCTTTGATATTTTCAGATCGAAAATTGTATACATTAAGCAATAAGCAATATGGATTTTACTTGCTGAACTGCTTTGAATTGAGTCCAGGTGAAATCAGTTAAGTTCTGGCTTACAATGTTGTTGAATCTGTTATTCCTTGTAATTCCTGCCTAAATATACTTGTATTCATATCGCAATGCTTTCAGCTACTCTTTTGTCTTGAAATTAACTTTGTATGGCATAAAGAATTGGATTAAACTATTTCGGTATTTATTGAAACTAACAGTTATATTCTGCATGCCTTTTGTCTCGAAATTAGCTTCATATGGAATACTGAAAGTCCTGCGCATAAGAGTGCTCTAGTCGTAAGTGCCCAGTTGAGCGATGCGTTATACGCAGAGCCCAGTTACCGCGCTGGTATTCCAGATTTCTTTGATATAAACCCTGAAACGCATACACGCAGGCACACACGCACACACACACTTTACAAACTGCTCACTTTATGCATTGGCAGTGCTTCCCATCCCTTTACCCTATTTAAGTGCCATGAGTGTGTATGGGTGCGTGAGTGTGTGTGAGTGTGTCAAGGGGAAAATGCGTATAAATGTTGCGATAGGGCAACTGCAAGGCTAGACAAATCTGACTTATTAAGTTAACTGAAGTGCTGGATGCGAGGTGCCAAAGGGAAACTCCAGAGAATGAGACAAAGTCAAGCAGGGCATATCTGAGTCGTGGCAGGTTAACTTATATGCTGCATGCTTCAAAGCTCTGACTGCCTTTAGGCAGCAGAGAGGCAGGGTATTATTGAGTCGTGCACTTCCACCTGAGGTACACCAAACGTTTCGGGCTCGCTGTAGGACTGGCAGGGTATCATTAAGTTGTGCATTTTGCCCTTGCAGTCTGACTTATTATGTTTGACTTATTATGCTCATCAGAGCTGGATGCAAGGAACTGAAAAGGAAGCTCACTAAAATGAGTGGAGGACAAATAGGGTGTATTTGAGTCGTGGCATTTTGACGTAAGCTCTTGTGGCTGGCTGCAGGACAGCCAGGGTATCTGCGAGTCGTGTGTTTCAGCTGAAGGGCCACAGCAGGGGCATGCATCGGAACTTTCAAGAGTATAAATTGTGTTTGGATTACGTGTGGTTCATTTGAGTGCGACTCGGGCGGGGCTAACAACATAACTGCCAATAAAGCCAATTGATATTTTATTATTGTTTGTGTTTTTTCTTTCGTTACAGTTCTGCAAGCCGTCAGCTGGGAGGAATGGTGGACCTACGATGGCATCTCAGGTAAGTGATTGCCACAGCCGAAATCAGAGTTCAGCTGGCAGAGCTTTAAAGTCCTGGCGTAGAGCAGGAAGCGGCTAATCCAATTTAGTGTCGGCAGTTGGATATGAAAACATATTGATGCACATTGGGAGCAGCAAATATGTCGGCCTGGGTGTACTTGGGGTCGCGGCAAATCCATTCAGCTGGCTCCTACATATTAAAGCAAACACTCGACTTAAGCCCTTTTTACTACTTGAGTGGGTACATAGTGTGCAATTGCGAGTCGCGCGCTTTTTGCGTCTTTCACTCTGGCCCTGACTGCGGCTCGTATAACATTTTAGCCACCCTCACGGAGACGTATGCAAAGTTGCCGTGTATTCGTCCTCATCTCATGTATCTGGCATTCGCAACAATGTTTGCGCAAAATAACGTAGCATACTTTTTGGCATTAAGACACGCTGGCACCTGTCACAGCGACTGCTCTCGTGCTGCCAGTGGTTGTTGTTGCTGCTGTTGTTGTAAAACGATTTCACCAGTGAGCAGAACTGCACACGTGAGTTGTTGGGTCTGGCTGTGGGGCAGACTAAGAAAGAGTGAGAGAGAGAGAGCGGCGACAGGGGCTTCGGAAATGGAGACGATTTGCAGCTGTCTAATGGAAGGCAGACGAAATACGCCAACAGAATCTGGCCATAAATAACTTTACTTGTTTCTTGGTCCATTGTTTGACTCCGTATCTTGATAGAAGAGCATTGCAATCGTCCCAGCTTAGCTCCGCCCTGCAGTCGTATAGCTGAACGCCTGCCTGCCCGAGGCACTTGCCTCACTTGCCTCAAGGTTAAGAAAAAATTTCAATGTGTCTCAAGTCAACCGGGCAATGTGAATGCGCCCTGAGAGATTACAGCTAGACGCCAACGCCGTCTGTCAGTCCGGTCAAAGCAGAAAAAGAAAGCACCGGCCAGATAAGCGTAGCTGCTGCTGCCCGTTCCACCTGTCTGCCGGCTGAGCTGCCCAGTCCTCAGCTGCTCTTAATCTCATTAATGACAACAGCGACGCCATTTACACAAGACAAATGCATAAAGAGCTTCAAGTGCTTCGAATATGGTTTGGAATCTACAAAATCAAGCGAGGGGCGAGGGGCGAGGGGTGAGGAGAGCAAATAGTTTTGCTGCAGGCGTCAAATGCTTCTGGGCATACCGGGCATACTCGCCGATCGATACTCTGAAGTGCATCTATACCAAGCCTTAATGGCTCAACAATTGCATCTAATAAATATATTAACATATCAGTCTAATTGTAACAGAAGGGGGACTGCAAGAGTCTTACACTTCAATCAGCTCTCAAGCTCAATATGTTTATATATTTCCAACGCAGGAAGAATATAAGAATAGAAAAAAACAAAAACAAATATAAGAGGTAGGCATTATCTAATATATGTATTACTTGGCTTGATAAAGGAAATGATAATGGAAATACACATCTGCATACAGAAGAGAATAAAAGGGAATAGAAGAGAAAACACACTTATATATAGAAGAACATATCAGAATAGAATCAAGGAGAAAGACATGCCTGTATATAGAAGACCTTAATATCCTGTCTTCTACAATATTTTTAAATGTATTTTTCCATGGTGAATCAAAAAGTAAAATTTGTAATCATTGAGATCGCTTCTGGCGTTGCCATGGACCATGTGTGAGCCATGGCTGAGGAGCTCTCGATATGGTGAAAGTGTTGCAAGTACATGTGCTGTAAAATAGGCACAGCTCGTGCAACGCTAACGGCAGCAGCTACGGCTAAGTCTACGGCTACGACTACGGCTATGGCTACGGCTACGGCTACGGCTACGGCTACGACAACGGAACGATGTCCCCGATGCTGTAACACGTGTTGTCAACAAATTGCAGCCAAATCCGTGCGAACTTTGTGTTTCTTTGGCATGAATAAATTTGCATAAGCATTGCATACATACGTAAGTGCTGTTGTTGCAAGTTAGAAAAGACGGCGCCACTGTGCCTGGCGGGCCATCGCGCCGGCATTTCCTTCTGCTGCTGCTGCTGCTGTGGCTGAAACGGGCAGAGCTGGAAGCTTGTGCAGATTTGGCTGGGGCGTGCTTAAAGCGCAATTAATGCTCCGAAAAATTCGCTTGATTTCACGGCGCTTGCTGGCACTGGAAGAAGGGAGAAGCGAAAGGGATAGTGGAGATGCGCAAATGGCGCTTTAACAGTATTTGTACTTGCAACAGGCCAAATAAAAGCAAGTGGCAAAGAGTAGCATAGCTCAAGACGGTCAGACGCCGCTAATGCTGTTAATGGCGGCTAAAATCGTTCGGCAATTGCCTCATTGACTCGGCATAGCCCCAATTTAATGGACTTCAGCTGCAGCCGTTGCCGCCTCCAGTCCGGGCCCGTTTAGCAGCTAATGGGGCGCCGTTGAGGTCAACAATTTCTAAAATACGTGTACGTGGCGTATCTATGATTGAGGGCGGCGATTGCGCCAGCCGATATAAGCGGCGGAACGTGTTGATTCCATCAAGCATTCGATGCCACAGCCAAACAGCAGTCCGACCCACATGCTGCATGTGTGCAGCATTAGCAGGCTCATGCATGCAGTTGCGTTACCTCTTGCCTATTGTCCGTTGTCTGTTGTCTGTTGTCTCTCGTCGCTGCATCAAAGCGTTTCCATGCAACGTGAAAGCATGATGAGATTTCGCATAGCAAAGTTGGCGAACATTTTCTCGTTAGAGATTAGCGGCACAAGCAGCAGTGACAGCTAAGGAGCTCGACTGGGTGATATCTGTAAGTCCACACCATCCATTGAAGGACAGACACAAACGCCAGCCAAATGTGGAGAATATCCCCAAATATATTGGACATATATATATTAACTGGAAATTTGTTTAAAGATAGTGTTTCTAATGCTGCTACTTGATTGAAAAAACTTGAAGAGAACAAAAATTTCTATGAGATTTTTTACAAACTTTACTTACTCTTGTCATCGGGCCTGTTAGGCCTGTCTGAATAGGTGTATTCATCACACTATACATTTTTTCCAGTTTCTGTAGCGTATTTTTCATCATCTGGTTACAGGTCCTGCATTTTGGGGTCTTATCAATCCAGAATGGTCACTCTGCAACAAGGGACGTCGTCAGTCTCCGGTGAACCTGGAACCGCAACGTTTACTATTCGATCCGAATCTGCGTTTGATGCATATCGACAAGCACAGGGTAAGCAAACACCATAGACACAATGCCATATTGAAACCGTGCTCGACTAACTCATACCCAGTATTGTGCACAAGCTGGTTCTCCAGCTCAATTGCATACTCAAATGTGATTGGTCTTAATCCCATCTCTATAGTATTGTATATGTATATTCCCACACAGATAAGTGGAATTATAAGCAACACCGGGCACAGCGTAATATTTACGGCCGGCAACGATACAGTCGCCAACTACGATGGCATGCAGACGCCAGTGAATATATCTGGCGGCCCACTCTCGTATCGCTATCGATTCCATGAGATACACATACACTACGGACTCAACGATCAATTTGGCTCCGAGCACAGCGTCGACGGCTATACGTTCCCTGCAGAGGTAAGTCGAAATTTAAATAAAACTGTTAGAGTGGAAAATTAGCGAACACTAGATTCGAATCTTTGCAAAATATCTTGTTGCTTTTTGTTTGCTGTTTGCACAGGGTCTAAGAGAATTGCATATTTGAACTGGGTATATTATTAATATCGATAATTAATATACCGATTATTCCCTATGATAAAGATGATGGAGCTATCGATGAAAATAAATGAGCTCGTACTGTATATGGCTTAAATAAGCATATATTGATAACTTCAAGTCTCTAGCTTTTGCAGTTTCCGAGAGCTATGTGTTCATACGGACAGACAGACAAACGAACAGACTATCGGACAGTATATATCGACTTGGCTCGTCCGCCTGACCAAGAATGTATACCTACCTTAGGGGCTCTGGCACGCCTTTTACTGCTTTTACTTCTACCTGCGGATTTCCTATTTTCAACGGGTTCAGGGCATAACTGGAAATGAAAAGAAATAGAGATATAAATAAAAAAGTAAATATTTCGTTGGAATTTGGCGGCGTTAAAACTGTGCATAAAAAGTTTACATATACTCGTATTAATCTTTTGTGAATAAAAACTTTGCAGTGTTTTAACTTATTTGCATTTTACATTATAATTAAATTCATTTAAACACGATTCAGGTTAATATAGCAAAGTTTCGCTGATGTAAACTAAGGGATTATTGTTACAGCTTAAATGAGGGTTTACCACACATACGCACATTATAATATACATACGTATGTACATACTTGAAAATCAATGGGTATACGGAAAAATTCCGACAGACGCAACTCTCTCTTTCTAGCTCTCTCACTCGTTCTATCCACTTCTTTTATTTCACTTGTCGTTGCTTGTTAATCGTCTACTTAAATATTTACGCCGATAAACGAGCGGCTTATTTGATCAAGGTTAAAGTCAACATTTGAAGTTCACTGCCAAATTGTTTTTTTTTTTTATACCCTGAACCCATTGAAAATGGGAAATCAGGGTATAATGTTTTTGTGTAAAAGTATGTAACAGGCAGAAGGAATCATCGCAGACCCCATAAAGTATATATATTCTTGATCAGCACGACGAGCTGAGTCGATATAACCCTGTCCGTCTGTCCGTCCGTCCGTCCGTCCGTCCGTCCGTCCGTCCGTATGAACGCCGAGATCTCAGAAGATATAAGAGCTAGAGAGCTGAAATTTTTTGTGCATACTCGTGTATACCATACGCAGTACGAGTTTGCTTTATTTTTTCGATAACTCATCCGATAACTTTTTTATCGAGAATAATCGAAAAATTGATTTTGTTTTTTGAGCCTCATCGGAGTACTAATAAACATAGAGACTTCAGATTTACTGTGTATATATATATGATAAATACAAACATTTTGTAATCAACAGATTTTGGATACCACGCCCCCTTCGCCCCCAATTCGTAAAAAACGTATTTCAAGTACTAGAGACTTGTGCTTTAGAATGTACACACATTTTGACCATATGATTACGCTCTGAAAATTTCATTAAGATTGCATGTCTACAAAAAAAGTTATTCATCAAATAAATTCTCATACTATTGCCCACACTGCAGCGCAGCCCAAGCGCAGTCGCTGCTTACTGCGCAGTTAGCAGAGCACAGGCGCGTGAGGGTGGATGCATGTGTATGTATGTGTGCGTGTATAAAAGAAGTGCAGAATGATAAGAATATCAGCTTGGAGGGTTCAGGGTATCTCCTAGTCGAGCAGTCTCGACTAGAGTCTTCTTACTTGTTTTTTTTTTTGGTTTTGATTATTTACGTTGTTTATAAATAGGATATATGGGAGGGAGGTGGATGTTCTTTTTATATGTTTTGACGATTTCCAGCTCAGAATTTGTATTTGGCTGATGGCACTACAGACCCACGCGTCGGCTATAACTATAAGTTACGCCTCTTTGAGCCTTTTATTTTTAGAATTTACTCAGCGTTTACATAGAAAGGGTAATGGAAGCAGAACAAACTATCTCGACTCTGAATGTTTTATAAGAGATTTCATTTTAAGCTCAGCTTGAACTTTTTAGCAACGACTCTGTATTATTAAGACGTAAGCGGGTTTTTCTGAATGTTGTTAAAAGTAAATAATGCTTCCTTGTTAAGTCTGTAGATCTGTACAATTTCAATGATTTTCCTATGGGTATACTATACAAAGAATCATTTAACGCATTGAACTTCTATAATACGTTTCACTTGATATAGGATCGATCGTCCATGAGTCCTCTAGAGAAACCAGCGCAAATAAATCTTTGTTACGTTTAAATGCATAGTGAAGCCATTCATTTACCTTTGTCGTGCTCTTCCACTCATTTCTACTTCCCAGCCTTGGCCCTAAAATATGGCGTACTTTGATCTTCAGTATGGGATGTGGAGCAAGCTTTTCTTCAACACAAATTTCAGAAATGGACTCACTTTCTTAGTGGTCTTTCTCTTGGTCTGGCAGCCTGATTTATTTACTGTATCGCTGGCTACATATGTGAACGTTTCAGTCAATGTCCTCGGTTGGCCTTGCCTTGAGGCCGACGCCTCTTCTTCTTCTCTTGGTGGTGGTGCTGCTGCTTGTTTGGCAAATATGTTTTCGGCTCCGCTTTCCATTTAGATGTCATCTAGTCCAGAGGCACACACTCTCAGCGAGCTGGTTTGTTGTTTCGCTCAGTTGAATTGCCGGCAGTTTATTAAAAATATGTAAATCCACCACTGCAGTGGGGCGTGCCAAGGGGAAGAGGGCAGTGCAAACAGAGTGAGAAAGGTTAAAGATTAAAACGTACTGCCACTTGAGACGCGCTCGTGGCGTGCTAATTTGTCGAGCCATTTGCAGATTCAGTCGGGCCATGTGCTCAGGCAGCTGGAACTGATTGTCCTTTCAGCTGCTCCTTTGCTGCCCTGGCCCTGGCTCGGCCCTGGCTCGGCCCTGTCCCCACCACACTCAGCTCGCCCGGCGCTATGTTAAATGATCATTATTGATTTTACTGCCCAGTCCATAACAGATAATGGGTGAGCCAACTGAGCCAAGGAATTCACTAGCGGCATGTCAACAAATGACAGCAAATTTCTCTCAGTCATTGTCTGCCGGCTCTCTGCCTCTGCTTCTTCCTCATCTTCTTCTGCTTGTTCTTGTTCTTTTCTGTTTTCGTTATATGTACTTGGCCCATTGGCCCATTGGCCTGCTCCACTCCTTGTGGCCATAATGTGCAGCTGTTGCCAATTTGTAAGCTGCTGCTGCATATGCAGCGTATACGTCTAATTAGTAAATGCCAATGGTGATTAACTCATATTACCATGCCGCATACTAGAGCAGATTGGCGACCAAATGACTTGAATTGTTGTGAATGGTCAGATAAATCAGGCGCCGTAATGCAAGGCACCCCATTGCGTCCCATACTCCGCCTTAGCAATACAGCATCTCGATTACGAATGCTTTACAGCGCGTGAAATTTTTTTCTTGAAACGCTACAGTATGTAGTAAAAGTCACCGCCTGTGAAAAAATTATGATTAATATTGAAATATATGTATGTCAAAAATGCTTCCATGTTATTTGTAAGAAAATGTCAGTAAAAACATTATGTAGCACTTACCAGTGCTTAATTTTGAATACTAATCATGTAACAACGTTGCAGTCGGGCGTTACCGACTGCAGAATACTCATTCACACCCCATCTGCAATTTAGTAGCTAAGCTTTTCTCTAATACTGTAGAAAAATCAGTGTTTATCGATTTGCCACGCCCCTATTGGGCGTAGACATTATTGGCCAGCTCATGGAACAATCAAAATTTGGATACTTACAAAATGTAAAAATTACAGGGTATTTCTCGATATGCCACGCCCTTAAAGAGGCGTAACAATCTTATTAAGGGAATCGATAGAGGAGCTTACTAGTAACTTAACTATCCAAATTTGAAGCTTCTAGCTCTTACACTTTTGGAGATATACGTTTTTGAGTCCGAATATAGCTAGATCAATAGTGTCCAAAATATAGCAGAATTTGAGAAATCACTATATCTTCAGGTCCGATTTGCGTAGACATATAATTTGTTCATTAATCTCATCATAACATCAGCTCACATGCATAACTTTAACATTCTAGCTTAAAAACACTAGGAGATACAGTTTTATCCGATTTGCCACGCCCCTAATGGGCGTTGATATATTCGCTATAACATGTTTGCTTGGGTGGTCGATGCGGGTCTACATTCCAAATTTCAGCTTTCTAGCTCATCAACTAATATGATTTCTGGTATAGCGGAAAATGCGTTTTCCGATTTGCCACGCGAATGGGCGAATCGGGAAAATTTTAACACTTTATAAATCGGAGATATACACGAGTATGTGTTCCAATTTTCTAGTTTCACTAGCGCCGAAATAAACTGCGCTCATACGGACGGACAGCAAGACGGACATTGCACAAAACCAATGTACTCATTTCACTTTCGTGAATGAGTATAAAAAGTGAATATTTTAGTGAAAGTCTAGTACATTCAAATATATATTGTCGGAGCTGATAACAAAACATGAGAGTCCTGGTGGAGTATTTCCGACTAAGAGATACCCTGAGCCCTGGCTGATAACAGGATAAAAAAGCTCAACTAGGGTATTCCCGAATTGCCATAGAGATTTGCTATATCTAAGAATACAAAGGATAACAAATCGATATTATTAAGACGTCAATTGTTATTCACACTGAGTGAAATTAAAGAAGTATTAAAATTCCAGCATAAGCTTCTTAATTTGTGTGCCTTAAATATATCTTAGCTTATCAGCTTTGTAATAAGCAAGTCGGAGAGGGTTTCATTTTAATTAATTCATAATTGGCAATTCGATTTATTTTGCTAAAAATCAAGGGAAAATCGAACCGTGGATGGAAGCAAAGAAGTCTTTGATTTCAGTTAGTTAGGCGTCCTAAAAATGGGGGAGTGCAGAACGAGGGCGTAATCAGGCTCAATGACTGTGTGTATACATGAACACATATACATACAATATATGCCTAAATATATATATTTATTTATATACATATATATACATTATTTTATTTTATTTTGTTTATTTCTGGAACATTGTTGGTTTTGTTGCTTGTTTGATTTGGTTTATTTTTGCCGGTGGTTGTGGTAATTTAGCACTTGTCTTGTGGCTGAAATTTAATCGTTTGACACACCCGACCTGCTCTGGCCCCTTTGACCTAGCTGTATGTATTCACCCTTGCTGCCAAATGAACTTCGGCACACGTTTCAATCCCCTTTCAGCGGTCTATGGTGTCTGCGGTCTCCATCCATCTGCAGGTCCATCCGTTTGCAACGTGGCAGCGTGGCAGTGTGGCAACATGGCAACGTGGCAGCATTGGCAACCCAAAGCGACCGACGTGACCTACGGTTTAACCATTAATTTACGCGCTAACCATGAGGTACTTAACTATACAAATGTATCCGTATCTCTGCCCCTCCTTTCCAAATATTTACTGGTAATGAGCTGCTGCTGTGAAATTTGGATTGATTTTTGCTCCTTTAGGTGAGCGCCGGCATTAAGTTCCGCCAGACTCGACTATCAATAGAGCAAGCGGACTTCACTCCGTTCCACCCGGTTACTTTAATTAGCAGAGAAAAAAGCGTGTGGTCAGAGCCATTAAAAATGCCTGCTGCTGCACACTGCACGCTGTCAGATATCTGTGCTCATCTTTTCGTGTGAGCGCTTTTTAAAACTCCAGCAAAACGGGACATTTGCTTTACTGCTCTGCACTTGTGGCTCCTGCAGCGCATAATTAGCAGCAAGTGCTGGCCAAATGTACATCTGCGTACCAACACACACACGCACACATACACACACATACACATACGCAGAGGACAGGCAGGCATACACTTGAAAGGATCTGTGTGCTATAGTCAACGGGCTAAGTCCTCGCTCTAGCATCTGTCTAGGCCAATGCCGCCGCTGCTGCTGCTGCTGCTGACTAACCACGTCGGCCTGTGTGCGTTGTGAAGCTAATTTGCTTCATTTGTCTGGAAAAGTGACTGACAAACCTCCAACATGCACACCCATAGGCACATATGCCAACAATAGATTCATGGCTCCTCGGCAAAGTGTTGACACGAGGCCGTGTTTTTAGGCCCCGCCTCTTACAGCCGCTCCCACCCGGCTAAGAATCTAAGCAAACTACGGTGGACCTTCTGCTCCCGCAACAAATCCGAAAGTTTCGTCCAAAGCTAACACAGTGGAGTCCAAATATTAAACTGAGCCATGGAAATAGGGAAGAGAGGAGAGAACGATAGCGACTAGGCGGAGAGAGAGAGAAGAAGCAGAGAGCGGAAGCAGAGAGGGAGAGCATAGAGCAGAGAGCAGAGAGCGGATAGGCCAGAGAGAGGAGAGCGGATAGGTAGGAAGCGGATAGCGGAGAGCGGAAGCGGCGTAGAGGAGATAGGAGAGGGAGAGCGGAGAGCGGGAGAGCTTATATCTTATATCTTATATCTTATATCTTATATCTTATATCTTATATCTTATATCTTATATCTTATATCTTATATCTTATATCTTATATCTTATATCTTATATCTTATATCTTATATCTTATATCTTATATCTTATATCTTATATCTTATATCTTATCTTATATCTTATATCTTATATCTTATATCTTATATCTTATATCTTATATCTTATATCTTATATCTTATATCTTATATCTTATATCTTATATCTTATATCTTATATCTTATATCTTATATCTTATATCTTATATCTTATATCTTATATCTTATATCTTATATCTTATATCTTATATCTTATATCTTATATCTTATATCTTATATCTTATATCTTATATCTTATATCTTATATCTTATATCTTATATCTTATATCTTATATCTTATATCTTATATCTTATATCTTATATCTTATATCTTATATCTTATATCTTATATCTTAAATCTTAAATCTTATATCTTATATCTTATATCTTATATCTTATATCTTATATCTTATATCTTATATCTTATATCTTATATCTTATATCTTATATCTTATATCTTATATCTTATATCTTATATCTTATATCTTATATCTTATATCTTATATCTTATATCTTATATCTTATATCTTATATCTTATATCTTATATCTTATATCTTATATCTTATATCTTATATCTTATATCTTATATCTTATATCTTATATCTTATATCTTATATCTTATATCTTATATCTTATATCTTATATCTTATATCTTATATCTTATATCTTATATCTTATATCTTATATCTTATATCTTATATCTTATATCTTATATCTTATATCTTATATCTTATATCTTATATCTTATATCTTATATCTTATATCTTATATCTTATATCTTATATCTTATATCTTATATCTTATATCTTATATCTTATATCTTATATCTTATATCTTATATCTTATATCTTATATCTTATATCTTATATCTTATATCTTATATCTTATATCTTATATCTTATATCTTATATCTTATATCTTATATCTTATATCTTATATCTTATATCTTATATCTTATATCTTATATCTTATATCTTATATCTTATATCTTATATCTTATATCTTATATCTTATATCTTATATCTTATTTTTTATATCTTATATCTTATATCTTATATCTTATATCTTATATCTTATATCTTATATCTTATATCTTATATCTTATATCTTATATCTTATATCTTATATCTTATATCTTATTATCTTATATCTTATATCTTATATCTTATATCTTATATCTTATATCTTATATCTTATATCTTATATCTTATATCTTATATCTTATATCTTATATCTTATATCTTATATCTTATATCTTATATCTTATATCTTATATCTTATATCTTATATCTTATATCTTATATCTTATATCTTATATCTTATATCTTATATCTTATATCTTATATCTTATATCTTATATCTTATATCTTATATCTTATATCTTATATCTTATATCTTATATCTTATATCTTATATCTTATATCTTATATCATATATCATATATCATATATCATATATCATATATCATATATCATATATCATATATCACATATCATAGTTGCTTAAAATAGTTATTTTCAGCTCTTCAGTCAAACTCCATACCACAGTGCATATTATATCGTTTGCCAACCACTGTTATTGTTGGAGTAAAGTGAGGACATTTGTAGCGGAGGCAGTGTTGGGTCGCTGGGCCTGTTGGCCATGGCTTTGGCTTGAGCTACGACCTGGCTCGGACTATACAGAGTCGACAAGCCTGCAATCCATGCAGTAAAAACATGTGTAATTGATCTGATTAAGTTGCCTTTTCTCTACCCTGTCTGCGTGTCCGATTGTTTGTCGATTTGTTATTTTGTGTGTATGTGCATGTACATGTGTGTGCGTGTGTGTTTATGCCTATGTTGTTCAGGCAGCATGCCGAGAGCTTGCTTTGTATATTGCCTTCTCTTTGAGCAAACAGACAAACAAATTGGGCTTAGACTGAGTGGGCAGAGAGAAAGAAAGAGCGAGAACTAGAGAGGGGTGGAGAGAAGGGGACGGGACTAGGCCTTGTGGCTGTTGCCTGCTGGCACTCGGCCTCTGTCCGGCTATTTGCTAGTAAATGCTGTAGTTTGTTGTTGCTGCTGCTGCCGCACGCTTTGCTGTTTAATGAAACGGAAGTATAACATTTTACTTTGCGGTAAATATTGCATAGCATTTGTATACCCTGCAACAAGCATTTCTTTTTTTTTCGACAATTCATAATTGTCAATTGAAATGCGTTTTAGTGTCACTTTGTGAATATTTATTGAAATGCGTTTTAGTGTCACTTTGTGAATATTTATTGATTCTAAATAATCATAAATTGTCTAAATACAGAGAGAGAGAGAGACGGCATAGTAAATAGCCAAAGGGAGGAAGGTAAAATGCGTAAATTAAAGTGTGTTGGATATAGATTGATTTGGGGAACACGAAATCATGCATATAAATATATTACAATAGTTATTTCCCATCGCCGATTGAGAAGAAAATAAAGGGAAGCTCCTTAATTATTTTCTCGTAGCCTACGCATTCATTGGCCAATCGAGCAGTCTCTTGTCTCTTGTTTAGCTGCGCTCCATTGTATTGCCCATTTAGGACAACAGGTGCTCAAGCACTTTTCAGTATAATCGCTTCAATTGCTGCGACATTTGATGCTGCTGCATATAGCTTAGCGCTTTAAGAGTCCGGGGACCGGGGACCGGGGACCGGGGACCAGCCGAGGACGTGTTGCACTGAGTAGCCTTTATGTGATTGGGATAAGTAATTCGTTTGAGAACGCACTGCTGGCAGCACTCGCACAGCTCGAGCAGTCTGTGCCATTAACTCACACAATTTGTGTTGCAATTTACTCGTCAAAATTTCATTTGCATTTACGGTTTGTGCCTCGGCTCCTTTATTTGCATGTGCTTCTTTGTGGCAGCCAGCTCAACACTCAACAACTTTAGAAATTTTAATTTAATTTAATTTCTGTTTGCCTTACTGGGCACACATTAAAATTGCAGCATGTAGTTTTCATATTTAAATGAATATTTATACACTTGCCGAAAAGTATTGCAAACTTTGCACGAACTGGGCGAAGCCGACAAAAAAAAAAAAAATACATATGTTAAAGTGAAAATATTTCTTGGAGTATGTAGGATTTAGATGTACATATATATGGACTATGTTTTATCTAAGCTAAAAGGAAATTATACAACTCTTCTACGAACTTCTGTCTTCATATTCATTTATATTTCGTATTCATTCTTAAGACTTCAGCAGACTATCTGGTTTCGTGCTATTAAATTGTAAATGAAATGAATGCAAATTTTGAATGTATTCATTTTTCAATACAATTTGATTTCAGCTCTCTGAAATCAAGCTAATCCGTTGTGATTCATCAATTGAGCGTAAGACACATTTGTTGTGGCATATATCAGAGTTTAGTCACAGTTTGACAGCTTCTCATATAGCATTAATTAAATGCATAATATTTGACTTTCTATGTAACTTCGCCTCCCTCCCCACCCTCAACGCTCGACGTTTTTCGTGCTAGTGCCTGGGACTGAAAATTTCACAAGGATTCGACTTTAAGAATTCATTTCCCATAGTGTGGGGCTGCTCCACTGCACTGGAACCGCTGTGCAAAGTGCGCAACTGTTGTTGACCCACACAAGCACACAGCTTCTCGCGTGATTCGCCATGGCTCTGCGAGTCTGTGTGTGCGTGAGTGTGAGTGTGTGGGGATATCTCTGGTAAGCGTATGTGTGTCTGTGTGTGTGTGCGTGTATGAAAGAAAGTTTGAGTGTTTGTTACGGCGGCTGGGCTGTGTGCT
Source organism: Drosophila navojoa (assembly GCF_054131105.1). Taxonomy (NCBI): domain Eukaryota; kingdom Metazoa; phylum Arthropoda; class Insecta; order Diptera; family Drosophilidae; genus Drosophila; species Drosophila navojoa. Next base: position 28,043,534 of record NC_142895.1, read on the forward strand.
CAGAGTATCTTCTAGATGAGCATTAGCAAGTTAGAGTACCTTATTTGTTTTCATACTCGTTAGCCAAATGAAAAGAGTATATTGGCTTTATAGCTCTTGAACCTAAAAACTTTAAATTCTGAATGCATATCGATTGCATAACTAAATTGAATGATATACACTTTGATAGGCAGTCAAAGTCGATGTTAAACTTGTCTATAAGCATTACTAGAGATGATTTTCAAATTATTTACTTATTTATTTAGAGGTGAGAAATGAAATGCTATTAAAGCTGACTTATAGAATAAAGAACTGGCTACAGAGTGTCTTGGCTTGTAGTTGTCGACTTTATTGAGTTCAATTGAGACACAGTAAAGCCAAACAGAATATATCTCTCATTTTGTCTCTTACATCAATTATCAAATTATATTTGTATTAATTCATATTTTGAGCTCATCTCTATGAGCGGGCATCACACAATCGGCTAGCTCACACGTTTCACCTCACTTTGTTTTCTTTTTTGTGTTTTTGAGCTCGGGCGTGTTTACAATTAAATACTGTCGCAAAAGTTCAACATCAATGACAATCTCGAAAAAAAAAATTCACCCTCCGCTTTACTAGAAATTATTAAATACAATACAAATATTCATTAATTTTATTCATACTTGAAATTTCATTCTTCTGTTTGCAAAAAGATATATACTTTGTGAGAAGAGCCTGACTTGAATATACCCCATAATTCACATATGTATGTATGTGTGCACATAGTCAGATCTGTTTAGGACTTGGAGCTGGAAGCAACAAAGCAAAAGCCACTACAGCAAAGGCCAGACATTCACTTGAATTTGACTGCTCTGCACGCACCTGGCTTTAAGCATTTTGAGCACAGAAGAAAATGTGGAAAGGGAAAAACAAGTAACGTTAAGTAAGAGAGGCCATGGTCGGAATAGTCGAACTCTGGCGAATTGATGCCTTCTGAGTGCAATGCCCATGAGATGAATTAGAGGGCAAATTCAATTTAACAAAGCATTTCAGAGCAGAGCCAGCTATTAAGAGCGAGTGCAGCTGCCTACCGAAAGCACATTCCATTAGGAGGTACGCGAATGGCCCGCCTGCCAAGTGAATGTAGCTGGATAGGATCTGCCCAGCCCAGATTGTGCTGCCTCATGTATCATTGGCGAAACTTACAAGCATTTTGCAAACGAAAACAAACCTGCATAGACATAAAGATTTGGGAGCCTTTCAAACTTTTAAATGGGCCAGACTCAAGAGAATGCGGGAGGCTCCTGCACAATTTGGCCGTGATCAATGGACTGGTGTGTACTCTCGTTGTAAGCCAATGCATGTACGGCTAAGCCCAGTCGGATGGGCAAAACAAGCTGATGTAAAATCGATTAGCTGTAGAGCTGTAGTAGTTGTCCGGAAGAGTCAAATAAAACTCAGCTTGAATCATGTAAGGCTCTCTTGGTAATTTCAGAGCGTATTGTAGTGTTGCACCACAAATATGCAAAGCTAAAGCAAATTAGAATTTGAAATCTAAAACAATGTTTTGAAAACCAGCTCAAAATTCTTGGAGAGAGATTATTCAATTTTAGAGTTACATATATGTGTTGGAAGAGCTCTTTCAGCGGGACAATACGAGGCAATACACTTTCAGATTTTTTGGGTGTCATAATTATTAAGCACATAAAATTATTCAGCGACTGTGACTTACGTTGGTTATCAATATGGCTCATCAATCTAATCTATTTTTTGAACCCTTAAGTTAAAGTAACCTTGAGCTAATGTTTCTTATTAAATGCATATATGTATGTATTAGGTATCCATGTGAAATCATATCAAATTTGTCAGACAAATGCATGAATGTGAGCAGGGGAATATGAAATAGAATACTTAATCCTTATACGACATTCATAGCAGAATATTTACGAATATCCGTACACACAGCGTAAGCCGTATTAAGCCCTTTTCTGTTCGGCATTGCAGATACAAATATTCGGTTACAACTCCCAGCTCTATGCAAATTTCTCAGACGCACTGAACCGGGCCCAGGGCATCGTCGGCGTCTCCATTCTACTGCAGGTGAGTCTTGACAACTGAACTGGCTGTTGCCTGAAGCAGAGTTGTGTTGTGTACTAACCGACTGCCCTGACTGCTAGCTGGGCGACCTCTCCAATCCCGAGCTGCGCATGCTGACCGACCAGCTGGAGCGCATTCGCTACGGCGGCGATGAGGTCTTTGTGAAGCGGCTCTCCATACGCGGACTGCTGCCCGACACGGACCACTACATGACGTACGACGGCTCGACAACGGCTCCGGCCTGCCACGAGACCGTCACCTGGGTTGTGCTGAACAAGCCAATCTACATAACGAAACAACAGGTAAGACATAAGCAATAAAACAATAGAATACGCCTGAAGTAATCTTTCAAAATACTTTTAACGTGGTCGCATAATATTATGTAATACACTGTCGTACATATATTGTGTACTTGAATCAATTACTATGCAGTTGATCACAGACCGCAACTGATGCCAGCTCTCTTCAAAACTTCATTGTCGACGAAACCAAAGACCAACGAAAAAGACAAATTTTATTCATTCATTTAGCTATAAGCATGGGCATATGTACATATCCAGGCGTACTCTTTCCGCCTTCAACTCCAGATTCAAGACTGATGAATGCAGCAATTGGAATATGCATGTTGACCAATTGAGGAAGGTGAACTCAATTCCTTCCTTGCCTGCGCTTCCACTAGGATTAATCGCTGCTATGTGTTCACACTTTGAGTTCTCTTGAGTTTAGATTGTGTCTCAGCAACACATATGTATGGATTCTATATTCAGATTCTACAGACATTAGATATTCATGGAGCTATCTCGTTTCTGTCTTCTGCCCTTAGTTGAGGTTTAGTTTTAAGGTCTCCCCAGCATTCAGAACACATTCTTTGCTGCAATTATACGATATTTGGAGTTGTTTGTTGCTTGTCCAGCTGAACTTATTACGCACTTGCTGCTCTGTTTCATTCCGATGTCAGCACGAAATTATTTATTTGCATTAGCAATTGTTTCTTTATGGCTCCCCTGGCTGGCAATTAGAGAGATTCATAATATAATAATTGCTAAATTTGCTGATGTCGTCTGGCATTGTTCCGGCAAAGTTTTAAATAAAGTTGCCACTCGAGCCAGGCGCTCAACAACAACAACAGACAGTCGACAGTCGACTGTAACTGCAAGTGATGGCCACTTTTTGCGCCTCGCCTGCGTACCTGCGAGCAAACAAAGAGGAGACAGCATACAAAATGTAATGCAAATGTTTATTAAGTGCCACGCCGTAATAAAGATGCCAACATGCATGGCCATCAGGCCGGCGCTGGAATGCAGCCAGGAGCCGGCGTCGCGCCGTCGTACGTGTAAATACAGTAAACGGCAAAAGGGCAAGGCGAAGGCGATGAGGCTGCCCACGGCGAGAGGTGGGAGCAGGAGCAGCAGGAGCAGCAGAAGCAGCAGAAGCAGCAGGAGCAGCAGGAGGGTGTCGCTTGCACATGGCTGCATACAGAAGCGGCCCGGGCTAGAGCCGAAGTCGTAGACGGACTAGGCTGCCGCCGCCGCTGCCGCCGCCGAGTCAGACTCATAAAAACTTCAACAAGCGAAATGGCACCCGAGAGACCATGGCTACAACTTGTGGCAGCCCCGAAGCACTCAGACGACAGCAACAACAACACCCTGCAATAGCAGCACGAGGTCGATTCGTGCTACGGGCCACGGTCCACGGTCCACACTGCACGGTCCACCGGCAAGTGCAGCGACGATGTAATTTAGTGATGTATGCCAATAAAGCCCGCTCTATGCACGGGGCTGCACCTTGCTAACAAAATATAATTTACCAAATTAGAGTGCCACTGGAGAGTGTGCAGAGAGGAGAGAGAGCAGACAGATGCCGACAAAGCAAGTTGAGATAAAAACGGGTAGGACTAGAGAGAGTGCGAGAGAAAGAAAGAGAGAGAGAGAGGGGTTATAATCATTCTCTGAATCTGACAGATTGCTAAACTACCAATAGTCGACTATTGAATGCTCTGCTATGAGTAGTTAAGCCTAGAAGAAGAACAGCCCTTTACCTTTATTATATGTATCTAAGAATCTTACTTGACGTACTATTTGGCATATACAGATTTAATTGCAGGAATAGTCTCATAAGTATTCCATTTATGTATGCTCCATATTTGAGAAGTTCACGATCCAAAAGCATTTCATTTGGCTTGAGCAGTAATTCAGATTGGCATTGGCTACACTATCAGCCATCAACTGTTATCAGGTCCCCAACGGCTACCCAGTGCGAGGCAGATTATTGTCCATGTGCGACAACATTTTGCTCTCTCTCTCCCACTCGCTCTCTCTCCCTCGCTGTCTGCCTTTTTGCTGTCATCCAACAATTTAAAGTTATGTGAAAATGTTGTACTCTCGGGCCAAGTTTTTGCTCAGCTCGTGGCACAAAGTAACGAAACGACTCGATTGCAGTTCTTTGATCCGCACTTTAAGGACAGCACGTCGTAAAATAGAATATTGTCTTATGCCAGCGTGGCTAAGAAAGGCTGACTCTGGCATTCTGCAAAATGTTTTCACTCGAGTCTCATTCATTTTGTATCTGTTGTCTTTTTGCTTCCAGTTGCACGCACTGCGGCGCCTGATGCAGGGCAGTCCCGACCATCCCAAGGCTCCGCTGGGCAACAACTATCGTCCGCCGCAGCCGCTGCTGCACCGACCCATTCGCACCAACATTGACTTCAAGACGGCGAAGACAAAGGCCGCCTGCCCCACCATGTACCGCGAGGTCTATTACAAAGGTAAGCTCACGCAGACCTCAAATATGAATATATAATAATTATATTACACTCGTATATACCAATTTTTATAGTATTTAGCTCATTATATTATTGAGTCGATTTGAGGCTGGTAAATATAATGCAAATTTGTTTGTTTAGCCTTAATTCTTTTATTGTTTTTATAATAATCAAGATTTCTTGGAATACATAAGACTTTTGCAAACAAATAATACTCGTTCACAATGTCAAAAAATCATATTGGTTTTTTACAACTATCGCCTGTCTCTTTGTATCAAACATTTCGACACTATAAATAATATATATGCGTATAGTCAGGGGCGTAGCGAAACCATCGATAGGGAGGGCTGATTTCTATTGGATTGTCGGTTTACCGAGTGTATTTGGCGAAGGCATGAGGGTTACAAATAAATTAACATACATTCGTTATTGGGTTAATTTATATTCTGATTCCCGCATGCACTGACGGCTGATTTTGACTTGTCGATTCATTTTATACAGATTTCCGAGTTTGAAAATACTTGGGATGTGCCACACCTCACTTTTCAAAAAGTTGGTAACCACTAGGCTTCCGTTGTCCACTGCTAATGATTTAATTAAACTCATATATTTATGACCTTTAGAAGAGAGACCAATCGGAAGATCTTATAGGCGTCAACCAAGGAGAGAAGCAAATATCCTTAAAATTGATATATAAATTATCGATGGCACATTTATAATATTTGTTAGTCTTAGATATAATATGTATTGATATTGTAAGAAATGTCGCTGTTTGTGCGCCGTGAACGAGTATTATGCAGTCGGCTATGCCCGGCTTGGGCTAGTTCTTCAAATATTAAGCAGAGATTATTTTAAGCGTACACAAATTCCAAATAAGACCTTTCGATTGACCTATTTGTGTATCTTCTCATTTTTTCCTTTTCTTGTTCTTCTTTTTGCTCTTCTTTCCTCCTCTGTACATGCAGCTACCAGTTGGAAACAAAACTAAAAGTCAATGCCATAGCGTTCAGTTCTAAGCGTGAGACGTTGGAAACGCGTGGCTTGCAAAAGGAGCTTCCACTAAACATATATATATAAATATACATATATGTATGTATATATATGTTTAAAGTTAAATAATAAAAGAGCGATAGACAGAGAGCGAGAGGTAGAGTGGGCAGAGAGTGCGAAAAGAAATGAAGTATTGACGGCGCATAACGAAATGGCAATTAAATACATACAAACACACACACACTCACATATATACACGAATATAGTACATATAGAGACATATACATATGAAGAGAACCCTCTTAAATATATTATACATAAATAAGCATAAATAAGCATTTAAGGTGAATTTTTTTTTAATGAGCCCTATAAAGACGCCTGTTAAATGTTTTTTTGTAATTTTTTTTGTGTAACTTATAAGTAAGATAAAGTCATAAATGGACATTAATCATAAATATAAATATATATACATATATGTAATAATAAATATATTGTATAATGAGTTAAGAGACGCCCTGAGAGTGTCGCAACAACAATAATATCAAACGAATAGTAAAAATGAAACTTTAGTCATAATTGAATATCTATAGCTACTTATAATCAGAAAGTATCGAAGAATAATAATTAACGACAACCGAACAGATGTCAGCTAGTGAATGTTACTAATGTAGTAGACGCATTATGCAAGACCCACCCGTGCTATATACTGTATTTATAAATACTATATACAAAATCGTAGATATATAATATATATATAAACACACACACATATATATACGTACTTATAACAATTTGTATAGATTGTATGGATCAAATATTGATTACCCCCGGCCCCGCCTCCCACACATACTGAAGAGCCAATCGAGCTGTGCGTATAATGGTAACGGGTTTCCTCGTCCCCCTTCCCAACCCCTCAATAAACTGTACACGCTTAATAAATATATATATTTTTTTCGAATCCTTTTCTCTTCTGCCGCCCGCCCAATTATTTTAATGGATAGCAAAAAATGACATGTTCCTTTCAATATCTGTTCAACATAGTTATATAACAAACATATATCTGTCAATATAAAAATCTTACCAAGTTCAAAATAAATCAAATATGCTTATTATTTGTTGCAAAATCAAATGTCTATTTCGTATATTGCACAGCACTTTAATCAGTGCACGAAATGCAGCAGAGAATGGAATTAACTAAACACGCATGCAGGGTTCGACTAGAATATACCGCGCACTTTGACTCAGCTTCAAGTAAACTAGAAAAAGAATTGGTTGAAAGTGCAGGGCAGCCAAGCTTTACCTTTATGCCTTTTTGATAATAAGATATAATATAGTAGATCCACTATAATATAATATAATATAATTCAATATTAGCATCTATAGAGAACGGAGTGAATGTTTTTACTGACTGAACAAATACATAAAGAACAGAACAAAAAGAATATTTGTCGCATTGAATATATACTCTCAAAATTGGATTGGGAATTTTAAGAGAAGAGAAACTTAAGCTAACTGAGAGTATTCACATCAGTGACGACCTGTGGATGACTGAGCAGAGTGATCTGTGCTACATTGCGATGAGTGAGCTATAGACATCAATGCGGAATTGATTGCTGCTAAAAACTATTTTTCGTATGAGCCTATAGTCGATCGGTTTGACGTTGGAGGTGATCGTAAATTGATCAATGCAGTCTGACAGTGAAGCAGAGGTGGGCATCAATATCGTTCTCATGCTATATGAAATCCGTACCCTGAGAGATTGGTTTGACTCGGACAGCAGATTTTCTCTGATTAATGCTGATAGAGTTCCTACTGCAGCCGTTGATATGAAGTCTGTTGCGTATAAAACAAAAATTCGAGGTAAGTTAGTTAAGAGAAAGCATCTCTCTGCAGGCAGACAATCACTCTGTTTCATTTAACAAAATTGTAAAATTCAATCATCATAGGCAATTCTAGGGAAACAAAAAAAACATGCAGAGTGCTGCCCACAGGGTAGCTCCATGCACGGCATTCTCGGCCGGCTTAAGCACATTTAATGCAATACAATCGAATTGCCAACAGTTGCTAGCAAATGCCGCAGATGCGTGCAGTCTGGATTTAAAATATTCTGACCGCAGCAGCAGCAGCAGCAGCTTTAACTCATCCTCTGGCTTATCATTGAACTGATACCCAGCGTGTCTGCGCTGCTGCCGTCTGTTCTTTTGCATCCTGACGCCCCGCTTATCGAACATAAAATGCAACATGAAACCACAAAATCTGTTGTGGTTATTTTAAATCACGTTTAAATAGCATACTCGAAATAGAGATGACCGCGTCGTGCCACTGCGCCAAGACACGGCACGACGATAAAACATAATTTGCTGCAAATATTTAGTAGTCTATTTGACTACACGCTGGGCACTGGAATAGTGTAAAGATTGGACACAAATTTTTGGCAATGGAGTGTTTGAGGTAGCTTTTTATAGAACCAGCTATACATTCTTATCCTCGGTTTCGATCGAGGCATGTTAAGAACATATCGATTGGAAATGTATTTTAAAACTTTTCCCCATTAATTTCATTGCATTTGACTGATATTAGAAGAGATAGAATATATATTTTAAAGGCTTGAGCAGTAGAAGAGAGAAGACAAAGATCTGAGCATGAAGTTCGACCACATAGAAAAAACCCCTAGTCCTTTGATTACAGTGTTTACCAAATGGATTAGAATATTCAATGTAGTCGAATAGAAGTATCTATAACTATTAGCGATGTTTCTATCACGCGTTGAGTCGTGCTTGTGCGTGTCACGAGCACGAGCATATCGTTCTACTCTGCCATGAATAATAAACTTTTATGGCCAAAAGGGAAATTATTGTATATAAGCGTCGCCTGGGATATGATATGAAAAATAGCCCCGAAACCAAAACAAGTTTTTTTTTTGTTGTCGTTAAAGGAGTAGAAGTGTGTGAGTGTATATATGTGTGTGTGTGTGTGTGCCACCATATCACATAATAATTTGTATAAATATTTGCATTAATTTCACAAGCTACAATGTGCACACAGGTTCACAAAGCGAAACGAGAGCATATTGGCTTTGTGCAGTGTCCGTTCGGCTGCCCGTATGAAAACGAATAAACAATCAAATTAAAGCAAGAGACGAGTGAAAAGATGCAATATTCGCTTAGTTGTGAATCGCACTCACTTTTAAGCTAGATACATACAATATACATACAACCAGGCCAGAATTTTCTACATACATATATAGAGATTGGCTTCTTTGCCCCGTATCTATCGCAAATTACAGAGTATTGCGCCGTCTGCTACAGCATCTTTTTTTCTTTTGGTTTTGTCACTGTTTCATATTTCCCATATTTGTTACGGTTCGCCAAAGCTTTTTAGTGAACATAGCAAATTTCCAGTGCAGCTAGGGATTTGCCAATTATGACTTAAATTAATACATATTTAAAACTTATTTCTGCGCCCAATATGCATTAACATATAAATACATTTAGGCCATTATGCCCTCAATCTGTGTGTGTGTGTGCGTGTGCTCTGGTCTATAAGCGAATATTTTAAAAATTCATTGAAAAATTTAGATAAATACATGAATTTTCGATTTCATGTTGAATTTTTAAAGGAGCGGGAGTTGTCGATCCATAACAAATATATAGTGTATAGCAGCCCAAATTCATTTAGATAAGCTTTCATTATTGACAATATATATTAAGTAAAATAATATAGTTAACATATTCAGTGCTACTATTCCAAACATTCGCTTTCATGTTCTCCTTTGTCACTCGGGAGATCTTCATGAATGGGATGGAGTGAGTGTGTATCATACGAGTGCGAGTTGTGTCTCCTCGCATTCTGGGAAATGCATGAGAATAAATAAAGCGGAAAACGGAATAACAAATTGACAAAGCCAAAGTTCCTCGAATTACTCAAGTTTGAAGGGTTGTGAGCACTCGTAGGAACTGGACATGTGTATTGCACACACACACATGCACACTCACACGCATACATAAGCAGGAGCTCTGCTGACTGCGCAGCGACTGCGCTTGGGCTGCGCTGTTGGGCTTTATAATGGGAACTTAATTGTCGAATAACTTCTTTTCTAGACGGAATTTCTAGATACAATTTGTTTTGTTGTGAGGTATGAGAATTTATCAGATTATAAGAGCGAGGAAAAAAATCCCAAAAAATATTAATTCATACCAGAAACAGTACATTTATATTTTAATATATTATATTTATATATTTGAAACGTCCTGCTATTCTGGTATTCAGTCTTCTCTAGTATTAAGATTTAAATTTTCATCAAGAGTCGGATGCTGATATGGATTAAAGTATATTTCTGTAGATAAATATATATTTAAAATATATTAATAAATCAGTAAAATATATGGACAGATGGACAGATACTCTGACGTACAGCCAAACATAGCTTTAGTTGTATAGACTCAGCTGGTCGCCTTGATCACATGAATACATGTATATCGAGTCTACCGCATTTCCTTCCACTTACCACACTCAATTTCCACCCAACCATTATACCCTGCATTGTCGTCAATGGCTACAGGGTATAGTAAATGCATTCCCTGTATTCCACTTAAATTATGTGACAGCTTGGCAAAGTCGGAGTTACTTAAGTGATAATTGAGTAGCTTTTCGGGCAACTAGCTGTACACAGGTCAGGCAAGCATAATTGGGCTTATTAAATGAGAGCACACTTGCTCGAGCTGTTAACCTGTCCCTATGAAGTATATCCACAGACAGAGCTTGCTGACGGCCAGCTGCCAAGAATGATTTTTGTGTCAAGCAGCTGCAGCTTACCTACACTCCATTTCGGATTCTCGCTCTGGACCCCTTTCTGCCTCTCTCCTTGTATTTGTATTTCTATTTTTTGTTGTAGTCTCTTTCGGCTCGTGTACACAATGCAAACACTAATTAAAAGCTATCAATTGATTTAAGTAGAGCACATTTTGTGTAGTTCATAAATTGTATGGCTTAAATGTCAAACTGCCGTTGGCCGTCGGTTTATGGGCCTGACACGCCCAATGCGAACGATGTCGTGGTCAGCATGTAAATCATATTACAATAAAATGCAAAGCACAGCAGCAACAGCAACAGCAACAGCAACAGCAACACCAACAGCAGCAGCAGCAGCATCATTAATTTTTAATGACAATTTTGCGACAATAAATCACTTAACTAATACAAATGCGCGCTGGGGGCCGAGGGGCTGCGAGTGGGTCAAGTTTATGGATTTGAATGTAAAAACATTGCCACGCATGAAATTAGTAAACTTGAACAATGCGCTTGGTGTATGCGCCTATGTAAGTGTGAGTGTGTGTGTATGTGTGTGTGTGTGTGTGGGAGTGTGTGTCTGTGGGTGTGTGCTGCATAAACAAATAAACAGATTGACTCGCCTGGCATTGAGTGATGGCATCTATATGTACTGCATACGAGTCCTTCAAACGCTGTTGCCTGCCGCTTGCAGGTTGCAGGTTGCACGTTGCACGTTGCACGTTGCCGGTTGCTGGTTGCCGGTTCCTCTCTGGCTGGTGGCTGGTTGCTGGTGGCTGGTGGCTGGTGGCTGGTTGCAGTTGTGCGCGTGCATGTATGAATTTAATTAATCTTGCTACCGTCAGTTGCACACAATTGCAATTAACTTGCAACACTCGCATAATTACTGGCGACCTCATGTTTTGCTACTTATCAGCATCAACATTGACCAGCGACGGCAGCAAAAAGGACAACATGCGACAAGCTCCCCACAGACAGCATGCAGAATGAGTCACGATGTGTGTGTGTGTGGGTGTATGTGTGTGCGTGTGTGTGTGTGTGTGTGTGTGTGAGTTGTGGCTGGTTCATTGGTCATTTGGTTGCTACTCTGTCGGTGTTAGTGGTTGATGGTCGTCCTCGTCAACGTTGTTGTCATTGCAATTTCTCGTGTTGTTGCTGTTGTTGTTGCCGCTATTGTTGCTGTTGTTGCACATTGGCGAACGACTGATTGCAAATGTTGATGCTGTTGGAGCTGGAAGTGGACAGCAGCACAGGTTGATATGCTCGCCGTTGTCGTAAACTGTACCACAACAAACAAGCGAGCGCACTCTAAGCGCAGCTGACCGACTAGAGGATGCCCTGCAATGGCGCAAGACTACTATCAAAAATGTAGCTAAGTATTGAGCTTGACATGCAGATCTCTCATGCCACATCATACTATGTATATTAGACAGTGGAATACCTAATTACCATGAAATAGTATACCCAAAAAGGATAAAGATCGATATCTTAGTATATAGTAATGTCAGAAGAAGTTTCATAGAATCTCTCGAACAAGACTGTCATGCAAAGCCGTCATACATACTCTGCGATCAGATCATTCCGAGAGTGACTCGATAACAGTACTCGGCCCCTTCTTTATAATGAAGTTAACCCACTTTCGAGTGCACTAACAAGTCGCAGCGCGGAACTGAATCTCTATTAAGTAGTCTGATGATGGGTTTTTCGATTCGCATGCTGGAAGTATTAGCCATACGCCGTATGCCGAGCGCGCCGTCCGGAGGGTATCGCCTGGTTGCTCAATCAGGTTAGCAGCTGCAGCGACGTCGCGTTGCTGAACGCAAAGCTGCGCCTTGTGGTTGCACCACCTGCACCGCAGTCGGCGCAGCGCGTTTCGCCGGCTGTCGCTGCTCTCTGCAAATTATTATTTTGTAACGCGATTCGGCTGCGGCCGTGTTTGAATTTCACACTTGCCCGCCAATTCGGCGGCAGTCATTATCCGTCCGCGTGCATCTGACACGCATCAGACTGGCGCAGGTGCCAGGCAGTCGCAGTCGCAGTCGCAGTCGCAGTCACAGTCGCCGTTGCAGTCGCAGTCGCCGTTGCAGTCAGGTGTCAAATTGTTGTATTTGCACTTGATTGTCAAATCAAATATTTGTTGCAAATAGCGCACGGCCGGCTGACCCTGGAGGCGAGCCAAATAATCCGGCGTGCGGCTCTCGCGCGTGGACTCCGCATTAACAGTGGCTCATTTAGCGCTCGTTTGGTGGGCGAGTGCATTTAAGTCCATAAATAATGCTCGCAGCGCATCGTTGATGGGGAATTTGTCAGCAGGGAAAACGCTTTAATTGTTAAATAAAGCCCATAAATATTACTCTACCAGGCATGCACATATATTATATTTTTAAAATATGTTGCCCGCCCATGGAGCGGACAGCGCACTTTGTACAGGAGCTGAAATTGTGTACATATATGCATATGTATTTGTATCTGAACAATTGAATTCATTTATGTACACATTTTATTATCTGATTGACAGCAATAAGCCCACTGTCTCAATTGTTTTTATACCCTGAACCCATAGAATATGGAAAATCAGGGTATAATGGATCTGTTAAAATATATGTAACAGGCAGAAGGATGCGTGGCAGACCCCACAAAGTATATATATTCTTGATCAGGGCGACGAGCTGAGTCGATTTGGTCCTGTCCGTCAGTCCGTATGTATGAGCTGGAGCCTTCAAAATGTCTGTACAAAATGTCGAAAATGTCGAGTTTATCACTAATATTCGAACTCATCCCGTTATTTTGTTGTCGATAAAAAACCTTATCGAAAATCAGTTATAAAATTATATCTCCCACATCTTTACAGCTAAAAGTTTAATATATCAAATTTTAAATATATGTTAAGACGCATTTTATACAATTTCGATTTTTGTTAAAATTTAGCCCCCACCCTTATACCCACCCATTCGGAATGTACATACATATGAACATTGTGATAACGTTTCATTAAGATTGTACGTCTAGAAATTAAATTATTCAACAAACAAATTATCAAAATATTGCCAACACTGCAGCGCAGCCCAAGCGCAGTCGCCTCTGTATGTGTGTGTGTTGAAATATCATTTGCTCGATGGGTTCAGGGGCTCTCGTAGTCGAGCAGTCTCAACTAGAGCTTGCTTACTTGTTTATTTTGATTTTTTTACATATCCCAATTGGCGCTTGAATTATTTTTAAAGAAATTTTATGCATATATATTTTTTTATGTTCATTTTAGCTTATTTTATTTTTATTTTATTTGTTTTATTTTTGTATTGGTTGATTGAATTTGTTCCTTAAATATTATTATTTTTATTATATTGTATTATTTTCGTATGTATCATTGAGGAAGCTTTCCAATAAAAATATAGTCACACTTGCACATTCGTAAGTCTGAAATAGATTCGTAGTATGAAATATGTACATATATTGCAGCTATATACGGTAGTTTCAATAACAATGTATTTAGGTAGTAATAGCACGATTAATCAAAAAATAATCGACTATTTTGCTTCCATTGGCAATTTAATTGGTTATGATTAATTTAAATAATAATCGATTATACCAAACTATTTCAAATTTATTGCTATGTCATGTATTATGTATTACGTCATACAAATACTAAGAAAAACATTTGATTATTGGTTAACCGATTACATATCCAAGATCAATTGGGATTGATGATCGCGTAGCTTCAATAAATCATATAATTTAATAATCGATTAAATTTCTGGTTGCCATCAATATATTTAGGATCTTGTGAATTATCTAATCTAAGATAACCGAACATACAAAAATCTGATTTCTACTCAAGATCATGTGTACATATGTATTAGTTTGCTTCAGACATTGTTACTTGGATATTTTGACTAGATGCGTAAATGTGTGTAAATAAATATTGGAATGCGAAATTACTTTTTCTCCATGTAATTTCACACCTGCCAGATTTGTAATTGAAGTATGAAACATAATATATTCAAAATAATTGACTTTTTATTATGTTTGTATAAAATCCGCATAGAATGCAAAATTTAAATATAGAAATTCGCCTAATAAACAATTGTGTAAATAGCATAATACACAAATTATTTTTAATGGGATCGAACGACAGCGGTAAGTGTGAATTGTGATGTAGTTAAAATTGTCATAAATACCTGTTTATTACCTCAACACAAATCGATTTTGTGGCAATGTATATAAATAGCATATTTCTATTACCTCGTGTGTACGTATTTAGAAAATCTACAGTTGATTATTTGGTGGAATACAAATTCTGAATTGCTACTGGAACGTACATATATACTGAGAATAGTTCCTTTTGCCATGAAGAGGGCTATTAGCTGGTGATTAAAATTCACCAATATCACTAAAAAACTAGTAATTACAAGGAAACTTAATTGAGATTAAAATTTAAAAATCTGTAGTTCTAACTAGCAAGAGTTGAATATATAGTCATTGACTTATTAGTGCTGATCATTCTTACTTACTTATTTTATGCTCATTACATAGAGTTTCAACGATAAAACGACGTCTGTTTTCATTGGCAGCCAGATTAGCAGATCAACATGTCTGAAGCGGTATTGGCAGAAGTCACTTTCATATGGACTACTGATATGGGCTGGTTTCTATCTTTTAAGAAGGGTGGAGATTACGAGTATGGTTACATTTCTTTACATTTTTATCAGAAGAATGGCTGTTGTTTGTATAAAGGAAATAAATTCCACAAGTTCTTGATCCATAAAAACTGCAAAGAATTGAAATAGGTTTTTTTCAATGAATAAATGATTCTCATTCGTCTTCACTCTGTTGAGAACTTCATAGATTGCTCAAGAATATTTAACTCTTTCATAGGTTTGTTTTGTGCACAAGTGAGTCTCTGTTCAATCAAAATTAAGTTCCGCTGGTTCATTATTGGCGCGCCTCTTATTTGTTGTCGAGAGCGCGTATTTATTTGAATGCCAGATGCAAAAATCAAACTTTCACACACAACTTAATTAATGGCACAAGCTGGGGAGAGTGTGTGTATGTGTGGGGCGAGAGAGGAATATAAATAAAAGAGAGATGCAGGGTGAAGGTAGGCATGGGAAATACTACTTAATTTACTCAATCTGCTTATTAATTGACTTTCCTCTAAAGCGATTGCAAACAGACAGCAAGACAGAAAGACCGACAAACAGACGGACAGACGGCCGGGCAGGCGAGCGGGGCGAGTACCGTTACTCACAGCCTCGTCCTGGCATCCACTCGAGTGGAAATTAAGTTATGTGGGAGCCCATCCATGCGGAAGTGTGTCGTGGGAGGCAGCTGGAAGACTGCTAAGTGTCGTCTAGAGGTAGGCACTCTCAAGTGTCCACCGAGAACAGCCCATCGAGTGAGTGATGGAGAAATATTGTTGCCTTTTCAGCTCTACTACTTACTCAATCACGGTCGATTGAGTCACATATGCAAGGTTAACGCACGTTAAGTTATCCGAGAACTCCTCTCGTATCACATTTGAAGAAAATCATTCAGCAAACAAACAATTTCTATACTGATTAATTGGCAGGGGCTTGCCGAGGATGATTACGTTGCTTAGAAAATATATTAAAAATGCGTTTACAATAGCTTTATGAATCATTTATTTATCAGAGCTGGTTTTCTATATATTTCTATATCAGAATGTAGACTGATTTCCACCGTTTTCTTTTAGATATACTTAATTTTGAATATCTGCAAAAAAGAGAAAGATGGAAGTAGAAAAGAGAGAATGAAGCTGAGAAAGACAGTGAGATAAAAATAAGAATAAAAATTAATGGGAATGGGAACGAGAGTGAGAAAGAGAAGCAGATTCAGCATGATACCGAGAATAAGAATGAGACTTAGATACAGGGAAATAAATCAGGAAGTGATCTTTTTAAATTCCTTGCATGTTGTTGAAACATTGTAAGGTGCTCAGCGTAACGCGCCGACAATTTACGTTATATCGCATTTATGCCAGACAAATAATATTTCGGAAGGCAAACAAAAAATCAGAGAGAGTGAGAGAGAGAAGATGATAATATAATAAGATGATAAAATGGATTTCCGAGTGCTCCAACAGGCCAAATAAGCATTATGTTCCGGCTGTTTCGCTCGCCTTAAAGCGATAAAAATCTATTTCATTTCCCATTTGAATTTGCTGGCGTATGTAGCTAGTCTTTCGGTGTGTGTTTGTTTTTCGCTCTCCCTCTCTCTCTGCGTCTCGCTCTCGCTCTCCCTTGGTCTGGCTGTAGCGCCGGCTGGACGCATCTTATCACCCGGACGCAACACACACATAAAAAGCCGGCTGCTTTAACGAAATAAATGCCGGATATCCTGCTGCCTCCTGACAGCATCCAGGAGGGCATTCAGGCGGCCACAAAACGCGACGTTATTAATAGGCGCAGGACAACACGGCCGAGGATAACAGGCACGGTAACAACATTTTTGAAGCAAAGGTCTTATGCCAGGTCATTGGGTTAGGTCACAGGGGAGCCAGCAGCCAGGAGCCAGCAGACAGCAGCCAGCAGCCAGGAGCCAGCAGGGGGCCTTAACAGATTTGCGGACTTTTGGCATTTAGCGTAGCTTGGCTGGTTTTTTGGGTGGCCAGTGCACTGGCCAATATGTTGTTATTCAACTTGCTTATTGATTTCGAAACTATATTTTAATTTGTCGCCGCAACAGATGCCGCGCTTTCAATCAAAACGGACAATCAGCGGCTCGAGACTCGGTTGATTCAAATGCGATTGGTTCGCTGCTGGCCATTCCGTTTGCGACTCATCGTTGCCGCAAAAAATTACTTTTTGCCGCACAGCAATCGGATTACAGACGATACGCAAAAAACTTGCTGGCCAAAAGCGCATGGCCAAAAAGAATTCGCGACGGCACAGACAAAGCTGTCTGCCAAAATCAAATCGCACGACGGAACCGACGGAACCGACGGAACCGACGGCGTCCGCTGGCCGAAACTTGAATGAACTCTTCATAAATTATATTCCGAAATTTATTTTAGCTCCACTCCGCGTGAAACTACAAAAAGCACTCTCTTCCGCGAACTTGAGGACCGTAGTTTAAAGTCTGGTCAGACATTTCCATGATTTAGCCATTTATTCCAAGTATATGACGTGGCATTGATACTATTTCGCTGATATGTGGAAAGCTCTTAAGTCGCAAATTTCACTTTAAAAAAATTAGTGCACATGCGTCACTTGCTTGCGATAAGACTTGTACTTTAGGTAAACTCATCCATGGTGTAGTGGAATCGATCACTTGGATACATGATATTCCGGAGGGTCAGAGTATCTCCGGTAGTGCATGGACACGTACTTTACCCTAGCGAACTTACAGTTTGTTTTTTATTGTCAGCATGAAATTATGATACTGTTTACGTGGGTATAATGTGACGGGTCGTAACGGGAGAGACCGAGAGATAAAGAGAGAATTAAAGAGAGAGAGAGAGACAGAGAGAGAGAGAGAGAGAGAGAGAGAGAGAGAGCGCCCTCACAATTACAAAGGAGAAAAATAATTGCTTTCAGATAGCAGATGGAACGCTGTAACTTTAGACAAGACATTGCATTAGTGTTGTCTAGGTGTTTTCGGCAATTCCCTTTGGGGTCTGACTGGGGCGAGCCAAAATAGGACTACGGATTGGGGCACGACGCTGGCGGGCTACAGGTCACACGGAAGCCGGATGTTAACGGCAGCAGTTGCAGGATGCCGGCCAGGCAGCGGCACAAAAGAGGAAATTAAAATATGCAGACACAAAACCGCGTTTAGAATTTTGGCGCGATTTTTGGTTACGGCTTTGCATAAATTTCCGAGTGCAAAGGAGCCAACAATATCCCCAGCCTACACAGTTGCCTAGCATAGCATCACAGTCTGGCTATGTATCATCAAAATATGCAAATCTCGGTCATGTGAACTCATTCGCCCCGATCCGTGCTCCATGCCCCATGCCCCATGGCTCATGTGTACGGGTCAGCGCTGTGGCTCATGCTACGAAATTAGCAGCAGTAAATAACGCTGTCAGTCGGTGGGGCTGCTGATGGTGGTGGCGGGCAGGAGGGAGTCGCGCAGCGCGTCCAAAAGTTCTTGCCGCCGGTCACTGGCCGTTAGAATTTATACTTATGCTGCGGCCCCAGCTCCCACAACAACGCCCCAGCTCCGGCCCCGCCAACGCCCAGAGGCAACAGACAGCAGCCAGCAGCCAGCAGATCGCTGCGGTGCATGTGGCAAAACGATTTATGCAATTGCAGATAGAAATCGATTGAACTCCAGTTGCCATCGCCATCGACGACGCCGACGCCGACGCCGCATCCGATGAGTGTTTGGATTGAATGTAAACTGCACTTATGACAATGAAAGAGGGATACTAAATGCCGTTAGACCCCTTGCAACGTGAACGTGAACAACAAAAGATAATCAAAGTCCATTATACACTGACACTTACATGCGTTCGCTGCCCAATCCTATCGGAATACTTAACTAATAAAGCGAAATACCCTTTATAGATCAGAGTCCATCGTTCACTGAGCGACTGAGAGGGAAGTACGTTGTTGTATTAGTAGGAATCTCAGATTGAATGCAGGCGCGGAAGAAGAAGTGGAAAGATGGAACTCTCTTCGAACTGTCATGTTTGTAGTGTTTGATATATGTATATATTACCACAGTTACTATTACAACTGTTGAAGCTTTAATTACTGCTGTTTAAATTGTTATTATTTCTGCAACTTTTAGTTCTGCTATTTCTCAGAATATTGTTTATCGTTTTCCATTATTATCACTTCTTCCACTTCTCTAGTTAGCACTTTGTCTACTCTTTCTACTATTACTCCTTACAGTATATATATCAACTTATTTTGTCATTCACCAGTAGTTGCTCTACTACTTTTACTGCTACTTTTCTACAACTACAACTACTACCTCTTTTATTACTCACTCCTTTTTCTACTCAACTTCAATTAATACTACTAATTTTTACAACGGTCACCTCAACTAATACTTCTACCACTTAAATTTTACTAATACTATTTATACTACTACTATTTTACTACTATTTTTACTACAACTATTTTAATACTATTTCTACTACTACTAATTCTTTTACTACTTCAACTAATTCTTCTACTATTCCTACTATTATTTCAACTATTACTACTATCAATTATATTTCTACTTCAACTAATACTACTACTATGTCTACTACTACGTCACCAAATACTACTACTACTTCTCTTGCTAATGTAACTTCTACTACGGTAGTTACAATAAATACTTTTAATCTTACTAATACTTTTGTTATTATTACAAGTCCCACTCTTATTACTAATATTTCTGAACTCCTATTGCCAAAAAAAAAAAAAAATTAAACTACAATGTTTGAACAGAGCTTTCAGCTCTTTCAGTCCACATAAATATCGTATAGAAAATTATCTATATCAATATAAAAACCTTTAATAATAGAATTAATACAAAATGGAATGTATTTATTTAACGCTTTTGTGCAGCTCTTTAACTTGGTCAATAATTTGTATAAGGCCAACCAATATATCATTTACTCGCTGAACTATAAAAACTTCGGTTGCATTCATCATTCGAATGCAGTGTTAAATTTCTATCTCATTCCATATGTAAGCAGCTCCTCCAGCTGGTTTCTGTTTCACCTTTGTGCTGGCAAGGTACAAAAGTCTTTTGGCCCGTGCCTTTCATTTTCCATTCCCAGTTGTTTATTTTAAGTACTTTACCTTAACGCCCTTTTCACTCCCTCGTTCGCAGCGCACTCGGGGAAGAATTGTGGCTACAGCCATTTCTATTTCATTTTATGATTTATGGCGCTAAAATATTAGTTTTGGTTTTTTCATATAGACACCCCCTTTGCGGCGCCTTCTCGCCATCGTTTTCCCTCGGCCACAGCGTCTGCCCCCTCGTCTTTCCCTTCCCATTCCTCTTCCTCTTTCATTTCTTTATTTTATTTTTTGTGCCCGGCAGACTAGTGGGCCATGATACGGAATGCGTGGCAAACTATGAAAGGGAGCTTGGCTGCTGCTGCTGCTGCTGCTGCTGCTGGTGCAGCTTCGACAGGTGCTGGCACGGCCACGTCTTAGTTGCATAGCTCATGTGTCTGGAGAGCGTTTATAATAATCATGGAGGAGAGCCAAGCTAAAATGGCTGTGCCTAGGCACTATGCTTGGCATCGACTCCCCATTTCTAGTGCCCGCCACAGTCCCAGCTCCAGCTCCTGCTCCTGCTCCAGCTGGTGTATAGATTGTCTCGCAATTGATGCACAAATCGTGTGCGCTGTGGTAATAAATTGTCACGCACAGCTATTTGCAGGTATGGCAAATTGGCTTTTATGCAGTTGCAAATGCGAGCCAATGCCAGCGCACCCGGCAAGCCGGAGAGACGCCTGACTCGTTGGCTCAAGTGTCTGGCATAAAATTTGATTACAGTCTTCCTCTCAAGGACACGGAGCCCGCAGCCAAAAGTCGCTATTTCCTATCCATAGTCAAAATACCTAACGAATTGTCGCATAAACAGCTTACCCTAACGCAACGATGGGCGTGGCTGTTGCTGTTGCATGTTAATTGCCATTGTCGCCTTAGCACATTTTTTATGCTCCTCTTCCGACGTAGCATTAAAAGAGAAGGGAGAAAACGGGAAGTAAAGTGGGTGTAGCAGAGCTGACGCCCAGATACCCTAGCTCAATGCCGATGCGATGACTTGCGATGGCAGAGTTTGTTCAAGAGATCTGTGAGAGTAGAGGACCAAGTAGTTCATGAGAGCCTTCCCAAATATTCCAGGCAATTCACTTGGGGACACCTAAGGTGTTACACATCCAGTGCCGAAAAGGTCCTACCCTTCGGTAGTCCTCGAAATATTGGCAATGTGTGAGCGAAAAAAGTTGACACGCAAGTGTCAGGATGGCAAAGGACACGAGGGAGCGAGAGAGCGCGGGGGTGGGAGTGGGTCGACTGCAGCCCAGCCACACCTCGGTAAACAATAACAACTCACATATGACAAAGTCAATGAGCAGGCAAAGTAAAACAAAACCAAGCAAAAGTAATCGTCGTCGTCACCTTTGTCGCGCCACGTTCCCGCCTGCCTCACAGCCCCAGAGGCCTCTCGCCCCGACCCAAAAACAAAAAACGCCTTAAGCCAGTGCCGGAGCGCCATCCTCACCTCCATTCCCAAATATTTGGTGCGTGCGTGTTAATCGCTTGCTGTGTTTATTTGCCAAAGGCATCAGCCGAGGCGATCAACTTTGTCGCGTAAGTCGCGCCCCAGACTCATCAACTCTACGGATAATCGATGTGTGTGTGTGTGCGTGGGAGAGTGTGCGTGTGACAATTAGAGGTGAAAACGTCACAGTCAAGCCCCTATCGAGGGCTAAGAATTCACCTGAGTTGCATTTAAAAATGGCATGGCCATAAGTCAAACGGTGCTCGAAATAGGAGAGACGTAGCGAGAGCCAAAAGCGAAGCTGCTGAACACATTGTTAAGGCCAACGCAAAGTCTTGCTATCAATGGGAAATGTCTTGAGATAGATTTTGTAGAAACATAAGTGAACGTTATTGTTTAGTCCAGGAAACGCTGGGATGATTTCTCTTGACTCCTACAGTTCTTTTAAATGAAAGTAATGTCATATTTATGGTATATCCTCCATAATTTTATTCCTATGCAATATTTTATTGATTCGATATTGAGAGCTTGTTTTACTCAGTTCTCATTCACTCACAATTTATGGGAATTCCTGCTTTGCGGCTGTTTAAATTTCCTGCCTTTGATTACAAATGCTTGCTCGGTTGGCAAACGGAGCTATCGCGATGCAGCGCGTAGACAACTATGTTTATTGATCAGCTACTACAAAAGCAGAAAAAGCAGCAGTCGGGCGTTGCCGCCTGCAGGATACTCTTTCGCAGCCCAAACTCAGGATGTTGCAGAAAACACTATATACTCAGATCCGATCTGTCACATCTGATGATTGTTTTACCCGTAACACTCTGACGAATAGAAGAAAAATTTGTGTTCAAATTTCAACAATTTGTAGCAATTTCTTCGGCGTAATTCTAAGTTTGAGACCGTAAAATAATTTGTTACGAGCAACTGCTGAAATATGTATGCTCACGCCACCAAACAGCAAAGACTTTGTCAAAGTTTTACACAGGACTTGCTACATTGACAATGGCGAATAGGCAGTCTTTCCCACGGACTCTTCTGAATCTATTGTATATGTATTCTGTCCACCTGCCACTAAGTAGATATAATCTAGAATTCAATATTACGGCCTTTCCACTCTCATGTGGTCTCTATTTAAGTCATTTATTAATACACTGAAAATGGGAATTCAGGGTATAGCGATTTTGTGAAAATCTATGTGACGGTGTAAATTCTTAATCAGGGCAACAAGGCAAGTCGATTTCCTTTTTAAGTTTAATTAAAAAAAATATTCTTAGAGCTAGAGACTTAGATTAATTGTGTAGAGTCATTTTGAAACAAATAGATACATCTCTATCATGTTTTAAAAGTTTGATTTCTACAAGAAATATTGCTTTCAAAGCGCAGTCGGTGCGTCAACTGCACAGTTAGCAAAGCGCGTGCTTATGCGCATGGGGATGCATGCGTGTGCGCATGAGTTGCTTGTACGTATGCAAAAATAAGTAAAATAATGAGAATATTAGCTCTAAGCAGGGTTTGGGTACCTCCTAGTGGAGCAGTCCTAACTAGATCACCCTTAGTTGTGCTACTTGTGCTCCCAGAGGAAGTCGACAGTTGCGAAATTAACTACAAGCAATAGATATGCTTCGACATTAACTAACATATGCGATTTTAAATAAGAGAGCTCAATTTTATGCCAATAAATGCAACATCCACAATCAGCTGCTAATCGGCTCGGAGAATTCCTGGTTCCAAGATTTACTGTCTGTGGACTTAAATTGATCATCCTGACTAGAGCATAGAGCAGCTTCAGGCATATCAAATTATGATTTATGAATCATTATTTCTGTGACACGCACACACTCTCAAAGGTAACTAACTAGTTAGTTAGTATCCCACATACTGAGAGCAAGCCCGTTTAATGAGCTCTGTCACACATTCTGATTCTCGTTTCTGCCTCATTTCGGGCTGAATTTTAGACGACGCCTCGTATAAAAAGGAAAATGCGAAAAAGAAATGGGGAAGAAACAGAGGGGCGGGGGGAAATACAACATTCGTTACACACGTACTCCACTGTTTATTTGGGGTATTTATTTCCCGTCGTTCGCCTCGTCGACGCGTCGTCGTTTTACTTTAACTGCCTATACAATTGCCGTTTGACGTGTGCCAAAGACACCCGTACGAGCGACTTTTAACGCCGCAATATGGCTCCCGAATGGGGCTGGAGCCGGGGGTGGGTGGCCAGGGCGACGTCTATTTAAATAGAAAAGAAATCAATTTTGGGATTCGCGTTTTATGCACAGCGCAAACAAAAAGTACGCGCATGATGTGCGTTATCCCCCTCATTTATAAGACCGGGCCGGGAGCATGGGAACAATGGCATAAAGCAGCTACTGGCACCGCTCCGTTCCCCTCTCTTCGACTCGGCTCGACTCGACTGGGCTCCATGCTGATGCATTCACATTAGGCACTGTACGGCGCAAAGCACATTGTTGACAATTGAAATGCGATGTGTGCGTCCGTGTTTCTTTTTTTTTTTTTTTTTTTTTTTAGTTCAAGGGCGCGACGGAAAGGATTCTCAGCCCAATCCGCGATAAGAGAAGCTTAGAGCAGAGGAAAAAATGATATAGTTATAGTGGTAAGATTGAATGTGAATATGAGTGTGAGTGTGAATATGCATGCTAATGTGAATATGAGTCTGTATGTGAAGTTGAATGTTCATTTGAAATTGAATCCGAATCTGTCTGAATATGAATGTGAAGTAAGCATGAATGTGAATGTGAATATGAGTATGAATGTGAATATGAATATGAATGTCCGAATATGAATTGAATGTGAATCAGAAGTCCGAATTTGAGAATGACTCTTAATTTGAATGTGGATGTGAATGTAAGTGTGAATCTGAAGATAATGTGAAGTTTATTGTGAAGTGAATTATGAATACGAATCTGAATGTGATTCCGAATATTCTAAAATATGAATCTCAAGATATAAAATATATGCAAATATGAATAATTAATGGAAACGAATCGATTAAATTGAAGCTGATAATATATGAACTATATCATGGACTGAAATGAGTTTCCTGTCTTTAAAGATGACG
Source organism: Drosophila navojoa (assembly GCF_054131105.1). Lineage (NCBI taxonomy): Eukaryota > Metazoa > Arthropoda > Insecta > Diptera > Drosophilidae > Drosophila > Drosophila navojoa. The sequence continues at coordinate 28,068,406 of NC_142895.1, forward strand.
CCACCTTCTCCCACTTGCACTTCTTATTCTGCAACCTTCAAGGATCTTAGCCACAGTGATCCCAATAAAACTTTTTAGTATATCGAACGATGCTTACTCCACATTTTCAGTTTGAGCTGTATGTCTCGGCTCTTGATCCATCTTAGTCGCATCTTAGCCCCCTTCAGCTCAGCCACTGCCTACTCGAGAGTAACCGCGAGCCTTCGGCGTGCGTGAGGGGGGGTCATGTGTGTGTGCGATTACTGGAGTGTACGTGTGAGCGTGTGTTAACAAAAATAATCGCATTTCCGATTTGCGATTTGTGATTAGCGTGCGATAAAATTTTTCCAGCTCTTTTTCGATTAAACGATTTAGACGGCCCCGTCTTGATGCTCCCTTGATGGCGATGTTGTGCACACACACGCACACGCACACACACACCCACACACGCACACGCACTCACGTTCATACGTACTCGATGAAGTTGTGAATTATCGTGTGCTTTTGGCTTTGTGAACTGAAGCATAAATATAACATGTTTATGCGCCAGGCATGGTTAGCCCCCAGCACGCGTGGGGGCGCCCTGGCGTCACAGCGAAGTAGCGCAGACAATGAGAAGGAGTGGGAGAAAGAAAGAAAGGGGAGCAGAATCATCGGGCGTGCACTGCTCGAAAAGGCGAGTGCAGAGCCAGCCTGAGTGTCTGTCGATGAGGAATCACTTATGCGTGATAAGGCTAATTTAGCTGTAATTTGAATGAATTTCGCGCCGATTTAACGCGCCAGGCACAGCAGACGCTGCCTCGATTTCGCTCAGTGCATCGTCTCTCGGGCGGGTCATTCGAATTCGAATGAACTACTGAACTCATTCAGTGATTAGTGAACTGTGCAGACAGACTATGAATGCAGCTCTCTGCTCGGTTATGCAATCACTCATGAACAATCTGTTGTGTTCGCATTGTACTGAGCTATTCAGTTGTACAACGCCCAAAAAGGTAGCGCAATTTCAATTTAACCTTTGACACGCTTTCATAGCGCCACTGGCAAACGTCGCTGTCATGTACTTCGTGTCTGCTTCATGGGAAAGTTAATTAAAAGGATTGTGTAATTGCAATGCAAAGCATTGGCAAACTGCAAAGTCAGCCATGAGGCAGTTGGGACTATTTGAGACTGCTTAGAATCTACGACATATCTTGGGTGGGAGCAGGAGATCTTTGGCGACAGAGAATAATTTATTATTTAATGGAGCAAGTGTGAATAAATCTATTAGGCACTCAACAGTCACCTCGCTACTGAGTGAGAAACAAAATTGATTCATCTATATACAGCTGGGCCCACAAAAATAGCACTAAGGTTAACGGTTATTGTCGACTCAGTTTATACAATAGCTGGTCAATCCATTTGAAAAGCTTCATGATTTTTCCTAAGGCCGAAAAGAATCCTTAAATGCATTCCTTGGTTAATTCATTACATCGACTGACAGGTTTGTATGATATTTCAGGCGCAAATCTCCAGCTACAAGATCCTTCAGCTTTTTGGTTAAATGTTATTTCTGATAAGACAAGAATATTGTAGAATTACAAAATTCATTTAAGAATTCTGCCTAGAGAAATTGGAAAATATATTAATTCTTCAACTTTGCTTACCAGATATCGTAATAAAAATAATAAGGGAAAACATTAAGTTTCACACATACTTTGTTGGGCGTTCCTTCTTGCCGCCAATGAAACTAGAAAATTGAAATTATGAACATATACTCTTGCATACGTTCTGAGAGTGTCAACTAGAGGCGTGGCAAATGCGATTAATTTAGATGCTAGAGCTGCAATTCGGGATGTATACTTACGTTGACAAGAGAAGTGGCAAATCGGATAAATCTGTAAATTCAGAAGTTTAAAGCAAAGGTCATCAGTGACCCATAAAAAATTTGCAGACATTTTTGGGGATGCAAATAGAAATTTTGGAGCAAAAAATTACAAAAATGATATGTTTCCGCCGAGGGGGGCGAGATAAGTCGGTAACTAAAAATCCATTTTTACTTCAACGCCAGGTATAAACATAAAGTGGGAGCAAATTTTCATTAAAACGCGCCCGATTGTAGTGATGTCATTCGGTTTTCAATTTACTATATACATACCTATGTAGGTATATTCTCTGTATCTCAATTATAATACATCTAGCAATATTATTTCTGTGGACAGCCTATTTTGAATATATCTTTCTATGAATTTGGCAGAAACAAATGAATTCTGAATTGAAAGTAACGGTATTTTTCCTAATTCTCTTCACTGCATTCTATTCCGTATACACATTTTGGGATTTTATTTATTATTATTATTATTTTTTTTTGTAGCACAACGGAAAAAGTCCGTTGCATTTGGAATGCAGCACTACTATTTGCATGAGCACAACTGAATGCACATACACACACTCACGCACACACGGCTATGTGTATGTATGTATGTACATAATGGTACCTGGCCCGCTCTGCTCGATTGCATTTGTGGTGTGGAAAGAAAAAAACAATTTCTTTTCGTGAGTAGCGCAGCGCAGGACTGCAACTGGGTCTGGGTCTGGGGCTGAGGCTGGAGCTGGAGCTGGAGCTGGGGCTTGGGCGTCAGTTACTAATTCCAGCCCCGCCGCCTCGGCAACATAATTCTTGTCGCAGCCACCTGCCGGGCTGCTGGCAGGAGAAACGGCTTGAAATTTCAATTAAAAACTGTAAACTTTTGCCGGCGCTGCTGCGGAGGGGCAGTGGCGTTATTTTTGAAAAGTTATTCATAACATTGAATCAATGGTAAAAGAGCAAAGTCCAAGTCCGATGCGAAAGAGCATTGTGCATGGAAATTCAACAACGGCCACAGGGCATTTTATCAGCACTCGCCACCGTTGACTTGTATTAGGCTGGCCAGCAGGTGGAGGCAGAGGTGGCGGTGCAGCGCGGGGTGGGTGGGCAGCGTTTGGCCCACTGACAGCGATGAGCAGAATTGCTGCTGACGGAACCCGAAGCCAAACAGGCGCCAACATTATCGCCAGCCAACATTATTCATTATCGTTTGCCCCGCCAGGCGGGCGGGCCATCGCATTGCAAGTTGGTGACATTGCAACAGATACTTGTGCGAGCTCCTGGTGCTGCAGCAGCAGCAGCAGAAGCAGCAGCTGCTTCAAGTTATGCAATGCCTCTTCCTGGCCGCAGCGGGCATTCAAGCTGCACAATGGACCCTCTCCCAGCCACCCGCCGCCCGGGGCCGGCCACCTTTGCCCGCAGCCCAGGGCCTGCCTTTGAGCCACATAAAAGTCGGGCTCCAGACAAAGTTTTGCACTGTCAAATAAAAACGAAACAGCCAACAGGAAAAGCAATACCAACGACGTCGCCGTCGACTGCCGGCGCACAAAAACTTCCGTTTCATCTTGTCCGCCAGCAATTGCTGGCGCCCGTTGCGCGCCGTGTCGACCCGAGCTGGTCATCGGAATGGAAGCACTGCTCCCGCTATCAGGCCAACCAAACGGGCATACGAATTATCGATATCGATAGATGGAGATGTGAAAGAATTCCAAACTCCACAGATGACTTATCAAAGCGAACCATTAACAGTTGAGCAGGCAAGAAGTGCGTGGGCTCACATCCTAAAAAAAACTATGAATGGTGTCAAAGGGATATACTCGATACTAGGTACTCGATACCATCCTTGATATATGTATATGTATATGTAGGTTCATTTAAAAGAAATTCTAATACAAGCATTTCAGCTTTAGTCCATGTGAATGGGCTATCTTGCCTAGAAGTTATTGCTATACCAAAATTGTATGGTATATTTTTTAAACTCTTTCTATTCGCGCTCTTAAGTTTCGTTGCTCTCACATCCGCAACTGTGATTCTGATTGCTACTCGCATTGTTGCTGTTGTGACAATGCAACTGCCGCATTTATGTCTCAAGTCTTGCAGGCGAACATATCACACACCCACACACCCACACACCCGCACACCCGCACACACACCCACTGACCAGCACGTCGCCGCCTTGAAACCTGCATCCTCCGTATCCTGCCGTAACCCGCTTAGGGCTCACGCAGACAGTTGCTTTCGGTTGGCATCAGATTTTCATGGCTCGCACAGTTTGAGCTTTGCATATATTTTGCATTTATGCAAAGACGCTGGGCTCCGTCGCGTCTGTGTGCTCAGTCAGCTCCCCTTGCTGCTCATGTTGCTGCTCCCCGTCCCCTCCCGCAATACAGCATACAAAAAACGAAATGGAGCGCAGCTTGTTGCCCAAATAAAAGGCAAAGCAGCTGCTACGCCCACTGCAAAAGTTTAAACTTTTGTGTTCTATGCGGTTTTTCTGTGACATTTTTGTAGATTTAGCTTTGGGCCTGTTGAACGAGTCGACCAAACTGTGGAGACCTAACCATCCGCCCACAACCCAGCCACGCCCAGCATCATCATCCAGTTTGTTCTGTCTGCTCTGCAGTCAGCTTTATGAAATTTTCGGCTGGCAATCGCCTTTACTTTTTGTATTTTTATTTATATCTTGAGGTCGCTGCTCGCCGAGCATTTGTGGTTAATGAATACTTCTTGAGGGCTAAACGAAAACTTACATTTTTAACAGTTTGCGCCATTTGCAAAGCCGTAGATCTTACAGCAATTGAAATAAGTTTGATGGCTGACCATAATACTCCTGGCTTGACTTGCAATAAATGAAACGCTTTGAGGTTTAGGCATAAATAAGAAACAAGAGTGCTTCAGGCGGGTCTGCTCGACTAGGAGATACCTATGTAGAATTCTTAGGTTAGTTCATAAATACATAACATACATACAGTTGGCATATGAGATACGAGATCACAGCGTTCATATGGACTGACAGATGGACAGAGGAACGGACAGACAGACGGGTGAATGAAGACAAAGACTGGCAGACGGACGAGCGGAAACGTGGAGTGGCGGAGAGACATACGGCTATAAAGACGAACAGACGGATAGATGGATGGACGGACAGAAAGGCGGGCGGTAAAGTGAAGGGACGGAGGGATAGATGTACTTACGGCTGTGAAGATGGACAGAAAGCCGGATAAGTGGAGGGACGAATGGATAGATGGGCATACGGATGTAAGAAAGGTCAGACGGACGGATAGAGAAATACATGAAAGCACTGTCGGATAGATGGACGGAGGGGCGGTTACGTGAATATACGGTTATAAGGACGGACACACGGACGGATGGACAAATATCTGGGTAACACTTAAAATCAACTAAGTGCATCAAATATTAAATAACAATTTGTTAAATAAATTGTAAATTATGTAGATAACAAAATCTGTTTGTCAGCTGTGTATCATAGAAAATCTTTTCTTATTGTCTAAAAATCGTTCGCTATTTATCAATTTCTGTAATATATTGACTTCGCTGTGCCAAATAAACCAAAGCGTTATCATCAACTAGTTATATAGCTCTGTGTAGGGTATCAGCTGTAAATCAAACTTATATATGCAATAATATTATATCTTCCCAATCCAGCTCTTATACTATATATCAGCCATATCAGCAATATCTTATCAACATAGGGAAGCCTTCTCTACAATGGCAACACCAATTGCGTTTCTCTTGTTGCGCCGCATAACGACAAATGTTTATATTATTCCAGTGCACTGCCGCGGGCCGCTCTGTACAGTTCTGCTGTCAAAGAACAACTACTTGGCAAGCTTTGGGGCCGCGAGCAAGCAGCCCTTTTGACCGAATGATGGTAAATCGCTGTCCAAATTGAATATTCTGTTCGTATACCCTATGCCAAGTATCTGCAGTAGGCTATGACAAGTGAAAGCTTAAGTAGGATGATTAAAACAGATTATGGATGCTAAGGTCTCTTCTTGCCTCAATCAAGAAATGTCTTCGGTATTTATGTAATTTGTGTTAAATAAATCCAATGTACTGAGAGTAAGCTTTCTACATATAGAATTTGTATCCTTAAATCAATTGTTCTTAGCATATTATTCGCACATCCCTACTTGGACAGATCTGCAGCACGCCGCTTCTCTCTGGTCATAAGCTTAAAAGTTAACCGACAGATCGAGTTTCATATTCAAAGTGATCTTAGATCTTGAAATGCTGCTTATTTAGCTGAGATTATCGATTTGTTAATAAAAAATTCTATTAACTCAGAATATTCTTCTAACAAGTCGAATAACTGGTTTCAGTTGCTTTCTCCACTGTCTCCTGGTCTCAATTGCTTAGAATAGAATAGAAGGATTCAAAAGATTTGCTAGTCGATCGGTCTCGATTAGAGCTTTTTTACTAGTATGTATATAGAAAGCTTAATTTTATTTAGGGCTTACATTTACGAATGTTTTTCTGGTTTGCTGTTGCTATGCAGCAACTTTTATTGCAATATTGATGTAAAACTAGACTTGTTTGTAAGTACAGAAAAGATAGTTAGGTGTTAGAGACCTTGTTTCATTGTGATGTCAATTATTATATTTTGAATATGACAATATTAGACCTTTGCTTGCTTACTATAGTAATATAATTTGCCAATCAAAATTAAACAAAATCATGTGAGTTTTATTATATAAAATCCGCATTTCCATTTCCAGTTGTACTAAAGGTGGTGAAAGATCTATCCATAATAAGTTTTTGCTTTTTCAAAGGATTTGTTTGTGTTGAGCAAAGAGAATGATTGTTATGTTAATGATAGTATAAATTCAATAAAATATGTAACTGTGAGAAAAGGTTTGGCTATTGTACTAACATCTCGTAAATATATGCACTTTTATATACCTCATTTAATTATAATTATATGGGCATTATGCGATTGCTTAATTCAAAACGTGGCTGGGCTTTGCTGCTTGGCTGCTGCAACTACAACCTGATCTTTCTCGTAAGAGAACCTTGCGATCTACGCTATGTACATATATAATGGAATAAGATTGGGATCGTCTGAGCTTTGCACCTTTTACCGATCAAAGCCATTTTTCTTAATTAATCAAACGCCTAAGCTGGTTTTTTTTTTCAATTGAAAATGAGTTAGTGCAGTTGCCAATCAATGAGAGAGGGAGAGAGAAACAAATTCTGACGCCAGCCACTCGGAGGTCAGCTCCAATCGTGCTGGCTTTGAGTCGAGTGCCCAGCGCCGCTGTGAGTAGTTGATTAAGCGCAATTCAATCGCTGAGTCCAACCAAGCTCTAGTATCAGCACCGGAATCGTGGTTAACTGCAATCACCCATCGATGACGTCACATGCGCTGCTGTCGCTGACACTGCTGCTGGCGGCTGCCCAGCTGAGGGCACAGCAGATGGCAGCTAACAGCGCGGATAGTAAGTAGACCAGGCTGGGAATACGCAGTCATACAACTCTTATCCAATTCGTAGAGGTTTACTTCGGAAACTGCAATACGGCGGACTACGGCTCCGGACGTTGTGTCTACAGCAGCAATTGTGATTTCAACGATGTGAACTTGCTGAAGGCGGCTGGCAAAAGTTTTTGTCGCTCACAGCAGCGCCCTGAGTTGGTGAGTTCAGTGTCGAGAGTGACAGACAGCGGAAGCAGAAACTAGTAGCATCTATGTAATAGACATCATGAGGCTAGGTTGATATAAATTAGTCAATAGGAACTCATCAATCTACATGGACAAACGTCAATATCTGATGATGACTTTCAGTGGTAGGAAGGAAGGGAGAGAGACACGAATTCACTTGGCTGACAGCAGGAAGAAGAAACCAGTAAACGAACGAATCGGAAGAGATGATTATCAGCCGGTAGCAACAGCTACTCTATTGAAGGTTATCTAGAAACACAAAGAGTTGCCAAAACAAACTTGCAAGCTAAGCCTATACCTAATACGCGATCTATGTCTAAAGCTGGATATGATGAGCCTGTAAGGACATTGTCATCCAAGGCCATTCACACTCGACTTGCTCTATCCATTGCAGATTTGTTGTCCGCGTGAGCAAAACGGGTTGCCTTTGCTGGCGGGTCACTCGCCCAAGAATTCCTCCGCAGTGGAGCAGGGAAAGCCCTTCCCAGCTACACCCGCCACGCCCGATGCGCTGCCGAGGCACCCGCATTGCGGAACCTCATTTGCATTCAAGGTGTACGGCGGCCACGTAACGGGTCTTCTGGAGTTTCCCTGGACCACGCTACTGGAGTACACAGTGATCGCCGGCGGACAGAAGCAGCACAGCTGCGGCGCCTCGTTCATCGCCCAGCGCTGGCTGCTCACGGCAGCGCATTGCGTGCACGAGAGCTTCGTGGGCGCCCATCGCAGACTGACCAGCGCCCGGCTGGGCGAGTGGAACACGACCAGCGACCCGGACTGCCTGACGGCCTGGAATGGCCAGCGGGAGTGTGCGCCGCGCCACATCCAAGCAAGCATCGATCGGCAGCTGGTGCACCCGCAGTTCGATGTGGCCAACTTGACCCACGACATCGCACTGCTGCGTCTCGCGCAGCCCGTCGACTGGAGCCAGCTGCCGCACGTGGAGCCAGTGTGCCTGCCGCCCGTGCGAGGCTCGCGCGCCGATCAGCTGGTGGGCAGCGCTGTGGACGTGTCCGGCTGGGGTCTGACTGAGCACGGCAACATCCCGAGCGAGGTCAAGCTCAAGGCCGTGCTCTACGTGCAGCCGCAGGAGCAGTGCCGCGTGTCCTTGCGCAAACACGACTACACGCTCTCCGACGGGCAGTTCTGCGCCTCGGGCGGCATTCACGTCGACTCCTGCTCCGGCGACTCGGGCGGTCCGCTCACCGTCGAGGCGTACACGCCCCAGAGGGACCGCTTCGTCTACCAGGCCGGCATCGTATCCTATGGCAAGAGGTATTGCGGAGCGTCCGACTTCCCAGGCGTCTACACCAGAGTCAGCAGCTACGTGGACTGGATCGAGCACACCATTGAGAGCAACAGCGACGCTGCTGCAGTAGCGCGCCCATAGGCGACAGTTGTCGTATCGCTTACTTTACTATTCTCATCAGCTCAATTCTTTATAGGGATACTCGTTCACAAAGCCACAGAAGCTTGACTTGACTCCAAATATAATTTTCGTTGCTTGATTATGTAAGGAAATTAAATATTGGATTTATCCATTGACTTTATGAACGAGCATTGCATAATCGGTTAAACCCGACTATTAGATTCATTGTATGTTTTCCGCAGCTTCAAAATTCTAAGATCGAAGTTCACAATAATTTCTAAATACAAGACTTGTATGAACTATGAAAGCCAATTGGGACACACTTATGCATATCCACTTGCACTTGGAGGGTCGGCTATACCCTACTACAATGCTTCTTATATTTTTTCCACACTTTCAAGATTCACAACTTTTGGTTTTTGTTCATTATGGTCCCAAGTTCTCACTATTGTCTGACGTATCATGCAAGCTATTTTCGACTGATTATTAGTACCAGCTCCAGTTTTCGTATTTCCAGACACAGGCCTGTCTATACATTTGTAAATATATAACATTTCGATAATTTGAATATGCAAATTTAATGCCGAAATATCATAGACGAACTGATTAAGTAAGCTCTTTTATAATCAATTTCAATGCCTTCAGTGAAAATTATGTCACCAACAGAAAACGAACCTAAAATGCGACTAAAAGTGGACATATTTTGATTTCTGCGCATTGCCGTTTGTCACGATTGATAGATCTAGAGATTGCGTAAAACACACACGACAGAGTGTAATTAACAGGAGTGTGACGTCATTAACTCGACTTACGGTTTACGGTCTGCGGTCTGCGGTCTGCGGGTTGTTAATATAACTCTATGCCCTTAATTATGAGCATATATTGATTGTCACGCAGAGAAAACATTCACGGATCGATCTTATCGGGCGACTTCATAAAATTTTTTAATTTGAATAGTTTTTCGTATAAAAGCTTTGAATGAAATTAGTTGTCCGGCTGGTGGAACACCTTCAATGTCGATAAGCCCTTAGCTAAACACCTTTTCTGTGTGGGGTCATTCCGTAGATAATGCCACAAGACAAATATGATAAATTTGATAAAGAAATTGTTTCATTTGTATATAAGCGATCCGAAAATAAGTTAATTCTATTCTTCAGCTGATTATATTAAGTAAAGTACTACCCGTTGTTATGGCATTGATGAGATCGAACCCTGTGTCCCTTGCACTTTTCATACGACCTAGTTTTAGTCATTGTCTTAGAAGAAAGTTTATGACTTAGATACGAGCTACGGTCAGTCAGCAAAGGGAAAGAACAAGCAAATCATCAGTTGATTGGCTGAAAACTGAAGATTATTCAATTTGATGGAAAGTTTTGATGACATCAGCGAGCTGCCAATCATAGTAGGGTAATATCTCGATGCCAAACATACGACAGTTTCATGTCATTCCCAGCACTGTTCATAAAACATATACATGGGCTTTTATTATTTTTACCCACTCATCATGTGCTAATAGAGGGTATACTTGGCACAAGCATGCACGCAGATAAAACGAAGAAAAGACTGACTCTTTGTCTATCGACAATAGTTTCACTTGGTTTTCAGGAAATTAAGTAAGACTACAAACTGGGTGCTCTGACATTAGTTTTGTTATTTATTAATCCAGTGAATCTTGTTCAATTTACAGAGATCGATTTTGTATGATCTTAATGGATTTACATTTAGAATCTTGATCTAAGAAAGATGAGACGGAATGATCATTATTTGGTATACACATATATAGACTTCGGCTTTCAGATGAGAGGGATGTGGCGTCATTAGTTTGATTAGATTACATGATCTCCGAGCCCTAACATTGGCAAACACTTGTAGTCTCTGAACCCTGATCGAGTCACTAATATCACTGTTCACAATCTTGTATAGAGTAGTTGTACAGTCGGATATAGCCCGGAAAAGTCCATATCTTTATGAGGTATAGGTGTCGTTTATTTGTCTACATGTTCGTTACATGCATTACACTGCTTACACTGTTAATACTATTGCGTGGATGTGCATAAATTAGAATATTCAATAAATACTAAAAACAAACATAGTATAATTACTACAGTACAATTATAATAAATTAAATCGTAAGTGCCTAGCGAATAAAAAAAAAAGTAACCCGAAGAAGACGACTCTTCTCTGCCCCAGCCGACGCTCACTTGTTTCGCGCAAAGATCACGGCGCGCCGACAGCGATCGCGATGATCGCGCATTTTACCCGCCGGACAGGGTCGCTTGACCCGACTGGAGATGAGCAGCTGGCCGGTTAGCGTCTTGCTGCGGGGACTGTAGAAGATAAGGCGACGTGCCTCTGTCGTTTGGCTGTACTGGCCGAGCAGCAGTATGAGAGCACATCCCAGGGCGAGAATCAGGCGTTGCAGTTGCATGTTGATCGGTGTGGCGGAATGGCGAGAGGGCAGAGTTCACTTGGTTTGGGCTTGGCGTTTGCTTTGGCTTTGCCTATTTTCGTTTTTGCTCGGACCGGGCGTGCGGGATTGTTTTCGACGCTGGGCTGACTGTGACTGCGTACGATCGTCGCTGTTGTGGCTGTAGTCGTAATTGTAGTCGACGCTGCTCTGTCGATGTTGTCAATATTTAATGCGCCGCTGTCAGATTAGATAAGGGCATTCCACACGATCCGCTCGCTGATAAGATAAGCAGGGCGAGCTCCTCTACATACCTGCAAGTGAAAACCACATTTGTTGCCCCTGGACTGTTACTGGCAGCGGCCAGTCGCTTCTATTTTTGTATCTTAGTAATGGGCTGCCGCCTGCCACTCACACCAGCACAACGTCTGTGACGAAAGCGTGCGGGAATTCACTCGGCGAATTCCACGACAATGCGTTGCGCTGCGTCCACAAATCGTTTACGTCATGGTCCGTGACACCCAACTTCCGGCCATATTCCCACTAAATTGTTGGCACAATTCCGAATCACGCCTGAAAATATACTGCAAAGCTTTGGAATCGAAAGCTTTGCAAGCGCCAGCCTCTCCCCGTCAGCTTCGTTTCTGCCATGTGTAACTAGAAATATGCTAATCAGATCTAAGGTCGGATATTAGCATAACCAAATATATTACTTATATTAAAAAATCGCAATAGATCGCACTCTGAACTAAATACTTACTTACTTAAATACTTGATAAATACAGAATACTAAAAGTGATCTTATTATATATCTGACGTTTTCACTCAACATATAAAACTCAAGCAGATCGCTGTTTGGAATATATAATAAATACAAAAATACTAAATAAATACTACCATTTTCTCATTGTATTTTCTTTTCAATTACACTCAAGTAGAATAGAACAGAGTGACAAAAAATATTAAGTACTAAAATACTAAATTACCTCTTAAGCATTCTGTTTTCATTGAAGTTTTTTTTACAGTTAAATGGTGCAATAGATCACAGCTTGGAATAAATACTAAATATGTACTCAAATTGTCTCATTATGTGGACGTTTTCAATTACACTCAGGTAAACTAGCGCAGATCACTGTTTGGAATAAATACTAAAGTAATAAATAAACACTTGAATAATCTGGTTCTACTGACATTTTCATTTACACTCAAAAAGAATACAACAGATTAGAGCTTGGAATAATTACTCAAATGCTATAAATACTCAAGGTGATGTCTTTATTTAACTAACGTTGTCAACCAGACTCAAATAGAATACAAGTAAGAACGTTGCCCTCGGGCGTTGCCGACTACAGAATAATCATTCACATCCCATCAGTAATTTAGTAGCTAAGTTTAACTCTACTTGTCACACCTCTACTGGGCGTAGAGACCTCATTTTTGGCCAGTACCTAGAACGATCTAACGGTAACCTAACTGCAAAATTTGGATGCCTAAATGGCGTGCAGACAAGGTAATTGCACAAATTTAATATACTCATTTCACTTTCGCGAATGAGTATAAAAACACTTTATAATTCCGACTAATTACTAACAATTAACTAATTGCTAAAACTAAATACTAATCTTATTATATATGGACAAGCAATATTTCACTTAGAATATTGATTCAATACTTAATCAGCACTTACAAGCGATAGCAACTGTCTCTTAATCGAGATATTAACTCTTCCATTTTATAAAATTTGGCCTTCATTTAAATCCAAACATCAATTTGTTTTAATATTCTGGGCAAAGTTTAATTGAAATAGCACATCGCATAATGAATGAATGGAAATCATAAAAGAATCTACAAATAGTTATATTCCTATTATAAACAAGTAAGAAAGCTCTAGTCGAGACTGCTCGACTACGAGATCCCCTGAACCCTACAAGCAACTGATATTTCAATAATAGTTAGCACACACACACGCACACGCACACACACACACGCATACAAACAAACACACGCACACACATACACATACAAACAAACACACGCGTACACACACACTCACATATACAGGCGATTGCGCTTGGGTTGCATTGCAATGTTGGAAATATAATGAAAACTTATTTGTTGAATAATTTAATTTCTAGACGTACGATCGTAATGAAACTTTCAGAACGTAATCATAATGTTAAAATGTATGTGTATACCGAAGCACAAGTCTCTAGTATTCGATATACGACTTTTACAAAGACGAGGGTGAGGGGGTGAATTTAGGGGTGGGGGGTAAATTTTAATAAAAACCGAAATTGTATAAAATACATCTCTATATACATTTTAAATTTGGAGACTCTAGCTTGAAAGATGTAGGAGATATAATTATTAAAGTGATCTTCGATAATGTTTTTTATCGATAAAAAAGTATCGGAATGAGTTATCGTTTGTTAGTGATAAACTCGATATGCGCGTGATATATACGGACATTTTAAAAAAAAGTTGAAGTCTCTAGCTCTTATATCTTCTGAAATGGACGCGTTCAAACATACGGACAGACGGACGGACAGGGCTAAATCGACTCAGCTCGTCGCCCTGATCAAGAATATATATACTTTGTGGGGTCTGCCACGCCTCCTTCTGCCTGTTACATACTTTTAACAAAACCATTATACCCTGATTTCCCATTTTCAATGGGTTCAGGGTATAAAAACAAGAAAGAAAGCTCTAATCGAGACTGCTCGACTACGAGATCCCCTAAACCCTACAAGCAACTGATATTCCAATAATAATTAGCAAACACACACGCACACGCACACACACACACATACAAACAAACACACGCACACACACGCATACAAACAAACACACGCATATACACACACTCGCATATACAGGCGATTGCGCTTGGGTTGCGCTGCAGTGTTGGCAATATAATGAAAACTTATTTGTGAATAATTTAATTTCTACACGTACGATCGTAATGAAACTTTCAGAACGTAATCATAATGTTAAAATGTATGTGTATACCGAAGCACAAGTCTCTAGTATTTGATATACGACTTTTACAAAGACGAGGGTGAGGGGGTGAATTTAGGGGTGGGGGGTAAATTTTATTAAAAACCGAAATTGTATAAAATACATCTCTATATACATTTTAAATTTGGAGACTCTAGCTTGAAAGATGTAGGAGATATAATTATTAAAGTGATCTTCGATAATGTTTTTTATCGATAAAAAAGTATCGGAATGAGTTATCGTTTGTTAGTGATAAACTCGATATGCGCGTGATATATACGGACATTTTAAAAAAAAGTTGAAGTCTCTAGCTCTTATATCTTCTGAAATGGACGCGTTCAAACATACGGACAGACGGACGGACAGGGCTAAATCGACTCAGCTCGTCGCCCTGATCAAGAATATATATACTTTGTGGGGTCTGCCACGCCTCCTTCTGCCTGTTACATACATTTTAACAAAACCATTATACCCTGATTTCCCATTTTCAATGGGTTCAGGGTATAAATATGCAGAAATACTAGTTAACGAGGCAATCTAGTAATATTATGCAAAGCATTCATTGCCAACCATAATATAAACTTTATGGGTTTCAGTACACAGATCGGCACTATATTTTTTATCCGAATACAAACTGATAAGATTTCGAAGATATTTTTCTTCGGAAACAAAGTGCGTCATAAGAACTTTAATAGTCTGAGAGAATCAAGAAATTAATTGTTTCTATTGAACTCCCAAAATCTATTCTTCGTTCCCTGACTAGAATTGAGTCATTTTACATATTAAATTCTTTCATAAAAAAGTGTAACTCAACAAAATCTTCCACCATATTGTGCTACGAAATATATATTATAAAAAAGCTGAAGCTCTAGGTTCCTAACCGAGGCAAGACTGATGCTAGTAATCAGTCTAATGTATTCATTTACTAAAGAATTGAGGTGAGTACAAGATAAATGCAGCTAGCTCAATGAGCAGTTTGTATTGACTTAAGATCCAATATTTACTAAATATTATTCAGACATTCAAAACTATCGATATATTCTTGTTTTCTTGTACGCTTATCGACATACAAAAAATAAAATGAACCATAATTCCAAAATTGATTAATATCAACAATATCAAACATTCTAGCAAAATCTGAATCAGTACATAAGTTCAAATGACTATCTATATATTATCTCTTTTAAGCTTTCAAATATACTTACCAGAAAGTATACTTACCATAATATTTTAACAATCATTTAAAATAGTATTTGCCTAATCTACTAGAGTATTGAGCTAAAATATAGAATAAACGTTTATTTTTTACGGTGTGTTTATTACATTCGAATTCAAACGATCCTGAGCCCAGAGAGAATCGATTGCTCAGCTCAGCTGCTCTTTTCTGTTTTTATCTGTTTCGATCCTCCTAACTATTTCAAAATGTCAATAAAATGCTGATATGCCAGTTCAACCGTTAATTTCTCTACTGTTTTGAGATACAAGGTTCAATCGTTTCGAAAAATGAAGTTCATATGTCCTTCTCTCCACTGGTGCGGCTCAATGTCTTTGTTAAAATTATGTATGTAAACAACGCTGAATGTCTATCTCTTTTGCTAACATTATTCTCATGTTAGGTTCTGTTAATTATAACGGACATTTCTTCGGGTATGCTTTAAGTCCATATTCGGCTACCTGCGCTGCAGCGTATATGCTTATGTTATTTTTAGTCTCTAATAAACCTCTGAATCGAATAGGTTATGGGCCCAGGCAGCGAAAAGTGAAAGCTGTGCTGGTGATTGGAAAAAACATATATGAGACTCGATTAATTAGTTAAAGCGTGTGTTAAACTAATTTGTGCAAAATGAGTTCAATGTTTGCAATTGAGAAACTAGATAGTGAAAACTATAGTGCGTGGTCAGTGCAGATGAAAAGTTTGTTAATTCATTCTGACTTGTGGTCGGTGACATGTGGCCGGTTATTGAAAAATGAGAACGATACAGTGGAACAGAAAGCGTTGTTTGATAGCAAAGATGAGAAGGCTCTAGCTAGCATTTTGTTGTCTGTAAAAGCATCGCAGATAAACTGTATCAAGCATTGTGGAACCGCGAGAGAAGCTTGGATAAAATTGTCCGAGATCCACATGCCTTCGGGACCCGCGCGTAAAGTACAGTTGTTCAAGCAATTGTTATATATGAAAATGTCAGCTACAGACAGTGTACGTGAACATTTGGATAATTTTTCTAATGTCGTAGAAAAATTATATGAAATACAAGTGAAGGTGGCTGATGAAATGCTTGTAATAATATTATTAGCAAGTTTACATGAAGAGTTGGACAATTTCGTGGTCGCTATCGAAACACGGGACACATTGCCTTCATTTAGCGCTCTAAAAATCAAATTGTTGGAAGAAGGAGAGAGGCGCAACATAGGCGAAGTAGGTGCAAAGGGCGAGAATACAATTTTTTCGTCGCGTCCAACAAACGGTAAAAGGAACAAGACAAAGAAAGACCCGAAAGACGTGAAGTGTTGGCTGTGCGGGCAAAACGGGCATTTCGCGGCGAAGTGCAGATTAAGAGAGAGAAAGATTGATAAATACAACGAAAGCGAAAAAACGACCGAAAAGAACAGTAAAACGGTTTTTTCGATGTTCTCTTTTCTTGGAAAAATCCAATTGACAAAAAATGTCTGGTGTGTGGACAGTGGTGCTACGGCTCATTTGTGCGCGGACAAATCAATGTTTATTAATATGCGTGAGCACAAAGAGAAGATAAAACTAGCAGGCGATAATTACATAGAAACTGAAGGTTGCGGGAATGTGTTGATTAAGTGGAAAAAGAAAACGATCGAATTGGCCGACGTTTTATATGTGAAAGAATTGCAATGCAATTTTATATCTGTGTCTAAAGCAACTGAAAAAGGGTTAAAAGTAATTTTTGAGAAAAACAAAGTGTTTGTTAAAGACGGTAACAATGACACTTGGCTAGTTGCAGAAAAACATAACGATTTGTTTTTATTTGAAAGTAGTATGAAAAATGTAGTTTCAGCTAATGTGAATGCAAATATGAATCAATTGGTGAAATGGCATGATCGGTTCGGTCATTTAAACTTTGATAGCCTAAACAAAATGATTAAAAAGGGCATGGTTAATGGACTTACAGCTAGTGTGTGTAATACAAATGACTTTGTGTGCGAAACGTGTGCAAAAAGCAAAATTTGCGTGAAGAAGTTTCCCAAAGTGTCAGAAAATCGCTCGACAGAATTACTAGCTTTAGTTCATACAGACATTTGTGGTCCTATGCGTACGACATCACAAGGTGGAGCGCGTTATTTTGCAACATTTATTGACGATAAATCGCGTTATATGTCGGTGTACATGCTAAAAAATAAAAGTGATGTGTTTGAGAAATTTAAGGACTTTAAAAGATTAGCTGAAAATCAAACTGGAAAACGCATAAAGGCTATAAGAAGCGACAACGGGCGTGAGTACCTGAGCGGTACATTTGAAAAATTCTTATCGAGCCATGGTATAAAGAGACAACTAACTGTTCCCCACACTCCACAACAAAATGGTGTGGCGGAACGCGCCAACAGAACACTGGTGGAGATGGCGCGAAGTATGATGGTGCATGCTGGAGTTGGTGAATCTTTATGGGGCGAGGCGATAATGACGGCTGCGTATCTACGCAATAGGGCTGAAACCGCAGCTTTGATTGGCAAAACTCCATATGAGGATTGGTATGGGAAAAAACCGAGCGTTTCTCATCTAAGAGTATTTGGTATGGAAGCCATTGTATTAAATAAAAACCATAAAAACAAGTTTTCAGCAAAAGGCAAGCAGCATATACTGGTAGGTTACTCTGAAACCGCCAAAGCTTATCGTCTGTACAACCCTGTCAAGAGAAGCGTTGCGTTATCCCGAGATGTTGTGTTTTTAGAGCACAAGTTCAGGAAAGGATTGGAGCACGACCAAGGATCATCACGTGAGTCAGATGTGCTAATCCTTGAGCCAGGGGAAAAACTTGATTGCGAGCAAAATGATGAAAGTCACGACCCTGATGAGCAGCAGCAAAGTCCAGCTATTGATAGACAGTGGCAAAGTGATAGCGAAGAAGATGCTGAGGAGGAGCAGGTGACAGCAAGAAGAGGTCCAGGGAGACCACGAATTGTTCGCACTGGGCGTTCAGGTCGTCCACGAAAAGAGTACAATGTTCTGAATGTACTAGACGCTCGAAATGTTGTTGTCCCCACATGTGTTAGTGAGGCACTTCGATCAGAACATTGTGAAGACTGGAAATCGGCGATGCAAAAGGAGTATGATAGCCTGCAAAACATTAACACATGGAGTCTGGTCGATCTTCCCGCAGGCGAAAAGGTTATTGGTTGTAAATGGGTTTTTACCACCAAGCGTGATGAGCATGGCAACGTTCAGCGTTTTAAAGCTAGATTAGTCGCGAAAGGATGCGGACAGCAATACGGAGTTAACTACACGGAAACGTTCTCTCCAGTTGCACGTTACTCCTCAATCAGATTGGTGATTGCGTTAGCTGTCGAGCACGGGATGCACTTGCACCAGATGGATGTTTCTACAGCATACCTGAACAGCGAGCTACACGATGACGTGTATATGCGACAACCAGAGGGTTTTATCGACGCTGATTATCCCAAGCGCGTACTGAAGCTGAAGAAATCGTTGTACGGCTTGAAACAGAGCGGTCGGGAGTGGAACCAAAAACTGGAGAGCACTCTTTTGGAGATTGGTTTCGTTCCATGTGCAAGTGAACCATGCATTTATACAAACAAAAACAAAGGGTATTTAAATATTATTGTTGTATATGTTGACGATCTTTTACTTGCATGTACCAGAGAAGAAGATGTGGCCCACATTAAGCAGCTCATATCAAACAAATTCGATGTGGTCGATGGTGGTGAGCTGCACTACTTTTTGGGAATGGAGATTGAGCGAAATGGAAAGACTGGTAGTCTCTCCATAGGCCATAAGCAGTACATTGATGATCTGCTGAAGGATTACGGCATGCAAGAGTGCAAGCCAAGCGCGACCCCGTTGGAAATTGGCTTCCAGACGAGGTGCGATGATGTTGACTGCGGCCAGGTGGATAAAACACGCTATCAATCGCTCATTGGTTCGTTATTGTATTTGGCGTTGACTACACGGCCAGATATAATACACTCTGTGGCTAAGCTGGCGCAGAGAAATGCAGATCCGCACAAGGAGCATGAGGTTGCAGCCAAGCGGGTATTGAGATATCTAAAAGGTACCTCACATTTGAGACTACACTATAACAAAACGGGTGTGCCTATCCACTGTTTTGTTGATGCAGACTGGGCTGGCGACAGTGACGACCGGAAGTCATTTACGGGTTGGTCATTCTACCTTGCTGGAGCAGCAGTCTCTTGGGAGTCAAAGAAGCAGAATTTAGTCGCTCTCAGTAGCACAGAAGCCGAGTACGTGGCACTTTCTACGGCAGCCAAGGAGGCGGTATATCTTAGAAAATTGATCAACGAAGTGGAGCTCGGGCCAATCGCAAAGGTGCTGATTTATAGCGATAATCAGAGCGCACAATGCCTTGCTAAAGATGCAAAGTTTCATTCGCGTAGCAAGCATATTGAAATAAAGTACCATTTTGTAAGGGAAATGTACAAAAATAATGTAATATATATAAGGTACATTCCCACAGATGAAATGATATCAGATGTATTAACGAAGAATTTATGTAAAGTTAAACATGAGAAATTTACAGGAATGTTAGGGTTAAAATGATACATTTTTGTAAAGTGGACATCGCGTTGAGGAGGAGTGTTAAAATTATGTATGTAAACAACGCTGAATGTCTATCTCTTTTGCTAACATTATTCTCATGTTAGGTTCTGTTAATTATAACGGACATTTCTTCGGGTATGCTTTAAGTCCATATTCGGCTACCTGCGCTGCAGCGTATATGCTTATGTTATTTTTAGTCTCTAATAAACCTCTGAATCGAATAGTCTTTTTACTGCCACGTAAAATATAACTAATTCCTATGTAGACAAATAGCTTACTGGCACTTCAATACAAAAGCTTGTTCCGACCGACTATTTCGATACGATGTAAGCTATTGTGGTTCGAATTGATATGGTCTGTAAGGTATACTATGTACATAATTAGCCACGAAGATATCTTCAAAAATGTAAAGTGGGGCAGGGGATCTTTATATATAATCCATTGTTAAGTCGGCTAAAACAAAGGGACATTGCCTGATCTAGTTTTTGTTTATCAGAAAAACTTTCATTTGACTCGGTAAAAATATTCAAATTTGGCTGTCATATAATTTTTGGCAGAGCTGACGTCAAGCTGATTATGCAAGGACTTCTTATCTTGCAGAAGAAATCTAAGAAATCTTCTACTTATA
The DNA here is from genome assembly GCF_054131105.1 of Drosophila navojoa. NCBI lineage: Eukaryota > Metazoa > Arthropoda > Insecta > Diptera > Drosophilidae > Drosophila > Drosophila navojoa. Next base: position 28,089,070 of record NC_142895.1, read on the forward strand.
TTTCATAGAACTTTTTCTGAAGTCAACTTGATTGAATTATAAAAACTTTATGATCATACACACATAGCTAACATCTCTTTATTCTATTATTAATCGGACTAGAATCTGACACAGATCTGCTCTTCAAATCACTTTCAGCTTGATGCATGAATATATAACGCAGAAAAGCAAACAATCCATAGGTGAGGACACTTATACGTATATTGACCTCTAATATGAAATTGGATTATTCATTATAGAACTCGAAGCTGCAGAGATACTATATGCTTGAAATTGTAAAGGTATAGCTATCACACAGAGATTACAGAGATTTTCACAAAACCACTTTACCCAAATACCCATTTTCAATAATGTTTAGAGTATACGTTTTTCTGTTTTTTTTTTTTTTTTTCAGGGAAATAAATATGTTATGTTATTTAAATTCCATGATCAATTTGTAATGTTGTAACATGGTTATGTAAAGGTACATATATCATTAGGAACTATTTAACCAATAACCAAAAAAAAAAAAAAAGAACATAAACTTGTTACAGATATCCACGCAACTGTCTTTGGGGTAGGTAATCGTAGGGTGTGATAGTAATGTAATAAATAGTGCACTGAACGCGAATAAATAGATTTGATGACGTTTATGTTTAGTTTCTGAGAGAGTTGGAGATTCAGTTGATAGCGCTTAACTGTGTCCGGTCGCGATGTCAACACCGCGAGCCATCTGAAAGAGGCAAATGCAGAGAGTTAAGCACACTCGAGATAAGACACCATTGGCCTGGGCCTCAATACACACCTGAACTGTACGATATTAGACGGCGACAGTTGCCCCGATGGTCTCTCATGTGGCACTTCTGGCAGGGCTTCTCCAGGCCGTGCGTGGCCAGTATCTGGCCCCGGGCAATGCCTGGTGGCGCGAAGAAGATCACACGGCGCGATTCACTCGGTGCTGGAGCACACAGCACGACCACGAAGAGTAGGCACAGCGCATACAGAAGCAGTTGATGGATGCGATGCTGCATCATGATCTCGCTCTCTCTTTTGGTTGATGGCTCCCTCTCTCTCTCTCTCTCGATATCGATCTCTCTCGTGACAATGCACTCTCTCCCCTTTGCTTTCTGTGTTCAAACTTAGTTTTCTCTCTCGTTGCTTGCACTTTCGTGAGAATGTGAAATTGTGTAATCGCTATGGGGGGCTGGAGCTCTAGTAGGCCTGTTCTGGTAGCAACCGAGTTATACGCTCCAACGCCGTCAATTAACTGATTATATACGATTTGGGCAAGCAGTTCTTAAGTAAAAGTGGCCTCTGCCTGCCAGCCGAGCATTGGCGTCGCCTCCGACTGGGTCTTGATAAACTATACAGGCTACCCCACTGACTGAGTAACTGTGGCGGCACCCTGTATGGGCGAATCTTATCTGAGAGCCGCTACTATGTCATTCGCAATCTGGGTAATTGAATGTCTTGCTTTGCTTTGCTTTGCTTTGCTTTGCCTTGCCTTGCTTTACGTACTTAACAAATATTCAACGTGACAATGAAATCAGTGCACGAAGCCCATCTTCAGCTTAGATATCGGCGCACAGAAACGAAGCTTATCATCAGAATTAATTGATATATTGCATAGAACGTGCGGCAGCGCTTCTAAATATAAAAGCATTTGGCATCGCTTCAATCGAGCAGATCCTCGAAAATAGTATATGAGCTAATACTTATTTTTTAGTAAGAGCCTCTATCCACTTGTAGATCGCAAGAGACGAAAAAGAAACCAGAGTACCGAAGAGCCAATACCCTGCACCTTAAGTGAGCTACGAAGCAGATTCAAATTCAACAATAATTCACATCTTATTCCAGGTGTAATTTTTTGTCTGATATCTCTTAAGACTTTTATTCTGCTTTATGGTGTTTTAGTCGGGTTTCCCTATAACTATCATACAACTATTATTTTTTTTTAGATAAAAATTGTATTATAATTTCTGTTATGAAATAGAATAAAGAGAAGCAAACGACTTTTTTAATTGCTTTGAGAATTCAATGAAATAAAATTTATATTCTAATTTTTCAAATGTTTATTAGACTCTTAAATAAAATCGTATTTGAAATACATAAAAAGGTAATTTATCGTGTGAGTTTAGCATATGCTTTAAGGCCGAAACGAATACGAATTCGCTGTTGCTCAGAACAAATGTATATACATATATGAGATAGCGATAAGATGAGCACAGTATTGATGAATGAAATTTTATTGGCATGGTATAACACACAATTGTTTGTGAATAATAACCTACAATAATTATATATATTTTATCTAGACCTATACGTTTATTAACAGCGAAAACTTTAAAACTAATATTTTTCAGAATAGTTAATATGAGTTGCAAAACATTATAATAGATGTAGAAAAGTAGCTTGAGCCTCGGGTTGTCGACTTCAAGATACCCTGCAGAAGATAAAAATATTGAAAATTATGGCATTGCGACAACTTTTCAATCAGCCCACATAGAGATTTTATTGACTACTTATAAAAGCTAGTCTCCATTCTATTGTGTCTCTAGTACAAAGTAATCCCAAAGGCAATTCTAGCAACTCCTAGTCGCATATATTGAAGATAAAATATCTCACAATTTTACCAGAAATAGCAGAAGTAATTGGCTAGATTTTATTTTAATTTATTGAATAAAGTAGGGTATAATATTATAATATTAATAACAGTTATTGTAAGGTAAACTAAAAAAAAAAATATAATATTTGTTGGGGCTATAATCGTGTATGTATAGAAATCATATTTATCAAATAAGTTTCGGGGATGTAAATTTGAAGATGGAAAATTTTAATTTGTGTGAATGTAAGATGATAAATTAATTTAATAAAAACTCATTACAAATTGAAGGACTGATTGCTTGACACTCTAGTCCAGGGTATTCGTTAGACGACAAGTTCCAGGTGGCTTACATTAAATGGTTTTTGTTTCCGATCGGCTGACGAGTCAACAGAAAGCTAGTTAAGCAGCAATCAGCAATTGGAGATATGTTTTCCGCATAACCATGCATGTATGTACCTTATACAATGTCAAGCATAGTGAGCGAACTGAGCCATATTAGAGGGGATCACCGCAGGCAGACGTTGGCGATTTATTGTGTCCATATTGTGGGCCGAAAACACCGCCGGCAGCATGACTCGCTGGGCCACGATCGATGTAGTCAACTGCTGTGGTTGTCTCATGGCTTTCCCAGAAAGCCCCCGGGTACGTCACAGAGCAGCTGCTATAGCAACATTATTCGAAATTTCCAAAAATGTGATCAAGCCAGTGGCAGCCAAATGCTTCATTATCGATTCGAAAGCGCACGACTGAGTCAGCGCCGTGCGGTTGGTCCCTTTATCTAGGAACATTGTGTATCTTGTAGTCGTGTATTTTGTATCTGCATTGGTATCTATGGAGTGTCTAGCGCAGTTCGTGAAATTTCGCGTAATTTCATCATGACAAATATGGGTTGGCTGTGGTCTTGTGACGTCGTGCTTCTTTTTAATATTTTGTATAAACATAATGTATTTGTTAAACGTTAATGGGTTCTGCATAAGCGATAAGGTAACGAGCCTCAGTCCAAAGGTCGCTACACAATCTGCAATCGGCACCGAGCGAGTCAATTCATGAAAATTCGAATATTCACACGGCCGGTGGCCTCACTTACCCGGCGGCAGCGATTGTGATGATCGCGCATGTATCCACGCCTGCAGCCCATCCGCCGTGACTCGAACAGCATGCCCCTGCCCACAGCATCTTGAGAGCCGTTCCGCTCCGCCAAGCTCTCATTGCTGCTCAGTGCATTGAAGTAAATCACGCGTGCTGCACTGCCACGCAGCTGGCACAGCATCAGCGCTGCCCCGAGCACGACCAGCACGGCCAGCCGCCACAGGAGTCCCGAGCGCAGCAGCATCTTCGTTCTCTTAAGCCAGCACGTCGCTGTCTGACCACCGTTTAGCACGCGCCCAGAATCCAGATTCAATATGGACCTGGCTGCTGACACGCTCAATCTGTGTGCTCGCCTCTCCGTCGCGCCACCGCTCGCTCTCCCTTCGCCCAGTTCGCCCAGTTCGCCCAGCCGCTTATCAGTCTGTTTACAGTTAAGAAAACACTCTCTATACACCGTTCAGCTAATCCAAGCAGGCCGTATTAGCTTGCCCGCACTCGACACGAGAGCTGCAAACTGAACCGAGAGTCGAGCAAAGCTCCCGCTGATGCTCACTGTTTCCTTGCTATATCGGACTGCTGCTAGTGTGGGATGCCTGCTCCAAGGCTAGAACTGATTGACTGTCGCTAGAATTGAGCCTAGCAGTGCATCGTGCAGTCGGTTGGACTCGTTGGCCACGCTTCTGTTTTTGTCAGCGCTGATTAGAGATCCGCCGTCAGCTAAGACACTGCGCAATTGATTGCTTCGATTTGATTGCATACTTTGCGGCACATCATTCTATTCGCTTTACAGCGAACAGCAGCAACAGCTGTAACATTTTCCAATTGGGGTGATAATACGGCTGAGAAAACAATCGCTGCTCTTCTGTTTATGAGCATTTTGTTGCTACACTTGTAATAAGCTTTTATTGAGAGCCAAGAAATTAATTAAGAAAACAAGTAAGAATGCTGCGGGCGAGCGCTACCGACAGTGGAAACCGTTTTGATATAGCAGGCGAGAAGGACTCTGTAGTATCTTTGCTTTGGAGTCAAATCATTGCCCAACATATAAATATATATTTTTGTAATATTCATAGGCCTAACAATACACAATAACCGCCTAGGATTGCACTGAAATCATAATTTGGAGTGCAGCGTAAGATATCTGCCGAATTTTGAATTGTATGCCACGCCTTTTGTCTGATACTATCAACCCACGGGAATAAGCATACCAAAATTAGAGTATCTAGCCCCATTAATGTCGAAATGGCTTTCGTTCATATGAACGGACAGACAGACAGCAAGACGGACAACGCATTTCACTTGGTGAATGAGTATAAAATTCACTTAAATTATAATGTCTAATAAAAAGCTTTGTTTTGAACATATTGTTGCCCAGGAGTATAAATTGTATTTCATTCGTAATAATAAGACTAATGTACTAGTTGCATGGGTACTATATGTATATATAGAGCTATGTAGAGGGTATACATAAGAGATGTATCTGCCTCGAATGGTTTGAGTTTGAAGAAGAAGAGCATTTGATCACATCCCTGCATAGCATAGATACATATATATATAGTTGAAATTTCATTAAATATCTTTTCTCTGATTTTAAGGAAACTGGACTTAACTGGGTTCCTGAACCAAATAATTGGAACATCTTAGCAATATCACTATGTATGGATATGGGACTAGAGCACATTGCGGTGTACGATTATGTGCTAGAGATTAAGTCTTGAGTTTTTCTGACCTCTGACTTATTTAGCAATTACAATGACACCCAAGCTTATGCTATTATACTGGAAGTCAGATAATGAGTTGGAATTGAAAATCCAAGTACAAAGGCACTACGTCCATATCCATGTCCATCCATATCCAACTGCCTCTATATTTGCTTTGTTCATTCAGATCTCTAAGCGTGTATATGGCGTATACGTAATGGTTCTTCGATATGCCCGTGGATCATACGCAGCTTTGCCATTAACTGTTTGTGTTCTTGTTTTTATTTGCGTTAATTTACATAGAGTTGGCTCTCAAGACCAAAACAAAGCAGGAGGTGGCCCATATATGAAGATGATATAAATAAATAACAGTAAGTCGTCTCGATGCTCACGTGAGCATAATTATCCGTGTATCCCGTCCGAGAGTCAGCGCTGCGTCGCACAGGGCTCCGCTCGATAGATGCAGTTGCCTGGATCGACTGTGATGAGCTCTGAGAAACAAAAGAGAGAGAGAGAGAGTGAGAGGAAATAGTTGAGCTGTCCAGAGTCTAGCGCTTATCAGTGCTCACCTGGCGCCGGCGAATCCTTGCCGCAAGCGCGCTTGCCACGCCTGCAACGCGAGTGCCTCGACTGTGGCTTGGGGCCCTGGCCCTGGCCCTGGCCTGGGGCATCGGCGTCCTCGTCGGATGTTAATGGTGGCGCCTGCCGGCAGCGCAGCTGCGACTGTTGACGCTTGTGCGCCGTGACCTGCACGTCGCTATCCGCGGGGCTTTTGGCCTGAGGTGACAGCACGTTCTCGGTGGAGGAGTGCCGCTGCCGGCGGCGGCGCTGCCGCACGCGACTGAAGCTGTCCTCCTGGACGACGAGCGTGCCCGCCTTGCTGCTGCAGAGGTAGTAGCGCGGCCTGTGCTCCAGCTCCTGCTCCTGGGCGAACTCGGGCGATGAGTGCCGCCCGCGCGTCATGCTGAACCGCTCCAGAATCGAGTGCTGGCCGGAGCTATGCGAGCGTCGATAGCGACGCTTCTCCCGCGGACCGGACGAGGAGGAGTTCGCCGTAGTGGTCAGCGTCGACGTGGACGGCGGCGTGGGGTACGCCTCCACCGGCAGCCGCTCGCCGCGCAGCGAGCTCGAGCGTCGCGAGCTGTCCCCCTCACGCGGCCGCCAGTCGGGCAGCTCGTGGGTGCTGAACTCAATGCAGCTGCCGGCCAGCTGCTGCCTCACGAGCGAGTGCGCCTCGCTGCTGGCCGTCGCCTCGCCTATGCTGAGGCCATTTAGCCTGCCGGCGAGTCGCGCCTGCTGCAGGCTCCTGCTGAGGCTGCTCGAGGCCCGCTTGCGCCTGCAGTCCTGCGCGCTGCTGGGGCGGTAGGTCTGCTCGCTGTGCCCATCCGCGTTCACCAGCAGCGCGCCCGTGTGGTCGTAGAGCAGTATGCGGGGCAGTGCTATGTTGCTGCAGCTGCGCGAGGTGCTCAGCTCCCAGTTCCAGTGGCTGGGCTTGCGCAGCTGCAGGCGCAGCAGATTGGACAGCGGATCATACTCGTCCTGCTCCGCCTGCTGATCCAACTCCTGCTGCTCCTCGTAGTCGGACGTGGGGTCTGTATTCAGTTCTTCCTGTTGCTGCAGCTGCTTTGACATTGCTCTTGGCTGAGGCAGCGCTGGCAGCTGGCTGCCTTTGTTGACGATTCCACCTGTTTGCTGTCCGTTGCGCGACGCACCAGCCAGAGAGTACGCCGTAAGCGCTTTTCCTGGCCGCCCTACGGCCTGGCTGGCTGCCAATTTATTGTTTATCTCAGCTATGCTAACAATTATACTATATTGTATGTCTTCTATATATACATATATGTATATGTATATGTATATGTATGTATATATTAACTGCCGTCTCTCTTTCTCTGTGTGTATGAAATGAAAGGCGTTTCTTCTTTGTTATTTTTTTTTCCTTTTTTTTTTGCTCCTACCCACGCGCCGCGTTCTTGGATGCTCTCATCTCTGGGCTCTTAGTATGCGGGGTATATTTTTAGTAGGCATTCACTGCCGCTACCTGCTGCTGCTGCTTGCCTTCCCGTGACATTTATGTAGGTGTGCCACTTTCGGCAACAACAACAACAACAACAACACTGCACAACAAATTTGTATGCACCTTCAAACACAGTTTCATTCAATTTGTGTAACAAGAAAAAAAATCATACACACACACACACTCGCGCAAAAAAACAACAAATATTTTTAGCTCTGAGAGCGAATAGTCCGTCTCGCTCCAACGTACGCGGCGCTCTCTCCCACGGCCGCTTCGCTCGTCGTGCCTTCCCGCTCTCAGTGTTGCCCTCTCTCTCGATTCTGTGCGATCAGCTGGTCGGCGACTCGTGCTCGTGTGTGAAGCGCGTCTGCCCGCCAGCGAAAGCAGCCACCAACTGCTCGAATCGCTGCCCCCGAGCAGTGGCCGGAGCAGCAATGCTCTAGCCGCCAATGCGGCCAAGTGGGTGGAGCAGGAGCCGGGGCAACATTAATTTAATGCCGCTGCGACTTTGCTTCTTTCACGCTCTCTCACAATGCCAATGGCTTGCTGCTTGGGGCAGCTGTTTTCTACAAAGACTATGAAAATGAAAAAAAAAAAAAAAACAAACAAATGAAAAGCTTTTTATACCCTGTAAGAAATCTGAATAAGATTTGTGCATGCCCTATTATTCAACCGAATGAGTTAGTGAATTTATGCTAATATATGTACATACATATATCCACATTTGTATATCATAATCCAATAATGTAATGTATTTCTTGTCATACGGCATAAGAAACTTTGACTTTGACCTCAAAATACATTATTTCGCATTGTGGCCAGGGTATCTCCAAGTCGGTTCCTATCAAGCATATTCTGATCTGTTTTTCGATTGCAATGATGAAAATGCACAATCATACGACATATGTATGTATGTACATATGTATACAGAAATATATTTCCACTCTCTTCCATTGTTTCAGTTAGCGTCCCCTAACTTTGATCATACCAGTTACAATTTCTCAATCCCTCGTACACCTGTGAGCGCAGCTGCTGCTTAAAGGTCACCAATTCAATGAACACGCCCATCATACCCTTCCGGGCTGTCGACTGTGACGTGTCATGCGATGCGATTTGAGGGAAGTTGATAATTTCTTGTACCTATTTCTGTACCTTGGGCACTACGATGAATATAATGCAAATCAAATTCAGCGCGATGCACTTGACTTAAAATTGATCTCAATATACCCTGTAGCCTTTGAAGCTGGATAGGGTATATAGGCTATTAGCTGGTGTGAAGCGATTATATGTATTGAATTAATTCAACGTAGTAAAATAACTTTTTAATCTAATGAGTTGCTTCAATACAAAGATATTAAATTTAATATAGATTGATACACATATTTTATGTTAGACCCGCTGAACATTAATGAATATTTTGTGTAATTGATAAGCTGACTTTATCTTTGGTTAAGAACTGCAAAATTTAAACATAGCATAGCATAGCAGTTTCGACATATTTATTACTGAGACATGAAAATTCGATAAATGAGTTTCTGACATTCTTCTATATAAGCCTATGTTGTATATCGTATAATTTTAGCTTAAATCGTGAGCCTGAGGCTGAAATCTTGCATTGAATCGTTATGGAGCGATATCGCGAGAGCGATAGATAGAGGTAGAGAGCGAAGGAGAGAGAAAGAGATGGGGGTAGAGAGATCGAAAGAAAAGGAGAGGGAAACAATGGGAGAGAAAGAAATAGAAAGAAAAAGATAGAGAGGGAAACAGAGAGAGAGAGAGATTATGAGAAAATGAGAATGCGAAAGGGAGAATGAGACAGAGAGAGAGAGAGAGAGAGAGAGAGAGAGAGAGAGAGAGAGAAAGAGAAGAATAATGAGAGGAGGAAAGGGTGGGAGAGACACAAAGAGAGGAACAGAAATCTATATAGAGAGAGACGCAGATAGATAGAGGGAAACACACAGAGAGAGAGAGATAGAGAGAGAGAGAGAGGAGAGTTCTGGGTGCTGCTTGGTGATTAGGATATTTGGGATATTCGTTGGATCGTTAAACAGTACGCGGTTGTATTTGATACTTTAACACTTACACTTTAAATTAACGGAGATGCTATATTGATGCTCGTTGAATCAGTTTTGTAATCTTATTGATAATTCGAACTATGCTTGAGTCTAGTTCTGGTAATGCGTATTCTTTTTTTTCGATTATTTTGACATGACAAAGCCAAAACAAAAGTAAAAACTGCAAATCGCACCAAGTCGACTTAATTACCTGCTGTAATTATTAGAAACGTATTATGACGCCAGCCCAAAAGTATGCACTGTCTGTTAATGCGGCGTTGGGTCAATAGGCTATCGGACCCAGCTATGGGCAGATTTGATAACGAAGTCAAGTCGATTCAAGTCGACGAGCGGCGGTTCTTAAGTCAGTGCTTCGCATACTGCAGCAATGGCAAAGCTGTCAACTTTCTTTGGTCTGATGCTGCTTTGCGGCTTTAGCCTGTTGCTAGAGTCGGCGGCATATCCGGCCGATATACCCCCCAACCCTGTCAAGTATAGGCGCTACGTTCGTCATTATCCGTCTGCCGTGAATCCGAATCTGGAGGTGTATGAGGTGCGCGAGATTTACGTCGTGCGTCGGCCAACCCTGCCGACAAAGAAAATCAAGTTGTTGGATGACATTGAAATGGAACAGCGCATACTATGTGACTTTGAGCCCACATTGCCCAAGTGTGAGTGGGCCAGCGAAGCAACTAATGGCCGTGAAGCCTTTTGACCCTCTCATTTCTTTTCTCGGCAGGCCTCAAAAAGGGTAGTACGCCAAGCAACAGTTGGTCCGGTGACAGAGCAACGAAGAGTACAACAAAAGCCACCACCACCACCACTACCACCACCACCACCACCACCACCGAGGAGCCCACCATCGCCACGACCGAAGAGCTAATGCCGAATCTGTCCAAAGAAGAGACGGAGGACGGGTACGACTTGGATGAGGACGACGAGGAGGACAACGAGGATGTTGTTGATGACGCGGATGCTGACCCCGATCGATATGTCGATGCCTTCCTAAATCCCAGCGGCAGCATCGGCGGCAACGATTTGACCAAATAAACTCTTTCCACTTGATGACTGCTTCTTGCAATCATATAATAAGCTCAACATGAATTTAATCAACGTCTTTGTATTAGTGCATTAGTGTAGGGTAATCATGTACAATTGTGACGAACATCAGACAAGGCGAGTTGCCGATTCGATCTGGTTCCGTCAAAAAACAAAACAATTATGTCGAATTAGTTAAGTATCTTTCTCGATCTGATCTATTATTTCCTACTTTTGGCTGTGAAAGTAGACTGGGAAGCTGAAACTTACTTTATTATCAGTAGTGAGAGAGTCTTGTGGGCTCTTGGTATCATCGAGTATGACAGACAGATTTTCAATAGATCTAATCGGTAGACAGATCTATGAATTATACGATAGAAATGAAATCGTTATTGACATGAATTTTATGCATATTGTAGATAGTAAGGAATACACACACTTATAAACACCTGTGTGTCGAATTAGCTTTCTTGTTGATTGACTTTCTTAATTGTATTCGGATGTATACATTAGCTAAAGTTCCTGGTATATTACATAGAATAGAATAGATCATGACATTTATTTAATGACATTTATTTAATGACATCGTATTTAATATTTGAATTTACGCAGTAATTTTTAAAGTCCTCAGCTCCCATAGCATTTAAGTCAACTCAGGTCGATCAGGAGGAGGAGGCTCCTCCTTCTACCTACCACTTACATTCCTTATAAAACCGATATACCTTTACTACCTATTTTCAATGGGTTCACGAATGGGTATAAAAATGTCAATCCTTAGCTCCAGCGAGCAAAAATAAACTATTTATTTCGGTTCGATCGGTTATCAGATGGCCCAGAACTTGCTGTCCTTGAAACGCACTAATTAGGAAACGCCTAGCTCGTGGGCTGCAAGGGTGATAAGCAGAATCACAAAGTGCTCAGACACTGACTCGCTATGGAGAATAAAGAACAAATAAAGGAAATCTTTAATATTGTTTGTTTTACAATTTTTTTTTTTTCTTTTTTTTTTTTTTCCTTTTGACAGTGAGTTAACAATAATTTATGAAAATTGATAAACAGATGTTCAATATAATAGAAATAAATAAATGTAAATACAAGTATTTGTTTTCCCATTCCACAGTGAGTAAACGAAAATTTATGAGATTTGATGAGCCAGTTGTTTACATATATATAAATAGAATCGTGGGCTTAGATCCTGAAAATCATATTGAGATCTTTTTAGGATTATACAGAAGCAACGTTGGCGCTTTATAAACTGCGCAGTTTCCAAGATCACGTACTTGCGTGTGTGTGATAGAAATTCATATATGAGAACTATGGAATGACTATAGAAGGCAAGATTGGGGTATCATCAAATCGTGCAGTGCCGATTAGAGCACTCGTAGTTGTTTATCGCTTATGCGAGAAGTGCGTCTAGTTGAGCGCATTGAAAACTGGAATGTGACAAATGAAATGCTTGTGCGTAGCTCTGATCATGTTTCCCTAGTATACAAAAAAGCAAAACTGGACTCAAGTGAATGCGTAAGCCGAGCGTAGGAAGATATTTTTGATGATCCCAGTCTGTTCAGCATAAACAAACTGTGAGTGAGTGTGCCAAGAGACATGAATAGGTTAGATACGCTCTATACGATGCTCTACAGGGGCCTGAGGCGCTGCCTTATCAGAGCTCAGACACGGACGCGAACAAAAGGCGAAGCTGCAAATAGATTTGGCATAGCTATGCTCAGTTTTTGCTTTATTTTTTGCTCAGACATGGAGAGCTTAGATAAGGTAATCTATAGTAGATATATGACGGCATATTCGGTTGCTTGAGATCAGGTAGGCATATTTGGATGCTGCAGCTGGAAGTCATCAGGCAAGCGGGAATCACTCTTTATTAGGTTGATGTTGTTGTAGACTCTGTAATTGAATTTGCACTTATGAATCAAGAAAAGCGAACAAGCGACTCTGACTGCGACTGCGACTGCGGCTGCGACTTGGCGTCAGCCAATAAATTGAATTAAGCGGAAAGGCGAAGGCATCTGGGCAGCAATCAAACAGACGAACAAATGGCGACAATTTTTCTCAAATAACGGTGCTGACTTGTTATGCGATCGCCATTGTTGTTGTTGTTGTTGTTGCTGTTGTTGTTGCTGTTGTTGCCTTTATTTATTGTGCTATTACTGTGCCTCGGCTGCCACTACCGAGGGAGTAGATAAAACGCGTGGACAGTCCTCGCTCGCAGCCAGTCAAGCGCAGTCGATTGTCGGGTTCAGTGTGGAAACGGGCGCCTCAGGAACTAAACGACAACGGGACTATATCCATTATTGTTCAAATTAAACATTAACAAATCGACATGCGGCAGTTATTTGTAATTGGTGTGCTGACGGTGCTCCTGCTGGGACTCTCCCACAGCCAGGCGGATCTGCTGGACTGCGAGGAGAAGGTGCCCGCCGTGCTGTCCGAGATCGGGGACAAGTTCTCGGAGATGACGGGCAGCAGCAGCAGCTCGGAGCATGAGGTGCGCGACTTCTTCAAGAGCGTCGGCTGCCAGATCAAGAAGGGCGCCAAGAAGCTGGGCGAGAAGGCCAAGGATCTGGGCTCCGACATCAAGGAGGGCGCCAAGAAGCTGGGCGAGCGCGCCAAGGACTTGGGCAGCGACATCAGCGATCGCATCGCCGACTTCCGTGACAAGCTGTCCAAGGACTCGGCCGAGGACATGAGCAAAGATCGCGGCTTCCTGGCCAACGTCGAGATCATCAATCCAGACCTGCTCAAGGGCGAGCAGCAGTGCGGACACGGACACATCCTGGACGCCTTGGGCAACTGCAGCAAGTTAAGGAAGTGATGCAGCCAGCCGAGGTCGAAGCTTCATCTTATTTTTTTTTTGTGTGTTTATTATTTTTTTATTTTTTGTTTTGTTTTCTAAGTAAAAATAAAAGCAAGCGCTTTGCAACATAAAGAGTTAACTATTCTTTATCTATTTCAATGTCTGGGTACCATATTATATCACAGAGAAACGACCATAAGATCTACTTTCAGCACCATCTCCGAGTACTGGGGCCGAGTACTAGCCAGTCGAGTATAGTCATGCATATCAACAAAGCTATCTAAATTGCATTTTCGACTATCGGATTGTGGAAATAAATGTAGTCTGTGCATTTGCCACACTTCAGCCGCTTTGCACCTGGACAATTGAACATAATCAGAGAGTTGACTATGCAAATTATCGCCAGAAGAGATATGTCTTTATCCAATTGGGTATTCCATCAGCATATTCTTCAATTGACATGGCCAGCTGCTTGGCTTGGCTGGCTTGTTCTCAGGCCTATTTGTCATTCCCGTCGATCATAAATGAGGTCGGCCTACCTAGCTTAAGTAGAATTTGAGAGTCTCGAGTGTATTTGACTTGCAGCCGCAGCCAGACTTCCCTTTGCATGCACTGGCGGCAGCAAGCAGAGTATATTGGTTGCAGGCCCAAGCATAGACTGAAGATTTTATACTTCGGGCTAGCTGTCTCCTCAGCTCTTTCGGCCGAATTTCGCTTTGCTCGAACATTCCTGGAGCAGCGTATTTTCTGGTCGATTGCACCCGATTTGAAAGTTCTCGTCGGCTTTGTCTGGCGTCTTACTGGCTTGACGACTTTCTTAAAAAGCTCGCCATCGGCCGATCTGTAACCCATCTGCAGCTGAAAGCCAAGCTTGGGCAGCCCATTGCTGCCGCTGGCTGCAAACAAGTTTCAGTCAGGTTTTTGGTCTCAGTTGCTGCACACGCCACAATTCAGACGCCAGACGCCACAATTTAGACACCAGACGCCAGACGCCAGAGCAATTATTTCCGACTATAAAGAAAACTTTGCTGCAGTTGGAATGATGACTCAGACGCGGATGCCGCTGATCTTCCTGGTGTTGCTCTGCTTCGGGCAGCTGCAGGCCGCGCCCATTATCTGCGGGCCAGAAGGGCAGGCGAGTGTCAAGTCGACGGAGTCCGCCGAGGTGACGCCCAAGCCCAGCGAGGTGAATCAGTTTCTGCACAATGTGCAGTGCACGCTGGAGAAGGCCAAGCCCTGGATCGAGGACCTCGAGACGGAGGCCAAGCGCCTCGAGGAGACAGCCAAGCGCGTCGGCCTGAGCATCGTCAATCGCTTCGGGGATCTGATTGACTCGCTGCTCAGCACGGTCGGCAACAGGAAGCCCTCGACAGGCGCTGATTCCGCCAAGCCCACGACCCTAGCCACGCCCACTGATAGCACAGAGCGCGACGCTGCAGCAGACGCCGCTGTGGAGGCTGGACAGGTGACGCATCCCACAGAACCGCCAGCGAACGGCCTCGCTCCCAATGAGGCCGAGAATGAAATTACAAATCAAGAGCCGCTCAAGTAGACGCGCCTGCCACAGCGAATTTATATATACATACACGATTTATATATACATACATATATTTATTTATCTAGCCTTAGATTACTGCTAATGAAATGTACTCGTAGTCTTAGATGTCATACGGTGTGAATCACAAACCACAACAAAATGATTTTATTTTTGTTCTTTATTATTATTTTGTTTTCGGCAAACGTGTAATAAATGAGTGAGTGCACTCTGGACTCGAGTGTGCGACCACGAGATACCCTGTAAACAAGTATTCTCTTTTCATCTGTGAATATTTACATATGTAGGCAATGAAGTATGCAGATAGATATACATTATATATTATATATAGTATATATACATACATATTTATACAAATTAATTCATTCATACATACATATACATATATGTACATATTCAAATGTATGTGTATAATTCCATATTTATACATACATACATACATACATACATATGTATGTATATATGTATGTATAATTTCTTTGATAAATCCGATATGCATAATAGAACCCCGTCTTAAACAGCGCCATCTAGCGTATTTCTGTTAAACGCCGGTTCACTTGAAGCTATGTACACGTATACATATATATGTATACATGTATATGTATGTAAGTATAAATATACCTACTTAAAGATACACATATTCTCGAAATGTCAAACATTCCGAAATGCATAGAAGTTTCCAGTGTCAAGCAGCGCCATCTAGCGTATTTGTGTTCAACTTTGTCAATTACGTCGGATTGTTTGATACTATATATGAAAGATTAGTTTAAACAGTTTGCATATTCAGCCAATTGGAGATCATTCAATGATAACATCTTATGGATATGTCGCAACCTGATCAAGCGATTAGCATCAATATCGAAGCTGACGTTGATGGGCACACTGTAAGTAATTTCTTAAACTATTGGACTGCTTCAGTCTATGCTGAATGGATATTTTGGGATCGTTGAGTTTCTCTCATTAGCTGCGCTCAGACTCGGTCGCATTTTTACTAATTTGCAATAGGTCAACTGGGATTATTCTGAAACATAGACTAAGACAGATTGGCCCTAGTTTCCAAGTAAACCAAGATTTCATATATGTACATATGTATGCCAGATACAGATTTGTGTGTGTAAGATCGAAACTGTCGGGTCTATTAATTAGTGGACGTCGGCTTGTCGGAGAGCGGGACCAAACGGAGGCAGTTCCACGAAACGCTGATAAACCGGTATGGCCCGCCAATATAAGCAGCGCCGTGCGATTGCGAGTCGAGTTTTTGCGTCGCTCAGTCGCATTGCCAAGCTCGTGGAGAACAGTCCAGCAATAATCAAACGCCAACATGAAATCAAGAATCATCTTTTGCGCGCTGCTCTGCCTGGCGCTGCTCAACGGCCAAGCGCGCGCCGCCGACTGCGACGAGGCCAAAAATCCGGAGGACAGCGACTTCAAGCACTTCTTCAAGAGCATCAGCTGCAAGGTGAAGCAGGGCGCCGAGGACGTCGCTGATGCGGCCAAGCCCTACACCGACAAGATTGGCGAAGGCGCCAAGGAGCTTGGCAGCTCCGTGGTCGAGAAGTACAAGGAGCTGAAGCACCGCCTCACCGACGATGCCTCCACGCCCAAGAGCACGCTCGTCGCCCAAGTCGACGCGCCGACGGAGCGCGTGCCCCTGGCGCCGATTGCGCCAACCGTGCCGGCTGAAATTATGGGCAACGCTCAACCCATTGGTAAGTTCTGACTGCAGCTATCCTGACACCAAACTCAATAAATGCTTTCTGCTTTTACCTTTCAGCTGGATAAATGCTATGCAAGGCCAAATCCCATATATACAGGACTTACTTATTGTTGACTTAGCTTACCCTTGTCTTTTTTTTTTCAATCCCTATTACATTTATGATATTTGTTCTAAAATAAGAAAACAAAATCTGAATCAAAATTATTTTTTGTTTACTCATATGATTATCGCGATTTCCTTGTTGAGATCAAAGTCAGCTAGAGCACTGTTGGCGTTTGGGCTATGCAAGGATGATTTGAGCTTTTTACTTTTTGTAATAAAATCCAGTTGACTACGTACGACGCGACGTTAGCAGATCAGTGTGAGAGAACATACTTATATACAGAAGAGAACTGTATATACAGAAGAGAACTATTTTTGATCGATTATGGACCGGATGGTTGTTGATGGCTTAATAATAAATAATTTGTTGGTACCATCTTCCAAATGCTTTTTTTTCTACATTATCTTATAGCCTTCATTGAAGACCTCTAACTAGAGCAAGCAATTATCGATTTATAATATATCGATATTATGATCATTTTTTTATTGATCATTGCAACTTGTTTAGCTTTATCGTGTGAAGCTCCAGCTCGTACGAAGCGTTAACATTTCGAAATATAAGTATGTTTAATCATTGAATAGATATTATTTACATATTTATATGTATATAACAACATATATAACATTTTCAATAGGTTCAATGGGTATACAAATTGCTGTGGACCTAAAATATAGACACCAGAAAATAACCTGAATCTAATATGGTCAAATATGATACTACACCGAGTAAAGTTCTGGAGCCTATACTGTATCTATTGGCCATTTTTAAATTCAGAATGGAAAATTTAGACAACAGAATCGAATCTCTGGTTCAGATGATGTCCTAAACATAAAAATAATTTTAGATTCAGAAACACCTCTCACCAAAGCTCTCCTCTGTTTATCCATTACTTACTCATGATTTGTTCTATGAAGTCATCTAATCGATAAAGATTTTTTAGTCCAGCTGAGGATTTAAGGTATTACTCACAAAAATGGTTGACACACAAACAAAAAAAAGTAAATAAAAAAAAAAAAAACACAAAAACTAAATGCTCTCTGCTGAGCACGTCTTCGATAAACAACTTCCTAGATTTTCTCATTGCCGAATGCAAGGTAAATAATACAATTAAGTCACCAATAATTGAATCAGCGCACTTTCTGGCTGACAAACTATCGTATTACCAGCATCAGCATCTGCAGCCGGCCGACAGTCGTTTTCGAAGATGTTTTGCTATTGCGCATCGAGTGGAAGCCGAGCGAAATGTTCTCACTTGTCATAGCTAATGTAATTCCTGTCGCTCCATTGTCAGTGGCTGGTTGTGCAACAGCTTAAAGTGTTAATTAGCTTTGCGTGATTTGATTGAATCGGGCTCGCGCTATTTTGTAATCATATTTTAGTGTTTGCCTCTGAAACGTTTGGATTTTGCAATACCCTGCCTACTTCGCCTCTCTCCCTTGCCGCTGCTCTTACCCAGCATCGTTGGGATTCGGTTCCGGGGGTCATTGTAGCCGGGAATGCATAATGCGTAATCACATTTAGCCTTTGGCTGAATGGAACAATAAAAGTGCTTGACCTTAGCAGTGTCGAGTCAGCGCTGAGTCGAATACTGAGAACTTATTTACTGTAGGCTTAAATGTTAATTAGCTTAAAGTCTGCTCAAGCTTAATGCTAAATACACATACATGTATGAGCAGCACTAGCACGCTAGGGAGTTATTACTAGAAGCTAGCTGAGTCTGCAGCTCGACTATTATAATTCCTAGAGTGTCTACTAGTCGATCACTTGATATTTAACATATTCTAAGCAGAATAATTGATGAATTTGTTTTGTTTTTGTTTATTTTTTACATTGATTCGCTTATGATTAAAGTTGTTGATTTTATTTGTAGCATTTGATGCTGTCAACCTTCAATTAGTTTTAATCGACACAATTCAACATACGCTGTGCATACAAATGTAAATACATATACACCTTCATATACAGACAGACACATGTACATACATACATATGTATGTCCATTTTCACGTGAAGTAATTACAGCAATTATAAGTAGTTTGTACAAATGCTCTACACATATACACATATACATACATACATACATACATACATATGTTTGTCATGCTAGCTAACAACCAAATGGTATAATTTGTTGCCAACACACTGATGCACATCTGTGTATGCCTGTGTACGTGTGTGTGTGTATGTGTGCGTGTATACAACAATAGCTAAACGTTTTGACGGATTTAAAGCCACTTGCAAAAAAAGCAATACAAAACAAAACATATATGACAAGTGATCAAGTTCTCCAGTTGTAAGCTTTAATATTTAATGTGCCATTAAATTAACAAGTGTACCCAAAAAAAAAAAAAAAAAAAAAAAAAAAAATTAAAAAATTCGCATATAACAAATATGATTCATATGACACTTATATACAATTGAGTTTAATTGCGACAGCTTATGAAGTGAAATGTCATTTGTCGCTGACTAAATTACGTACAGCATATTCGAGTTATATATGATCAAGATGGAAGCGATTAAGATCTTAACATAAATTGAAAACATTGAATTGTTCACAGTGAAAAAAGAAAAGGATCAAGTCTCTAACTTGAAGTACTTATCACCTTGCCACGCCCCTTTTGAACTAATCTCAGTGGGAGTATAATTACAGTTTGCATACCCAAAGGCCATTGGACGAAGCTATATATAAGAATCTACCACAGTTTGCATCTCTTCAAAAGCTTCCAAAGAGTCGATAAGAGTATATATGTATATAAATACATATTTATATATATATATATGTATGTATGTATATTTGAAACGCTTGAACGAACAATAGCCAAAATCAATAATCGAAATGACAGTACTCTCATAAATTGAAGTGATTATGTGGAGTGTTCTCAACTAGGAAATGCACTTAACCCAATATGGAAATCGCTCTACATAAATATCATGTGGCTCCATTAGCCAGAGTTGACCTATGGCTAAAAGCAGTTCTAAGTCGTTCATATCTCGAATGACTTTTAACCTTTGGAGTGCTGCTTCATTGGCAAAAAAAAAAAAAAAAAAAAAAACCCTCATAAATGACAAAAACGAAATTAATTAAAATGATATACGTATGAAAACAAAAAATAGAAAACTTTTTGCTTCTGCTGCTGGTAATCGAAGCCTGACTTCGTGATTGTGCTGCTGCCACTGAGGCACTCTAGTGGAAAAATAAGCCAAAACAAAAGGGACGATAAGGAATATTTAGGGCTAGACAGACCAAAGAATACCCCGCATGAAGTAAGCACTGGAAGGGAAGACATAAGGATATTGTATTATATAATAAATATAATACTAATGAGAGAAATATTTACTTAAATTACGGCAGGAATCATCTATTTCATAGAGTGCTGCATCTTTGCAAACATGTCATTCAGAGCGGCTTCTTCCGACTGCCAGAGGTGTTGTACAGGGTACAAATATTTCTCACACATAAGCACAATGCGGTTCTGTACACACACACCCACACACACACACACACATACAATGTTGCTGTTCTTGGCTGTGAAATCGAAGTAAAGTTTGAAATAAACCCAAAGAGCAGAAGCAAAGGCAAGAGCAAAAGACCGAGCCAGTCTGTGTGGCACTCTGCGGCAGTCCCGAGTGGCAGAAGGCAACTCGCATAGTTAGCAAAAACCACTAAAAGTGTCATAATTCGATGCCCATGAGATGCCTGTCTCGAAAGTACGTTGGCCAAAAACTTTGACGCCGATAATGAGTGCCAGGTTGCGTCTGTTGTTCTGCCAATGGCAGAGCGCCTCGGGCCGGCCGACGATGCATATCAGCAGTCCGTCCGCTTTCAGCACCGCCTGCTGACCTCGCCGCATAGCTGTCACAGGCCGTCAGCTCCTCACCGACTGCGGCCGCTGTCCACGCTCCTTGCAGCGTCTGCAAAGTTGCACGAGCATCGATTCGAGCCGAATCGACTCGAGTTGAATCGAATCGCATCGCATTGCTTCGATCCGCCTGCAGCTGGTCCTTGTTCCCAAGACTGCATTTCGAGCATTGCTTTACAGTTGTTGACATAAATCAAAGGCAACACACAATCCTCCAATATGAAGTCGGGCGAGCCTCCCACACTCACTCTGAGCATGCCGTAAGTTTAAGCAATTTATACTGGAATACTTAAAGACGAATAATGAAGAGACAAGCATTCCCCGGAAAATTCTTAGGAGCTTCGAATTATGGTTAAAAAAATTACTTGTATCTTTATTCAAGGGCAAAAAATCTTCTTCAAAATATTCATTTTCAGGTAAAAATTTTCAGGATTTTTAATTTCCTCCGTCCGACTCTGCATCCGTCTGTTTGTGCGTCCATCCGTCCGTCTGCCTCATACAGATGAGTGAAAACAAAACCAATATACTTATTTCACTTTTGCGAATGAGTATAATTAGTAAATACTATATCTGGCACCCTAGAAATATTACCATTCACTTCTAAATTATTGTAAATAAGTTTTTAGTTCTACAAATTAAAAATTCTACAAATGGCGAATTCCATTAATGTTGAAATAATACCTTTTGAAATTTCTGAAGCTTTCCTAAAGTGACTTAGTCTGTTCCATCAGCTAGAGCGGAAAATGACTTCGATGCCAATATCCGATTCCATACATTTGTCATCTATAGCTTACCTGATATTCATTTTTTGCTCATACAAATCACCGTCATCCAGACTGCGGCTCTTCCCTTTAGATAAGTTAGAAACCTTCAGCCAAAACAAAATGGTAATTATTGTAAGAACCAGAACAATCTACAAGAGCTATGTACACCAGCTGTTAGCTCCCTTCAACGCAGTTTATTCGATGGAAATTTGTACAATAAATAGTTATGGTCAGAGATATGTACAAGGTCTTATGCTAGCTCTGAGCTCTAAATGGTCTTCTACGCTACTTATAAGTTAGAAATAATAACAACCGTAACATATGTACACAGGTGAGTTAATTAACGCGCTATCAACGCCCACAAATAAACAATTTGTATAACAACTACAAGAATTAAGGCAGTGGAGAAGAGAGGTTGTGGGAGCTCTGGTCTCAGCCCAGGCCGAGACTCTTCAGCTTGTTCTTCTTCTCGACGCCCACGCTGTTGGCAAACTGCTTGTCCGCCTCCATTTTGTATTGCTGAAGATTGTAGTGGGTCGCCTGCAACAGAGCAAACAGAGCGAAATAAAGGCGTATACACGACCATGGACAGGCGACTTACATTGAGGGCGTCTTTGAACTCGATCTGGGCCAGGCGCTGTACGCCGCGGAAGTTACGACCCAGGATACGGCCCAGCTCGTACCGGGAAATGGCGAAACCCTCTGTCGTTGTTCTCACTGTCTGATCATCTTCGTCACTGGACGGCTGTAAGTGAAATATATGATATGATGAATTATATAATCAATATAACTCATGAATAATTAAGAAAGTTACATTCAGATGAAAAATAAACAATTTTTTAATTGAGGAACACTTAAGAAGGAAACCTGCAACATTTGCAGTTGCCTTTTATTTTCATTTTCCGCAGAAGGATAACTCGAATGTCTCACTCATAAGTAATGTCGGTGGTATTTGGCAACTATTTTGAGATGCAAATAAATAAATAAAATAAATATGAATAATACAAACAAAGGGTAGGCATCCAAAAAAAAAAAAAAAAAAAATGAAATTATCTGTAGGAAACTTGAAACTGAAATTACGAGCTTCTTCTGAGCTAAAAAAAAAAAATAAATAAAATGAGTCAAATGAACGAAAATTGATATCGATTTGAATCTAGGCCAGATAAACTTAAAGTTTTTTTTTTCCCATAACTTTAACTCATAATAATTATATAATAATTACATAATTATATATTATCTATAAGACCTATAGGCTGATTTAGAATATTTGGATATTTATAGTTTAATTTTGTTAATATTGTATTTTCTAAAACCTTGAGAAATATGGTTTTCCGATTTATCCTTCTACCAAGTAGCATACATATAATTAATTTTTTTATTTATTTATTTTTTGTATATACTATATATTTGTTATCTTTTGCTGTCAAGGCATGTATTTATTAAAAAGAGTATAGATATAAAATTGTTTTCATTTTAGGAAGGGACGGAGCGCATTGCTAAATACTCTGAAGGAGCTGACAAGGAACTAAGTTTTCGGTAACAATGGGAATTTTTCAAGCTAACCTATGCCCACATATAGATACATATAAATATCTAGTATATACCAAAGCTACTTGGCATCTGTACATCTAGCGTCTTACCAGCCTTTCAGTTGTTACCCTTGGCTGAGATGTCGGTTTCGCTGGGGCGGGATCGCTGAACTGCTCATTTACGGTGTTGTAGATGTCGTTCAGAGTGTTTCGCGTGTCGGTGTATTGCTGTCGGGTAATGTAAATACATGAATTTGTAAAGAACTCGTTAAATTACAATTTAGCTTGGCTCACATACATCGACAATCAGATTTTTGGTTATGACCATTTTCTGAATGAAGTCCCAGAAGATGCCCCGCTTGCTGCGACTGTGCGGCTCATCGCTGGCAGCCACTGGAAGTCGCTCCTCCTGGCCAGTCGCAGTAGCCAGGCCCAGCACCAGCAGCCAACTGCCTAGCAAAAGCAGTGCTAACAGTCGATTGGCTCTCATATGACTCATCCTAAAAATTAAGAGCACAGTTGCAATTTTAACAATATTCATTCAACTGCCGTATGCGAACAGGTAATATTTTTTTTTTTTTTTAATGGTATGGCATAAAGTTGACTCAGTGAACAGACTTCAGCCGAGTATTGGAGTATTGGACCATCAATCAATCATATAAAACGAATGAGTACGAGAAAACATGTTGCTTAAAAGGAAAAGTAAGATTTATTTGCTGCAAGAATCTTTCTAGTTGATAGTTGTAAAATTGTCAACTTAAAGATTGTTGGTCTGTATCAAATGAATACGTTTTCGTAGAAATTTACTAATGAATTCGAAACCAGAGTAATCTATGAGATTTCAATAATATCCTATGATGTAGAATATGCCCTAAAAGCACAAAAATAATAAATTATTGAACATCTGAAAAGATCCCGAGTTAGATATCCTTGAATATCTTATTTATTTCCAAGACTGTCCAGAATACGTTATCCGATATCTAGATTTAGATTATATTTTAGATTAGCTTAAAAGATAAATTTGTCGGGGCGCTACGTTTTTCATTAATGTTTTTCACTATAGTTGCGCCTAATAACGAGTTCCTGGTGTCGCTTAGCTCTTTTATAAAGCTCTTTCTTGCTCAATTGTCTATGACCTAGTCTTCACCAAGCTTGACCAAGTCTCTCTTCTTCTGTCAAAACCTCTAGTTCTGCTTGTATATTCTTGTTCATCGAAAGCATAGCAACCCTGTGTGAAGGACATTACTAGCCGTCTCGCTCTCACTCAGCGACACCCGGAACCGCGTTCATCAGCAGCTATAGTTATCTCTCTCCTAGGGACAATACATTCTTTAATTGCACTACAATACTAAATCAATCTATTATCGTGAATTGCCAGCGTAATATCCCACTGACACGACAAATATAAATATTCTAAAATATCCGATATGATAAAAAAATATATATATACATTATTATATATAAATAAAATTCTCCTTCGTATTCAGTCAGTTCAGGAAACATGTCATTCTCCAGTTTAGAGATTTCATACTTAAATATGTATACGTGTATAGGTATATAGCTAGAAAGCACATTTGACTAAATTCACCAACTATTTTAGATCCCCGATCCACTTGAAATTCAATTGTTCACTTCGAGTTTTCATCCTCGACTTGGTTGATAACAAAGCTTATCACACTCGCTCTCACGCCGAGCTGTTTTATTGGCCCTAAAGTGGGGCAATATTAACCTTTTATTGCCAGCCGACATGATGAAGGGCCAGCAATAACAAATTTACCTAAAACGATTGGCAAATAAGTGCACAACAACAGATTTCAGCTGCCGCCACGGCGCTCTGACAGTTGCCATTTGCCAAATTGACAAATTGCGCATACGCCGCGTGAGCGCCAAGCAAGACTCACACTGCTGTTGGGCAGATTAATAACCTAAACATACGGAAAGGCATCAAATAAATTGTATCACATTTATGGAAGCTCAGCCAACACCGACCAATGATTCATGCCTGTCAATTGTGGGCCATGCATAACTCTTTACTCGTAAATATTTGCGCTCAATTAATATTTGCGAAAGGTTTCTCTTTAGCTTTATCGAGTGTGGGGGGTGTGAATGTGTGTGTGTGTGTATTTGACTAAGTATGGCATGCACAATGCATAATTTCAATTAAAATCACGCCAATTACTTAGGAAGTCAACTAGAGTTGAAGGCTTAGGGATCTGCATTTACCTATCTCGCATTGCAGGTGATAGACATGCATATGCAATTATTGCAGTGCTCACTCAGACACACACACACACACACACACACACGCATACACGCATACACGCACATATGATAGAGTCTTGGCAAAGAAAAAAGAAACAAATTCATCATCGAGAATGTTGAATATTGTTGCTGTTGCTGTTCCCAGTTGGCCGTGGCCGTAACTGGCAATCCTTTGGACCATCGTGATTGCTTTAATGCTACTTAAGTGCTTAACTGTTTGCCAGACGGGCGCTGCATCGGGCCCAACAACGACGACGACAACAACAACAGCAAAACGGAGGCGAGCGAGGCATCGAAAGTAATACACATAAAACCAGAAAACAAACAAGCCAAAGGAAAAAACTACTTCAAGTGCAAACTTTTCCTTTTGGGCTGAGCAAAAACGAAACGAAACCAAACGCAATGCAACGAAACGAAACGAGACGAAATGAAATGAAATGAACAGAGTTGAGAAGCGCATAGAAGCCCTCGGCGGGCAGCATGTATGTGGCATTCGAATGCATATCTAGTGCCTACACATATATAGTACATATATAGGTACATATATGTATATCGATTGCTAACTGCCGCATAAGGCAATCAGTAGAAAAACATTTCACTCTGCAATTGACTTTCATCACAAAACTTGCCAGCTCAATCGAGATATGTAAATATGCTGCTGTCCGCATATGATATCTGCATATAGTGTCTTGAGTTTGTCGACAGCACAGAGAGCGAGCGAGAGAGAGAGTGAGAGAGCGAGGGAAAGGGATAGTGGCCAGGTGTTGCGGCTCTCATGACCAAATCACGATTGTTGACAACCGCAAGCCTTAAGCCAAGCTACTGGCCACGCCCCGTCCCTCGCCCGACTCAAGTTTGCATTGGCAACTTTGTTGCCGTTGTCGCTGTCTCTTGTCTGCTGTCCGTTGTCATTGTCAGCGTCTTCGTCATTTGGGCAGCAGGCTGCAGCAACACAGCAGCCGCTGTGCAACTGGAGTATTTTAATTATACCCTAATGGCGCATAACAGCCACCTCTGTATCTGTCTCCAGCTTCCAAGTGCAGCCCCCACTTTGCCATCGCCAGCTGGGCCAGCAACGAGCTGTGAGCTGCGAGCTGCGAGCTGCTCATTACGCCCCAAAGAACTTCATTGGCTTCGGAATCCCTCTGCCGCTGCCACTTTCCACAACTTTGGCTATTTTTCGAATAGCTATTTGCAGCCCGTCCTGTCCCGTCCAGCCCGTCCACCCCACTGTTTGCAGGTAAATTTGCACTGGCCCGCAGTTAGGTGCAAATCTCCTCTCCCCCTCCCTCTCTCTCTCTCTCTCTCTCTTTCTCTATCTCTGTGAAAACTCTGCCTTTTCGACTTGCCAAGTGTAGGGTATAAGCTGAAGGGCTTATTGTCATAGCCAAAGCCGAATCTGCAATACGAATTGGTTTTTCAATTATAGATTATTAGTATTACGACATTTTTCTAGGCATTATTAATCCATACAAATTGTACTTCTCTATTTGAAAATTTGATTTTAAAATGTATTATTATCTATCATCTATTGTTCCTATTCTATAATCATTTAAATAATATTTTCTACATATTTCCAGGGCTTATTGCTATAACCAAAGCTGAATCTGTATTATATTATAATTTTCAATTATAGATTATTCATATTAAGAGATCTCTCTAGGCACTATTGTAGCGAACTCTACTATAGACTATATATTTTTCTCTGCTTGAAAGTGCGATTCATATTATCATCTATAATTGATTTAAAAATATGTATCGCATATCATCTATTGTTGTTCCCACTCTAACAATAATATTTTCTCAATTTTTCTAGAGCAAGGCATTTGGGTGTAAGCGGAAAGGCTTATTGTTATAGTCAAGGCAGCATCTACAATGTATTATTTTCCTGCTATTTTCATTTCAAGTGAATTCCATTATATTTTATAATCATATTGGAATTTGCGCTGATTTCGGCCCTATATTATATTCATATATTTAATTAGTATATACATGTATACATAGCTTGAGCAATGTCATATTTGTTCAGTTCAGACTGCACAGTATAGAATTTAGCAAGTACTGTTATTAATTTATACTGCAATCAGTTCGCTTCCATTTAAATTGCAATTTAAATTTTCTAAATTATCATTGCAATTTGATCTGTATGCACTATATATATCTAGTTGTTTTTTGCCTCCATTTTCATATAATAATATTTTGGCAAATTTGCCAGAGCAAGGCATTCGGGCTGCGCTCTGCTTGGCAGAGATTTTCCTGATTTTCCTGTTGCCGCCTTTCGCTTACTTTTGTTACCAGTTTTTCGGCAATTCTCGTTGCACTTTTGTGCACGCTTTGATTATTTTATTGCCACCCCAGCCCGGCACGGCCCGCCCGCCCCTGTGCAGACCCAGCCACGCCTGAGCTGAGCATTGAAACAAACTTCATTTTGAAATTAAAACTTTTTGGCCAAACGGCAAACGGAAAAGCGACCAAGGCAATCGCATTCTTGATTTTGTTTTCCAACTGGCTCATCAACTGGCCAACAAAACTTTGTAATTATATCAATGAATAGCTGCTGCTGGTCAGACAAGCAGCGTCCGTAAACGAAGAGAAAAAACTGGCCGACGTGTGTCTATGTGTGTGTGTGTGTGCGTGTGATAAATTTATTCCATCTGGCATGAACTCAAGCATTGCAATAGTCAAAAATCAATCAATTTTCTTATGCTGGTGCGAAATTTTTGCATTGCATTTCAATTAAATTAAATTTAATTTGATTGTGGCCAAGGCAAGGAGCACCAACAAGCGAGCCTAGCTCCATCTCCTGCGCCCCTCGCCCGCACATTCACATTCACATTCACATTCACATGCACATGCACATGCTCATCTAACGACCACTGTCCACATGGCTTTCTCTATGCTAGCAACGATAGCTCTGAATTGCTTCGTCCGTTCAGGCAACTTATAATTTTAATGCTCGCACACATACTCATGCACACAGTCGCACACACGCACACAAAATGGCAGAGACGTCTTCTTGGAGAGGGAGATAGCGCACGTCAGGACAATTTTGCTTGGATTCTCGCTTCATTTTGCATTTGCATGTTAAGTACCAATTAAATAGGACTTAAGACTGAGTTAAATGTTGACGATATGTTGCTACGCCAGCAGCAGCAGCAGCAGCAGCAGCAGCATCAGCAACAGCATCTTCACTCTCCACCACCAAGACATTTACAAGCAAACATGTTTATTTACAGACACACACACACATCCTTCATTTGGGCATATGCTGCATTGGCGCAACTGCTGAAAGTAATGTCAATTGAAAAACAGATATCATAACTAGCTATAATATGAACAAATCCAGAAGCTCTGTACTGCACTCGGGTATATTGGCAATGAGTTCTATGGCATATCATGTATGACAATAGTCGTCACAGCAAGAACTTATGAATTATATCTCCTAACTTAGGCTAAATATAGGACACAGCTCTCTATCTCTCTCTTTTCGCGAAACAGGCAATACATTTCAATGGTCGTTAATAAAGTTCATCATTATATTATATGACCTAGATATTCCAACCAATTTTAATCAATAAATCTGTAATATTTAAAACATCCTTGGGATACCTAAAATTATTCAAATTATTATAATTATTATTTTATCATATATATAGTATTATTTATTTATTTTTTTGTTATTATTATTCTACTCGTATGCAAAGAATGTTTTTCAATGTTTTTTAATCAATTTGTTTGCCTATAGAACACTCTACTGCTGATTCCTCGTTTTTATACCCTGAACCCATTGAAAATGGGAAATCAGGGTATAATGGTTTTGTTAAAAGTATGTAACAGGCAGAAGGAGGCGTGACAGACCCCACAAAGTATATATATTCTTGATCAGGGCGACAAGCTGAGTCGATTTGGCCCTGTCCGTCTGTCTGTCCGTCCGTCCGTCCGTATGTATGAACGCGTCGATTTCAGAAGATATAAGAGCTAGAGACTTCAACTTTTTTTTAAAATGTCCGTATATATCACGCGCAGATCGAGTTTATCACTAAAAAACGATAACTCATTCCGATATTTTTTTATCGATAAAAAACCTTATCGAAGATCACTTAAATAATTATATCTCCCACATCTTTCAAGCTAGAGTCTCCAAATTTAAAATGTATATTAAGATGAATTTTATACAATTTCGGTTTTTGTTAAAATTTACCCCCCACACCTAAATCCACCCCCTCACCTTCATCTTTGTAAAAGTCGTATATCAAATACTAGAGACTTGAGCTTCGGTATACACATACATTTTAACATTATGATTACGTTCTGAAAGTTTCATTACGATCGTACGTCTAGAAATTAAATTATTCAACAAATAAGTTATTATATTGCCAACACTGCAGCGCATCCCAAGCGCAATCGCCTGTATATGTGAGTGTGTGTGTATGCGTGTGTTTGTTTGTATGCGTGTGTGTGTGCGTGTATTTGTATGTATGTGTGTGTGTGTGTGTGTGTGCGTGTGTGTTTGCTAATTATTTTTGAAATATCAGTTGCTTGTAGGGTTCAGGGGATCTCGTAGTCGAGCAGTCTCGACTAGAGCTTTCTTACTTGTTCTTTATTCTCTTTTTCCTTTCTCGATCTCATTCCCTCCCTCTTTTTCTACTCTCTCTCGCTCTTTCTCTACCTATCTATCTATCCATCTATCTTTATCCTTCTTTCATTTTTCTCTTTATATGTGTCTCAAGCCCTCTATACTTTTTGATATCCATTCTAATCTATCTATTCCTCGCCCTCTTTCTCTCTATAGACCTCTACTTTTTCCCTACGATTTTATTTCTGTCTCCTTTTTGTTCTTCTTTCACTTCCTGCCTATATATGGCTGTTTTCTTAGGGTATCCTATATTTTGCCATCCAGTTTTGATTTGTATTCAATTCAAACTAGTGAAACCATAGTCCATTTCCGATTTATTTACTTACGCTACATATTGTGGCTTGTGGTATCTAATTGAATTAGGCATCTCTCTGGTCCATTAGTCTTTAAAAGCCTTTCCACTAACAAATATATGTACATACATTCAAGTATAAGTATATTTAATATAATATTGTATTGTACTCGCTGATAATGAATAATGAGCCAATAAGCTCGGTTCAATACTCTCAGAATGTGAAGAAAACGTCCTTATGACAATTTCAATAATCTCCTAGACCTATTATCTTGTTTATTGAAGACTGCCTCGGCATCCCTTTCTGGCTCTTATGCTGGCTAATCTGTAACACTTTGGCATTCATACAACTACAGTTGGTACATATTGGTACATATATGCATAGAAAATAGGAAGAACATTCGATAAATTGGATATGTACGTAACCATTATATGAGGAAAGTTTCCACAAGAAGATATTCAAATTACAAATGTCTCCCTTCAATAGCACCGCAATAGTTTTCTTTTATACATTGGATAGGCGGACCGACGGACGGACAAGCGAACGGAGAGGCGAATAGATGGATAAACGGTCGGACTAACGGAACGAATTATAATAAGCTAAGGCCGCTCAACGCCTGGTACTGCCTGCTAGTCAAGATAGCTTCAGAATTTGCCTTTCCGTTGATTTAATTATATTTATATCATACACATGCATATATATAACTGTATTTGATTGTCTCTCACTCATTTGTATATACGGATGTATATCCGCTTCTCCATCAAGCCGTCGGAGTATTGATTTTCATTGGAGTTCGTGTGAAAAACAATGAAATTGGAAATAAATGCAACATTTTGGTTGCTCCTTGCCGGCATTGGCATTGGCTTAGCTGGGGCCAATTAATTTCGTTACAGCCATATGTGGTTTTATTGGCGCCCAAATGACGCTCCCAAGTTTCTGGGTTAGCGTGCGAGAGGCGAGTTGAGCTTTAATTGCGACCTGGCGCTCAAAATACTTGCTATAATTAAATTGGAAAGAAATAAATTCAAATGCTCGGCCCGGCAGCTTATGGCATATGGCAGTGCTGGCCCATCAAACTGGCAATAAAATGTATTTTTATTTAAATTAAAAGATGAAGGTCGAGGAGGCGATCATAAAACACAACTACAAACCGAAACTGAAACCGAAACCGAAACCGAAACCGAAACCGAGACCGAAAACGAAACCGAGACTGAGACCGAGTCTGAGGCCAGGAGCGAGACCGAGACCCAGCTGCCACATAGAACGGGTTGCATAATAAATGCAAATAATGCTTTACGACGATGGCCCCAGAAATAGTTGCCGCACCACCAAAAGGACCTGCCACAATTGACCATGTGTGTGTCACGTTTTAAGCATATACATATGCGTTATGTGCATATGTAGGCGTGGTGTTTGGACGTGTTTTTCGGCCGGCACCTGCCCGTGGGCCCAGCGCAAATAAAAACAGCACGAAATTTCATTTAGCGAATGGATAGCGATTCATAACTGTCGTATATTAACAGCAACTAATGTGCGGCTCGATTGAGCGAGAGGGGATTTGCTGTACTTGCTGTACTATGCAGAGTGCATTGGGGCTGGGGCGGCGCCACACCTCAAGCCCGAGCAGCTCCATCAGCGACGACGGCGACAATCCTATCGCAGGCGTCAGCAATATATATACCCTGGATGGGACATGCAGGCGACGGCGTGCTCGCCTCACGCAACTCATAAAGGTGACCAGTCCAACAGTCTATATCCCTCACTTACTCACCCTCTCCTCTTCTCTCTCTCTCTCCCTCTCTCTCTCTCTCTCGCACACACACACTCTCTCAGTGGGATATGTTATTTATTTTCTGGGCACGGCAGGGCAAGGCGTTCGGTTTCTGTAAGCTCAACCGGAAAATTGCTTTTCTCGCTGAGTAGTCGCTGGCCGTTGCCGTAGCTATTGCGTTTGCCTTTGCCTTTGCCTTTGTGTTTGACTTATGTTTGTGACTCTAATGGCCGCCAGACAGCAACATCAAACAGTCAACAGTGGCGAAGACAACAGCACAGAATAATCGGCTGGCCGCATCTAATATACTCTGCCAGCCCAAGGCAGCTGACGGCACGACAAGGACTTTGGCAAATATATGGAGTTTACTTGGCATAAGCTAAAAGGCCGAAATGAGGTCGATGGAACCGTTATCTGATCCTGAGCTATTGCTAACACACATATGTAAGCAATACCCCAGTTCTTATAGAGTGATCAACTAAGAGCTACGGAAATGGACGAAAAGTGGTCGATAAAATCGTTATCTGATCCCGAACTATTGACAACGTAAACAACTTATGCTTCAGCTCACATAAACTTGGAACATCATAGTCATATCAGAAAGGCAGCTTTAACATAAAGACTAGTGAAAACTTGGAATATATTTATCGATATAATATATATATTTGAATTCCCGATTCCCTCACAGCCAAGACTACATCTGAGTGATCCCTGATCACTGAATCCCTTCAGCAAAACTGATGTTATATTAACTTTGCGAAACAAACGATTCGTAGAAATCTTTAATTATAATTGATAGAACGATGGGTTTTATTTGATATTGATATATCGATAGGTGACTTCTTATACCCTGAACTCGAAGCCCGCTGTGCTTTATTCTGTAACCTCGTTTTAGTTTCCTATCTATAGCCTCTACAAAATAAATGAATATACGATTTATTATTTCAAACGAATCGGCAACACAATCATGATGGCATTGACCTAGTATAAACTAGTATAAGACTTGATTGATTGCTTAAGTTTAACTTAATTCAATAAAAAGAAAATATATCGTTTTAAGTAAGTATGTAGTAAGAGAGTGCATGTATCCAAGTTTGAATAATGCTGACTCATGCTAATAGAGAATCAAGTTTGATGGGTCTACTTGAGAGTGGATATCTCAATCTATTGCCATCTGAATCTCATCTCAAGACCCAAAGCATTGAAGATGCAATCAATCCGATCTGAGATGATCTCAAGTTTGATAAATCGTTAGTTTGCTTGGTTAGCCATCCATGCATCTAAGGTATATTCGACCTAGTGCCCTATAAACTTTCGGCCCAAGTCCGACGCACTTCACAATGCTCTTTCGCTCTGTTAGGGTATGCAATAAGTAAACAAATACAAAAACAACTAGCTGGAATTGGTTGCTTGAACCCGTTTATTTCCTTTATTTTTTCTTTCTTCATTTTTTTTTATTTTTCTTTTCTTTTTTTTTTTTTTGCTGCGAATTGTTTGCGCCGCTGTAATTAAATTTGCGCCCGCAATGCAATCGGCGACTGCAGCGCGCATCGCCTCAAATTTAATTGTTATATTAATATTATTGCATGATACTCCCAGACAGGCAGACAGACAGACAGACAGGCAGGCAGACAGCAGACGGCAACGGGTCGGCTACGTGATCGCAGAGGCGCGCTTATAAATCACACATTTCGTATACGCGGCGTGGCACAGGCTCGAAGCGGAGCTGTGCTCGGAGCAGCCATGTCCGGCACGTCATTCTAGCCTGGCAATGTACGTGCCAACTGTCAGAGCAGAGTCCGGGCAGAGTCTGGAGCAGAGCAGCAGTCCGCAGCCACCGAATGGCTCAAGAGCAGCCTCGAGCAAAAGCAGCTCAATAAATAATAGATACACATACGTGTCTATCGAGCGGCAGGACATGTGTGCATGTATGTGTATGTATGGTATGCAGAAATATGCTAGAAGTCTAAGTAATGCCCACATTCCACATTCATACATTTGATAGAATTCGTTCTACCTGACGAATTGGTCAACGGTGTCCAAAGGTAAGCAGCAAAACTACAAATTGATCTGAAACTGCTAGCTGAATGCTTAGACAGATAAAAGGCGAAGGGCTATATATGTAAATACTTACATTCAGTTCGACTCATATTACCCAAAAGCCAAGATTTATGCGTGGCTCTATTCATAGATCAACTAGTCTTTCCCAAATCTTTCAATTTCAATCATGAATGAAGTTGAAGCATCAAATAAATAAATAGAGAAAGGAGATAGTTACATAGTTACACATTATAGTGAGTACTGAGTATTCGGCAGTCGGCTATAGCCACCTGTCAAACAGTTACCTAAGCAAATGATGTGCTGTTTGTAGTTGGCTTTGGCATGCTCGAAATTTAATTCGGGCCGGGTGGCACCTGCTAGACGATCTATGAAACAAAGCAAACATGAAAAAATAGCAACAATCAGATTCACAACGGGTGGCTCCGACTGCGCCATGCTCGCCTTCAACTATCTCAGTAAGCATACTCTACTTAATTTGGCTCATTTAATGTGGAAAGCAAAAGATTTGCAGTTATGCTGTTATTCAATTGGGCAAGCCAATATGCCCGTTGACGCACGCTTAACGAGCATTTAAACAACACACACTTAACCTTGATTTTTATGGTATTCGAGTCGACTTGGTGACTCAATAGACATTGACTTAAGCAGCGTTAAATATGCCGAGGTCAGTGAGTTTTTTATGAGTTATTTTTTATTTTTATTTATTTTTTCTACTATTTACTGTTTGGTTTTCTTTTTTTGCGGATTGACCAACAATAACAACAAGTTGGGTTAATCGTATTGACATCTATTACCAAATTGAGCCAAGCAAAACATAGTTTTAGAGGAATTCGCCAACTTGTTTAAATATCTCTTTAGGAGCTTTGCAACTGCAATTGTTGACTTCGATTTGCAACTTTTTCCGAAAGGGAGTAAACAAGTACAAATGTATGTTTATATGTAAATCGATGTTTCCTAAGTGTCAATTGCGCACGTTGCGAATATCACATTTATTTCACAGTGATTTCTACCATACTCTGATTGATGTTTATCTATGATCCATTTTCGATAAGCCTCTCTTGACTTCTTGCATATGTATAAATAATAATAAATAATACTATTGTAATTACACCTTGAGAATTATAGCCGTATATTTATAAATATTACTATTATATTCACACCATCATATTTATTCATTAATTGGATTCATGTGTTCTTATATATGTGTGTATATAAACCTTTTGGATTACTAGGATCAATCCGAAATATCGAGTTGATAAATATATCGATCAATTGATATTGCACTAGATGAGATTATTATTTTTAAAGATTTATTTTTGTTTTCATTTATCACATCTATCGATACTTCAATCAATATTTATCGATTATCGATTATCGACGCATGCATGTATTTATTGAATGCATTTCGATTAAACTTTTGCCCCTGCTTATATATACATATATTAATAAATTCGGGCTTCAAGCTTTATTATGTACATATACATTAGATTTACATCTTCTATATCCTTCCTTCCCACACTTTCATAATTCACAGAACACAAGTCACATTCGATGGCTGATCGATTAATATCGAAACACCAGCTGGCTAACACATCAAGACAGACAGCAATAATTAAAATATAAATATTTTGGATCACATTGCGGCAAAAGAAAATAAACTCACTCGCTTTCACTTGGTGCACACACGAAACAAAAATAAACAAAAAAGTAAATAAATAAATTTATTTAGAAAACTTAACAAAAACAAAAAGAAGAAGCAAGAGATTGCAGTGTAACCGAAAACGAATTGAATTTCAGGGCGAGCACCGAGCATAAAAATGTTTTCGGATTACTTGATTTAAACGCACGCGAAAGAGAACTAAACGCAACGACAACCAAATTGTTTAAGCTCTATGCAGCCAAATAAAAAAAGTAGCAGAAATAACAAAAATAAGTAAATTATCCACAGCCGAGCTGACAACGTCGTCCGAACCGGACTGCGCACAGTGGAGCCACCTTCGCGTCACTTGTCACATGCCAAGCAACACATGTAGACATGTAGACTCGAAAATAAAGGGAAATTATGAGAGTTACACTTAATATATATGTTATATAATAGAGTTAATGGAGGAGTATATTTTCATATTGAAATTGTTATTTAAAGATATGCATATGTTATATTATCATTTGCTTACTATTTCTTTATTATACTTATTTAGAAATAATATCATTAGAAACACATTTTATAAATCGCTATACATATTAAAGCTTATGCTCTCCATAGTTCACACTTCAATCAGCATCAGACCACTGTGCGAAGCCAGCAGCAGCGAGCGACGAAGAGCGCGGACGATGTCGTCTTCGGGCTATTCAAAGTGCAGCAACGGCATCTACGACGGCTGCGCAGCTGACTGAGCAACGGCAACGGCGGCGACTGCGCAGCAGTGCCGCTGCACCGCATTCAGCACATGGAGCAACACACCACCCCACCCCACCTCTGGTCCAACTCTTGTAAAGTAGTAAACGGTGTAAGCGGCACCAGCTACACATATAGCGACTATGTAAACGCCAGAGCAGGTTTCGCTTTTATTTTGTGTTTATTATTATTATTCAGTTATGCTCTTGCATAAGAGCAGCCGGCGAGCAATAGCGAGAGTACATGCATACATACACGTATGTACGTATGTGTGTGCTTGCATGTGCATGAGTGATGTAACTGTACATGTACATACGCATAGGCTGCCAAGCATAAGCGAATGAATGAAGAGCGGGCGAAGAACAACAATGGAGAGCTTAAAGCTCACGGCTGGAATGCTTGACTAATGCAGTTGACATTTGTATGTACATATGTACATACATATATGTAGTTGTAAGTATGTATGTGTATATGAGTATGGGGTGAAGTAAAGATCGCAAATGCTCAAATGACTTCAAGCTATAACTATTCACTACAGTATGCATAATGCCGTCAACTAGTCTTGGAATAAAGTTACGAAAAGTTTAGCTATGAAATCTATTAACGTATGGATGAAGTTTCGCCCGCATATATGTACATACATATGTACATATGCACATATCATTACCTCTTAAAAGCCCAATATGGTGTGTTTGTTTTTAAAGATGTTTTCAGATAAGAGATCTCTAGATATGGATATGGATATAGATATGGATTTTCGTTTGATTAATCAATTTTGAAGATATTTCCATTTGACTAATGTATATTCATGCATATGAGGTAAAAATCAGATCAATTTCAAAATCTGCATATGTGTAACTATAACTGCATACACATATCTGTATAACTAACAATATTGCGTATGTACATATGTATGTATTTATATCACACTGCCTAAGGTCAACAAGATGTTTTAATTAAGTTGGGCTGAGAGTAGTAATGGCTATATTTTTATACCCTGAACCCATTGAAAATGGGAAATCAGGGTATAATGTTTTTGTGTAAAAGTATGTAACAGGCAGAAGGAATCATCGCAGACCCCACAAAGTATATATATTCTTGATCAGCACGATGAGCTGAGTCGATATAGCCCTGTCCGTCTGTCCGTCCGTCCGTATGAACGCCGAGATCTCAGAAGATATAAAAGCTAGAGAGCTGAAATTTTGTGTGCATACTCGTGTATACCATACGCAGTACGAGTTTGCTTTATTTTTTCGATAACTCATCCGATAACTTTTTTATCGAGAATAATCGAAAAATTGATTTTGTTTTTTGAGCCTCATCGGAGTACTATTAGATGTAGAGACTTCAGATTTACTGTGTATATATATATGTAGAATACAAACATTTTGTAATCAACAGATTTTGGATACCACGCCCCCCAATTTGTAAAAAACGTATTTCAAGTACTAGAGACTTGTGCTTTGGAATGTACACACATTTTGATCATATAATTACGCCCAGAAAGTTTCATTAAGATCGTATGTTTACAAAAGAAGTTATTCACCAAGTAAATTCTCATACTATTGTCCACACTGCAGCGCAGCCCAAGCGCAGTCGCTGCTTACTGCGCAGTTAGCAGAGCGCAGGCGCGTGAGGGTGGATGCATGTAAATGTATGTGTGCGTGCATAAAAGAAGTGCAGAATGATAAGAATATCAGCTTGGAGGGTTCAGGGTATCTCCTAGTCGAGCAGTCTCGACTAGAGTCTTTGTCTCTGTTTTATTTTATATTTATTTTACTTCAATGTAAAATATTGCAAATTTTTGTCAGTTACATTTCTTTGAATTTCATTTGTTAACACATTTTATTGATTACGAGCAAAGTGTCAAAACATTGATAAAAGGCAAAGCTTTTGGCATTTGCTGTACTTACTTCTTCTAACTTTCGTGTGTTTAGAAAAATATATCTTTTAAGTTTTTATTGATGGGATATTCTCTTAGAAAATGTTGTCTGAAACTTTTAGCTATTTTCAAGATGTGTGTAGGCAGGGTATGCTATTTCGAGTCGAGCAGCCTCGACCAGAGCACTCTTGGTTGATTTTATTTAATTATTCTTTTTAATTTTTTTGGGCCGCAGTCCAGCTGCCCCGCCCACAATACGTTCCGTCAGCTGGACCAGAGATGACGACCAACTGGGCCTAAACAGCAAAGGCCGGCTGGCTACATGGCCCCAATAATAGGCGAGACAATTTCTGATCAACTTTTATGGCGTTTGGGGGCAAAAATGCCAACGGACTTTGTTAGCCTGGCCAATTCGCATGGGGTGCGTAGTATGTGCTCGCACCTGCTAAAAGCGATTAAGGGCTGGATAAAAAACTGTGCATTTGCATATGTATGTATGCAAACATGTACATATGTATATTTGATTTGTGTGTAATGCGTTTCAATGAAGCTTAAGTGATTTGCTCTTCGGTTAACTGTAACTCGCTGCGCAGCGCCATCTGTTGTTCGCTGCGCGTCAACTAAGCCGCGCAAAGCCGCACAGTTTGCTGCGTGTGGACCCGTTCCGCGCCGCACCATTCCGTTCCGTTCCGTTCCGCTCCGCTCCGTTCCATTCCGCTGTGCACTCGTCGCAAATGCAATATGCATAACGTAATATGCAGTTGGCAAAATGTCGGCTTTTGGTATTTGTAAAAATATTTTATCGGCTTCGTGTTTTCAATATCTTTGCGAATTAAAAATACATGTATATTCATTTGCGTGCCACAAAACCCGTCGAAACGAAAGGCAACAAAAAAATGGTCCAAAACTGCTTTGGCGGGGCGTGCCGTACCGTCGTATACCCTGTGGCGCTCTAGTAAGTGAAGCGAAACGAAAAACCTGAAAATATTTTATGAATGGAAATCATCGAGTGGTATAGCTACAATTGACCGACCACAATATTCCCTATATGTATTTATGCATCATTTTTGAACAATTACCTTCACTCGAATTATAAATATGAATGTTAATAACTGCTTTTATAGGGTATACCTAACATAAATTTTCATCTAAAGTCTATTGTTGACTATTTCTTTTCAATCTAAATTTATTTTTGAGTGAAAATATACTCCAAAGTAATATATTATCGGCTTACGGAATTAGCTGCGAATAAAATCTAAAATTTGCACTCGAGCGTTTCTTTGAATACCCTAGGCAAAGCAAAAATTTTGGCAGCTATGCGCTCTCCTATCAAGGTCAAAAGACAAACTTTGTTTTGTTTTGATATATGTATGTATCTTATTTATTTATTTTATTTCATTTGTTTTTTTTTTTTTTTATTTGCTGGTCACTAGCAAGAGATTATAGCGGACAACTGTCAACTGCTTGACAGGCTTAAGCCATCTGCCCATCAAGTCATCAATTATTCCAATGCTTCCAACGACCAACTGTTGCTTTGGCACTTCCAAGAGCTCTCTCGCACGCCTGCCGACGTTGGTCGAAACTCACCACAGCGACGTTGCCACGAATTGCAAACTCAACTCAAAACTTCGGTTCGTGCTTTCAGTACGCCGCAGCTGTTCGTGTGGGTGACATCGATGTGTGTGTTCCGCGGTCGCTCCTGAACAACTCCATCCACTATGAAATTCTCCGTCGACTATTCGACTATGCTGCCGGCTCTATTTACATAGGCCACTTACTCACCCACACGCACACCCATCCACACACACTCACACACACATGTACATATAGATAACAATGAAAATATAATTTTAGTGCCTAGTAAAAATCCATAGTGGACATCACTTTTGTTACGCTTCGCTTTGCTTTGCGTGCAGCCAAATAAAAGATAATAGAATTGGCAAAAAAAGAAGCCGAGGCACACAGAAAAGAAGAGAGTGGCAGAGAGAAACCAGAAAAGAAAAAAAATGATAATAAATAGTTGGAAGAGCTAGGACTTTTGCTCTATTGTATGGCTAGCCCTTTTTTGTTTCATTTTTTTTTTTATGAAAGCCTCCCCGAAAATCAAAAAAAAAAAAAAAAAAAAAGAAAACTATGAAAATGATATCGACGCGGGCGCTAGTCAAATTTAATTTCACGCTTAGGAAATTCTTTCCGTTAGACCTCGTAAAAAATATATAAAATAAAAACGAATTTCTAATAAAAAAAAAAACTAAAAAAGAAAGAGAAAAAAAGAAAGAGGCACACACATTGACTTGAACCACTCGAAGTTTTGCCACTCGCATGAGCAATGGGTCGACAATACACGCATATATAGATTATCTATCATAAAGATATACACATGTGTATTTATGGTAAATGTTGCTCGTGTCTATGCACATTCCAGTTGGGAATTAGAGCTTTACATTCATATAGTACTAGTGCTGGCCATTTGGGTGCTCAAAGTGGCTCAGGTCATTGAACATCGAGAGAGCAGTCTCGAATCACAATTGTCTCAGCACCTAGAGCTATGCAGCTCGATACATCATTGTATTTATGGCATGCAGAAGACAATATTTTTTAATGTTCTACAACAGAGAACTTTTAGAGGGAGAGAGACAGAAAATATATAGACAGAGAGATAGAGAGAGATATTGAGAAAAAAGATATTGCGAATATAGCGAGCGGGAGAGAGAGAGAGAGAGAGAGAAAGAGAGAGCGAGTGAGAGAGAGAACAGTAGATTAAAAACAGGTTGGAGAACTGATAATGATGAGTGAGAGATTGAGATAGAGGGTCTCAGAGATTGAGATTCTCTATCACACAGATATCAAAAACCAGAAAGTACTCTAGAGTACCCTTGCCCATGATCAGGAAGGATTTCTTCTCACACCGCCCATGTGCAGACGTTCACTTAAAAATCTTCCCATGGATCTATAGCTTCTTTCAGCTATACTAATATGTATTGGGTAATCCCAATTCCAATCGAAGTGTCCACTGACTACGACATGCCCGCTATTCAGGTACAACTGCCGCCAGGACATGCAGCGTATACAAACGCTCGTAATTACGGGGCTTAAGGCGCCTTCGCAGTGCCGGGGATTAGCCCGATGGCCGCACCCAAGTGATGTACATATATTGTATCTCTATTAACCTCTATATTTATACCTAGACAATGGGTTTACGGCGTATAATTGCTTGTGCAAGCCAACGCACCTAACAGGCAGCAGGTGGCTGTCCTCATGCCATTAGGAGTGCGCAGCTTATAGCTTCTATATAGAGCTATGGATACAGAACGTAGAGATTTACTTTTATGGACTTACGGTATTTTAAATCAAGCGAAACAACACATTATAATAACAACGAATATGTATTATATTTTTTAAACATTTTGAAATACGTACATATATAGAAGGGAGTTACTTAATTGAATATGAAATATTTACCGAAATCGAAAAATAAGAATATCGAAAATATATGTTTAAAACTAAAACAGTTTAAGTAAAGCTCAATTCGATTTCTGAATGACTTTTTTTTTTTTTTATTTATATGTTTTACAATCAAATCCAAAATGTTTCAGTTTTAACGAAGAGTTTTTTTCAGCAGTATTTTTGCTTCTGCAATTCTATATAATATCTGCTTAGAGTGAAAGGGAAAAGTCTACATATATATGTATGTATATACATATTTATCCAAGTGTATATACATATATGTATAGATAGACATATACGCTGCCATCAGGCTGGATATAAACAATGAAGTTTGTTGCTCACTTTTATGGGCAGCCGCATTAACATCAACGCACTCGTTGCCTGCTGGCGAGTCTTTTCAGCCAATTTAAGTGTCTTACAATTTTGCGCATTGTCTCCGCTTGTATATACATACTCATAAGTGTATGTGTGTGTGTGTTTGTGTCAGTATGTATATATATATATATATATATATATATATATATATATATATATGTATGTGGGGCTTCTGTCATTGCTAAGCTTAAGTTGTTGCAGCATTTTGTTGTCACTGCTGCCGCTCGGCGCCTGGTTAAAAGCATCTTAGCGCCGGCAAAAGCATATCAACTGCCACGGCACGAGCCCATGGTCCACATCGGACACACACCCATACGGACACACAGACACATGTGGCAGTGGCAGCAACACGTTGAGCCTCGCCCACAGAGGCGAGTTAGAAAGAGCTCGAGGACGAGTTGGAGTGAGCGAAGGATAGCTCGTCCCAGTCGCAGCAGTCGTAATCTGCTGCGTTTAGTTTATTGCCGCCCATTTGTTAAAACAAAGCGCTGCCAGCGAGAAGAGTTTATGATGCGCTTTGCTTAAAAGTTATTAACTAAATTGTATACGCTTGAAATTGAATGCTGCGCAACGGCTCTTTGTTTTGGCCGGAAACTTAATCGCTTCAAGTAGAGCGCAGGCGAGCACTCTGCAATCATCGCAGCATCCAAGTGAGACAAAAACGCCAACAACAAATGCAGAGCCAACAGGAGGACGAGAAGAAGGACGAAGAAAGAGGAGCAGGAACAGAAGCACAAGCAGAAGCTCCGGCATAAGATGTGCCACGGGGCCAGGTGCTCGGGGCACCT
This sequence comes from Drosophila navojoa, assembly GCF_054131105.1. Lineage (NCBI taxonomy): Eukaryota > Metazoa > Arthropoda > Insecta > Diptera > Drosophilidae > Drosophila > Drosophila navojoa. Next base: position 28,131,796 of record NC_142895.1, read on the forward strand.
GAGCGGCCAGTAGCTGTGGGCTCGATAATAAAGCAAAAGTTGCAACACAATATTTCAGTGTCATTAAAAATCCAGAGCACACTGAAGGGCAGCCAGTGGCAGCAGCAGCCGCAGCAGCAGCAGCAGCAGCACTGGCAGAGGTACCGGCAGCAGCAGCAGGAGGCGTGGCATCAACGCCAAACCATGCATATAAATTGTGTGCAGCGACAGCAGTAAGAAATTGCCAAAGGCAAAGCGAAAAAGTCTCTCGCAAGTTAAGCGAAATATGCAACGTAAGATAGAGAGAATCTACGCCCCCCCCCCCCTGCCCCCACATTCACTCTTTCTCTCCCCTCTCTCTCTCCCTCTCTCTCTCCTCTCTATGCATTTGGAGGTGTCACAAAAATTTCGTTCAATTGGTTTCATATCTCTGGTGTTTTATCTTCAACTTCACCATCTTTTTTTCGCCTGAAAAGCAATTTTTAAGCCATTTCTAAGACGGCTGCTACAATTTGTTCTCGATAGTGAAATACCCTGTAATTTATATAAGACTTTCTTAAAGAATAAAGTCACTTCCTTATATCAAATGAAATCATTTCCCTTTTTAATGGAATCTGTAGCAAATGGGCAATAGTTTCTTATATATATTAATTCTAGTCTAGTAAAATATATGAATGAGATCAAATATATATAGCTTAAATAGCACTAGTTGAGCTCAGTTATAATTGGAAGCAATCTCTATTGGAATAAAATCAAATAACGGTTCATAGTGGAACAGTATCAGCTCAGTAAGCCGAAAATATCGCTGTCACTTATAGTCTCATCCACAATTTCATAAATCGATAAATATCGATTTTGCAAAATATGTAGGAAAACATTTTCAAACTCTATTGCTATAGATATTTAGTTGAGGCAGAGTCAGATAGAAGCGAATTACTTCAATTTATGTAATTCCAATTGGAATAGACGTCGTAGTGTAATTTAGAGAGCTATGCTGATAAATGTGGATATCGAATGCGTTTTGCTTTGAGCGCGGCCAATGGCCTTATGACGCAAAGATATTTCACACCTGTGGCAACAACACGTAGTTTCGTGGGTAGTTAGGGGGCATGGAGAAATGTTTTGATTCACGGCTTCACATCTGAAACTTTCTGATAACTTTCGGTTGTAAAATGAGCCAATCAAGAATTATTACTACAAATTCTTGGCATAAATGAGAGACATGCCAAACACTAACAGAAATTCGATATTCGCTATCTTTTGGCTTGATTCGTATTTCCATTACTTATTGAATTTAATTTAATTTTTTTTTTTATATATTATTAAATGTAGATATTAATACAGAAACGTATACATTATGGTAATTTCCATGATATAATTCTGTAAGATTATATTAAATGAGGAATCATCCTAAAAGTTGTTTAAGAAATTTTACGTGAGATGCAATAATCTAGTTAGAGTTATGTCAGAGGAGATTGTAGATGAACAGAAGGATTTTATTTTGACTTATATGTATGAGTGAGGGACATGCCAAGATAAAGTAAGTCAATCAAAAACCAAACAAATTCGTTATGCAGGAACTCGTATTTCCTTTAAAAATTCATTTATTAATTTTAATAAATATAAATATTAATGTTAAGCAACATTTAATTTGTTGCTCATCATTGGCTGGCAAACTTGAGGTGAATTAATATTTGACCTAGACTTTTCTTCGTATTTATTTCTCTTCCTATCTCTCCCTCTCTCTCTTTCTCTCTCTCACTTTGCTTTCATTATTTTAATGACAGATCTATTAAATGAACATATTTTGTGGTCTACCAAGAAACAGCACAACCCTCTCTCCCCCTCACACACACACACATACGCACTAGTGACTTGCATTGGTCAAAGCGATTGCAGCCGGCGTCATCAGAGGAGAATGTGAACAGGAGAAGGGCAGCATTTGTGTGCATTAGGCAGTCGCCGCTGCCAGCTGCCTGCTGCCTGCTGCCTAATCGAGCGACTCGTGCAACATGTTGGCCAGGTTTGTCGAACATTTTTGCATGTGTCGTTGACATTCTGGCATTTGTGGTTGGCCTTAAGCTCGCTGTGAATTTCAACTTGTTGCTGGCTCAGCTGCCTCCGACTACATCAATTTGTATCGTGTCGGCTATGAAAGAAGCAGGAATGGGTTCAGTTGTCCCACAGTTGCTCTACAATCGCCTTTGTCTCTCGCTTGAAATCGACTCTGGGTGGACTGAGTGAAGCCAGAAGTGAAGCCGGTCTACCGTAGAGGGATTCCCCTATTTGAAACTTGGCTTAGAATTGTTCATGTAACTATTGATACCTTTACTCCAGCTTAGACCCGGATTCTGTCTTCATATAGAACATATTTATAGCACTGCTTCAGTTCTAAAATTTCTATGCATAATTTAGCCTCTGTCGTGATGAGGTCGGTTGAACCTAACTGAATATTTAGGATTATGAGTATTTCACAAGAGTAATGTCACTCGATCTTATTCTTAATGAAAAACTTGTATCCTCTTGAAAAACTTTGGGTGACAAGCCATCGTACTCCTTTCATATATTCCTGGAGTGCTTCGATAGTGTGGGGCTTGTTGACGTAAGCCTTTGAAACTAAGGAAAGAAGTCTGGTTCGGTTAGAAATGAGGGGCTAAGCGGCCCAAGTGCAGTTTTAGTGCAAGACGAAGAGCTGGTTTGGAAGGGGTTTTTCGATAATTACTATTCGATTGAATGAGAGAGAGAGATAGAAAAAGAGAGAAATGTATTTCGAGTACTGCTGAGAGGTGGTTAGAGAGATTATTCGTTCAGGGTCGTTATGATTTTCAGAGGACTCACAGAAGGTGAACAGAATATGACATTCTTGAAAGTATACGAAGTTGGAGTCTGGCCGTGACCATCAATCGGATTTCTCAATCGGACTTGCTTCAAGAAACCAAAAATGTGATAATGATTCTGATTGATTGGCAAAGGAGCTTAATGACAGAGTTCCAATGGCAACGTTTAGTATACCCAGATGTAAGGAGATAGAGAGAGCTTCGGCTCAATCTTTTTTTTGCAGCTGTTCGACATTTGAAACTATGCAAAGCATGTTTAGACAGTGTATTCGCCGGCCGGAGCACTTTCATCTGTGTTCAGCTCTTTTGTTGTGTGGGGCCGCACTGGGGACTGGCTTGCTGACTTGTTCAGCTCGTTGCTGGGCGCTCGATTGGCGGATGTGCGCTCTTAGTAGAAATTGCATTTTGAAATTGAGTGCAGGACGCAGGACGCAGGGCGCTGGTCGCCGAACACTGTCCAGGGACTTGGAAGGCGACGCGTTAATATTTCATCTTTCATGCTCACTTGCATTTACACCTACATTGTGGGCAAGACTTGGCCTGGCCTGGCTTGGCTTGGCCTGGCTTGGAGGGGGCCGCGAGCGGGTGGCCGAACAATGGCCAGACCCCACGGCGTGTAATCAAAAGAAAACGTTGCCTTCGGCTGCACGTCGCACATCGCACATCGCACGTCGGACATCGGACGTCGGACATCGGACGTCGGACTGGGGACGTTGGACTGGGGACGTTGGACTTCGGACGTTGCAAGTCGCAATTCGCTAGTCGCACGTCGACTCTGCAGCTTGGCCGTCTTCTCGAGCGCCGGCACGGAGGGCGTTCCAGAGCCAGCGACGACCATGACGCCGACACCAGCTGCGAGTTATTTACAGGCAGTGGAGGGCCTTTTTTCCAGAGACGGCCAGCGAAAGAGCGCCAGAGCGCACAGGCGGGCAGCAGCCAAAGGAACGTCCTTGTACAGCTTTAACACATCGCCGGAAGCATTTAAATGTGTTTTTGTGTAAGCGTGTATCGTCCAAGCAGCAAGCAGCAAGCAGCAACCAGCAACCAGCAACTAAAATATTTCCGTTATTAAGCTAAAGAAACACTTAACTTTGCCAGGATCACGTTGGGACGTTGGACAGGTGCGCCGTGCCGTAATGCCGAGGGTGCCTACGTCAAATGGCGTATGGGATCTTTGCATCGTAAACAGAACCTGTTATTACACATACACACACTGAGCGAGAGAGAGAGAGGGAGAGAGACACATACACATACGCATACCCATAAGCTGCGCACTTTATGTCCACTTTCTATCCTCAAGTCTCCTCGACCTATGGAAAAGGCATTCATGAATAACTTCGATTCAGGGCCGGAGTTATGGTACTGTTGTCTCAAGCTCTTACCAATAGAGATATGGGTTCTTGAGACATCAATAAGCCTAAATTGAGACATCCATGATTTAGCATTCTCTATGCATTTCAACTCATCATGTTCGGGAGTTGGATGAATGAATATATGAAAGCTTTAAATTGATACTTTCCTTATGTTATCCTTACTTTAAGCTCCAGGCCTTCTTGAGCGGATCTTGACCTATGTATAAGTCCCCATACTATTCCTCAAGTCAATTGCAAATACCATATCATAATAATATCCTCTCACAAACTCAGACTGCTCAGTTAATTTATTTCCCAATAAATATATAAATGAAAGTAATAATTAGTACACTATACACTATTATGGTCTTATCTATTGTGATTCTTTATGATACATACCAGACTATCCTGAATTAATATATTTCAACATAACGGCTAAAAAGTGAAAGTAAGTACATTTGTTTTCTCTTTTTTTTGTCTTTTTTACCCTGAACCCATTGTAAATGAGAAATCAGAGAATAATGGTTTTGTGAAAAGTGTGTAGAAACTATATATACTCTTGATGGCGATGAGCTGAATCGAAAAAAGCCCTGTCCGTTCGTCCGTCCCTGCACTCGAGTATACCAAGTTTATCATATTTTTTCAATAGCTCATTCGATAGCATTTTTATCGAGAATAATCGAAAAATTGATTTTGTTAGCAGGACTAAAGCCTTCTTACTTGAAATGTATTTGCCTTGGTAAATGAGCGGCTCAAGAGTTTCCGAAATAGCTAGGCTGCTTCCAAAAACTTGTCTATTTTTAATAATAGCAAATAATCAGGCATGCAGTAGTTCTTAAAGAAGTTGACACGTTAAGTTAATTCAGAATGCACCCTACATCAGTCAACCATACCAAGGCCGACTGTTGCTCGGTCAGGAATACCCGACCGCAACACCGTCAATAGTCCTGTTAGCGTTCTTACTTTTGTGAAGTGCTCATGACTGTTGTGTCTCTTGTTGCTATTGTTGCCATTGATATTACTGATGTTGCTGCTGTTGTTGTTGCTGCTGCTAGCAGCTTCAGTGCAAGCGCCACTGACATTGATGATGATTATTGGGAGTAAATAGAATTGAAAGTGCGCCCGCCACTGGCAAAAACTCGCTTTGGGCTGAGGACACGTGAGCTGCTGCTGCTGCTGCTGCTGTCTCGTACACACTGAGATACCCAATACCCGTACCCCTTACCCCTTACCCATTACCCGTTACCCGTGTGTGCTCCTCTGTTTATGTCTGTGTGCGTTTGCATAATGCGCGCAAATAAATTGCAAAATCAATTGAGCGGTAAAATAGTTTTCCTAACAACTCGTTGCTATTGAGTGAAAGTCCTGCCCTCCTTCAGCTACGGGCACATCATCAGCCTCAGCTTCAGTCACAGTCACAGTCACAGGCACAACATCAACATCAGCATCAGCTTCAGTTTTAGCTTCAGCTTCAGGCTCTCTGCCTCAGTCTCAGTCGGGGCTTTAGTAACTGTCACGCCTATTTGGAACGCCCTCAAGTTGAAATTGAAGTCTGCAGCCAATGCGAATTACAGGGTAGAGCCGCCGCCTGCCGAGCCACACAATGAAAACTTTCGTTCGTCGGGCTGGCAACTCGAGCACAAGGCATCCACATGGATCCACTGGAATGCGCTGAATAATAAGGACGCCACTCCTCGGTCTACAGGCCATGTAAGTGACCCTGTCAATCAGGCGTACATGTAACATAAATACTCAGTTCATAGTGTATATACGGAAAATCTGTAATAGAGTGAAGTGGAGTACTTTGGATATTTATCTGTATATTAATGAGAAAAAGAAAACGATTTATCATTTCAAGAGAACAATGCGATTTGCAATGTGTGAAAACGATGGCAATGGCCGCGATTGATTGAATTATTTATGAAAAATATTAAAGACTGCAATAAAAGGAAAATCACTCTTGTCATATAAAGAAAAAACAAAATATATATATATACGTTTACAGTATTTATTTTGGCAGCGCATATTAATTGTTGTTGTGAAAAACAAAGCGGGTATCATGAAACAGCTTTATTGTATTCAATTTTATAAATTGATTTCTTTTATTTGCATAGAGCAACACACAGGCAAACAAAATGTAAATTCAAGGAAAACCAACTGTTTGTGGGTATGCTGTAAGCCGAATACCCTGGCATATGCTCATCCTGTAGCTGTCCATAGACCAGAAAGAACACTTTGATTTCTAATCGTCCCAGCGATATACATATATGTATGCATTTGTCTATATATTTCAAGGAGATTCACTTTGCAATAATCGAATACAATGCAAAATTTTGCATTTCCCTGGCCCAGTCCGTCAGACGATTGCCACACGCAGCTGCAATAACAAAGATAACAATATCCTTTTATACAATCAGACAAACAAACAAGCAGGCTCTTCGTAGCCGTAGCTGAGAGGCCTTTAAAGCAGCAGGAGGACGCAATTGAGTTGCAGTAAAGCACAGCCAAAGCCCAGCTTATTGCGAACTTCAACTTTGGATGGAACTACTTGACCAGTCCCTAATGTCGTCTTCAGCGTAAGCTGAAACTTTAAGAAGTTCCAAGCGAATGGAATAGAGGATAGAGTCCTAGGCTTGGGGGACCCATCGGCAATGAGGAAGTCGAGATCAGCTGAAGACTGAATTGATATATAGCTGGAAGTGTTTTACTTCGTCGAAGTGCCAGGTGAATTAATAATGGGTAGGTTTTACGGATGTGTGATCTATTACAGGAACTCTATTCAAAACCAGGATATTCAGTTCAACAGGAAGTGAATTCTCAGATTGTGTCAATGATGTCTGATAATATGTGGTACCTAGGAGTAAGGGGCCTTTTCGACAGAAAGAACACTATTCAGTTTATATGCTATGAACAAATTCATAGAACTTGAGCATCGGTCAAATGAGATCCTATTGGGAAAAGAAAAGCCAAGACAGTTGGCATGCTCTTAAGATCTAGCCAAGTGGACCCATATAAGCTTGCAGTAATTATTGCTGTGGATTCCGATTATAGCTGTTATATCCGATGTCGTGTAGTACATTAAGTCGCACAAGTAACGTGGAGTTGTGCCATAAATGAGTCTTATACTCTATTTATGAAACTTTGTTGACACGAAAGCCAAGCGCGCCTTCATTTTAGATGAAACTATGCAAATGTTGGATCTGCTGCAATTAGGGACACGATATCGAATGCAAAGTATCGATCATGTACTCATAAGAAGCATCAAAAGAAAAGCATCGTACTTATAAAAATATCAAATCAAAAGCATCGATGTTGCAAGGTATCGGATGAAATGTTTATTAAATCTAGGATATCTTTCATGTTTTTTTTTTAAATAAAAAGTTACAAGTAAATTTTCAATATTAGATAGTACAATGAAGTTATTTTAAGTTATATATTCCATTCCTCCTCTGCACAATCGCCTAAAAAAAGAAGTTTGTCAAGCCTTTTGGGTGACAATCGGCTGCGAGTTTTGGTTATGGTACTTCCAGCTTTGGAGAAAAGGCGCTCAGAGGGCACGGACGTCGCGGAAATTCCCAAATATTTTTGAGCTAAGTTGTATAGTTTGGGATAAACTACTTTCATATCAGCCCATTGTTTTAAAGGGTCGATGGAAAGTGGTAAAACATGGGTAGATAGGTAGCGACCTACTTCGTCATCGTTTATTGTAGATCTTGTTTTTTTGGTCTGCTTCCCTGCATGCGTCCACTTCTTATAATCACTCCAAAGATTGTTTGCTGAATCTATGGAAGTATCACTCTCATGTTTGAGGTGTTTCCTGATGATTTAAGAGTTTTGAAGCAAATTTTGCACTTCACCTCGTCGTTGCGTATTCTGGTGAAATACTGCCAAACACTGCTGTGGCTTGGTGGCATTCTTTTAAAGAAATATATTTCAATAAACTGCATAGAGTAATTGCTTTATTACTTACTTTAACTATAAATCAAATTGACTTCGATAATAATTCACTGTTTTAACCTTTTTTAATGATTCAACTCAAACTCAGTCTCAAATTTTGCGCAAATTGGCTGGCGAGCTTGACTTGATCCCGCGTATTTTTCTTTACTCGATATGGCTCTAGAGATACCCGATAAGTAAAAATATCGAAACCAAAACATCGAGTAAAAAGTATCGGTATCATCGCCCCAGTGTATCCGATACCGAAAATATCGATACTTTTTTCGTGTCCCTAGCTGCAATGCTTCATACTTGCATACAGTAATATAGATATGTATAGTCAAATTCTTTCAATAAGTCGGACCTTAGCATCCAGTTGGCTTCGTCATCTTTTAAAACAAAGATTCCATCTGCTCCAAATTACTTTAGCCTAGTTTAAAGCGGCTGTCGGAAAATGGGACAAGTGTTTAGGGAACTCCTAAAAGAGATTCATAACAGTCAGCGCTTGCTAGGCTCAGCATGCTTGATTTGAGCCCACGCCTATCGATAACTGATCTCTCTATTATAGAGCCAGAGGGTAGTCGATACCTTTTCGATACCTTTTTTGCCATTTAGCCCGGCTGGGTCTGCCCGTGGCTGTTCGTTCTGTTTCCGAATTCAATTTTTATACGCTGCTAACTTTTAAAATTTCTAATTAATTTGGCAGGTATTGAATGTTGTTACTACATGCTACCTACAGCAGGTTGTCCGAGTGAAAACAACGGCCCACAGAGCGAGCACAGAATGATATATATATATGTGTGTGTGTGTGTTCGTGTGTGTGTGTTGGTATATGGAGTCGTATACAGGGACTGGCAGGAAGTCATTGACGTGCAACAAAGTTCGGCCCTGGCTGGCAGCACACACAGCGTATACGCAACGTACACTGGCGGCTGCACTTTACAGTTAATCGTAAAACAAAATGAAAAGCGAAAACAATAAACTGAAATTCAATTTTCGCATTGTAAAACATAATTTTCTACAACTTTACGTCAGCTGGCCTTTCGCATTGGGCACGCCTCGGCTAAGAGGTAGTTAATATTTGCCGTCTACATGAGACCAGCTCTGCTTTTATTTAGCTTGTTGTTCGTTTTCTTGCCCCAGCTCCTGCTCCTGCTGCTGCTCCTGCTGCTGCCTCTCCCCCTGCTGCTGTTGTTGTTGCTCCGTTACATTCCACTTGAGTTGCGAGTTGTTTTTGCTCGGTGCTTCCTGTTTTGAAATTTATGGCGCCGTCGTCGCCAGCGCGGCCGTCGACTTCGCATGAGTTATGTGAGTTGCATTTCTACAGCCAGCCAGCCAGCCAGCCAGGTCTGTTCGGGTCTGGTTGGGTCTGCGTGGGTATGGTTGGGTCTGGTCCTGGCCGGGGGTCCAGAACCTTGTCCACGTTAAGTGTTAAATTATTTTATGTTCATGTGCACCTACATCAGTATGTAGATGTCAGGCGGAGAGACAGCCAGCCCGACCCCTCTTAATTATGAGCGGCTATTTTAGCCAACACGTTAGACAGCCTCTAGCATGTACTAGCGTGAGTGCTTGTTTTTGCCTTGCTGTTCATTTTGCATTCTTTATTCGACAATAATCAACTTAACGCCAACAGATTGTTGTTGCTATTCTATTCATTTGCTGCCAAGAACAATGCGCGACTTTCGACTCTCGACTCTCGACTCTCGTATGTGGAGCACACGCGGCACATATGGGCGTTACTCTTCACCTTCTTCTTCTTCTCCTGCTTCTGCTTCTTCTTTCTCTGGTTCTCTCCTCTTATCGGACATGCATATCGAATGGTTCTCTTGCATATAACAGCAACAACACTAGGAACTAGTTCCGCTCAACTCCCTCTCCCACTCTCCCACGCTCCTCTCGCTCGCTCTCCTTCTGTGGGCTCATCTGGACGGGCAGCGATGGCGCTCACGGCTGCGCCTTCGCCACCTGCGCGTCCACTGCGGACTGTGGCCCAGAGGGGCGGCGGCAGTTGGCGGCGCTGTTGCTGTTAGTGTGATTGCTTCGTCTTCAGCTAAGTGCCTGGCGCTAATGCGATTCCGATTGCGATTGCGAGGCCTGTCCCAAATCCAATTCCAGCGGCGCTGCGGCCGCTGCCGCTGCACGTAGGGGTGGCTCGAGCTGGTGTCGAAATAGAAGCTGCCCTGTATCCAGCGCTGCGAGTGGATGCCGAATATGGCTCGCCGATTGTTGTCGCAGTAGCCAGCGCGATAGGCGCGATAGCTCTCGCACTCGTAGCCAATGAAGGGGTACTGCGGGTCCATGGACTGCCTGAAGAAAATCGCCGCCGCCGAGTGGCTGCAGGCGATGGGATCTACGGAGGAACGCAGGATTAGCTCATAGCTCTGGGATCAACAGCCCGCCCTTCACTCACTTGTGTTCTGCATGTCCCGCAGATTCATGAACATCAGGCAGTTGCTCTGGGGCGCTCGCCCGCCATTCGGATAGAAGTCGGCGTGGCCGCACTTCAGGCTCGTGCCCAGCGTGCCGCCCGAGGTGTGCAGCACCTGGACGAACTTGGCGTCCGTCTTGTCCAGCCGGTACTTGGGATGCACATCCGCGGGCAGCGTGAACAGCGGCCCAGCCGGGTCCAGGCCAATGATCTGCTCCACCTGCCCGCCCAGCACGGCGCCCGCATAGCCAGCCGCATGGGCGCCCAGGCTGTAGCCAGCCAAGGTGACGTTCTGTCGGTGGAAGTGCTGCGGCCGCATTTCCTCCAAGGCAATGATAATGCCGGCGACCGTCAGGCCAACGTCGAATATGGACATCGAGGCGCTCTTGTAGTCGTTCTGCGACAGGTTGCCCCAGTCCACGACACACACATTGTAGTCCTCGTCGAAGAGTGTCCAAGCTGTCGAAATGAGTTGAAAGAGCATTAAACACTGTTCACAATAGAGCTACATATGCATGTAGATATAAACGGTGCTACGGGAGGTATGGGAATGTCTATGCCATACATAGTATGTATCTATAAACTATCAAGAAAGTGTTCAGGCATGAGCATATAAATCTACAAAGATTGCCTTCCATGCATTCAATGACTATGCTAGAAAGAGAGAGAGAGAGGCGTTAGAGTGAGACAGATGACTGCTGTCCCTTACTGACTAGACCAACGCGAGCTGGCAATATTAATGAAAAGAACTCCGTATTAAGAACACAATGGTTTAACTTAATCACACAACTTTAAGGCCCTGGGATTACGTAAACTTATTTTAATCAGAAGCGCGTACATCTTTAGTATATCAATATTCTTCTCAAACTATCTTCTGCTTGAACTGGTGTTGCCATCCTGTTGCGATTTGGCACCTAAGGTGCCACACCGCCCGACAAGGCTTGTCATGTAACTTTACATCGAACAATGCTGAATCTTATAATAGACAGTTTTGCCTTAAGGGATGAATTTATGCATGGATCTGGGTATACCTTATTACCAAGGCTTAGAAGAATAAAGACTAATACTAAGCGGAATACCACAACAGTTACGTATCATGATCCTACGATTTTTCTCCGTATGCTGGGAGTTTCAATCAGATCCTTGATTCCTTGATCGTTGCTTGATCTAAAAGATCAAGAACTTAAATAACCCTGCAAACCACTCAAAAACTATTCAAACGTAAGTGCTCTCAGCTTAGCTCTGAAGTTATATATAAACTTTATACATTAAGAATATGAATATACGAAACAAATGATTTCAAATGAAAACATTTGCATATAAATGGTTTGGTCATATTCTCTATCTTAAATGTTAAGGAAAGCACAATCTGCCACGTCTTCAGTATGCTGGATGTATATACATACATATATGCAGTGCCCGCTCAGCTTGTGGGTTTGATATATTATAAAGTTTCAACGAACTTTTAGATTTGAGTTTTTTTCTTTTTTTTTTCTTATGAGACTTCTACTTGTAATTTTTGGTTTAATTTCAACAAGAAACTTTAAACCGCCCAATCACAGTAATTGACAGTGATAATGACAAGCAAGTAATAATATCGCAGTCGGCCGTTACTGACTGTGTAATACGCATTCATAGTCTGTTTTCTGATCTAGCTCTAATGCTGTAAACAAAATGTTTCTCTCTTTTTCCACGTCACTAGTAGCTGTAGACACAATTTTATATACCGCAAAAATAATTTCCAACATCACCAAATCTTCAGATAACAAAATACTTGAATACAAAACTATGCTGGCCCCACTTTACGAGTACGACCCTACGTAGTCCCATTCAAACCTCGCCTAAATGTGGAGACACAAAGGACTCAAGAGGTACTGTCTCTTATTACTTCTTTCGAATCGATTCATTTCATTTATATCTCAATATGGAAATTACTGCTCACTCTCAAAAGTCTCTTTTACATTATCAAAAAGTCTACTAGAATTTGCCACCGAGTAACTGCTAATTGTATATGAAGTTTGTGATTAATTTATGGAGAAAAAAAATTAGAAGTAGCATTATACGATTTTCCAGTTTATAAAAAAGTATAAAAAGTTTAGGCTAAACTGAAATAATGTTTCTATTCTACGGCGATCAACTCTCGAGCTACAACTGATGTTGAACTAAAAGTCGAGCCGATTCTCGATAAGACAAGCAATTGACAAAGAGAAAGTGAGGATCTAGTAACTGAAAAGTCTGATTAAAAATCAGCTTATAAGGAGGCTGCTGCAGACGAAGATTAAGCGAGTAAAGTTTCCGAAACTTTCCAGAACAAGTCTACAACAACTGAATATTTGGAGCCAAGGTCTGGCATATCATGAGCTGCTGAATGCTTGAAATTGAAATTGAGAAAATTCTTGAAATTGCATGCAAATTAGTGTTTCTCGTTTGGCTTACTCAGCAGGAGCTCCTGCACCCAGTCCTTGCTGCCCTGATCGTTCCAGCCGTGCAGAAATAGCGCCAGCTTCTTTCTGGCATCCAGGCGTCGGAATCCGCGCAGGTCGCCGAGCTGCAGATGGAAGTGCACCTCGTCGCCCAGGCTCGCGTCGGAGCTGTGGGTGGCATGAGAGGGGGAAGCGGGGATGAGAATCTTGGGGAGCGCGAAACGGCAGCACTTACATGGTGCGGCACTCGAACACAATGCCATAATTGAGATGAGCGCGCTCTAAGCTGTTGCTCAGCATCGTCTCCTGCATGTAGCGAAAACTCTTCTTCAAGACATCCCACTTGTGCAGATGGGCGCCAGAGCCGCGGATGTTGCCCAGCAGCAGCAGCAGCAGCAGCGGCAGCAGGCAGGCCCACAGCCAGCCAGAATCATGGTAACTAAGGTGTTGCTTCTCTTGTCGCTTCCGCCGTCTCCAGCTGCTGTGGCAGAGAGAGGGTAGGAGAGGGAGAGAGAGAGGAGAGAAAGAAATGCAAAATATTACAAGCTAAATTAATAAATCAAATCTCGACAAAGAATTTCAGCTATGCGGAAGGGCGAAGCCGGCAAATGAGTTAGACAAAGACAGAGCCAGTGAGAGTGAGCGAGAGGGCGCGAGAGCTAAGAGAGAGCTCAGATAGGTAGCACGTACTAGATTCCACGAGACGCGAATCGGAGTCGGTAAATTGGACCGCTTGGCTTGCCCCCTGACATACTACTGAGCCCAGAGACGCTCGCGAGCGACGTCCAAGCGCTGCTTTAGGCTCCAGCTCCAGTCGGCTCCACGTCTAGGGCCCCGCTGATGACCCTCGCGTTAGCAGAGATGGCCGCCAAATGAGCTTCAAAACTGCTGGCAGCGCCAGCTCTTGTTCTTGGCACAAGCTCGCTCCGTGTTTGCACAAGTGAAAGTAAAGCTTGTAACGGTGTTCTTTATCGTTGCCTCTGTGGCTGAGCTGTGGCCGTATTCGTGACTTGGGCAACTTGACTGATCTTGACACAAAAGCATCTCTGGCTGTGCAGACGAACTGATACCTGTTTGGATTTTACTAGACAAGGCAATCAACAGACGCCAGTCGTCGCCCACAGTCAGCTGAGCAAACATAACAAACAACAAAGTTCCATCGTAAACACCATCGTAAAATCGATGCCACCGAGACAATCGAGCTGCATTTATGCTACTCAGCACGCTTTACAGATCACAAGCTGGGAGAGTCTTGAGTGCTAAATACTGGGGCCCTTTCTACCTCGCTCGAATACACTGAGAAAAAAATAAGCAAATATCAAGCTAACAATATTTTGAGAATCGATAATGAAATCAATAGGGAGATAAATCTGCAGAAGCTCATTCAGATTCATGCCACGAAGGGTATTTAGTCATCGACCCCAGCTTTTGTTTATTGTCATTGCTAACAATTATCATAGCTGTCCACTCGCACGTCTCTAAATAGTCCATACAAAGCTTGATTAACTATGATTTTACAAACTCTTTTTATTGGGTTAGTCACGAGCTCGAGTAAGAGTAGCGACAGTCGACGCAACTGAAAGACATTTAGACTCTAATTTTAGATCAAATCATAATAGTTTCACGCTCTCCCTCAGTTTCTCTCTGTCTATCTCTCTCTCTCTATCTCTCTCTCTCTCTCTCTCTATCTCTTTCTGTCGTCTTTAGTCCCTCAGACTGCGGAGCTTTCTAGCTCGATAGACAACGAAAGCGCGCACAAAGCACACGACATGCTAATGATGACAACTCAACAAGATGATTAAGAATTCCAACCGAATACCAACTCGCGTTTATCTCCTTTCTTCATTCTATTACAATTATCAAACTTCTATCTGAAGCTTCTGCTTTTATCCACTTGTAAACCCGTTTTCGACTCGGCTCACAAGACAAAATATCAAATTGAATGTTTTTTCAGACACATTTTTGTTTATCTGCCCATTTCCAGAACAGTACTGAAAACTGGGCTTGGGGCATTTTATGACTAGTTCAATGTGTTCACGTGGAGCAGTCTTACCTGTTGGGCCGTGAGAATCTAGAATGTGATCTATTTCAAATTTAATAGTTGAAAATAGTGGACAGTACCAGACTAAGAGATACCCTGAGGGCTGGCCCAATCTCTTTCTTCTTGGTTTCAAGATTTTAGCTTATAAAAACAATATACAATATATTCATGATTTACACTTATGATTCCATATGCGATATGTTCCTAATTAAACGAGACTTAATAAATACATATATATTTATCATTAAAATTATCAGTCTCTTACAGAAATTTCTTGTAAAATTTAATTCTGCTCCACCTTTAATAGTTATCGATATCCATAATTCTTACGCACAGTCTGACTGTAGGACGGACTGTCGGACGGATGAGCTGTCGAGTAGACAGACAGTCGAATGGACGGACTTTATAACAAATGGGCGGATAGACTGTCAGACAAATGGACTGTTGGATGGCCGGACGGATGGAGTGCTGGACACATGGACGCCAGAGCTAGATCAAAAATTAATATTTTGATGTAGCTCATCGGATCAGGATCCTTCATTCTCTAACTATACATGTTCTAGGACACCCATTCAACGCCCGATTTTCAATCTCAATGAGTTGTGCCAAGAACCAATAAGGAACATTTTCCATTTCCATTTCTATGGATTATCTTAATACACTGAACTTAATCAATATAATAATAGTGAATTCTTTTAATATTTAATATTCAAGTGAGAACATATTAAACCTAAGGCTTCTAAAAACTAGGTTAGGCAAGTAAGAAAACTCTAGTTGAGACTGAACACTTCTTTTATGCATACATAGCAACAATATACATATGTACAGTCACATACACACATACATGCACTCAATGCATGCTCTCTGCCAGCTGCGCAGTCGACGCCGCAACGCCTCTTGGGCAGCAGTGTGGGCTATATCATGCGAGCTTATTTGCTGAAAAATTCTCTTGTAAAGCGACTTAAAATTTATAATCCTTGTATTCATTGCTTGATTCTACACAACAAATCTGAAATCCCTAGTCAAATTATGCATACAATGTTTGTTATCGATAATAAGGAGGAGAGTTCAAAGGAATTGAATAAGAATAGCCCATAGCGACAGGTTCTTGGATAATGTCTATATTCGTAGCGAATGGACGTTTTCTTCGCCTTAACTGATTTGTGTCCCCTATAACATCATGTATTTCATTCAAATTGCAGCTTTCCTTCAAATCTAACATTCTGTTATCAGTCACCAGGCAGATATCCGGCTATTTTCAGCTTAGATAACACATCAATGGCTTGAGAAAGAAGCAGCTTTAGTTGGTCCAAATAGTTGGGTAAAGTCTCGCTCCTGGCTGAGCAAATGTGCGTAGAGTCTGGTGGAGTCTATTCTCCATTTGCAGTGTCCTATCATTACGGCAGATGTAATTTCGCATGGGGTAATTTTTAATGCACAATGAGCGTTGGCTGCTTTTTAGTACTCAGTATTGTGCGCGACGCTGAGCAGCCTGGCTGCCTGCCCGGCTGTTGCGCCGACAGCACCCATCGTTTTTGCCTATTAAGCACAATGATAATAATAATGAGTAATGGCAACAACAACAGCTGTGCACAATAACTTTACATGTGTGGCGGAAGGCAGCTCTATCTACTATGTATGTATATATGTGTGTGTGTGTGTGTGTGCCGTATGTGGATATAACTTGTTTATGCCTCTGTCTAGATGTCTCTCTATCTCTTTCTCTTTCTCTGTCTCTCTCTCTCTCTCTTTCTCCTTCGGTGTTTGCGCGCTTGGGGACGCATTCAAAGCAATTTTCACAATTTTCGTATTGTTTACTTAATTAATTCTGCACAAAGATTTTCATTTACGAGTGTGCTGCCTGCTTAAGTGTATGACTATGTGTGCATGTGTGTGTGTGTGTCCTACAATACGCATATGTGCCTATGCAAGTGTGTGTGTGTGTGTGCTATTGTATTGGTATGTTTGTTATGTTTGTTGCGGCATATGCAGCTGTTTTGTGGTTATTAAGGCAACCCACACTCTCACACACACACACACGGACGACCACACGGACACACATTGAAGCGAACGCCTTGTTTCGCACAGATCAAGTCGCGTAATGAGTTTTTAACATTAACAGCGGCACAAAGCAAAGAAATTGACACTTTTTGTGGCTTCAATTAATAACTCAAAGCTGCGGCTACAATTTTATTTGCGTTTTCTCTCTCTCTCTCTCTCTCTCTCTCTCTCTCTCTCTCTTTCTTTCTTTCACTCTGGTCTAGTTATAAAGTATTCAAAGTTTACTTTACCTTGGCCGTCAACAGACAGCTACAACAAAAATCAAAGGAATACATTTTGCATATCAAGTATACGCACAGACATGGAATCGTGGAGGTACGGAAGTAAGGGTCACATAAATAGTCATATATCAAATAGAGCTTACGTATGTGTGTAACCCTCTTCACATAATGAATTTGGAATTATTGTGCGACGAGCTTAATTTGAAATTAATAGAAAAAAAATTAGATTAAAGATTAGAGGGAGAGAAAAAGAGAGAGCAAATGAAGAAGTCAAAGCTTGATATTGGAATAAAAATAGGAGATACGTATACAGTCCATAGATATAAACTCTTCGTTATATAAATAACTTTTTAATTTTTAATTGATAATTAGGAGAATGTCAATATCGGAAGTATATCAACTATTTAGCTCTTAAGTGCATCCAACTATCTGTAATAAAACGAAGAAAGACTGTTCTAGTCGCTACTTCTTGACAAAGTTTATAAAAAGCAAGTCTTTCTCTGTACCCGGACTGATGAGACGAACGTGGAGCGCCCAATAAATAATATTTGTCTGAGTGTAAAATTTAGTGCAAATCGCAAACAATGCTTCTTATTGTGAGCAACAATAGACTTGATAGGAAAGAGGTTTCTAGCATAAATAAACTTTTTATGGAGATAGTGACTCACAACATGACGAGCATTGCAAGAATTTGTTAAAAATTTTATTTATGTTATTATTATTATTATTATTTTTTAATTTCATTCACCCGTTGAAAATGGGAAATCAGGGTAAAATGTTTTTAATAGTTTTATTTTGAGGAAATATCAAATCAAATCAAGGTTTGACTTAATTTAAGGTGTAATTAGAGAAAATATTGTTGGTGCAGTTAACACAGATAATCAAGATTACTTATTTATAATGTGCATGTTAATACTCTGTCTAGTAGACATCGAAGGTAGAATTTTAATTTCATTTAATTTCAATTCTAATGCTAAACGATCATGAAAAAATGTCATATATCTAATCGAAGCTAGGGTAAACTTAAAAAGACAATCAGCTGCAATAAATGAATAATTAACAAACAAACATAGTATATATAGGAATTACAAGAGTCATATAGTATGTATGTATATGTACCTAATTGACTCTGGTAATCCCTAAAAGTATGCTGCATAAGAGTAGATGAAATTTGTTGATTGCTGGCAATATGAGTTTCTCTATAAATCGATAAGTCGTTATATTGCCAAATACATTTAAGTAATATCGATATACACCAATCAACCTGACGATAGTCAGTTTTCAATTTGTCATTACTTCGCTAATTCAGCCAAATGACTCAGCTATTCTCTAACTAAGTCTAAGAGACATCATGGCACTATGGGGATACATCCAAATTATCGGGTATTAATTAAAACTTGAAAACTAAGTCAGATATTTTGATCCGGTATTTTTTATACCGTCAGAAATCTGTTTTAGAAAAATGGGCGTGTCACCGCCCACCAAGATGCATTGTCTTCAGGACGAAACCGACAATTAAGGAAATATTAGATTGTACAAACGTTGCGAAACAATTTCAAACAATGAGGAAAAATTATTTGTCTTAAGAAACATTTGTTCATTTTATTGAACAATTTTTCTGCTACCATTTAATGCAAATGCTTAGAGGTTGGGTCAGACATATAATTAGTGTAACATATAGAGAAATATATATAGAATTAAGAGGAGCCTTGGATCGCAATGGATGACAATGGATGATGGAATAGTTGATATTATTGTAGAGCATCAGCAATTGAACAGCAATTAATGGGGCCTATTAAAGCCATAGCTTAACGTAATGCATATGAACTGAAGTTATCCAATCTAACAGCCCATGGAACTAACGCAAAACTTTTCTTGAAGGGGGAAGATGGCCTTAAGGCTTTGTCGACAATCTCATGCAAAGTTTGGGATCGAACCAAATCCTACAGGCTCTGTCGAAGTGAAGCAGAGTTTGGAGTTGAAGCTCGAAGTAAATTGCTTACGCTTTAAGTGATTCGCGAGGCACGGGCAACATAACATAACATGAATTATATATGTATATATATATCTCCCCCTCGTATTTACTCTTACAAGTCTGCAATGTACAAGCAATCCATCAATTTTCAAATTATACTCCTTAATATTGAACTGCCCCGCCGACAAACTATACTATTCGAGCCGAGATACTCGTTGCTCATTGTGCCTGATTGACAGGGTCACTTACATGGCCTATAGACCGAGGAGTGGCATCCTTATTATTCAGCGCATTCCAGTGGATCCATGTGGATGCTTTGATGGCCTTGTGCTCGAGTTGCCAGCCCGACGAACGAAAGTTTTCATTGTGTGGCTCGGCAGGCGGCGGCTCTACCCTGTAATTCGCATTGGCTGCAGACTTCAATTTCAACTTGAGGGCGTTCCAAATAGGCGTGACAGTTACTAAAGCCCGACTGAGACTGAGACCGAGGCAGAGAGGCTGATGCTGAAGCTAAAACTGAAGCTGAAGCTGTGGCTGATGCTGATGTTGATGTTGTGCCTGCGCCTGTGACTGTGACTGTGACTGAGGCTGATGATGTGCCCGTAGCTGAAGGAGGGCAGGACTTTCACTCAATAGCAACGAGTTGTTAGGAAAACTATTTTACCGCTCAATTGATTTTGCAATTTATTTGCGCGCATTATGCAAACGCACACAGACATAAACAGAGGAGCACACACGGGCAACGGGTAACGGGTAAGGGGTAAGGGGTAGGTGGTACGGGTATTGGGTATCTCAGCGTGTACGAGACAGCAGCAGCAGCAGCAGCTCACGTGTCCTCAGCCCAAAGCGAGTTTTTGCTAGTGGCGGGCGCACTTTCAATTCTATTTACTCCCAATAATCATCATCAATGTCAGTGGCGCTTGCACTAAAGTAAAATAACAACAGCAGCAGCAGCAGAGGTAGCAACAACAGCAGCAGCAACAGCAACATCAGCAATAACAATAACAACAACAACAACAACAGCAAGAAGAACCTTGAGCACATCAACGTCAACAGGATCATTGGCGGTATTGACAGCAACAACAGTAACAGCAGCAGCAGCAGCAGCAGCAGCAGCAGCAGCAGTGGCAGCGGCAGCAACAACTACAAAAAGAAAACACAAGTGACAGCGTTGCGGTCGGGTGTGACTGACTGAACAATGCCCTGTGCAAACAGAGTGCAATACAGTCAAAGGGATTGGGCTTTAGCCGTTGGCGATGGCGTAAATGAAACCTGATACTGAGAGTGGACAGCTGAAGAGTTTGATAAAACCAATATACTCCATGTGATTTGGGGCAGGGAGCTTATAAAGCAGCTGTGTGTTGTTTTGTTGTCACAGTTGCCCAGACACTCCAAACGAGGCACACACGATGGCAAGATGGAGAGGCAGCAACGCATAGGAAAGTTGATGTTTATATCGATTGCTGGCAATTTCGAGAATTACAACAGTCACACACACGCACACACACACCCACACCGTGGCAGACAGGACGTGCGCATGTTGCTGTCCTAGCGTATCCTTCCCTCCCCCTCAAACTGCTCCGCGCTGCTCTCTGCCCGGTTGCCAGGTTCGTGTGCTGAATTGTCGCCAGCGTGAGAGGGCGCAACCGGCGACGAGGTCAACGTCGCAGTCGCTGTCGCAGTCTCAGTCGTCGTCGTCGTCGCAGTCGCCATCACCATTTGACATTACTTTTCGAACAATAACATAAAGAGAGGTCGGACGGCAGCCAAAGAGGCTGCTACAGGCGGGAAGGCTCGACTGGAAAATACCTAATATATATCCATGAGCTCTTAACCTCAACCTCTTTGAGTCATTATATATTGTATAGATTTTAAGCTCAGTCCACATACATATCAGGATTGAGCTCAGCTATCTTCTAATACATAGACGGAGGAGCACTAGCTCGTATGTATGCAAGAAAAGATTTCTGTATGGGCTCCTGAGGTCGACCAATGTCGTACACGATTGTATATATAAGAATCTATGTTTGAGTTTGAGCTCAGACAACTTACAGATCAGAATATTCTTTAGATAGAAGATATAAGAGCTAGTTTATCACTAAAAATCGATAGCTGCTCCCGATATTTCATTATCGATTAAAAGTCTTATCGAAAGCCAGGTCTTTAATTATATCTCTTACACCTTTAGAGCTAAGGCTTCCAAATTTTAAATGTAGATTTATGTGTATTTTATATAATATCGGCTTTTGTTGTATTTTACCCCCCACCCCTATATCTACCCCTCACCCTCACCTTTGAAAAAGAAGGACTTCAAGTACTAGAGAATCGTGCTTTGGAATGTACTCACATTTAAACATTATGATTACGTTTTGAAAGTTTCTAGAAACTAAATTATTCAAGAAATAAATTCGTATAATATTGTCCATACTGCAGCGCATCCCATGCGCAGCTAGCAGAGCGCGTTTTAATACGTGCGTGTGTAGACAGATTTGAATATCAGACCGATTTGAATATCATATTTAGGGTTCAGGGTATCTCCTAGTCGAGCAGTCCCGACTAGAGTCTTCTTACTTGTTTAATAACCATTTAATAGTGGTTCAAGTAGATTTGTTGGCATCACTTTTTGAATAACTTTCAAATGCACGCTTTTAGCCTGTACGGCGTAGTGTACCCATCTCCGTCAAAACGTATAGGGCTGCCAGATGAGTCCGTTGAATATGGGCAGCCCTTGTATGTAATATACGTTATATAGATATAGATATATACATATATGTATTTATACATCATTTCAAAAAACTTGATTCCTTCACTTGGATAATTTGAGTCAAAGTTCTCGCCGCTTAAAGCTCTAATCCTTGTTCACAAGGTATCGGCTAGTCGCCCAATGTCCACACGCACGCACGCAGACTTTGTTTTGACTGTTATTTGTTGTTATATGGTCATTCGCCCGGCTGTCCGATTAACCAAAGCTGGCCTGAGCCCGTGTGCCTGCTCGCTGCACTTTAAAGTGAAGTTTTGCACCAATTATTAGTGGAAAATTGCTGAAAATTGATGGAAATTGTCATAGCTTGCGTCATAAAAAAGGAAAAAAAACACATGTGGAGCTAAGCGCACTTAACAGTAAATCCGCTTGTCAGGGTCACACAGGCACACGCACATGCACACACACACACAAATACAAATTAACAACAATGGACAACTATAGCGATCACAGTGTAAGCAGCTCACGCGCTAAGCTCGCATAATGTGTACAAAATACCAAGCCCAGCAAACACCGCACACACACAGAGAGGGCGGGCGGACAGAGACATTCATATATAATCATAACATTTTTAACAAGTAAACAAAGTTAACTGCAGCGTCACGAGAATGGCATACCCTGGGCATCCATTCGAATGGATGGATGGCATAGTCATTTGCTAGGGATCTCGCTATGGTTCCATCTGACCCATCAACATATCTCTTGTGTCTATCAAAGTGTTTATCAAATAGCACTACATATATAGATATAGTAGATATAGATATAATCAGGTATATGTATGTGTGTATATGTTGTCTAACCGTTCATACCCCATTTTCCTCTGTGTGTGTTTGGCACATTTCGTAACCAAAATAATTGTAATACCCTCTGCATGGGTGTAAAAATAGATTACAATGGTTTAAAGCTAACAATGGAAGACCTTTGCTGCGACTGACTACACGTTACTACCCAACACAGACACACACGCACACACACACACACACACAGACACACTCACGCTGAATGAGATATACATTTGTGTAGCGCCTTCGTTGGTGTGCCAAGTCGCTAAAAACCCAAACAAAAATTTGCAGCTTTCTATCGCATAAATAAAGTTTAAAATAAAGTGAGCAAAAGAGTTGTGGAGCAGTGCAGCGCCAACAGCAACAAAAATAGCAATGGTAAAGGCAAAGGCAACGCCAATGCCATATCCACAGAGTTCACACGCAAACGCGTTTGTGCCACGCCCCAAAAACAAACGTCATTTAAAAGTTATTTCAACGTTAGTTGGTGCTTATGTAAAAGTAGCTGCCGGGCGCAAAAATGTTATCCGCTCAGCCCTCGCTAGTGTTTAAGCAAACTTCGCACTTGCACAACCAAACTCACACACCCACACACACACACACGCAGACACACACACGCTCACGTGTGGGCACGCACACATAAATGAACTAAACGCTACGTGCTGATTACTGCAAACGCAAGGATTTTCCCACACAGGATTTTGCCCGGCACCAGGAACAACAACAACAATAGCAACAACAACGACGTGAACAATCGCCACACAGAAAAAGGCGACACCAGAATTTACTACAGGATCTCATTTGTTGGTTTTGCTTCTGTTTGCCAAGCATTTCGCGCGATCCAAACACGGCAAAAACACCATCCATACACACATCCAGGCGTATGTACGTGGACATTGCCCGCTTAACAAAATATTTACCAAGTGTTCACATTGTACTGCACCCCCTCATCCCTCATCCCTCATCCGTGCTCCCTCCTTCCACCTTCCACACACACAGTAGCCTCTCCCCCAACCAACGCTCGCCACATACAGCGCAGGCAACGACAGAAGCAAGACGTCAAGCCGCATGTAAAACTATGAGTGAACTCGACGAGTAAGCACCCTGACTTTAATATTGTAGGAGAATGAATGATGTTCTGTTATCCATATGCAATTGAGAATTATACAAGCATTGGACTGCAGAGAGTATAATTTGTTAATAGAACTTTTATTAATTGAAGAATGAATGCATACTTGCTTGAAGATTATATTTCAACATAGTAAAGTTACCTAAAATAGAAAGTTCAAGTTAATGTAAATTTCAACAGTGCTAAATACTTATATCTGATATATTTGCAGTATATCTGATACGTTAAAAATATCAAGATAAAAAAGGTTTCTTCATAGAAATAAGTAATAAAACTATATATTTGAAGTACTTTGGTAATTCGAAAAAATTCAATTTTTCTTTTCCTTTTTTGTTTGGGTTTGATTTGTTTTTAAATATCACAATCTGTATCAAATACTTTTTAAATATTAAAACATATATAAATATTTTTTAAGATAAGGTATATAAAATATTTGAAACTCGAAGATATCGAGATGGGAATAAAAAAAATAATTATACATACTAATATATGATAAAATATTACAAATTAAAAAGTTAAGTTAAAAAAAAATAAAAATAAAAATATAAAAATGAAATAAAATAATTGTAGTCATAATAAATCATAATAAAGCATCTTAGCATATATATTTCTTAAATAAAAAAATAAAAATTTTAAAAAAGTAAATTATAAAATTTATTTTTTTATAGAAATATATTTTAGAAAACATTTACTTAAAATTAAAAAAAAAATAAATAAAATAATAATATTTATGTAAATATTTAAATTCATCACTAAATTTTATCCAAGCAATATTCATATTTTACAGATTTAATGCAATAAATTTGAAATAATTTAATATAGTATATTAAATTGCTAAAATAAATTGAATTCAAATAATATAAGAAGTTGAAATGAGACACGGCAATGCAAATAACATAGCTTGTATATACTAGATGCCCTGTTGATTTAATTATATACCTACACATACATATGTTTAAACAGATACAGATGCATTGCATATATGTACATATGTGTATTGATGCAGATTCATTACTTATTCATTATGTGTATTCATATTTATGTGGAAGCCTTTCAGGCGTCGGATATGGCCTCTCAATTGTCTCTGCAAGCCCACAAGATGCGCACATAAATATATATATTTTATAAGAATTTTTATTATCAGCAAAAAAAAAAAAGCAAAAACAAAATAAAATAAGGCAAAAACTGCTAAGCACGCAGTGCAGAAAAAAGCTAACTGCGTGATGCTTGTGAACACGTTGTAAGGATTATTAAAGTTTTGACACGAAATAATAATGAAAGCAGGGCAGTGTATGAATTCCAGATCAGTATCCAGAGAGGAGTCGACAAGCTTGAGCCCGATAGCATCTTGTAGTATCTGCAAACCATAGCTAGTCCCGTTA
The DNA here is from genome assembly GCF_054131105.1 of Drosophila navojoa. Taxonomy (NCBI): domain Eukaryota; kingdom Metazoa; phylum Arthropoda; class Insecta; order Diptera; family Drosophilidae; genus Drosophila; species Drosophila navojoa. Next base: position 28,157,106 of record NC_142895.1, read on the forward strand.
GATTTCATTATGGGCTGGCCTAATTGCTTGTGCAATCCGTAATCATAATACAAATAGTTGGTAAATAGGTAACGAATATTTTCAAAGAATTTTCTTCTAATCAAATATTTGAGCGAGTCTGTGGCAGCTCTTGGCCAACTTCCATTTGAATTTATTGTACTAATTGAGCCATCTGGTCCTGTGTCCTCTGTCCTGGGTCGTGTGTCCTGTGAGCTCACTTGTGTGTCCTGCCAGCAGAGCCCCAAAGCTCACTGTCGGACAGATTACAAGCTGGGCCACAATTGTTGGGGCAGTCTGCTTAACTGACGGACAGCATTAACAAATTTGTTGAGCCATGTGTATTTGCGGATTGGGCTATTGATGTTTGCCCATTGTTGTTGACTGTTTGCACGCACTATAATAACCCAACAAAACCCATACGAGTGCGGTTGTACGAAAAGGAATTTGAAAATAAGCTATACAATGCCCATTAAAAGGGGGAATTTATAAAGCACACATATGTATATCTAGTTGCACCGCCATCGTTTTCGATCACGCATCCCGATGACGTGCTATCGATATGAGATCAATATTTTGACTTACTTGACTTGCCCAAACAAATCTGAATTTTCATTTTGGACATGTTTTCTCTTTGTTGTTATACATATATAAAATTGTTATACATATATTAAATTTAAAAGATGGTACTTCATTACTATCCAAAATCTAAGCTCAAAACGAAAATCCATTATTATTAAATATTTAATTTATATGCCTGGAAAAATAAGGAGTTTTGCTTCTCCTCACCAACAATAGGTCTTGAATCCATACCAACAATATTTTCATAAAAAATGATGGACCTTTAAATGACACAAATATCGCATAATTAATTAAACGAATTTTCTATTTCATAACTATATTTATGTGCATATCCTTATACTTTATTATACTTTCACTCAACTTTTCTCTCTATTTATTTTATTTAGCTCGGTTTTATTTACTCTTAGAGCAAAGTTATTTTTCTGATTTACATATTTATTTTATATATATATATACAAATTTATGTTGAAGTACCTCTTTGAAAATAATTACAAATCAAATCGATAATATTTGAATGCGCTGCGGACTTTCTCTTTGCTACCGGAAATAATAAAGGTGTTGTTACAGAATATTCTTATATTTTCAGGAATTGATTAGGGCTGTCCCTTCGGTCTACAACGATACCCTTTCACTTCTACGCTAGGATTTACAGAAAAGCCCAAGCTCGAGGCACGCCTAATTCCTATTGCAGAATCTTTTTGCGACATGCACAGACCCCCACATTCGCAGATCGAACTGTCTGTGCATGCGTGTGTGTATGTGTGTGTGCTTTGGTGTGTGTGTTTGCGGTTGTCTCTGTATAAACTTTTTGCTGTTTACGGTTGGGCAATTAGCTGCCATTTAGCTAGCTGAATCCGCCAAGCGATACAATCAGCTGCCGATGGGGCCGCCGCGCCGGGATGCATTGTGAAGGCGAGCCAGCTCTCCGGTCTATCTCTGTTTGCCGACTGCCAACATTATTCTCGACGCCATTCACTGGTCAGTTGTGAATTCGGCAGGCTGGCATTGGCTGTTGCTGTGATTGATTGATTGACTGCATGATTTATTGGCTATTTAGTTGGGTAGCAGTAAATTAGCAGCATAAATCGAATCTAAATACTTTATAGCCATGGTCCCTTCTGCAGTCACGAGACTCTCGTTTCAGCGAGTTTAAGTGCGTGTATGCGTGTATGTGTATGTGTGTGTGAGTGTGCCCTTAAGCACTCATCAACTTTTGCCGTAGGTAAAGTTTTGCTGTTGTTCGTTCGTGGGCCAACCCCAAACAAGCAATTGTAACTCATTAAGCGTTGACTGTGCAGTAACATCAAATTTTCAGCAGGTAGTCAAATGCGAGGGTAGCTCGAGCAGTTGCTGAACGAGTACGTATCCCTTTGGCTGCTTCTATGAAACTGAAATGGGATAACATATCTCTTATCTATGCAGCTGGAGTCCTCGCTATGTTTAGTTCACCTAGAAATTGAGGCCTCTTGCGGCAGGTGGTCACAGCTGGCAATCGCTGTGGCAGCCCTCTAAATACTTGCTGTGAAATCAACCAAAAAGTTGAAGTTGCCTTTGCTTTTTCCGGTTGTTGCTATTGTTTTTACCACTTCTTCAACCGAAGCAAGAACTAAGCTAACTTTTCAGCAACAACAATGATAAATACAACAACAGCAACAGCAACAGCAACGTCGACGACGACGACGTCAACAAGAACTGACACTAGTCTCTCACAATGACTGGCTTTGTTTTGTAATTTGCACCTATCGATGGTAAACTTTTTGCGCAATTTCCTCGAGTGTATATCTCTGCACACAACTCCACGACTGGCGGCAAGTTAGAAACAACAACAAATATGCAGTGGTAGACAGGCTGGGAGAGCGGAAAAAAATAAAAGAGAGTCCGAAGAGTGGTTGGGAATGAGCGATCCTGTCGGCTGTAATGATACGTATAGATTCCGGCAATAGACATTTAATTTCACTAATAAAGCAAACAATGCGTGGCATCTACTACGCCTAAGATTGCTCCTGGCAGCCCAGCCGGGGCGAGGGGCCCGTCAAGATAAACAACAAACACAGACAGATGAGAAATTGTACGGGGCATTAAAAAGGCAATCGGAGGTGCGGAACGCGCTGTCGCTGCCGCTGCTGCTGTCGCTGCCCCTGCTGCTGCTGCTGCTGCTGCTGCTGTCCGTGGCAAGCGCTATGACGAGGAACAAACAGACGACGTTCGAGCCAAGCGAAACGTGCAACACTTATACGTCATGTTATACGGGGCCTCAGTCGGCAACACGCACAATGTAATGGCATTTTTATGTTGCATCACGTAGCGGTCATAAGTCATGTTTAGAGCACTGACTGCTGCTGCTGCTGTTGCTGCTGTTGTTGCTGTTGCTGTTGCTACTATTTCTGTCTCTGTCTGCAGCATAACAGCTCTGCTCCCCTGCCCTCCCTTCCGCCTTCATTATGCCCCTCAACTTAGAGCTTGGTCTTACGTCTCCGGATCGCCCTACGCGCTTCGAACTCAAATGAACTGTAGCTAAATTGGCTGTCCCTGTATGTGTGCGTGTGTGTGGGAGTGTGACCCCTTGCTCCCTCGGTCCATCAATCGTTGCCGGCGCTTGGCGTGTGCCACGCAGCTGCCCAGTTGTCAGTCAGCGCGCATAGCTTAACCGGATATTACAAGGTGTTGTCCAAACATTGACCGTACATGAGCTTAAAGCCAAATTTAGTAACTAACTGCTAAGCACGGTGCGAACTGCCGGTCCTCGCTCGACTACCGACATCTGTGGCCGTGCCGTGCTCTGGCCTCGCACGGCGCACGACGTTTTAAAGGCAATTAAACTGGCCAGCTCCGTCCTGACATTGATACATAGACTCCAATCAGACGACCCCGATTTCCTTTTGCCAAACTTCCTGCGCTCTCTCGCAAGATAAACAAACCACAAGGTGGAGGATACTTGGCAGGAGTCGGAGTAAGGGTAGGCTATGTTCTGCTGACACTGCTGGCCTTTATTATATAAATAGAACATTAAGCTTACGTCTCTGCTTAATATTGTCAATTCAATTTTTATAACCTGAACTGAATTCGGTTTATTATTTGTTAGTCCAAGAGATTAGTCCGCTATAGGATGGCATGGATGGCCAATAGATATTGATGCTCTCACATGTATTTATATATTTTTACCCTATGAGAAAGGGTTTTAGTCAAGCCTGGGCTGGGTACAGAATGAATGTAACGCAACTCGGGGTCTTCGATTCTTGTACAGGTTTTACTCACGCTCGCACACTCCAGTTCTAGCTACTCCTCTTTACAGTAGGAATCGCATATGAAGTAGAACAATAATGTCTAATTCAAGCTTTTGCTTAATATACAATGACCTGAGATATTGATCTAATTCAATGAATATCGTTATTTGAAGTCTAAATACCCTCTTCTCTTTTAGAATCGATTGAAAATTTTTTTATAAACGCATATTTTCTCTATCGCCATCGCTGGTAAATTTATTAGATTATGCATGTATATATATATAATATATAATTTTATTTGAAAAAGAGATTTAATATTTTGCTCATAACGGAGGTTGTATTCATATTGCCCCAATAGAAAATGAGGTACAAAATATAGCAATATTTGAGTGTTTACTCCATAAAAGATATAGTAATACCCGATTTTCAACGCTGCAGTAGGCATATCTATGATAACGTCATACTTCGTAAGCTGAGGGTATATAGCCTTAAGTATCCAAAAGTCTGACACAGGATTTCCTATTATTCAAAACTTCAGATTCCTTTTATGATCAAATCTTATTGAGCTCTTCTGATGAAATGCCTAAGAAATAAATTTATTTAATTCAATAAAAATATTAATTTTTATTAAAGCAGTGCTGAAAGGGAAAGGTGAGCAGACCTATTCAACTGCATTTAGCCTTTATAAATACTTTGGTTAAAATTTATATCTTGCGGATGCGAAAAGAGACGTATAAAATGTCGTGTAATTATAAATAGATTGACAGGCGGACACTGCTAAGTCTAATCCTGATCGAGTATATGGACATGCAAACACCCTACAAAGTCCATATAAATTATGTATCTCTTATCAACAACCTCAAAGTAGGCCTGTTCGTCCTAGTTTTTGTCACAAGCCCAAGATATAGTATAAGAAGTAGAGTATAAGAAATATTCAGCTAAAGCAATCTCGTATTAAGTTCATTTTGAAACACCGATGTCTTTTTCCACTTCTGTATAAACACGACGCATGCAAGGTATCTGATAGTCGTGCACAGCCTATTCAAGGCACACTTGCTAATTTTAGTTACCTTTAAGCTTGCTTGCGGGCAGCTCTTTCTTTCTTTCGCTCTTTTCATTCAACAATGTTCTGTTTATGCATGGGAGATAATATCCCAGGCACAGCTCAAGTAGCAGTTATGGCCGCAGAACGCCTCTTCCACTCTTGCCACGCCCTATTGGCGGCCCACTTCGCCTGTCGAGTTTTGATTTATTTGGCCGGCTTGCAGACAAAGGCCGCGGCCGTGGGAGGCTGGCGCATCGCTGATGAGTTGGGTGGCTACAGCTTGGCCTGGCCTGGCCTGGTCAACCTCTCACCCCTTCTAAGCCATTTCACGTAGCTGGCCATAAGCGCCTTTTCACTGCAGACTTGGCCAATAGGCGTGTCTCACTGGCGGGGCATAAACTACACGCGCAGACAATTGCTCCGAACTAAGAGCGATAAATAATTTCATCGTTGTTGCTGTCGTTGTTGTTGTTGTTGCTCTGTTTGTGTTGTTGTTGCTGTTGCTGCTGTTTCGCCTTCATAATTCTAAACACTGCTCTGATAGTCTCTCTCTCGTTCTGATCAAACGTCATACTAAGCCTATTTCCATGTTCTGGCACCAACTGCCACCCACACGCCCCACCCTACCACTCCACCACCCCAACACCGCCACCGCCCCCCACTTTGGCTTCGGCCATCGCTTTCGTTTTGTTAGCTGCTTTTTATGATTTACGCAGACAATTTTGACGCGCCTCCCAGCTCTTTGGTCAGTTGGGTAAAACTTACTGCTGCCCCCACCCTTTCACCCCCTTCCAGCCACCCTTTCGCCCCCTTTCCCTGACCCTTTCATTGTTATTGCTGTAGTAGTCTTTGTTTTGTAGGTGTGTTCAGCGCTTTTGTTTAGTTCACGTTTTGCTTTTGTTTTTGTTTTATTCTCGTTTTATTTTCATTTTATTTATTTTTTTCTGTTTTTGTTTTTGTGAATTTCCTTGATGCCCGTGTCCTCAACTGGAACTACAGTTTTGATCAAAAGCGTTGGCTGATTAATGAATTGATAAAGTCCGAGCAGTGCTCACATGTTGGCCATGTAGACCTCGCATTTGCTAATTAACATTCGCCCTCGCCAGGATTCGCGGCTGGTGCTTGACATTTTCATTATGGGCCCAATGATTTGTGCCCGGCGATAAGCGCGCTTTGTTCAGAGTTGTGGCCTTTGACTAATATTGGATGAAGATTAAGGTGGTTTTTAATTAATTAGTGGAGTAGTCAAGGCGGCTGGCCGCATAAAAGCGAAAATTGCATCCTCCGCAAAGTGCTGCAGCCGAGCTCATCAAAACTAAGGAACTAATGACAACAGCTAAATACAGTCGCAACCCCTACCGCTTACAGTGATTTGCCTAATGGAGTTATGTAGTTATGTGGGATGAGCCAATCAGTCAACATTGGTTCAGAAACCTATTTCTTACACAAAACCGATCCATAGTTTCTGTGGCAGCTGAATTAACTGGTCAAGTAATTAATGGAATTTTTGAAAATGCTATAGAAATGGGAATAGTGAAATCTTAATAGAGTCTGAATAGTAATAGTTAGGTAATGAAGCATAGAAAGGTAGTAAAAACACTAGTAGTACTTGGATCTACAGGAACATTTTTTTGAGGTTTTGTAATATTTTTACATGAAAGTAATAGAAGTAGAATCCAAAATGTTTATATAAAACATACAAGGTATTATCACGTTTTGTATTACATTTTGATAATTTTCGTGGAACTCTGAATAACTTAAAATAAAGAGTAATAGAATTACTAGTACTAATAAAATATATTAAAATAGTCGTGTTATTGGTCTGATTTACATATTATTAATAGTCCCCCTTTTGCTTGTGGTGCTTTTCTTACAAATTAATTTTCAGTGTATATGTGGTTCTAAAGTAAGATTATGCGTTGTATACTTAGGTAAACATTTTATTATAAATAAAGTCGTAGTAGTAATAATAGTAGTATTAACAAGTAAGAAAGCTCTAGTCGAGACTGCTCGACTACGAGATCCCCTGAACCCTACAAGCAACTGATATTTCAAAAATAATTAGCAAACACACACGCACACACACGCATACATACAAATACACGCACACACACACGCATACAAACAAACACACGCATACACACACTCACATATACAGGCGATTGCGCTTGGGTTGCGCTGCAGTGTTGGCAATATAATGAAAACTTATTTGTTGAATAATTTAATTTATAGACGTACGATCGTAATGAAACTTTCAGAACGTAATCATAATGTTAAAATGTATGTGTATACCGAAGCTCAAGTCTCTAGTATTTGATATACGACTTTTACAAAGATGAGGGTGAGGGGGTGGACTTAGGTGTGGGGGGTAAATTTTAACAAAAACCGAAATTGTATAAAATTCATCTTAATATACATTTTAAATTTGGAGACTCTAGCTTGAAAGATGTAAGAGATATAATTATTTAAGTGATCTTCGATAAGGTTTTTTATCGATAAAAAAATATCGGAATGAGTTATCGTTTTTTAGTGATAAACTCGATCTGCGCGTGATATATACGGACATTTTAAAAAAAAGTTGAAATCTCTAGCTCTTATATCTTCTGAAATCGACGCGTTCATACATACGGACGGACGGACGGACGGACGGACAGACAGACGGACAGGGCCAAATCGACTCAGCTTGTCGCCCTGATCAAGAATATATATACTTTGTAGGGTCTGCCACGCCTCCTTCTGCCTGTTACATACTTTTAACAAAACCATTATACCCTGATTTCCCATTTTCAATGGGTTCAGGGTATAATAATAGTGGTAGTAACAATAATAGTAGTAGTGGTACCAATAGTAGTGGTAGTAGTAGAAGCAATAGTAGTAGTAGTAAGAGCAATAGTAGAAGTAGTAGTAAAAGCAATAGTAGGAGTAGTAGTAGCAATAATAATAGTAGTATTAAAAGCAGAAGTAGTAGTAGTAATAATGGTAATAGAAGAAGTAGCAGTAGCAATAATAGTAGTAGTAGTAGTAGTAGCAAAAATAGTAGTAGTGATAGCAATAGTATTTTACGTAATGGTAGTAGGTTCAGTACTAATAATAGTAGTGGTAGTAGCAATAGTATTTTACTTAGTAGTGATAGAATAGTAGTATTAGTAGTAGTAGTAGCAATGATACATAGTAGTAGTAGTAAAAATATTATTTTGCTTTGTAGTAGTAGTAGTAGTAGAAATAGTATTTTGCTTTTTAGTAGTAGGAGTAGTATCAATAACATCTGTATCAACAATAGTAGTATTAGTAGCAATAATACATATTAGTAGTAAAAATAGTATTCCACATAATAGTAGTAGAAGTAGTAGCAATACTGTTATTGCTGCAGTATCAACAATAGTAGCAGTAGTAGTAGTAGCGGGAGTATTTTAGGTAATAGTAGTAGTAGCAATAGTATTTTACGAAGCGGTAGTAGATATAGTTAAGTTAGAGATAGTTAATTGCAGTAGTAGTAGTATTTGTTGCGTCAGTTGTGGTATGGCAGTCGTATGTCGAGGTACAATAGTAGGACTTAGTAAATTAATTAGTAGCTGTATCAATAGTTATATTGTTGTCAATGTGATGCTAAAGTGGTATAATTAGTAGTAGTCAAATTAATGTGTAGTACCCATGCTCTGTAGCAGCTGTATTTGCTGTTAATTATTAGAGTATAAAACAGATATTTAGTAGTAATAGTAATAGGAATATTTGTATAAACTTCATTATATGTATATGCAATTTATTGGCGATTATTTTTCATAAGATTTCTAAAAGAAAACAAAGAGATATATGTACATATATGCACTTGTATATACTACATATTTATAAGGGTCAACAACAGAGGCTCACATCAGATGATAAATATTTGCGACGCTAAAAGATTTTTGGGAATTTCGTACGAAGTTCCAGTTAAGTTTTTGAAGTGTATGAATGGAGCGGCAAATGGCAAACTAGTTTTGGGCGAAAACACTCATAGACACTCACGAAGCGCTCGTAGATATGTACGTACAACTCTCGAGCAACTCCTAATCAAGTGGCCCCCGAGGAGTCGTAAACAAAGCCAATGGACTACAAATGTAAAAATGTGCACGTGGGCGAACACGCACACACTCGCATTCACCCACCAAACAGACTTACATATACACACATTCACACCCACATACATTGAGACATCCTAACATTTAAAAAGCATGTAAGTGTCCTCTTTGCGGGAGTATCCGACCGAAGTATACTTTGATTCACAAAAAAATGGCTCAAACTGTTGGATTTGCTAGATTTATGCCTTTAAATATGTATTGCTCCTACATATAGAAATGAAACAAAAGACTTACAATCCACAAAACAAACTTTTTATATAAAAGAGGAAAGCTAAAGTCCAAATGTGGGCAAGGGCATTACATCTTCGCCATATATATCCTATACTAACTTTTTTTCAGCAAAGTTAAACCTTAGCCTAGCATAATTTCTGCAGCTCTATGGTTAAGCGTGTTCTGCTCTGAATGTATATACGTATAGCTGTGTTAAATTTAACACTTCCGCACGGAACACGTCAAATGTTAAAAGCAGCATCCAGATACAAAGGTCATCCACACTTGATACCCTGGACGGTGATGTCGATCTCTCTACTGGTATGTATGAATATGTATAATGAATGGGCTTCTATTGGTAATTGGTAATCTAATTACACGCTCATAGCTCTATGTTTTCATATGATGATTACGATAACTAGATAATGATACACGACTATACGTCCTTTATAGCTTTGATCTATATATATATACATATATACTAGGTGCAGCACCAGTTAGTATACCCACTAATACCGTCCGCTTAGGGTATAAATATGGACCCATCTAATGCCAATATTTCGCAGTTCATATGGGTTGCCAATTTTTCAAGGAGGCCAACAGCCATTAGGTGTTACATTAGACCTAGAGAGTGTGTAGTGAAGGCCTGATGATTGTACTTAGGCAATGGGAACGAAAGAGTCTCACAATGACAAATTTACATATGCGTGTTGCACACGGCCGCCTGTCACGTTGGCAAGCAGCTAGCACACTCAAGTTTGCCTATTGACCATTCGGAATCGGTGTCATGCCACATGTTACGTTTACGACTGCGAATACATTCATAGTTCGCCTATTGACCATTCAGAATCGGTGTCAAGGCTGAAATATGCTCGCATAGCGGCTGGCGGATGGCGGCTGGCGGCTGGCGGCTGGCGGCTTAGTGCAAATGCCGTTGGTCCTCTGCACGTGTCCTGGCCATAAAATGTTTATCCCTAACTGGTAACGGTTTTGGGTCTGCATTTGGCTTGTCTATGTGTGGGAGCGTGTCTGCTTTTTTGCCGTTTTTCTGTGTGCCTCAGGTGCTGACACAGCAAAGGCACCCACGGTGCTACCTTAGTGGACCATTTGGCCCGGGCTGGCCGGCAATCGGGAGAGTATCTGTAAGTATTCAGTGTAAGTGCTCATATGTATATCTGGCAATCTCTCAATGGCTGTTTGGGCCGAATGTAATTGCTATGAACTTCATGCAATTGGACTACATCATCAGCATGCGTGCTGCGACTGCCAAAGGCAACGATGACAACTCCATGATGACGAGACCGACCCACGCCGCCCCCAACTTAAATGCGAGCTCAAATTGCTGCGATAATTGTTGGCGGGTTGGCTGGCGGGCGAGCTTAAACTGATAAGCAATGCTCATGTGCCACGCCAAAATCGGCTGTTGCGCAATTAACAAGTCGGCGAACCCGTTCCCAAACTGGTGATGGAGATGGAGATGGGAATGGAGTTCGAGATGGAGATGGCGAAGGAGATGCAGATGGAAATGGAGCTGGAGATAGAGCTGTACTGGGGGCGTGGCATTTTGCACGGCAACTTGTTATTTTCAGTCTGACTAATTGCATGCGTGCAAACGAGTGACAACAGCAGCAACAACAATGACAACTGCAATGTCGTCTGCCAGCGTCATTTTGGTCAACATGCAGCAGCAGCAACATGAACAGTAGCAGTATCATCGGTCCCCAGGAGGGGCCAGCTAGGCTCTCTGCTACCGTCGCTAGCTCAACACGCAGACATAAGATTTATGTTGTTGTTGTTGCCGCGGCTGTTGCTGTTGTTGTTGGTGTTGGTGTTGGTGCTGGTGGTGCTGAAGCTGGTGTTGTTTGGTATTGGGTGCAGCCTGGCTGGCTGACTGCTGTTACCCTAGCAGTAGCATTGCCAAATGCAAGCCCTTCTTCGAACCGAGGACTAAATCAACGGCACCCAGTCATGTTCAGGGCTAGCCCATATATAGGGGCGGACAATGTATCCGGGCACTGCGCTGCGTATGCTGCCCGATGCCGTCCTGGACTCTAAAATATACTTTGTATGCGTCAGTGTTATGGTTTTGTGGTTGCATTTTGCAATTTTGCAAATGATAAAGTGATTCAGTGGGAACGAGAGAGAGAGAGTGAGGGAGTGAGGGGACACTGGTGGGTGCTGCGAGTGGAGGATGGTAGTGGAGTGGAGTGTTCGCGTCTCGTGGTTGTCAGCAACGGCAACGGCAACGGCAACGGCAACGGGAACGGGAACGGTTCAAGTGGTCCCAGCGTGACCGCCGCACAAAAGATGAATGAGACATTGGACGATTTTGCAGCTAGTGCTGTTGCTAGGTGGCTTTTCCGGCACGGGCAGCAGCAACAACGGCAACGGCAGCAGCAGCAGCAGCAGCAGGAGGACCAACACAACACAAATATCGCACATAAAACAATCAACGACAACTGCAGGCTGACACAATCGCCGGAAGAAATGCAGAAATGAAGTCAGAACCACGGCAAATGGAACCAGTTCCTAGGGTCACACTCGGCACAATCATTGGATACATTATACAGTGAGCATGACCTCACGGACAGCTCTCTCGCTCTCTTCCTGTCCTCCTCCTGCCCCTGCTGCTGTCCTAGTGCCCGCCTCTCCGACCTCTCTGCATTTTGTCACACACACAATGTAATCGCTTTTTATCGAATCTATTTCATATGCAGTGCGAGTCTCTGCTCATTCAATCCAGCATCAGTAATAGCCACTTGAATGCTAAGTACTTTCATCCACCGAGGCTGCTTATCATGCATGTTATTCAAATGAGCCCTTCAATCCCTTAATGTCAATTGATTGTATTTATTGGGGATTACAAAGATTAGTTATATGCAAAAAAAAAAAAAAAACATGTATACTCAGGAGTCGTAAAAACGCATTACATATTTGGTGGGGTGTGGCCTGCCCGCCTATAGCTTATACTTGATGGCGCGCAGAATGGGATACTTTTCGTTGCCGGTGCAGCCGCCGCGGAAGTCATCGAAGCTGAGGTCGACCAGGGCCACGCCACCCAAGCCCTTGGCCTTGACGTAGGCGGCCTTGATTGCAGCTGTATCGGGATCCTCGTAGCCGACCCAGAGGCCGTTCTCGCCCTTGTCATCGGCTGAGCGGTAGGCGTAGCTGCCGAAGCGCTTGGTGGGGTCTCCCACCTTACGGAGAGGTCCGTCGGCGCCCTTCAGATGCTGGTTGGCCTGGTTGGGCAGCTTGGCGCACACCTCGGGCCAGCTGTAGAAGCCGGGAGTCTGGGTTTGGATGCCAGCGGGACCGACACTATCGGCTTCGGCTACGGGCGGCAGGCCAGTCAGGCCGGAGTCCTTGGTGAGCTTCCAAACACGTCCGTATGTCGGGATACCAACGTTGATCTTGGAGGCGGGTGCATGGTTGTTGAGCCAGTACTGCACCTGGTAGTTGATGTTGTGCTCGGGATTGCGCTCGTTCAGCTCGTAGATGGGCGCGGGGAAGTCAGCCACTTCGGGATTGCGTCCAGGAGTCTGGAAGTCGTAGGCATGCAGGTTGACGTAGTCGACGTTGTTGATCAGAGCAGGCACATCATAGAACACTGTGGGGAGTCGAGAAAGCTTAGACTTTGTGTTGCTTTCACAGTCGCTTGTAATATCTTACGCGATGAGTTGACATTGGGCAGGACGCTGAGGCCCAGCAGATAGCCGTCCGGACGGAATGCGTTTTTGAGCTCACGCACTAGGGCCGTAAACTCTTCCTTGTGCTCTTCGGCCTTCTCGTCGACAACGAAGTCGCCGGTGAAGATCTTCTTGAAGCCCTTCCAGAACGAGCCTATGCCGCTGTGGACCTTCTTGGGCTTGTTCTTGGGGAACTGCCAGGCGAGATCGAGTCCATCGAAGCCGTAGGTCTTGACCAGCGAGTGGGCGCTATTAATGAATGGAATGCGGGCGTTGCTGCTCTCCAACAGAGTCAGATACTTGGAGTTCTCCTCCTCGCTAACATCCTTATCGCCGCCGACGCTCAACAGAACCTTCAGTGCCGGGTACTTCTTCTTCAGGCCAGTCACCGAGCGGTACAGGCTGCTGCCCAGGTCCAGATCAAGCTTCTCGTTGATGCTGACCAGCTTGTTGCTGCTGGGATTGATGCCCGCATAGCCGTAGATCAGATGGGTGCAGAACTGCATGGCCGGCTCCAAGTCGGTGAGGGTCAGCTTGGAAAGGCCTGTGGGTGGAAAAGACGCACAGATCAATGAGAATGAGAGAAGGAGAGACTACGCCCAAGCCCAATTGCCTCCGACATGAATCAATTAACAAAACTTGGCATCGACTCATGAGTCACAGTCGACATTGTGTCACATGACTCAAATTTCAATTAGCTATCAAGACGCCAACAACAATCGCCAGGTGTTCTAATATCCGATCTCAATTTGCACGCTTCACTGGAACACTAATTGCGCTGATCCAAGATTAAGTCCCTCACAAATCATACCAAGACTTTAACAATTCGGAATTCATAATTTGTCACACTTGAATCAGAAGATGAGAAAGTCTTTTGCGATAACAAGGGAAATAATTTAAAGTAGCTTTGGAATAGAAAACTATATTTATATGTAAGAAATATTCCTATTTGGTATTTTCTTGCTCTAAACCATATGAATTTCTACCATTTATCAAAATTTGATTTAGACTAAATCTAAAGTATTTATCGGAATTCACCAGATGATACTCTCTCGAGTCTGAAATGCAAATTGTTTATACAATATAATATTCTGCAATGGTCTACCATATCATTTTTAATGACAGCACAGGCCTTCGAAATTTATAAATATTGAAGAGATGTTACGTAAAATGTCGTAAACTGGCAACAGGGGTAAAAAAGCAATCAGTAAAATGATCGCGTAACCCATGTATATGCAAATCTTGTTGCTTGCTCAAAAATCTGAGAAATGAGACTCTACAAAATGACATAAATATAAATATAAATTAAAAAAATAAATAAATAAAAAATAAAATAAAACAAATAAGAAACAACGAAAAATCAACTACGTTCCTGGTATACATTAATATTTTTTAAGTGACGATCGTGTCTGAGGCCGACCCCACCTCTTTCGTCCAGTTTGTTTATCAACACACAGTCAATTAGCTGAGTGTTATTAAAAGTAAACACACTCTGTCGAGATCTTGAGCATTGCTCATTCGGCAATTATAACGAGCAGACATACATATATGTATATGTATATAAATATATACAAACACATATGTATATCGAGGCGGGCGTTAATTCGTATTGCCTAAATCGTTGATAATCGTTGACCTCGCCGCAGCTGCAACGAGCTAGTCATCAAGAGCAGCTGAAGCAAGCAAATGAAGTGATGGATGCCCTCTATAAGCAGTGCTCACTGTGATCTGATATTGATATTCATACAGCTTAAGCAAACAACTTATCAAGTGTTATAGTTCCTGGAAAACAAAACTCGATCTATTATGGAGAAGGCGTTTGTTTAGAGGCTATGTATATAAGATACTCATGGAATATTTTTAGCAATTTCCAGTTTTCGTGGCCTGCGCTAGAGAATTGTTTGTCTGATTGTTGATGACCCAGAAAGTTAACTAAAGACCATATAAGTATGCATGTATATATAAAGTTCTATCAAGCCCCACTCTTTAATTGAATAAAAGTATGCCGTGGGAGAATATGTCAACTGTTCCATCCTCAAATACATACTAAATATACATATGTATGATTCTATTATATTACACTTTATATTTGCCTGCTATCAGCAGATAAGGCTGTTGTTTTCGCTTGCTTTGCGGCTATTTTTATAGCGAGCTCGACTGACTAATTAAAAAGTCTTTCACTACCTAAACTTTAACTGCATTTATGTCAACTGCAGTTCTCTTCGTCTTATTTACTTTGGCAGAAATGTCTTTTATCTGGCATGGAGAAAGCATTTCAGCATCATTGTTGGCTTTTTTCTTACCTTCTCTGATGAAGCTGGCGCCATCGTAGTAGCAGAGCAGATGCGCGGAGCCCGCAGCGGCGCTGCTTTGACCAATTGCCAGGATGCCCACGAGCAGGGGCAGCAGGGTACAGTGGAGCTTCATGTCTAGCTGCAGAGAGAAAGAGAGAGACAGATAGAGAGCGGGAGATGAAGATGGGGTAAAAGAATAGCGAGCAAAACGAGGCACGTGAGTAAGCTGCAATTACAGTAATTGACGGGAGCATCGAGCAAACGTCTAGAAACGCCAGTTAACTGCCGGATGCTGGGCTATGACTCACAAATGTGTAGCAATTCGCGAAAAACTCCCGTTTATTACGAGCACAGAAGAGCTGAAATCAGTAATTAGCAAGAGCGAGAGCGAGAGTGAGAGTGATAGAATTTAAAGATCTAACGAGCTGCTCAGGTTGTCAGCGGCACTAATAGTATAATCATTAAACAAATTAATTCAAAATCATTTGACAAGCAAAAAAAAGTGAAATAAAAAAACAATAAAAAAATTGGTATGTATAAAAATTAAAATCTGTCTTTCCCTATACACGTTGCGATTATTTTTGATATACTTATGTATGTATATTTGTATTTGTATTTAAATCATTCCACTACTAACTTGATGTGCTCGCATCGAATGTTAATTTGAAACTGTGAACAGCTCGAGGCGAGCCAAACTTAAAGTGAACTCGCTGAGAATAGGGCAGAGATAGAGACTGAGCTGAGCTGCGACTGAGGCTGAGACAAGGTAAAGACGACAAGCAACAAACAACGGCGAAACAGAGCAACAACAACGACAAAAGCTAAGCGAACGCAATGAGAATGAAACGCGACTTGAAAATGAAATCGAAAAGTGGGCGATGAAAATCAACAAAACAGAGCAGCAAAGCTCCGGCCGAGGTTCGATTGGAAGCTCTGTGGCTATACATCGGTTTGTACTTATGTAAGCACACACACACACACACTGACATATACACGTACGCACCGCCAAATGTATGCACATACGTACATCCATGTTTGTTTGTCTATATGTATGTAGATCTGAAGCTACTACATACATACCTATGTATATAGTTCGGAATGATATCATACAGAAATGACTGATGATAAACAACTCGACACATGTTTACGCTCATTTGAACGTGTCAAGGTATACGCACACTTCTGACCAACAATAAGATACCCTATACACATTAGTTTAAATTAAAGACTGGAATTAAACAAAATATCAATTCTTAATATTATTAAATTATTAAAAAACTTTATTTTATATATTTTTAGCCACTGCCCAATCAACTCGATCGACTCCACTTTGTCATCATCGAAAATTATATTTAAGTCATCCAATGCACATAAATTTATTTTCGGCGGAGCATTCACTGCACGCATTGTCCTCGCTTCGTTTAAAATTGGATAATCACTTCGCATCGCTTGATTTTCCTGGTGCAAAGTCCGAATAATGTTTACTCAGGCTTGACCTTGCCTTTTACAGTATTTTTTGACCAGCTAAACAGGAATTCTTTGTTATCACAAAAAGTTCCTTTTTGTCCAATATTCTTAAGCCTAACCAAAGTGACTTCACTTATACATTTAGTTTTTTAATGGTAAAGTCATGCGTGGATATAATAATACTAATGTCGTCTGTGCGTAAGCTTAATTATATGTAATATTTTTAAATTATGGTTCGCAAGTGTGTCCAAGCTTTTTGGTAAACAAAATAATGCTAAGACAAAGAAAAGATAGAAGCGATACAAATCATATTGTGATTCCATTAGCTTACTATTATCATTACCTTACTATTGCACTCATAATACAAATGTTTTTATACCCTGAGCCCATTGAAAATGGGGAATCAGACACGCAGGCGAAAGGAGGAGTGGCAGACCCCACAAGGTATATGTATTCTTGATCAAAGCGACGAGCCCTATTCGTCAATCCGCCCATCTGTCAGTTTGAACGCGTCGATCTCAGGAGATATAAGAGCTAGAGAATTGAATTTTTTAATGTCCGTATATACAGCGCGGTTATCAAGTATTTCTATTATTTTAATATCAATTAAAAACTTCATCAAAAATAAATTATATTTGAATCTTAAGCAGTCCGAGACTTCTTCATAAAAAAAAAATGTCTCCTGCATAAGCTTATTTCCATCTTTTTCAATTTTGCTCACACTAATCCTTAATAACACCGTTTCGCTCACTTTTTAATTGCCAATTTCGTTGTTTAAGGGACTTTTTTTTTTTAAATTATCTAATCAAATGAAACTGAAAACTATACAGTCTTGAATAATAATAATAGCAAAAATAAAAATTTTACAAAAATTAAGATCTTAAAGTCAAGTTAATTTAGCCAATTAATAAAATTTAAAGGGTATTTTAACCGAAGCCTTTTGAACTATTTTATTGCATTTATTTCTGATCTACAAATATTTGTTCAGATTAATCAAATTAGTCTGGGCGCTATAATTTTTTAATTTAATTTCTTACTAATATTAGATAGGTGTCGTATATAGAAAGTGAGGTGCTATAACAGGGAAACTGATACAAATCGGGAAGTACACTCATTATCTCCTACTGCATACTATACATACTACTACTGCATACACATCTATACATATTAGAGGTGTACGTGTTTTTGCACTATATGTATATAGACTAAAAGCTTCAATTCGCTAATGAAAACGGACAAATATTGTAGATATATTGTATATGCTGTGGCCCACGATATTTGTTTAAATTTTTCCACGAATTCGCAGAAAAGCACAAATCGAACAATGCTTTTGTAATAGCTACGTTAATTCGTAAAACAAATAGATTAAATTCGCTAAGCTGCGAAGTGACGAACATTAGATGCCCTTAGAAGAGATTAGGCACTCGCAAACAGACGTGAGACCGATGCAAGTTATATCTTATACGTTCATAATATCACACATATAGAAGTTTAGTAAGACCTAAACTTTAGGGCAGGATACGAAGTCAGAGAAATGAAGTGGCATTAGAGTCGGGTGTGGTGCTGGAACTAGAATACTTTCAGCAAGGGTATTAAAAAGCTGTTGTCTTATATTAATGTATATAAATAGGTATTAGTGTGCGTCGTTTATACATATTGACACGATGAAACCGTAGCTCGACCTTATCAATTTATGTCAGCCAAAGGTCGTTAAGATACTTTGCTGCCACAGTTCGTTCACATATTTAGTTTTAATTTGGCTTGGCTTTCGTTGACAACGTGACTTATCTGCGGATTGGTTCTGAGCTGTTGATCTCTCTCCGTCTAGCTGCGGCTTCTGTCGGACAGACTGACAGACAGACGGGCGGACGGACGGACGGATGGATGGAACGTTTAATGGGATTTTGAATCGTTTTTGTTTTTCTGTTCGCTTTGCTTTGATTTCGTTAGATCGATACTCTTTGCACAGCATTAACGAGAACAATGGAAATTGCTGGAATACCAAGTCATGAACACCCTTTAAGACAGATAAGTAAGAAATTACTTATTGTAAAATAAATGGGAAATATTGTTTAATTTAATACATCGTAACATCGTAACTGCACTCAAATACATGATGATTGCAAAAGAGTAGACCTCAAATACAAGAACTAATCAATTGATTTCACTATATTCGGATAAGATATTGCCACAACGATTGGGCTCTAATTGGATTCACATATGTTTTCACTTCTTTAAGTAACACTCTAACACTCGACAGATAGTCCATTCAATTGCATTTATAGGTAGGTCAAGGCCAGTGAGAGACTTTTTGAGTACGTTTTAATCCGCTTTAATCAAATTTTTCATTTTGAAAGACTATAGGAATATAATTCATTCGAAAGAGCTATTCTTTTACAGACTCTCGTTCTTTGCTAATTTTTACTAGGCAAGATTAGCACTACAGTGGGTCCCTTCAATACTCTTGAGCGGCCATCCCAAGCAATTTGCTCGTACGTTGATCGGGGCAACGCCAAATCGACTCAATATATATTCTGCCAAGGTTGAGCACATATTTGGGATGCCTGCGCACAAACAAGTAGGTGTCAGGACTTATGTGGTTAGAAACACGCATCGCTTGTTTGTTGTGTCAATTGCTCTCGGTGGCGTGCGAAGCGTCTTGCAGTGGACAGGCCATTGCTTCACGGACTCCGAATGTGTGCTTACAGCCACTTCGTTGGCTTGCATAGCAACAAGCTCATCTCGCGTCGCGGCCGCCTCCTGCTTACTCAGCTAAACAATCTGGCTAACTGTGCAAGTACAGCGCTAAACGAATTTCAACAGACTCGCACCTTGATGGGATTTGCGTCTTGGGCAAGGCAGGGATGCAGTTTGACAGTGTTGAACATGTTCAGAAGTGCGTTGAGCTCGTCTAATATGGCAAAGCTAAGCCAAGGTAGCTAACAAAGGCAAAACTCTGATCAATATTGAAATTTTACATATAGTTACTTATTTCATCAAACAAACTGAACTGAGCTGCTCTTCAAACAATGACGGAGATGACTAGATGACTTGAACTATATAAATAGATTCAGTCCTAGACAACTGATTGGATCAATCTGCAGTCATCGTAGCTGAATGAGATTAGGCTCAATACATTCAGGCAATTTGGTTATAATTGTCATAGCGCAAAAATACCTTGAACTGTGAATTCATTCAAGTTTAGCTTCAAAAGCGAAACACTAAATTTTTCGAATATAACTTTTGTTTTTAAATCGATTTTTAAGTCTGAAATCCTTCATCACTGGCGTAAATCAGTGAAAGAAAGAAAAAATTTGGCAGTGAATTAAGTATGGACTGTATTTTCTTGGAAAGGACAGGCCTGTCCATCGCATTGCCTATGGGACCCAACTGTGGACAGCTGTTTCTAAGCACAGCTTTGGTATACCTAGATGGATGAAGCATATTATCACATATGTGCCTAAGATATATGTATCTACGTATCGCTGTTCTGTTCAAATCCCAGTCAAGTCTATTCCACCCAAAGGTTTTGTTCGCTACCAAACTTGAAAAGAAATGACTATAGTCATCGAGCTAGACCTATTTAAATTAGTCGATTAAAGCCATCTGACTGATCTCAATATTTTGACTTGCATTCATCACAAATATAAACACCTCCACTTTAAGCTCTAATATTAATATCAAGAGTCTGAAGCAAAGCATTCTGTATAGCTAACTATATTTAATATGTATAATATGTTTGCAGCTCTTCCTGTCCGCAGCATATCTATGGCCTGTAACGTATTTACATGTATTCCGATATGGCATGCACCCCTCACCCCTCCCTTGGCCCACTGTCCGCCTGTCTGTCTGCTAAAACGAGAAATTTCAAAGCTATTCGGAGCGAAGCAGATGCACAATGCACAAGCAAAACAGCTTGGGGATTGATTAGATTTCAGAGCAATGGAATGATAGACGTCTTGTGTCCATGCAAACAAACATATTGCAGGCAAGAGCTCTTTAAGGGCTCAAGGCTCGGATGAGCCATGGGAGTGCAGCTCAACCTGCGAGTAAGCGGATCATAGAGCAACGAGAAGAACATACTTAAGTTTCATTCTCGATTTGACTTTAATCTCTAGTCCAGGCTTAGATCGATAAACTTGATCCAAGACTCCATAGTGATGTGTCGTGGCGAAAGGCGCATGACTTGGCCAGCAAACCCAAACGCGTCAGTTGCGGCGTTGATGGAGCAGCGATGGACCCCCTGACTGGGCTGGCTGGCAGCCCAGACAGATTTTTATTAGTAAAATAAATGATGTTGGTCGTGCTTGGTCATGTGGCTGGCAAGTGGAATGGAAAGCAAGAAACTAGAAAAACTTTGTGCTTAGATTGCTTAGAAGTTGGATGATAATGCCACGCATAGATAAGCACCGATGTCAAAAGTTTTGATTGAAATTAATAATTTTCAATTGCTTTCTCTCTGTGTTTGTCTGCTCCACTCTAAGCTGCGGCCCGCTCTCCGAAAAGTTGTCAATTTGTGCCAGCTGCTCCCCCACAGCTCGGATCCAGCCCAGCCCGGCCTGCCAGACGACTCCAGATCTAGTGTTCCCCCTGACTGACTCACGCCATCCAGCTAAAATCTAAATATGCTGGCAAGCCTGAATAGCTGACGATTTGCTCTAGTTGTTGTTGTTGTTGTTGTTGCTGTTGCTAGCGCAAGTTTTTGCTGCTACTCCTGGCCAAAGCACAAGCCTCCGCCTGATATTGAGTCAGCAGATTGCATGGCGACCTTGTCCGCCTTTGACCTCATGCTGCTGCTCCTGCTGCTGTTGTTATTATTGTAGTAGTTGTTGTTGCTGTTGTTCATCATGACATAGTTGCGGGTCCCAGCAGCCGTCAGACAAGAAATGCGGAAGTATGCCCGGCTTTGGTTTGTTTCCTGTTGCTGTCTACGTACCGAACCGAACTGAACCCGAACTGAGCTGAACTGAACTGAGCTGAACTGAACTGAACTGAATTGAACTGAACTGAGCAGAGCAGAACAGAGCCCAACTTCGGTTCGGTATTAACGCTTTGTCTATCACCATCTTCATCTCTATCAGCATCGCCATGCCGCTGCCAACTCAACTGGCGTTCTGGCTTAGAGTCGAGGGCACAAAAATTTCCAATCAAAACCAGATAGCGTGAAACCAGAAATTCACAACAACTCTTTGCTGCAGTCGTCCGATGTTCTATTCGCTCTGCATCTGCATCTGCCTCTGCCTCTGCCGCTGCCGCTGCTGCTGCTGCTGCCATTTTGCTTGCTTTTCGCAACCCTTGCGTGCGGGCGGTGCCCCCACCCCCCTTGCGAGTTTTCAGCTTCAACTCCCACTACTTAACGTGCGCAGCCCATCAGCCGGCCGCATCCCGCTGCAACTTGAAAAGTTTTTTAATGCCGTACAACGAGTGCCGCTCGCCCGAATCTCGCCACTCCAAAAAATGCCGCACTGCACAAACTTCGGTACCCACTCTCAGGTGGGTCTCGATTGCGACTAGTGCATTTACGGCTCGAATGCCAATTATAATGCAATCAAGAGGTATAGAAAGACCGGTCTATCTCTATCTTAGAGCTTAAAACTGCGCGCACCAGCACCAGCTTGCCTTGTTCAATAAATAGTGCTTGCCAGGCAGCTCTTTCTTTTTCTATACTCCAAAAATATATACTCCAGAAAGTTTACTATTTTCATGGGTATACCTAGTAGGCTAGCCTCTGCTTATATCTTTCATAAACGGATTATCTAAGGGATTGTCAAGCCGCAGAATCAGATTGAGCTGGGAGAAAATGAATCGTTTAACTCATGAAACAAAAGAAAACAAATTGAACAAATTCTATTAAAGTTAATCGGAAACGCCAATTGTCCAATCTGGATTTCTGCTTATGAACAAAGAACAATTTAACCTTTTTTTATAAAATAGTATGAAAATCAATATGAAAATCAAAAGAAAAAACTGATAAATACACCTAAAGCCAAGTTCTGGATGGTACAAACATATATTTCTTTTCTTAAGCTTTAAATTCTGAGTTTATGATACATTTTTCAATCGACCATAAAAAATAACGTTGTGATCCCTCTTATAGGGAATGTAGGGCTTTTGAGTCGTGATGGAATCCATGCAATTCGCTTTTCTCTTAGAACTTCCTTTTCTAGGTCGAGTGGTACCTAGTCAATGTATAGAAATTATGAAAATGTTCTCTCAAATTTTATTTCCTGCTACGAATTAATATCAGTTACACTAACTATATCAGATCACCCTTTGGGTTCGATTTCTTTACTTTACATGAGTTTATTTAAATTGCTCTCAAGCTCAATGACGACTTCACTTCAAATCAAATATAACACTGGCTTAGAGAACTCTTAAGTATGATTATAAAAGGTGGCTGAGATATTGAAGAGGCTCAGAAAGACGAAAAATGACAACTCTCACTGTGAAACCCCAAAAAAGCAAGAGTGTGCTACAATTGAGGTTGAGAAAGGAACCGAATGGGGCATCCACGTAGAAACAGAAGAAAGCCGAACAAGAAGTTGGCATACAGAAGAGATAAGACACAAAATCGCTATGATTTTCTGTCATCTGAGACTGATAAAGTTATACGAAGAATACTGATATGAATACTGTCCCATCCCTGACGTACATAAATATATAGCTGAATCGAATTAGTTCAAAGTTCAACATCTGTAGACATAATTTTATGTATTATATCTGCTTTCTGTGAACTGCTCGCTCAATAAACCTTTCCGGCTCCACATCATGCCGTTCTATGAGCGAAGAACAGGAAGTCACTGGAAGCCAAATGTATAAGAAAAAGATGTTGGCCTAGACTACAATTGATAAGGAAACTACTCAGTGTGTGAGCATTTATTTTAGATTTAGAGAGCTGGTTGAGAAGCTAATCGGAATTGGAAGGGACTGCAAAGCCATCGATAGTGACTCTACTCGATCGATCGAGTATCATATATAATATATATGTATCTATGATATAAAGACAGTATCAATGGACGTTTCTTTGTGCGATTTATACATACATATATATGAAATGAAATATTGATCTTTCGGTCTATGAGTTTATCGCATAAAACATACATATGTCTATGGTTAGTATGGCTAGTGATACTATCTATATTATACATATGCATCTCATTATATATGAATTTTTTCATACCTATAAATCATATTTAAGTACATATATTCTATCAAGCTCTACACTAAGTGATAATTTGATGAGAGTCGTGTATATTTGAATTTCTTCAGTTAAACACAGTCTAGTCCCGAATTTCCAATTACCAAGTTTTATCGATCGAATTTGTTTTTCGATCTATCGCTATTTTCTATGGCTAGTCATCAACTTCCTCTGCTCTGCTCGTTGCTCTGCCAGCCTGTCACATGCATCAGCTGGACTTACAGGGTATATTCGGTGCATATGGCAATCGATTTATTGTTCTTGCTGCTCACTTTGTGTAACTGTTTTGTTTTGCCTGCTGCATATTGGCATACGCAGTTCGATTCCCATTTCCATTGTGTGTGTTTGCCAGTGAAATTTGCAGCTGCCCCCAGCACACGCACAACAAACACACACGAGCCGAGATGGAAGGGAGCTGCCGTTGCGGTTGCACGCAAATTTGCTGCTAGTTACCAACTGACCGAGTTGGCCGAGTTGGCCGAGCTGGCCGAGCTGGCCAAATGGCCAAATGGCGGCCAGTTTGCATTGCCATCGCAATTTGCCGCATTGCCATTCCGATTGCATTCCGTTTCGGCAGCCATCGGTTGCAGTTGCACGCGCTGCACAAAGGGGCAGCTGCAGCCAAAACAAACGTGCAACGTGCTGCGGAAGTTCATGAATCCACAACAATGACTTTTAATGTCGGAAGCCGACGCTAACGCCTTTTGCTGCCTTCAAAGACCTTCGAATGCATTTGGCAAATTTACTTACATCGCTCTGCTTGGCATTAGTTCCGAATGAATTTGGACTTCTGTTGGCTAATTGCCTAATTAATTTCGCTGCCGCCGAGGGAACTTGGCCGAAAATGTCTTTAAAATTGATTCGCAATAGAATCGATTGCGCTCAACTAGCTACTTATGGCATTCAGTCGAGTCAAGTCGAGTCGAGTCGCAGCAGTTGAGGCAATGACCAATGCATTGGGCACGGCTCCCAAATCCCGCCAGATGTTGGGCTGCCTTCCCAGCCCACCTCCTCCCCTGCTCCTCGCCTCATGCTCTCCCCATGGCAAATGTGGCATTACATTTGCTTTAAATTGCACTTAGCCGCTGACGAAGCACGAGCACGAGTTGCGAAAGCGAAGCATCGTCAAAACGAGGTCTGACTTGGAGCTGCAGCTGGAGCTGATGCTGATGCTGATGCCGACAACTGAAGGAGCTGGGCAGAGCGAGCAGCTGAGTGGAATCGAAGCAACTATGGAGTGGTCCAAGTCACAGGCATCATTACTCTTGGCAGGCAGTCGAGCGCATGAGTTGACAACTCTGTGT
Organism: Drosophila navojoa; assembly: GCF_054131105.1. Classification (NCBI taxonomy): domain Eukaryota; kingdom Metazoa; phylum Arthropoda; class Insecta; order Diptera; family Drosophilidae; genus Drosophila; species Drosophila navojoa. The sequence continues at coordinate 28,182,231 of NC_142895.1, forward strand.
GTATTGGCTGTAATTTTGGAGAAAGACAATATTGCACATGTCATTGGCTGAGGTGAAGACTCTGAGTGGGTGAGTGGGCGCATGGATGGGCAGGAGCTATGGAGCTACGGTTAGACGAGATGGCTGAGTTAGTTGTTGGCAGCGTTGCCTGTTGGCTATGACTTATTCATGTCAGCCGCTGACAAACGGCTCGAGTCGTAGCTCTGGCTCTGCCAACTCCAAAGTTGAGACGGCAAAGCTAAAAATCTCAATCAGCCAGCTGCACTAAGATTCACTTTGGCAATGCCATTTGCCATTTGCCATTTGGCGTTGGCACTGCCACTGGCGTTGGCGTTGGCATACTAATGAACTGTCACACTCACGCACAGAGTGAGCGAAAGAGAGGGAGATAAAGCGAGGTAGCTCGAGAGAGTGAGAGAGGGAGGTGGATAGAGTCAGGTGTATTTTGTCAGGCTGCTGGACGTCTGAAGTGGCCATATATCTTTTGCAGTAGTGCGCTTAAATTACACTAAATCACAGCCAAACAAATTGAATTTTAAGTTTACAGCCCACAGGCAAAGCCGCATTGCAGCCGCACGGATGAAAATCACTTGAAAAAGCCACAGTAGAGCGCTGCCAAATTGACGAGGCAGCATTCAGTCCAGGCTGCCCCACACCCCACGCCACACACCCCACCCCACCACGCAGCCGCCCACTGTCGCCCGCTCAGGTGTCTTTCATCTTCATCTTATTGTACTTGTGGCCGTACTTTGAGGCCGGTGGCACCCGCACAGACATTAGGCTGACAAACAATGCAGCTGCAGCGGCCAAACTGCTTCTCTCTCTCTCTCTCTCTCTCTCTCTCTCTCTCTCTCTCTGGCTTTCTGCCTCTGTCTACCTGTGCACCATCTCGGACAGCTGAAAGTCAGGACGGCCAACACTTGAAATTGCACTTAGAGGGCATTGCATCTATACAAAAAGCAGCTACAATCGGACCAGATGGCCAACGGATGTGACTCGAGTAGAATATGCGATTGTAACTGCATTCGAGTGGATTCATTATCTTTATTTCATAAATAGAACCGCCTCTTGAAGGCCTGAAGACACAAGATGCAAATCAACGATGAAAAATCTGTGAAGCGAGAGAGACAGAGAGAGAAACTGATGAATAAACTAATACATGAAGATTATGGAATACATTAATTCATTGGAATCTTGTACATTATTTATAATATAATTTTAATTTTTTTTTTATTTTTTATAAATTTTATTTTACATAGGAAATGAATAGATATACAAAATTATTTAGTATTTCCACATTACATTTTACATTGCAAATTAACAGAACTTTTTTTATTGACTTTATTTTACATAAGAAATAAATTTATGGACAGCCGTATTAAAGCTGGATTTAAGATGTAGGAAACTGCTTTAGTATATAAGTTAAATATATATTTTTTTATTTATTTTTAGTTTGACATAAATAGATCCATTCGCTGTAGAGAAAGCATTTCCTGTCGCTGCTGTGTTGCTTACGTTAAGTAATCTTGACTAATAATAATCATGTCAATAATTAATATTAATATATTTTATATATCACATCTTTCCTTATGTAGCCTTTTGCCATAGACGCCTTAGCGAAGTTTTCTGCCGTTTCTCATGCTGTTCGACCCACTGGTACACTGGCTCCCAGCCCATGCTCGGCTCCTGCACGAACCCCCCGCCCAGCCCCGGCTCGGGGGCGTTGACTAACGAACACTATCAGCGAAATCTTGAAATTTCACTTGGCAAGCGTTCAACACGGGCCCAGCCGCAGCGTCTCACACCTGGGATCGTGGCGCCAGTTGACGCGCTAGCTCTAGCCCCGGCAGTCGACAGTCCGTAGTCCGGGCGGCAGAGGCAGCCCAAACTGGCGTCGACACCGTTTAGCTACCTGTCTGGGTCGACAATCTGATCTGCCGAGGGGTGAGAGGCTGGGCGGGCTGAGGTGGGGATGGGCAGCGACGAGGTTTTGCAAACTGCTTTGCATTCCAAGCTGTTGAAGTGTTCGGCTGCTACGTCCTTGCAATGTTTTTCTGCCTTGCCCTCGCTGTCTTCTAGTAGTTGCGCTGCTGCTGCTCCGCTTCGTTTTATTGTTCAGCTTCTCGTTCTTTTTCTTTTTTCACTTTTTGCGTTTTTTCTGCACAATTTTTATTTCATTTTGGTTGGTTTTTTAACTGCTCGCCGCAGATGCCATCAATATTTATCTTCCTCTTTGCCGCAGGCTTCGTTCGCTTTTGTCCTTTCGCCAGCAACAATATTTTTCTTGAGATTTCATATCATTTATCAGGCTTGACGACCAATTTGTCATTCTGAATCTGTCAATTTCTGCTTTATTAATCTTATACGGGACACGCCTCCCACACCACTTCGCCTCCCACACCTCACCGTCCTACCGTCCTACCGCCTACCGCCTTCCCTAGCTCACCTATTTACCTCAGGCGAGAGTCTTAAACTCTGCCAGAGATTTTCACTTACACAGATTTGATGAACCCGCCGCATGACAGGCTAACCACATAACGCCTTCAGCGTGGCCGATGCCGTCGACCATGCTCTAGAGGGGGCCTTCATCAGGGGGCGTTGTCAGGTGGGCGTGGCCGTCAGTCATTTGACTTGCTGTTGACAGTTGTGTGGGCGTATGTGAGCTTGATGAGTGTTTGTGTGCGGTCGTATGTATGTATGTATGTAAGTTCGTCTGTCTACATATGTGTGTGTGTGTGTGTGTGTGTGTTTGAGTCACCTGTTAGTAACCTTTGCCAAACGAACGATGTGAATTTATTGGCTGCTTCTGTAAATGAACGAAGAATTAAGCACATCAGCTTTTAAGCAAGTTTACCAACTTGGAAACTCAAATAGAATTATGTAAGATTGATTAGGCTCAAGCTCGTGGGAGGCTAGAAAAATAGGCTATACTCTACTTCTGTACTCCAGAAATGTTTAACGTAACTGAGATTTGAACATCCCTCTGCAAAAGGCAGCAGCTGTCCTGCTGTGCCGACCAGAAATTCTACAAACTCTCTAGCAATGAGAGAAGTTTTAAAAACTAGGCTTAGTAGCAGCAAATGTGCCAGTATATTTGCCTATACCACGAGCATACTGTCATGTAGAGGCTTTACTACGCTGAGCTCGATTACTCCGCATAAGAGAATGTGAGACGGAATTTGTAGGGTGAAAAGGGCATCAACTCCAAAGGTGAGCGATTTTATGTTATAATATGCGAAAAATAAACAATCAAGAACGTTGCAGTCGGGCTTTACCGCCTCCGGAATACTCATTCACACCCCATCAGCAATTTAGTAACTAAGTTTTTCTTTAATACTGTAGGAAATTCAGTTTTTCTCGATTTGCCACGCCCCTACTGGGCGTAGACACTTCCTTTCTGGCCAGCTCATAGAACAAACTAACCGTAACCTAGCTGCAAAATGTTGATGCCTATGCTCCAAAAATGAAAAAATTACAATTTATTTTTCGATATGCCAAAATATATGTCCAAAAAGAGGCTTAATAATATTATTCGGGAAATCGATAAAGGAGGTCACTAGTAACTAAAGTACCCAAATTTGAAGCTTCTAGCTCTTAAGCTGTAGGAGATATAAACTTTTGCGGTTTCCCACGCCCCCTGTGGGCGGACATATATCCACCAAAACATTTTAGTCTTGGGAGGTCAGCCCGAGTGTAGATACCAAACTTGACGTATCTAGCATCAATAGTGTCCACAAAATAGCACAATTTGAAAAAATCACTATATCTTCAAGTCCGATTTGCCACGCCCCTAAAAGACGATCTTTATTGAATCATAACATTAGCTCAAGTGCAAAGTTTTAACGTTCTAGCTTAATAACTCTAGGAGATACAGTTTTATCCGATTTGTGTAGATGTATCCGCCATAGCTCTTCAACTAATATGATTTCTGGCATATCGGAAAGTGCATTCCAGTTTGCAACGTGGGCAAATCTGAGATACACAAAAGTATGTGTTACAAATTTCAAGTCTCTAGCTTCAAAAGCGACAGAATGACGGACATTGCACAAAACCAATATACACTTTAGTGAAATGAATATATTGGTTTTGTGCAAAAAAAAAAAAAAACGTTACAGTCGGGCATTACGGATCACGAACAGTGTTGTCAGTTTAGCTATTTAATAGCATTTCTAGCTACTTTTAAATAGTAAATGCTATGAACATTTTGAAAATACTATTCGCTATAAATCTAGCTATTTTAAAATTTAATTTTGGTGTTTAAAAAAAAAAAAAAAAAAAAAAATTTCGATGCTCTCGTCATCAATTGTGTAAAAGAGTGTATCAAGAAATGGAGAAAAAAAGCACAAATTTCTTGATTCGAGGGCAAAATTCACAGAATTTAAAATTTCGATAAAATAGGATGAGTTGGATAACACGCGGGAATATTGCATATACTGCAAATGCAGTGTTTTTGTGAAATTGCATGGCATTTGAATGCATAAAGAGACTTATGCTTTTTAAAAATTTTTATTTTTTATTTCTAAGCTATTTTAGCTATTTTTTTGAAGCGATTTTGCTATTTTCATATCTCAAAACCTGGCAACACTGGTCACGAACCCAATCCTCTAGCAGAAATGTTGTCGTCCCCTGTGGACGTATAAAGCTTCTTCGGTGGTCAATTCTAGTATATGCTCAAAATTTCAGCACTCTAGATTTTCAACAAATATGATTTCTGACATGTCGGAAATTTCATTTTCTGATTGACACTGCCAATGTTAACATTTTATAATTTGAGGGTATACACGAGTGTATGTTCTAAATTTCATGCCTATAGCTTCAAAAGCGTCGAAGAAAAATACGTATAAGATGGCTGGCCAGACAGGAGGGACAGGCGGAAATGGCACACTTTCGCTTTCCTTTCCATAACGAGTATGATCTCAACATAACAAAGAGAGAGTGAAGTACCAGGCGCACAGAAACATGAGTAGGGTGCAAAATGTTCGCTAACATTGCAGTAAAATAGTACTGTTACGTAAAAGCTTGTTAACATGGCACTGTTGTTACCCCTATAATTAACAGTTTGTTAATATAAGCTAATTCTGTAAGCTAGAAGTGTACTCCAAATGTACTGTTAATTTACGTTTTTCACCGTACTATTCATTTCTGCTCACCTGGTACTTCCAGGACTTCTACAGCTCTCCAGCTCTACGGTTTTGGTGAAATACCAGACACACAGAAATGAGAAGTAGAGAGTAAAATGTTAATTAATAACACATTTACAGTGGAGAAAGTAATGACAATATTCTGTTAAATAACACTTTACCTTTTTCATTCTGCTATTAATTTCTATTCGCCTGGTACTTTTGAAAACAGCCGTTATTATTTTAGCGCCAAGGGCCACTACAACAGGCTCCCTAAGTAACAGAGCAGTCTATGGCCACTGTTTAGCGCCGATTTGGCTCTACTATGTGCAGATTTGGGGAGTATCCGGAAGAAATCGAACTATAAATGCGTACAGGTCTTGCAATATCGAGTATTGCGACAAATCAAAGATTGCCCATGGTATATGTGTGTCTCTACACTGCATCGAGATCTGACGATGTATACAGTGGAACAGATCGGGAGAATGGTTAGACAATTGCTCCCTGCAGACGATTGCTCCCTGCGTGGCCGGTAAGATTTCATTTTAATTTACTGATATTTTGAATATTTATATAACCTATGCTGTTGTGGTAGACACTGCAAATATTGCGCCTCCGAATAAGCGAATGATATGTGAGAAATCACAGGTATGGAAGTTTTTTGAAAAATGTGGGCAGCAATATAAAATAAGCGGGAACACATTAAATATGCAAGAGGACTTAAAGCGTGAAGATCCTCTCAAAATTGTTGAGCACAAATCGCAGACATTTGAAAAATTTATTGAGCGAACATACATACATACATACATACATACATACATACATACATACATACATACATACATACATAAACATACACTAGACGTGGCTCGGGTAGCTTTAAATGTTTAGGATTCCTGGACTTTGACATAGGCTCTAGAAAATTTCATTAAGATAGTACAAACGAAGTTATTCACCAAGTAAATTCTCATACTGTTGTCCACACTGCAGCGCAGCCCAAGCACAGTCGCTGCTTACTGCGCAGTTAGCAGAGCACAGGCACGTGAGGGTGGATGCATGTGTATGTATGTGTGGGTGCATAAAAGTAGTGCAGAATGATAAGAATATCAGCTTGGAGGGTTCAGGGTATCTCCTAGTCGAGCAGTCTCGACTAGAGTCTTCTTAATTGTTTCTTCTTTATTTAATTATATAAGTATATAAGTGCATGATAGAGAGGGGAAGTAAAGGGTTTATTAGAGGTTAGGAGTATAATTCGGATTGATATTAAAAGAGGAACTTAGTCCCACAAAACAAAGTTTTTTTATTAATTTGTCATTATTTACCTGATTTATTTGTCTACTCCTGCAATTTTTGTTGCCCGTGCGGCTGCGCAAATACACGTTCCCGACTGAACAGCTATTGGTGACAATGGGCCAAATTCAAAATCATTCCTTTTTTTCTTGTCAGCAACAAGAAAAATTTTTGTTTTATAAATTATTTATTGGTTTACTATACATATGTATATATATTTATATATATATATATATATATATATATATATATATATATATATATATATATATATATATATATATATATTTATATATAGACGACTGCGCTTGGTTTGCAGACAATTATATGAGAATTTACATAATGAATAATTTGTTTTGCAGTAGGACTATCTTCATGAAACATTCAAAATTCATAAAAAAAAAAATAACAAGTAAGAAAGCTCTAGTCGAGACTGTTCGAGTGCATGTACATTCTAAAGCAAAAGTCTTTAGTATTTGAAATACGCCTTTTACAAACATGAGGGTGAAGGAGTGGTTTTTAGGGGTGGGGGTAAATTTCAACAAAAACCGAAATTGTATAAAATGCATCTAAATATATATTTTAGATTTCGAGTCTCTAGCCTTAGAGATGTAGTAGATATCATTTCCATAACGTTTTTTATCGATAAAAATATCGGCATGAGTTATCGTTTTTGAGTGATAAACTCGATATTCGCGCGATATATACGGACATTTTAAATAAAAAATTGAAGTCTCTAGCTCTCATATCTTCTGACAGACGGACAGACACACAGACAGGGCCTAATCGTCTCAGTTTGTCGCCCTGATCAAGAACATATATACTTTACATAATATACTGTAACATAATTTTAACAAAACCATTATACCCTGATTTCCCATTTTCAATGTGTTCAGGGTATAAATACTTGCATAACTTTGACAGCCTACTTTAAAGACTTTTGGCGCCAAAAATTTATCATCCATTTTCAAACCAAACGAACAGAAATGAATAGCATATTATAACTCGATAGCTATTTACCGATCTCGATAACTATTTACCGATCTCGATAACTATTTATCGATCTCGATAACTGTATATCGATCTCGATGAAAATACCCTGTAATATATTTGAACGCAAGCATCCACCTTTTCCAGCTCACTCTGCGCGTTACATACAGTTTAACAAAACCATTATACTCTAATTTCCCATTTTTAATGGGCTTGAAGTATTAAACAGGTCTCCAGTTCTACAGTTTTTGGTAAAATACCAGGCACACAGAAATGAGAAGTAGAGTGTAAAATGTTCGCTAACATAATATGAAAATAGCACTGCGATTTCCCTGTTATGTAACAGCTTGTCAACATGCCTATGTTGTTACCCCTATAATTAACAGTTTGTTCTGTAAGCTAGAAGTGTACTCCAAATGTACTGTTAACTTACATTTTTCACCGTACTAATCATTTCTGCTCACCTTGTACTTCCAGGACTTTTACAGTTCTCCAGCTCTACGGTTTTGGTGAAATACCAGACACACAGAAATGAGAAGTAGAGAGTAAAATGTTAATTAATAACACATTAACAGTGTAGAAAGTAATGACAATATTCTGTTAAATAACACTTTACCTATTTCATTCTGCTATTAATTTCTATTCGCCTGGTACTTTTGAAAACAGCCGTTATTTTGTGGCGCCAACGGCCACTACAACAGGCTCCCTAAGTTATTCAATTATATTTTGTACAGAGCATATTTTTAACCGTAGATTTTTAAAGTTTACTTTCCAGTAAAGAAGTCCGGTTACATATTTAAATAAAAGTAAAAATTGGTCCGATTTAAATATATGGAATGAAAAAAATATATATATTCTTGTTAATATACGCATATATTAAACTAACTTATCGAGGGTCATTTTGACGGTGATTAAATTTGTATGCAAATGTTATTAAAAATTGAGATTGAGTAATGAAAGAGATATTGAAATATTTTAAGCGCATTCCAGCGGCTTACATCAGCCTTACGATCAGCTAGATATGTATGTATGTCCGTATATACATATGTAGTTACTAAGAGACATGAAACGGAATGAATGACTTCTTACAAATATGAAGCTCTTTAAATTAAAATATATATTAGACGCATTGTTAGACTCAACATTATGATTAACTATTAATTAGAAAGAGATAGAAAGAGAGAGGGGGAAAGAGATGGCACATAGCACATACACAGTCTTTCATCTTGTTAGAAGATACTTCCAGCAGACAGAAGACGAAATACCCTTCACTCAGAGGACGGTGCTGATGTATAAGCAGCTTATATCATTTGCGACGAACTGGCTACGGCCTTGACGCTTGCAAGGTAGGACCATTATACCCCTTTTGCCCACGCCCAATGGGTATCGGCTATAAAAAGGACACGAGGACACGGCGCAATTTGAAGAGATGCCATGTCGGCCGACTGCCGACTGAAGAGGACCATGGACAGAATTTGTTAATAGCACGTGGCCAAATACATACGGACGAGCATGTGTTGTGCCTGTGCTCACGGACTCACAGACTCAGCTCGAGTCTGGGCCACACATTCATTTAGCATGCTTTGGGCTGGCGCTGGCGCTGGCGCTGCCGTTGCTTATTGTTGTCAGCTGTTGTTGGGCACATTTGCGGACGGCCAGACAGACAGACAGGGCTGACGGGTTGGGCCTAATCTGCACGCATTTGGCCATCGTCTATCGTCTCGCGCATATCAATGGCACAGCCTAAGTTGTTAAAAGGACATTTCGCCTTGCTAATAATAAATGTAATATACAAACCTACAACTCGCATTACAGACGAAGACAGCAATAGAGCAGCAGTGAGCGAGGGAGGAGGAGGGAGTGGAAGCGATGTGGCAGCAGCAGGCGGTAACAGTACTCGCCCGCCCCCAAAACTGTGTCTAGCTCCAGCCCATGGGGCGATAAACCAATCAAAATATAATTCAATGAATTTTTATTAGCAAATTATGTTAAAGGGATTTGAATGTGCAAAATAAAAACGATGTCAACGGCAGGCCAGAAATCATTATAATGATGATGACGAGGGGCACAACCAACCGAAGCTGCCCGAAATAGCTGGAAGAAAGCTATTCTTGAAGCCAATTGCCATGTGCTACTGGGTCGACTTCAACTTTGAATATGGATAACTAAGAACTGAGCGTACTTTTCGAAAGATGTTTTCTAATGCGAGCTCCAAAGTTTAAAGTGCAAATCAAAATTAGTTTTAGAAACAATAATAATAAATATTTATATATAATTTTAAAAGACTTTAAAAGAAGAGAAATAGAGGGACTAGCAGAGAGAGAAAGAGAGAATGAGAGAGAGAAAGAGATAGAGTGAGAAAGAAAGCGAGTGAAATTGAGACAGAAAAAGAGAGACAGAAAGAAAAGGAAAGACAGTGAAAGAGAGAGCAGAGAAATAGACATTTTACTTACAGATGAGATAAAGAAGAGAGTATTTTGCTTAAGGAGGGAGAGAAAGTGAGAGTAGCGAAGGGTTTTTTTTTGTAAAAATTTGTATATTTCATTAACAAGTTTACTGCAACAGCTTAACAAGTTTAACAGACAGCTTAATCTAGTTGCACATAAAAGTTAGTAATTTTAATTAATTTATTTATATCTGATTATTTACTTATATATTAAAGTTACTATTCTTACATTTAGAACATTTTTATTTTGTTTTTTCCAATATTCTTTTTTTATATTTTTAATATTTATTAACATTTGAGTGGATTATCCTCTTGTGGAAATCTGATGTGTGCCACTTTTTGCGGCGTCTTTTCCTCGGCTTGGCAGTTAGCCGTCTGCAGCACGATCGTTATTATCATGATATTATCACATCCTTTCTTTTTCTTCGCCGCCTAATTTTCTCTTTTGTCAAACCAAACTTTCCTGCTTGCCATCATTACTTTTCTTTATGAAATTTTTTTAAGGGAAGTCATAAGTAGTTATCACTACTTGATAATTACTTAGCCTTAAAAATAAGTCGGTGCTGTCTATTTGTCAGAGGATACTCTCATTCCGTATTCGTATGAGAGCTCAGTGCAGTGCAGGAGTATACTAGAGTCTGTTCAGCTCTTTCCACACCTCTTCCCCTTCTTTTCTGCCAGCATTCATGCGTTTATTTAAATGTAAAATAAAACTGTAACTGTGTATTTTCAGTTAGATCCAAAAATATACTATTTGCAGCTCATTTCAGCATGCAAACTATTTTACAACTTGGCTCTCCATGTGGGTTTGTAATTGTGATTTGTCAGCAACTAAAGCAATTAAAGCAAATACTTAGCAACTAGTTATTCCGTTGCTAATAGTTTCAGTTCGGTTGCCCAGTAACTGTTTGTCTAATTGTTTTATTTGGCAGCACACTTGCCACTGGACTAGCCGCCCTGGCTTCAACTTCTTCATTTGACTTTCGACCAACTGTTTGACTCCTTGCAACTAGTTTGGTCAACTTTTCAAATATATCAAATGTGTCCTTGCCATGATCGAAGTAAAGTTTTTTACTCAAATGCCTCAAATTTGCTGGGCAAAATGAAATATTTCACATCACATATTAAATTCATATAAAATTTAATCGAGCTCGAATTTTTGATATACAGTAGAGTCCGGCTATAACGACAAGCACATATTAACTATTCCCTATGGCATCCGAATTAGTCACAAATAAAATTAAGTGGAGGGCAAAATAATGTTTGAGTGACTGAGGCCATTACTAATAAAGCGTTAATCGAAAGTAAAACAAGTAAGAAGACTCTAGTCGAGACTGCTCGACTAGGAGATACCCTGAACCCTCCAAGCTGATATTCTTATCATTCTGCACTTCTTTTATGCACGCACACATACATACACATGCATCCACCCTCACGCGGAGCGTAATCATATGGCCAAAATGTGTGTACATTCTAAAGCACAAGTCTCTAGTACTTGAAATACGTTTTTTGCGAATTGGGGGCGAAGGGGGCGTGGTATCCAAAATCTGTTGATTACAAAATGTTTGTATTCACCATATATATATACACAGTAAATCTGAAGTCTCTATGTCTAATAGTATTCCAATGAGGCTCGAAAAACAAAATCAATTTTTCGATTATTCTCGATAAAAAAGTTATCGGATGAGTTATCGAAAAAATAAAGCAAACTCGTACTGCGTATGGTATTCACGAGTATGCACAAAAAATTTCATCATACGGACGGACGGACGGACGGACAGACGGACAGGGCTATATCGACTCAGCTCGTCGTGCTGATCAAGAATATATATACTTTATGGGGTCTGCGATGATTCCTTCTGCCTGTTACATACTTTTACACAAAAACATTATACCCTGATTTCCCATTTTCAATGGGTTCAGGGTATAATAATTTTAGACAAACGAGTACTGGCCTCTATTAGGGAGTCCGCATCTAGGGAATGGCATAAAAACCTTCTTTCTGCCGAAATAAACTTTAAACTATTGCACATTGGAGACATCATGAATCAATCAATCAACAATGTATGAAGACAAATTATTCGCTCTGCCTAAGGTACTTATCAGAAGACTCCTCCACAGCAGATGTTCATCTCAATATTGCATTCATCCCTCAACTCAGTCCGTCCTTAGCACTTTAAATAATGGGGACTCTGATGGACTGCATGTAGCATATACCGAATTGCCACGCCCTTGCTAGGCGCATCAGAAGTATCTCAGAACTTTATCAGGCTATTATGGGTATATACATACATATATATGTACATATATCAAATTTAACTAGCTTTAATATATGAAATAAGTTCGACGAATAAAGGGCGAACAGATAGAAAAGACGTACATTGCACAGACCTTATATACTCAAAGCCCCTATATGTTTCGTGTATCAGTATAAGGAATAGCATTTAAATAAGAATTCATGTTCATCAATTTGGTTAACCATTCTGAACGAAATGCCTCATGGAGTGCTTCCCACCTTGGAACTAGGAGATATCCCAAATCTGTGTCTACAATGACAATTGCATCTCTTTCCGAAATCTTAAAGTTGCTGTTAATAAAAGCCGTGGTCCGAGAGATGGAGATTGTACTACATTGATATGAAGCTTCGAGCAATATAAATATATTAAATTCGCTAAGCACTTAGTCTGGCATACAGATATTCCACTAGATTCACTAGATGGAAAAGCTTTTCTCTCAATTCGTTTTTCATTTATATATTTTATTTAATGCTTGTCCAATGTCCGACGGACGGACGTGACACTCGGGTATTCAATTTGGCCAGCCAGATAATCCTTAACCTTAACTAATTGCATGTGGACTGTGAACTGTGTGCATGTTTTTGTTTCGTCTGCTGTCATGTAAATTGTTGAAGCCACTAAACGACAGTTTTATGGCGTGTGCATAAATATGAATGCAGGCAGGGGCAGGGGCAGGGGCAAGGGCAGGGGCAAGGGCAGAAACGGAGGCAGACAAACCTTCAATACTGCCAAAAATATCATTTACAACTGCTCACAAATGATAAAATAACAACAACAAACACATTAACAACAACAACAACAACAACAATAATAAGAGCTAGCGAAAACTAAATACTTTTTATATAGACAACATTTTGGCGGAAAAGTTTTTGTTTTCTTCGTGACAACTTTGTTGACAGTTGACGGCATTTTGGCTGACTTTGCTGTGGTGGCTGGCCCTCGCTCCAGTCCCCAGTCCCCAGTCCCCAGCCCCGGAACATATTTCTGGTCGTTTACATATTTTTCGTGAAGTTTGCCAACTAACAAACACAACAACAACAACAACAACAGCGCCAAGGAAATTAATTTAAGCGCCACATGCAAAGCTCGCACGCCTAGAGTGTCACCTTCACACTCACCCAGCCCAGCCCAGCCCGGCCCAGCCCGCGTGCCCAGCCTCTTTGCTTGCAATGGGGGCGTGGTTGCCGAGATGGCCGGGGGCTGGGTATTGGGGCACGTTACTTATACATGGCACTGTCTTGTCATGAATCTCAAATGCGCACTTCTGCCAGACTTGACGCGCGGCGTCGCGAGTTGCGCTTTCCTTGACGTTGCCACGCCCCTCCCTGCGCCCGACTCCTGGTGGGCGAGATACACACACACACACAAACAAACACTATGTGAGCCACTGCGGCGAGGCAAAAACTTTCGCCTTATTCTCGTATTTGTTTAGAGCATTGCCTGAAATAAATCATATGCAACGCACATACGTGAGGCTTTGAGCGACGTCTTCCACTTGCCGTTGCTGTTGCCGTTGCTGTTGTTGTTGTTGTTCTTATTGTCATTGCTGCAAATGGGAAAAGTTTGAGTTAATTAGCGCTTAGAAGTCTGGAGCTGCGCTGCGCTCTCAAAAAGATACACAAAAATCAAGCAGCACAATACAAATGTCAATAACTTGGCCACAGCCATGCGAATACAAAAACTGTTGGTTGCAGCAAACTTCAAGTGTAAATAACCGGTAAGTTATACAAGTATGCAAGAGCTGGTGGCATCCGAAAAGGAATTGGCGGACGGACGGGCAGACGGACGGGCAGACGGGCGGCCATCTGCGAAGATTTCACATGAGCAACTTTCTCGACAACTGTGCACCCGCAACAGTAAAAGCAACAGCAACAGCAACTGCAACAATATCAACAGCAGCAACAGCAGCAACAACTGCAACAGCAACATCACACTCATACAAACTCATACCAGCTGGATAGATACTCACGCATACTTATGCTTGTCTCTGCAGCTTTGCCACTTGCGACTCAGGACAATTGCACGCGGAAGCGGAAGCGAACATTTCTATAAATAGCTGAAAACCCTGACGTAGCCAAAAGTCAAAACTCTATGAGTGTGCCAGGGTGTGTGGGTGTTGATAATAGATGCAGAAAAATCCAAAGCAAAAACATAAAGTTTATATTAAGAATATCAAAATTATCCTTGACTGGAGCATCTCTGGAGCAAAGTCAAGTTTGTACCAAAGCAAGCTCGAGCTCGAGAGGAGTTAAGCACAACTTTCGACTTTGCGCAAAGGTTCCCATACGTGCCACAATATACCGTATCTGTAAACCTCTAAAGGGCCATGTACAATACCGCTTGAATTTCTATCTTAACCACATTTGGGAGCCACTGCAAAGACCTTCCATTATAGCACCATAAGCATTGTTCATGTTTTAAGATACAGCAGAAGAATATCAGGTATTTATTTTTGACCGTACACTCTATTATATACTTCCATAAACAATCCCTCATAAGTTAAGTTGAGACTACTCGACCGACTGATAATAACATTTCAATTCGTGTATTTATTTGCCAAAGCACAAGTCTCTAGTATTTTAAATACAGCTGTTTCAAATTTGGTTAAAGGGACGTAGATTTTGGATGTGGCGGTAGATTATAAAAAAAAACTTGAAATTCAATAAAAAAGCATTGAATTCGGTGACTCCAGCTCTGAAGATGAATATATTACATATTTACAATAAGATCTATATCGATTTTTAGAAAAATAAATGAAAACTCGTGGCATACATGAACCGCCAAAATAATGTTTACTCGCTGTTATATATTTTGAGATCGAAGCGTTCAATCATACAAACAATCAGACGGACGGATAAACAGACAGGCGCGCATAAGGCTTAATCGAATCACCCTCTTTTGCCTGTCACGTACATTTTCACAATAAATATTATACCCTGATTTCTTATTTTCAATGGATTCAGAGTATATGATATCAATAAAGTCCCCCTAAGCAATTATTTTTCTTCTATACATAATGTATATTATTTACTATTATGTATATGTAGATATGAATGCCAACCGTCGCACTTCTTTTGATCTGAAAGAATACTGTACGTAGCTATGTAGCTTTGACTCGAAAATTTGGAAGCCGTCATTTAACAACTCGCCTTCCACAACCAAAGATAGCCCTTCTCCATTAGAGACTATATGGTGTTCTTTCCTTCTTTCAAATACTCAATTCTTAAACATTCTTGATAAGAATGTCTCTTATGTCACAAGCTTATTATACTTTATTAACAACGCTGCTAAGAACCATAACACATTTGAATGACAGTACTAAAGAGCTTAAAATGAATAAAGAAATAAATAAATTTAAAAAAATAAATAAAAACCTGAACTCAACAAATCTTACATTGGGGACAGAAATTCTTATTCTAGTCAGGAACTTTATGAATGCCGAAAGATCTTTAATATACAAAATTTTAAACTAATTCCATTCTATCATTATCCAATCATTTCATTCCTAAAAACCAACGTGAGTTGCTTAAATTTTTATAAGAATGAAACGGTGTTTTCTAAGTAAAAAAAACAATATCGGATCAGGGCCTATGGAATCAGCAGCTGCTAGAGCAGCCTCGCCGCGCGTGCGTTTATCATTTATCAGGTGAGCCAGTTGGAGGAAATATTGTTATACGTGTAGATTATCGGAGTGCAGGCGACTATTAATAGACATGCTAAAGTAATACTAAATAAGCTGGAAGTGCTCGCCTTCGCAAAGTTTTGCAGCTGAAGCAATAAAACCGCAGGCACCGCATCGTCGCCCCCTCCTTTGTCTGCTGCTCCTGCTCCTGCTGCTGCTGGTGTTGTTGCTGCAGACTGAGAATCGTCCAAGATGTGTTTACCGCACAATGTGCACTTGGGTTAATGTGGTATCGCTGCCAGCTTAGTTGGCAACTGTTGTTGCATGCCTCGCCTCGGGTTTGTTTGGCTGTTGCCGGATGAAAGGAGCGGGAGTCTTATGCAGGCCTTTGAGGCACAAGAGACACACACACACAGACAGCACACTGAAAGTTGCGCCTTGGCTACGAAGGAGCTGCAAAAGAAATCAAATAAATATACAATCATGTGAGGAATGTTGAATGCAACCAGCACATAAACACACACACAGACACACACACACACAAGCACAGAGGACGCACTCATTGTCCTGCCGCTGCTGCTGCTGCTGCTAAGCTAAAGTTTTGCCGCATGCCTCTTTTAAATGTTTTATAGGTGATAGAAAAATATTTTTCACACGTGATGAGAATTTATGGCTGCTGTCGAAGCTGCAATAAATGGACCAAAAAATCAACACACAGCCAGCCCAGCAGCTGGTAAACATTCGCATCGCCTCCTGGCTAATAATACAGCACAGCTCCAGGTGTAGCTGGCAAATAATAATAATAATAATTTGAATACAAACGGATTAGTTTATCAAATTCCATAAATGCGACATAGCTGCGCAAATGGACAAAGTGGAAATACCCTTGCAGAGCCTTAGTAGTTGTAGGATTTCAATTCCCTTGGAAGCTGGTTTTCATTGACCTAACACAGTGAAATATATGCAGCGTGAACAAATTTGAAAAATACATTTTCTATACAATATTTTCAATGTGTAGCTATCACTAATAATATAAGGCTCAACTCTCTATACTTAGGTCTATTTGCCTAACCAATATCATTTGTATTTAAAGCCTTCCATATCAATTATATAATAAAGTTTTATGATGAATAAAATGAACTTTAAATACAAATTGAAACCAGAGGCGTTCTCTAGTCGAGTATGCCCTAAAAAGTGCTATTGGTTTAATTATTCTTGGCCGCCTGCATGCATGTATATAAATACATATAATGTATACTTATATATAAGCAAATTTATAAATATGTATATGTACAAATGCACACAGTATACACACACACACACATAAGCATAAGAATGTCCGCCTGCAATGACTTTCCTGGGGCTGCATTCTGGGCAGGTAAATCTATGCGAAATTATGTATTGAATAACTTTTGTTCTAGGTGTACTTTCATAATGAAATTTGCTGAGCACAATTATGGCATTCCGATTTGTAATTGTGCCAGAGCCTACAGTTTGCGGAAATTCCTAAACTCACTTGAAAAAGGTGTTTGTCTATTTTCGACGTAATTGGTGCCCTCATTCATTAAATTCAAAAGCAAAATGCATAGTTTGTAAAGGAAATAAGAATATTTAGTCTATTCATGTTTAGGACTACGTTACTTATTACTTGAACAATGTCTTGCTTCCTGTATTATTGTCAATTAGAGCCTCGTCTTACCTATGTAAGTGTAGAACGAAAGATAAAACAGAAAGAACGCACAAGATTAAGCATGAAGGTTAAATTCCACACGCAATTACACCAAAGAAAAAACCTTATGTTGCTTGATAAAATAATTTTAAAAAAAAATGTAATAATTAAAAAAGTAAAGTATATAGTCATATTGCTATAATATGAGTGCACCTCTTACAAAAATTTAACCACTACCCAGCAGTAGCAGTCAACCACGAGGAAAGGCCTTTCGTCGTTGAACACACAAAATAAGCACAACACATCAAAATGAATTTGTTTAGTTACGTTTAATTATGTTTAAAAATGTTTAATGTGTGAAACATTAAACATCTCTATGAACAATTCGAATAAACTCATGGAAAAACTACTGAAAACGCCTAAAAGTTATTTTATTTTCTATTTTATTAGAGGAGCAACAGTTATGCATTTATATAATATTAAATTAAATAAATAAAGAACAAGTAAGAAAGCTCTAGTCGAGACTGCTCGACTTCGAGATCCCCTGAACCCTTCGAGCAACTGATATTTCAATAATAATTCGCACATACACACGCACACACACATACACACTTTCCACTTATTTGTGGAATAATTTAATTTCTAGACGTACGATCGTAATGAATCTTTCAGAACGTAATCATGATGTGTATACCGAAGCTCAAGTCTCTAGTATTTGATATACGACTTCTACAAAGATGAGGGTGAGGGGGTGGATATAGGGGCGGGGGGTAAATTTTAACAAAAACCGAAATTGTATAAAATAAGTCTTAATATATATTTAAGACTTTAAGAATTTGGACACTCTAGCTATAATGATTAGGAGATATACTTTTTTAACTGACTTTCGATAAGGTTTTTTATCGATAAAAAATATCGGAATGAGTTATCGTTTTTTAGTGATAAACTCGATATGCGCGCGATATATACGGACATTTAAAAAAAAAGTTGAAGTCTCTAGCTCTTATATCTTCTGAAATCGACGCGTTCATACATACGGACAGACGGACGGACGGACAGACAGACAGACGGACAGGGCCAAATCGACTCAGCTCGTCGTGTGGGGTCTGCCACGCCTTCTTCTGCCTGTTACATACATTTCAACAAAACCATTATACCCTGATTTTCCATTTTCAATGGGTTCAGGGTATAAAAATAAGAGATTGAGCGAAAAACAAAATAGTTAATAGCTATAATGAAATAACTGTTTTAGGTATTAGCCATGCAGCAAACCTTGCTATGTGAGAAGAATAGTAAGCATGCTAATTTTGTAGTATGCAAGTCTAAAGATTCTAGAAAATTACTTCATAGAGAGTTGAACATCATAATGCTGAGAGATAGACGGCACAGAAAAAAGAGAGTCGAAGCATTTTTATTCGGGGATCTTCAATAAAAAGTTTCAATGAAGCTCGTGGTAGGCTTGTGTGAAGACAGCGAGAAGTCAACACCACCTCAGCCTCCGCGTGCTTATAACTGTCATATATTCGTTTCATTCCTTGTTTGTGTGTTTGTGCTAGTGCAGTCTAGTACCTCAGATTTTTTTGTAGGCCTGCTAAGATTAAAGTTTCTGTATGGTTGCTCACGGCGTCGCAAACCCACAACTGTTTACTGATACCACTACTGCAAGTTGTTCGTCGCCTATACCCAAATCGCTGACGCTAAACGTAAGGCAGGGTAGCCGTGCATTACACGATGTCAGTCAATGAACTTTACAGTCTGTAGCAACTGTCGGATCTTGTGATCATTTTATTATTTGGCTGCACTGGACGCGCTGTCGCTTACGTCTGACCACTTTAAACAGCGGCGCCCGGGCTCCACGGGCTGGTGGGGGTTTGGGGCTTTCATCGTTTTGCCATTGTCGGGCAATGCCGGCGCATTGAAGAATTTAACAAACCGTAAGAAATGAACATTAAACAGGACGTGGACTTTGTTTGCTTTTTGCTCTCGTTCACTCCATCTCTCCCCCCACTGCCTGCCTTCTCTTTCTCTATTGTTGTCTCTGTCTGGCTGGCTCTCTTGCCCTTTTCTCTGTGCGTCGCTTGACATAACTATTGCTGTTAGTGTATCTGTGTCTGTTTAAGTAAAGTGCGGGTTTTGTGATTCGGAAAAGCGAAGGACGCTGTCAGGTCAACGGGCGTGGCTGTGTGACAATCCAAGCACACTCACGCACACGCACACACGCACACACACACACGCACGCACACTTTAGTCAGGCAATTCAAATAGAGGAGAAGGCGAACGAGTCCTGGTAGCAATGAACCTTTACAAATTGAATCGCTGATCCTTTTGGGATGTTCGAAGTCAGGACAGTTTTGACACTTGTGGACACACGCGAGCACACGCACATACACACACGCACACTGTGGAGACACTTATGATTGTGAGTAGATGTTGACTTTTTGTTATTTGCTCGCTTGTTAAGTTTAAACGCTGTAAATGGCTTAGAAAACTGCCAGGCAACCAATCATTTTCACCAGCAACAATAAAATTGGACGCAAATAAAAATGCTATTGACACAGTTTGTCAAAGCTGTCTCAAACTTTATTATGGCGTCCCTTTGGCTTAAGGTCCGCAATCCCAGGCGAACTCCATCGACCTCGCCTTCCCCCTGCGTCCGCCCTCAGCATCTGTTTCTCGTTGCTCGTTGCTGTTGTTGTTGGTGTTTGTGTTTTTGTTTGTGTTGCTGTTGCTGTTGTTGGCCCTTTGATATAAGCTTGATAGAGTTGCTATGGCTGTTGCCATTTGTGCTCATCGCTGTTGATTTGTTTTCTCTCGTGTTGCGTTTGCCTTCGCTTTAGCCTTGCCTTTGTTGCTGTTGCCATACTCATTGCCATGGTCAGCCGGCCGGAGCCCTTGGGCAGGAGGGGCACAAGAAATGAGCAGTCAAACTGTTCGCCGAACAAACAGAACAGAAACAGAATCAGAAACAGAACATAGGCCAGTCAAGTGTATTAAATGTTGGCCAATACACACACACAAACACACACAGTCACACACACAGACAGCCCATGAACCGAATCTATATGGCAACACCCGAAAATCCGACACCCTGTGCAGAGGCCCTTCGGTGCGGTGACAATGACGAAGTGTTGACAAATGTGTTAAGGGATTTGCGGTTGGTTGACTTTTATTTTCGTCAATGATTTTTGAGTGTATTGTTCTTGATTTACTTTGCAGTAATTTTACTTTGTTATTTCTTCGTTTTTTTCTTTCTTACTTTTTATTTTTGTTTTCCCGGCGCTGAACTTTGATTATGTATTCCCGGTGATCTGTTGAACCCCGAGTCGATGCCCCGACCCCTGCTGGGCTGTTTAACGAAAAGATGTGGAAATGCTGAGCTTGGGTCATGGGCAAGTGATGAATCTGAATCAGTTGACTGTAAATGGCCGTGCGGACCATGCGCTTGTTTTTAGCCATAAAATCAGCTGTGCAGACGCTATTAGAGCCGAGGGCAACGCTGAAATTTGACTGAGCGTGTGTTAATTGAGACAATCATAGTCCATACTATTGAAATATGTATATTACAATACAAACTATAGAGCTGAATTGGACATTTTAATAAGAAACCATTCTTGAGCTCGTTGCTTATTACTAACCTCATGCAGGTGTTTACTAGAAAGGGTTACTACAGAAGTAAAGAGAAAGAGATGGATTAGCAAATTGGCTATTTTCCTGTATATATCTCTTTCCGTTCGTGATTAGGAGGTGCATCGGATCAAGGCGGGGCGTGCGTGCTAAGTGAGTCGCCATCTTGCATTATTTTCCCCTCTCCCCTCCTCTTTTATATTAACCAGCCAACTGAAAAGAACCCGCTTCCCGCATTCTCCCTGGCATCCCACACCAAAAAATACACTTTTCTTGTGAGAGGACCCTAGTTTTTTACTTACTCACGCAAATGTCATCTCAACCACAGGAACTTTGTTTTGTAGAGGCATTACTATGTTGTGCTCCACAAATCCACAAACGAGCTCGCATTAACATCTTGGAAATTCGATTTCAAAGTCCATACTACTATGGTTCGACTGCCGATAATGGCGAAAGCCCGAACTAATGGGGGATACCGAAGAAACAAACTAGCGTTGGCCAACAAAACCACGATATATAAGAACACCCTAAGCCCTAACTTGGAAATACGCCTTAGCAATATACGGCATTGCTTCAAAATGAAATTTGAACAACATTAGGGTCGCCCAAGCACAGGTTCTGAGTCGAATATGTGATGCACCATCTTACATGAGGGCCCGAGACATCGAAAAGGATTTAATGGTTCCAAAGCTTGGCGATGTCCAACATATGTACATACAGTGGCTCACAGCTTATTTCAACCAGCACCTCGAGAAAAGATCGAAAAATTTAAGCGCAGGTTGTTCATTAAATGACGACACTGTCGTCGTATGATGAAGGGGAAGATGCACGGCTATCATCAATATGATTACCTATATACACATATATACATGCATACATACATACATAAACATACACTAGACGTGGCTCGGGTAATGGCGGGCGGAATGGTCTTGTTGCCTTTAGCTCTGTCGCCGTGGGGGTGCGTCCTGCCATACCGTGACCATATGTACACAAACTTAAAATTTTTAGGATTTCTGGACTTTTACATAGGATCTAGACGGCACTAATACAAACAGACGGACAAACGGACATGGACAGCTAGACAGACGCGGAAGCCGAGGTAGTATTGGTTTCACGCTGTCTTCACCCAACCCTACCATGATCCTCGGTTGCAAATTTTGATCGAAGATCCCAAAAAATTTTCTTTCAATTTTTTTGTATTTTTTCTTCTTTATTTAATTATATATGTATATAAGAGCATGATAGAGAGGGGAAGTAAAGGGTTTATTAAGCACTCACAGCTTTTTCTTGTGTCCACTGATGAAAGGCCTTTCTTCGTAGTGACTGCTGCTGCTGAATGGAGGTTTGGCGATACCTGGTGAGCGGGTGGATATAAAGGTGGGGGTAAATTTTAACAAAAACCGAAATTATATAAAATGCATCTAAATATATATAAATATTTCAAGTCTCTAGCTTTAAAGATGTAGTAGATATCATTTTATAACTGATTTTCCATAAAGTTTTTTATCGATAAGAAATATCGCCATGCTCTAGCTCTTATATCCTCTGAGTAAGGGACGGACAGACAGACAGACAAGGCCTAATCGCCTCAGTTTGTCGCCCTGATCAAGAATATATATACTTTGTAGGGTCTACCACGCCTCCTTCTGCCTGTTACATAATTTTAACAAAACCATTATACCCTGATTTCCCATTTTCAATGTGTTCAGGGTATAAATACTTGCATAACTTTGACAGCCTATTTTAACCTTTGGCGCCAAAATTTTAGCGTCCATTTTCAAACCAAACGAACAGATATGAGTAGCATATTATAACTCGATAGCTATTTACCGATCTCGTTAACTATTTACCGATCTCGATAACTATTTATCGATCCCGATAACTTCTCATCGATCTCGATAGCTATTCACCGATCTCGATAACTGTTTCTCGATCTCGATATCTGTTTCTCGATCTCGATAACTATTTACCGATCTCGATAACTATTTATCGATCCCGAAAACTTCTCATCGATCTCGATAACTATTTACTGATCTCGATAACTATTTACTGATCTCGATATATGTTTATCGATCTCGATAACTACTGATCTCGATAACTGTTTATCGATCTCGATAAAAATACCCTGTAATATATTTGAGCGCAAGCAGCTCCAGCTCACTCTGCGCGTTACATACAGCTTAACAAAACCATTATACTCTTATTTCCCATTTTCAATGGGCTTAAAAAAGTATTAAACAGGTCTCCAGTTCTACAGTTTTTGGTAAAATACCAGGCACACAGAAATGAGAAGTAGAGTGTAAAATGTTCGCTAACATAATATAAAAATAGCACTGCGATTTCCCTGTTATGTAACAGCTTGTCAACATGCCTATGTTGTTACCCCTATAATTAACAGTTTGTTAATATAATTCTGTAAGCTAGAAGTGTACTCCAAATGGACAGTTAACTTACATTTTTCACCGTACTATTCATTTCTGCTCACCTGGTACTTCCAGGACTTCTACAGTTCTCCAGCTCTACGGGTTTGATGAAATACCAGACACACAGAAATGAGAAGTAGAGAGTAAAATGTTAATTAATAACACATTAACAGTTTAGAAAGTCATGACAATATTCTATTAAATAACACTTTACCTTTTTCATTCTGCTATTAATTTCTATTCGCCTGGTACTTTTGAACACAGCCGTTATAATTTGGGCGCCAAGGGCCACTACAACACGCTCTCTAAGTTATGCAACTATAATTTGTACAGAGCATATTTTTAACCGTAGATTTTTAAAGTTTAATTTCCAGTAAAGAAGTCCGGTTAAATATTTAAAGGCAAAGTTTAACGGTGATTAAAGTCTTATCATATGTTATCAAAAAATGGACCCCTATAATTAACAGTTGGGTAATATAATTCTATTAGATAGAGAGACATTGCACCAACCTTCGCAGACAAAATACCTTGGCATCACCCTTGACATATCAGAAGCTTAGCTTTTTCTAACTGTGCTGTTAAGCTACTACATTTACATTGTAAGGATTCAAAGCTTAACCATATAAATTAAAATAAAACAAGGAAAAAGACTCTAGTCGAGACTGCTCGACTAGGAGATACCCTGAACCCTCCAAGCCGATATTCTTATCATTCTGCACTTCTTTTATGCACGCACATATACATACACATGCATCCACCCACCGCGATCTGCTAACTGCGCAGTAAGCAGCGACTGCGCCTGGACTGCGCTGCAGTGTGGACAATAGTATGAGAATTTACTTGGTGAATAACTTCTTTTGTAAACATACAATCTTAATCAAATTTTTAGGGCGTAATTATATAGTCAAAATGTGTGTACATTCCAAAGCACAAGTCTCTAGTACTTGAAATACGTTTTTTGCGAATTGGGGGCGAAGGGGGCGTGGTATCCAAAATGTGTTGTATTCAGCATATGTATATACACAGTAAATTTGAAGTCTCCACGTCTAATAGTACTCCGTTGAGGCTCAAAAAACCAAATCAAAGTTTCAATTATTCTCGATAAAAAGTTATCGGATGAGTTATCGAAAAATAAAGCAAAGTACTGCGTATGGTATACACGGTTATGCACACAAAATTTCAGCTCTCTAGCTCTTAAATCTTCTGAAATTTCGGCGTTCATACGGACAGACGGACGGGCGGACAGATGGACAGATGGACAGGGCTATATCGACTCAGCTCGTCGTGCTGATCAAGAATATATATACTTTGTGGGGTCTGCGATGATTCCTTCTGCCTGTTACATACTTTTACACAAAACCATTATACCCTGATTTCCCATTTTCAACGGGTTCAGGGTATAACAAGTAAAAACGTTGCAGTCCGGCGCTATCGACTGCGGAATACTCATTCACATCCCATCAGCAATTCCGTAGCTAAGTTTAGCTCAAATATTTTAAAAAAATTCAGTTTTTCTCGATTTGACACGCTAGAACTCGGCGTAGACATTTCATTTTTGGGCAGCTCTAACTGCAAAATTTGGATACTTACACTCCAAAAATGTGAAAATTACTGGGTATTTTTTGATATGACATATAATCTTTTTATTAATCTTTATAGTATCATAACATACTATGCCACACCCCCAGTGGGCGGATCGGGAAAATTGTAACACTTTATAAATCAATTCACTAGCTTCAATAGCGCCGAAATAACTAATAACTAAAAACCTTTTTTTTAGCTCAACAGATGTTGGCAAAACTAGTGTCAGTGCATTGCACATTATTTTTGATAACTTCAATTGAGATATTTATAAAAACTGCAAGTCTGAAGGGACTCCAAAAGTAATTCTTCTTATCCATATCTAACGATTAAAAGTAATTTTTCTTATCCATATCTAACGGTTGTCGCCTTGTCACAATGCAAAGTTAATTTGAGATACAGCGCTTCGATATCGAGGGAAGCACGATAATCGATTTCTCAGTATTGAATCTGTCTAACGAAAGTACATACATATGTAAATGACAAGAATTCAACGATCTTTAAATACATATATGCATAATCTTCACATAATTATTCATGCTAATAATATTTGATAAATTGGTGCGGCTATTATACAATATAATTTATATAGACCCACTTTGTAAAGCGCATGCCGGGCGCTCTTTGCCTTAGGAAGTAAAGTAGCTTAGCTTTGTCGGCCCCAATTTAAAAGGAAAAATATGTAAACCTGCAAAGAGTAGTTCACTGTGCAGCAGTACGACTGGCACCGCCGTCGTTTCTTGCTCAGAAATGTATTTAATGCTAGACAAAAGGCGCATTAACTGCAAAATCAGCTAAACCAAAGAAGCAACCAACTCGCAAGGCAATGAGCTAGTAGCAGGAGTTGGAGCAGTAGCAGGAGTCGGAGTGGGGCGGCAGCAGCAGGGACCAGCTAAATGGTTGGTTGCATTGAATTGCATATAATGCATGGGCCAACATAATTTTAATGAGTTTGCTCTTAATCCGTTTGCAAGATGCTGTCAATGAGATCGCGGTGGCCTTTTATCCTGTGTGTCGTGCATGTTACAGAGCTCTCTGTTGTTTTCACCAACGTCCACGTTGTTATTCCCTGGGTGTTGCCCAGGTACTTCCTGTGATTATGTATACCCTGCAAATGCCAAAGCGGGTGGCTACTGCCAAACATATATGTACATTCCTCATCATCTCGGCGCAGGCTAAAGCCATTTGAGAAGAGAATGGATGGAAGTTAAAGAGACCTCAGCTTGAGTCCCATACCTTATTCAAAAGCGAGCCTGAACCGCCTCTGGTTACATCAGCTGCAAACTGTGCACAGGGTATCGCTTTGTCAGGTCCTTTCAGCTGGAGGCGCCGCACTTGTTTCATAATGCAACGCTGCCGGCGTCGCACTGTGGGCAAACTCGGAACGTTTCGCGCTTAAAATCCGAAGGATCTCCAGCTGTATGAATGTCTCGCTGCTTATGTGATTGACACTAAATGATGTGATGATTGCACAGTCAACTTTTTGATAGCTCAGTTGAGCTCTGCGCAATATGCAGTCCGCAGTAGGGTATATAATTAAAGCTCCGCTTAACGGATTGATGCAGATTCGCTGCTTTCCCGCACAAAAAGTTCCTTATTAAAAGCGCCACAAAACAACAAATTGAATGTTTGACAGCAAAACAGTGGAAACTACGTACAGTGCTCTACGGCGTACTCGGCTCACGGCTCCTGGCTCTCTGCAGTTGCAATGAGTCGACTCAACTGCTGTCTGTCATCGTTTAACGCTTCACATTTCCCCAGTGTCTATATATACTATATACATATATGTATTTGTGTGTGTGTTTTTTGGAGGTATGTTTGTCTCTCTATCTCTATCTGTATCTCTGTATGTGTGTGTGTGTGTGCTCATGTTTTCTTTCTATCTGTTCTGCTACAATTTCCCTTATGCCCTTAGCATTTTGCGCTGCCAGTTTATTTTTGCCAGTTGCTGTTTGTTATAATTTTCCGCTCTTTGCAGCATTTTAATTTGATTCTATAAACGTTCTTTTGCGTCTCAGGCCTTTATTTCTATATTAATACCCTTTGCCAAGTCGGCACTATAACTTGCCCATCCTGCATGCCAGACTAATGAGGATTACCAAATGATAAAGCTTAGGTTTAGAGCTTTTATAGTTTTGTATTATTTCATAGAAATAAATTGATTTGGTTTAGTTTACATAAATAAAGTGTATAAAAGTTCTTTATACTTGCCTAGAAATTCTATAAAAAACAAAGCAAACAAATTCATTAGTAAAATTAGTTTAATCCACCACAATTCAAACAATAATAGAGAGGTCTGTGAATAAGTTTGAAATACCATTATCTTTATAAAAATACATTTCAAGACTTCTGCATAGTAGTTGACTCTACTGTAACTACTGAAAAGTTAGTGCTTAGGTCCTTCGACTTGGGCCAAGTCATGTTTTTGCTTGAAGTTTTGCTTTCACAGTTTCCAATTACTCGAAACAGCAACTGTGTGACATATTTCTTTGATGCTCACTTCGCGTTCAGAAGATGGGTATATTCCTTTGATGAAGTGCTCGTCAAGTTGCCCACCCCCAAATATGCGTAGCTGGCATATATAGTGTATGTGTATTTCAGATAGGATCTGTAGGATATTTGCTAAGTCTGTGCGTCTGTGACTCATAAAGTTTTCTGAGTAATGAGAGCAGCGTGCAGAGACTTGGACTCAGATTCCTAAAAACCAAATGGAAGCCTGACAGAAATTTGTTGTGCTTTGAATAAGATTTGCATTACATTTTCGGGAAATGAGGAAGATCACGAAGATCCTCGAGTACAATCGACTATATTTCCTGCAAAGTAAATTTTTTGTGAACCCATACCCGAAAAGGCAGACCATATGATTTAAAGATCTATCTGTGGAATGTGAGAGTTATTGTTACTACTTTAACTAGCAAAGTAATTAAAGTTTATTAAATCTCGAAAACGGAATGACTTTATTGACTTTATTCACTATTAAAAAATATAGATAGATAGATTATGGTACTGTTAGTTATGTAATTTTTCATGTTTGTGTTCGAATACAATAATAATACTAATATTAGATTCAGTCAATGAATAATGGGGAATGAAGTTCAATTACCACAGATAAAGGTATTTGATAGGCTTAAATCATCAATTAAGGAAGTATTTAAACATTTCAAGAGGCAAGGGTACACATGAGTAAAGATATCAAAGTCCTCTATAGATAGATGGACAGCTGGACAACGCCAATATATTCGCTTCATTGTGTTAACGAGAGTATGAATAGAAAAAAGCTGTCTATAAGCAGAATTAAAGGATTTGCACTGCATGCGCAATGAGAGATCAAATTTTATATTTTATTTGATTTTTTTTTTTCAGTATAATTAGAATCAAATGTAATAAAATACATAAATAGTAAACACAACTTTTTCCGGACACAGACGCTAATACTGGCATTTGTGAATTAACTTTAATTAAGCCTAATATAATCCTCCACATAAAGCGCGAAATAAATGGAAAATATGGTTTTGCAGGCGAGCTGTATGAAATTCGAGCTAATTTGCGAGCGGAGGAGAGGCGGAGTGCTCTGGCCAGGTGCGTACGCATTTCGAGCCTGGGGCTGGGGCTGAGTTTGGGCTAGAGCTTGATTTGACCCTTGCCCGGTTGCCTGGAGATGCGCTCAAGGAAATCAGAAATCAGAAACTTCGAATGCCTGTGCAGCCGGCAGGCCGAAATCAAATGCTAAGGCCCAAATCAATTGAGCGAAATACCAATTAAGCAACAAATGTATCTGACCATCGGCCTTCAAAGGGAATGCTATGCTAACCTGCGAATGCATAAGCAACAGTCCGGAATTCGGGGCTCTTCGGCTGGTGCGGCTGTCCGGCCAGGAGACGCAGCTGCTCGCAATCAAAGCGCATTTCGGGTCCGAAAATGCTGAGAATTTCGTAGAATATCCAAACATGAGTTCGCTGCTTGCGGCTGCCGAAACCCAATTGGAGAAGGCATCGGAATCAAAGCTCGCTGAACTACAAACGAATATTTTGGCGGCAATGAATAATAAAAATATCGTGGCATACTTTGGCGGGCCGTAGCCGCAGCCGCAGAAAATGTAAAATATTTTCAATTAATTTGACGCCGCGCTTCATTTCGAATTCTAAAATAAGAATATATTCATTTGACAGGCCAAAGTCAGAGCGAGAGTCAGAACCAGGGCCAGGGCCAGGTCTGAATTCGGCCAACTCACTTTTATGTTGATTGCTCATCTAAGGCCTCAAACATCTTCCACTCCGATTGCCCGGCAGTATTTGCGACCTGGGCCGGGCCGGGGCCAGCCCTTTCCCGGCATTCATTTAATTTGGCAGCGTTGTTTGTGCAACACTCGAGCGCGTAGCAAACTAAAATAATTTATTTTTGCCTGGTGCGCTTGGCTCGCGCTCGTTGCCTGCCATCAGTTTGATTGGAACGTAAGACTTGGAACTTTCGAGGAGTTGCGCTCATATACCTACCACGTGTACATATATGTATGTATGTGTGTGTGTGTGTGTGAGCTGACTTTGTATCATATTTTTTTTGGTGCGCTGCTGCTGCAGACAATTAAAATCGGTTTTTAATAAAACTAAGCTATGTTTTAGTCAAACACACGCACACACAGACCAGCGAGACACGCTGGACCAACATTCAAAGTGGCTGCACAAAGGCCTTGTCGGTAATGCGGCTTATCAGCAATGCGGATAAAGCCAGCATAATCCGTGAGTGTGGGCGATAAACGTGGCCAAATTGATATTTTGCAAACATATAGAGCACATTCAAACACACGCACATGGTTATATATGTATGTCTGTGTGTGTGGGTGTGTGCTTGTGTGCATGGGTAAATATTATATAATGGGCGGCATAAATTCGCATCGTTGTCGTTCGACGAAGCGTGGAACACCGTGACAAGGGCCCGGGCATCATTGACATTCATTGGATTTGGCGGCCATTCGCACCTGATGCCCAGACAGACCCGAAAGTGCTTTACGTGTAT
The DNA here is from genome assembly GCF_054131105.1 of Drosophila navojoa. NCBI lineage: Eukaryota > Metazoa > Arthropoda > Insecta > Diptera > Drosophilidae > Drosophila > Drosophila navojoa. Next base: position 28,212,309 of record NC_142895.1, read on the forward strand.
TCAAATGCGACAACTCCGTGTTTCGCGATTCGCACTTTGCACTTCGCATTTCGCACTTCACGTGCCCTCAACTGCCAAATGATTTAGAATATGCATATGGAACGAACTTGGGTTTTCCGCTTTGCCTCAGCCCCTGAGTTCAGCTCCGCTCAGCTTGTTTCGCAGCTTTATGGCGCTCAATAATTTTTGGGCGATTATTGTGACCATGATTTATGACACAGGTGAAGACTGAATAAGGCGCACACTCACACCCACGGGCAGTAAAAATAATAACATTCCAAATGAATCAGTCCCAGCTTGTTGGCATAACTAAGTGTATGAGTGTCTACTTCTTGAATTGGGGAATATACTTGCATATACTTCAAGTATAATGGCCATGTCTGACATCTTGAAGGTACTCTTTGCTATCAGTTGATATTACTGTAAGCAAAAATAGAATATGAACCAATTGAATTGGCAATAAAGGGGCTTTACGCAGAGCTACTTCAACAGATTTATACTCAATAGTTGAGGACGTCATTAGTAAGCAGGTGGGCAGCAAATATGTGTAAATAATAACAAATAATTGGTATTAAAATGGGTTAAAGTAACTCACAAATCGAAAGGTTCTGCACCGACATCTTGTTGCTTGCAGAATATAACTGTCTTATGTATATACATAGATACGTGTATATACATAGATAGACGAGCTGAACCCAATTTACGCTTCCAACCGCTACATGTTCTCAGAGTTAGAACAATAACATATAATAATAACAATAATTTTTGTAGATCTAGATCTAGATCTTGTAGATCTAGTTTAAAAACTAACATTTTTCCTGTAATTTTTATACTCATTTACGAAAGTGAAACGAGTATATTGGTTTGGTGCAATGTGCGTCTTGTCCGTCCGTCTGTCCGCATGAACGCGATTTAAAGTTAGAGACTTGAAATTTGGAACACATACTCGTGTATATCTCCGATTTATAGACCATAAATGAGGTACCAACGCCCAGTAGGGGCGGTATTAGAGGTAACCTTAACTACTAAAACGCTGTTGGGATTTGAATGAGTATTCTTCAGTCGGTAACGCCCGACTGCAACATTCTTACTTGTTACATTTTATGTTTATTCTCTTAGTCTTCTTTTAGGTTTCCCTTTAATAAGCTTGGCGAGAAACAAACATACCCCCTAGGATAAATTCACAATTTCATCCGTATAATTTAAATACAAATGCTACTTAAACATATTAATAGTAAGGTATATATGTAGCTTGTCAAGGTAGATCAGAATCTATGTCGTCTTTTGAAATACTTATATGCTTTTCTAATGTGAGATTGTTTGCTGCTGGATCGCTGGTTAATATAAAAAGATTAATTTATCACAACAGAAAATACAATAAAGTTTTAGTTCTAAAATCGTCAAATGATATAAGAATTCTTTACTTTATTATTTTATTTTATGTTTACATAAATCAAATAAGTAAATAACGAAAACTTCATGCCTTGCACATTGAAATATTCCATTAAAAAAAGTGAAAAATTGAAAAGTGCAAACTAAATTAGAAATAATATAAGCTGATATGTAAGGAATTCCAAAATAAATTCCACTCGCTGTGAAAAATTGGCGAAATGCATTTTGGAATTCAAGCTGAAAAATTATGAACCAACTGATAACGATTAAGCTTTAACTAAAGCACATTCCTTGTGACAAATCAGAGAAATATTTTGAATTAATTTGCGTAATTCATGTAGAGTAATTCAATAAATGCATCAAACTGAATTTAGAGCTTGAGCGCATCGGCTAATTTATTTATGTATTTACACTTATTAGGGTCAGATGTGCTGCTTGTCCATTAGATATTAGTTGAGTAAATAATTATATATAAATGTTGCACATAGGCAGGGTAGAGTGCTCTATTAGCAGCGGGCCGACCAAGAGATACCCTGAGAAGATTTCTTGTCATATTCTTTATTCACAACAAAGAACAAGATAATGACATTGTTATGTATTTATTCAGTTTATGTTTCAAGAATTTTAAATACTCTTTGAAAGTTTAGAGGAAGGAGGTACGGTTACTTAAGTCAAAGATATACAAAATATCTGTAAATGTATTACAAAATTACACAGTAGCTGGCGAATCTCCACCTTTTGCGCTTTACTAGATACTCCGTTCATACAGACGGACGGATGAGCCGATATGTGGATATATCTCGATCGGCTCAGCTCGCCGTATTGATATACTGATATACTCTATGGGGCTCACTAGGCTTTTTCAGTTCCCCGATTTCGCGCTTTCTTGTGTTCAGGCTAAAACCTCTTTTATGCTTCTAGATCTGTATTTAAGACAACAGAAACTTATTGGATTACAGCTCAAAGAGTTGAGCTGTCGAACTTTTAGAATTTAAGAAATATTCCTCGAGGCATTATTCCCATGAACCGCTAGTCGTTGCTAAAAGAATAAAGACCAAACGAGAGATCAATAAGTTGAAGATAAAAAAATACATACAAATATAAATAAATAAATACAAATACATGTCTATATGTATGTGTATCATTGACGGCTGTGCACAGGGTATTAGCTGGGAGGGCACCTCGCCTCAACTTCACAGGACTCTCACTTGTTTATTCACCTCGACTGTCTAAAACCATAGCGAAGTTGGAAGCGAAACTTTATTTTGTATATCCAGTCCAACTTTTCTGGGCAATAGCTTTCACCTCACACCGACACACAGCACACAGACACAGACACACCCACATATATCAAATGGTTAACTTTGTACATATACAATAAAAATTGCAACGCCAGAGGAATACCGCACAGACAGACGCTGCCAGACGATGGAGGCTCAATGTGGATGGTAACGACCCGACTCGTCGGCTAGTTTAACTGTTTGCCTCGCCGCCGGCCGTCCCACGCCCCCCGCCCCCCTCCGCTGGTGTCCGCTCGGCAGGTGGACTGCCAGAGTGTCCGGACGAACAGTGACAGCCATCCGTGTGTACGATGTCCAAGTCAAATGTGCATTCTGCAGTGTCCAATGCCAGAGTGACATGTGCATTGGTCAAGGCACTGCAGCTCGTTCCCTGACATGTTGCACTGCTGACCATATTTTATTTCGGCTCACAGCAGTCTGTGCGCCCTGGCAGGGGAACATACATACCTACATGCGTCCATATATGTACATATATATATACATATATGTATGTATATAAATAAAATACAAATATACTTTTGCGTTCATTTTATTAATGATTTCGGCTTATTGTTGTTTAAAGCTGATTTATTGCGTATTATACAAACAAAAGTGGTCCACTTGGGGCGGACCGACTAGAAGATACCCTGGAAAGAGGAGTAATTATTGGCAGTATATATCCAATGAGCATGGAGGTCTACTCCAGATGTGAGACATTAACTGAATTAGCTATATTTTATGCTGAAGGGAAGATGGAGTGTTTAAAATATCTAGCTCTTCAGCTTTGAGATATTCACACTTATATCCTAGAGCAAATGGGCTAGATCTAGATCTATATCTACGTATAGACGAATTCGACGATCTATCACGTCTCTTAACCACCGTTACATACATATCCACATAAACAACATGCCGTAAATAGATATTTCAATGGGTACGCCGTATAAATTGCATTTAAAAGAAGTCACTTTACTGCTATGAAGTCAGCAGTCCAATTTACAGAGCTCTTTATTAACACGAGAATGCTTAAGTGTAATTATATATAGTTCTTTCTTCCGATGTTGCAAATACCATTTATATTTATCGATTTATTTTCCCATGCGCAATGCACTGGCTTTTCCTTACTGAAAGGAGGAAAAACTGTAATTAGTTTAGTCTCATCTCTGGCGCGTGGACAGTGGCTCTTCAATATTAAATATGGAGGCCAGCTCTACTCGTACTGGGCTGGAGTGCGCCTTAGTCGGCCCCAAATAATACTAATGCGAATGCAACCGGACGGACGGGAGCATCACACGCCAGCGACACGTGCAAAGAGTGCAGTTGGTAATTCGGTACGGCGCCGGGGCAGATGAGCTGCTGCCGCCTGCAGCTTTAGGGGAGGGGCCGTATCAGGTGGATTTCGACAAAATGATTTGGGTGCCGGAGCAGAACTGAGCATTCTCATTAGCGCCATGTCTGCAGCCCAAAATCGAGTTACTGCGCAAATGGCACGCCTGCCAGTGCTAATGATAAACAAATTCGAATGGCCTGCCAATGATAACCGACTAGAAAAAAAAAAAAAAAAACCGATTACACTTTGCGCGCATAACTTCTGGGGATTTCGCAGAGTTCAGAGCTCAGAGCGCAAAGAGCACAATGCTTTAACTGAAGCAAATCCCAGGAATGCCTGATCGTACTTCAAGCATCTGTTTCGACTATCGCCTCTGACCTTTCGTGTTGGACAGAACAATGCCACCCATTCACGTTCACGCTCACACTCTTTCGATTATACTTAGCAATTGAATAAGCAATTGAGTATATTGGCTCTGTTTAATGCTCGTCCGTCAGTTTGACAGTTTATCTGTCCGTCTGCTCATCCGTCTATCCGTCCATTTGTTTGTCCGTCCGGTCGTATGTCCCTCTGTCCATCCGTGCATCCGCATCAACGAAATTAATTTAGACACTATTGAAGCGAGAGATTTGGTATTTGGAAAAAGTACATTTGGGTACCATGCCTGGTAAGGTGCAAAGATTTTCCCACACGATTCGATTTTTGGCAATTAGTCCTGCCGGAGTCTTAACCTAAAACGTTGCAGCTGTTTTTTCAACCGTAAAAGGGTATTATGCAGTCAGTAACTGCCGTTTCAGCTGGATTTTAGCTGAACTCCGCTGCCAATTACGGCAACACCTATGCCCGTGTCCGTCTATATAAATGCGTATACTTTATTTATTCTCAATTATGTCTGGCTGTCTGGCTGTCGGATATTGGGGTTTGCTGACCTTTGTCCGTGCTGCGGGCCAAAGCTTTAATGACGTAGCAATCTGTCGCAGGTAGCTCATGAAATTAGACACGAGTGTCCGGTTCGGGGGCGGGCGGGGCTGGGCGTTGCGGTCGTGGCGCCACACCCCCTGTCTCCCCCACTCTCCAATGGGCCACAGGTAGTCGCATAATGCCCGGTGATTTGTTATATTTTTTCATTTTTTTTCTCTCTTTGTTGTTGCCTTTTGTTGTCCCTGGAGATTATTTGGCGGGGTGCTATTAAAGCATTCACCTGAAAATTTTACAATGGCAGCGTGCGACCCATGGTCAACCGGAAGGCTGGCTGTCTTGGCTGTTGGCAAATTTGCCAGCTATTTGCGGTGAATTTCATTTAATATTTATTTAAGTTTTCCAGCAGCCCATGGCTAGCGTTTCGATGGCCTTTAAATACCCTAGCGCTTCGCAAGAGAGTTCCAAATCAAGAAATTTATATATCTGACAGCGTTAACGAGCTCGAGCTATAAAAGTCATTGAATACCAATGCAGACCTCAACCCTACTCAATATATTTATGAGCTATAATACTATATAATAATATAGTAATGAAATAAACCAACAAGAATGTGATTGATTAGATAGAAGTGCAATGGGAACATTTAGTTCATAAACATTTATGTTTACTATCACCTAACTATTTTACTCGATCCATCGATTCCATATTCGTGTATAGCATATCTCATATTCGGCAGCAGAACTAATCTCTTGTTTTCACACTTGTTAAGATGTTTGCTCTGCCTACTTATTGGCTGCTGTTCGACTTGATTGCAGCTAAAACAAGCCTTGAGCACACTGCTCGAGAGCTAATTACACTAATTAGAGCAAGTAGAAGGCTTTAAACTGAATATTTGTCTTGTGTGATTTCTTCCACCGTGCCTCAGACCTTCAAAACTTGTTAAATTTATACAAAAATTCTACCAAAATATGCCCATTGAATTGCAAGCTGACGGCTTAAGAGATCCAAGTCTAGACTTTTGTTGTTTTTGGTTAAATTCACGTAATTAATGACGGTGCTGAGAGTCGAATGATGTTGCCCCTTTAAGGGAGCTCCCCCAGAGGAATGTTCAAGTGAACATAATGCGGCAGTCACATTTTAAGGAACAAAGCCTCTTTGAGCTCGTAACACACTTTGCAAGCAGGCAGCATGTCGCACGGCTGCCAGGGCACGGCTCAAGTTCCATGCACTGAAATAAATTAGTAATAAGTGAAATATAGACAGCAGAGAGGCTATGGGACAAAGAACTAAAGTGGACTGAAAGCGCCATCACTCATCGAATCACAGATCTGATAGAAGGCAAGCCTGACTCTGAGGGAATAGCATCGGAATAGAGAGCTTTTGAAATAGGAAGCTCATTCCTCTGATATGGTCCTCAATCTAGCCTTCTTTCCGAACTGAGCTCGGGATACGCAAAAAGAAGTAAGACTCACACAGCTAACTCAATTTACCTCATATGCCACAAATAGAGTATTGCAGGAGTCGGTGGGCGGGCAGTGCCTTATCATAATTGGTTTTTAATTGTCCGTTTAAAATGCCCTCGCTGGGCGAGAACTATGTATGTAAGCAGGAATAGCATTTCAGAGCCAGCTCAGAGGTTCTCAACTACACGAGCGTAATTAAGAGTTTCAGGTGCTAATACCTGGTTGTTAGCTGAATTCGGGAGATTGTTTATTTGTTAATCGTTAAAAGGCAGCGGCAATGCAGCAGAGCTCGCTAACACGCTTTGGCTTAGACAAATCGAAATAAATTTAAGGCTAATGCCTGAAAAATACTCTCAAGCAGGGGAGCTGCCTTCGAGTTGGTGGTGTTTGAGAGAGAGAGGGAGAGAGAGATAGAGAGGGTCTGTGTGTGAGTGTCTGCGTGGATGTGCGTATAATTAATGTGGTTGTTTTTTTTGCTAGCTGCTCCACCCGCTGTGACTGCGCCTCTCCATGTGGCTGGCCGTTTGCTTTTGGTTACACTTTATTTCAAATTATTTGCTGCTTTAGCGCGCTGCCTCGATAGCCGCAGCAACAAAGATAACAACACGAACAAGTAAAAGCTCGGCAACTCAAGTGTAAACCAACTCGGCCCATACTCTGTACGGCTAAATTTAGTATAACTCGGAAATATTTCTCTTCGGTTCTTAGTGACTCTCTGCGGAGTGGGAAGAAGGAGATTGAAGTTGGCCTTCATGGAAATTTAAAGTCAAGGGCAAACACTATAGATAAACTGGTTGATAGACCTTCCAGACTTTCTCTGGTTGGTTTACATTCTGCATAGCACAATTTGTATTTTGCATTGGCGCAAAATCAATTCGAAGCTCAGTTTTGCTATCGATTCATTGATTTGTTATATCTACTTTCATTTACTTAGTTGAGCCAAATACGCCCGTCTGGCCTGTGTGCGTACAGGGCAACAGAAAAACAGCAACATTATTTTCACATCATTTAATTTAATGTGTAGCTAGAGGCTGGCAAAGGCCAGCCAGTTTGTTTGCTTTGTTTTATATATATTATTTCACTTGTGGTGTTGGCGGCGACAGCGGCTATAACACCAAACATAAATTCCAAGGCAACGCGACGCTCGCACTACAAATTCGTGTACGGGCCCAAGTGGGACGTCGCACGACACGGCGCGACACGACACCCAGTTTAAAAACAGTAATTATTTTAAGGGATTTTTTATGCTAAATAGTATGGCTGACATATGTATAGGCACACACAGACACACACACACACATACGCCCATACATAATTGCCTAGGCCAGGGAAAACCGACATCCAGGCGGATTGAGGGTGGCTTTGACTGCGGTGAGCCGCCAGCCGACTAGTCAGGTGTGAAGTGGCCATGTCGCAGCATTGAATAATTACATTTTAATAGAGTGTCCGCCGAAATGTCTTAAAAACAATTTTTAACAGAGTCCCCCGCATGAGGCAACATTGAATAACAAAGCAGAAATGCCTCCAGTATGACGAATCCCGAATACCCTTGCAGGCGAATGTGGCGTCGTGAGAGTTGTCAATGGAATCCCTCGGACTGCTTTCTGCTCCTGCCTCGATCACCGCACATACTGGTAAAAGATCATCTGTGAAAGGCAGACCATGCCATGATAGTCAGCTGAAAAGTCTGCCATGCGTTGAGGCAGGGTATGCGATGCCGTATGGAGCAGCATGTGGCTGTGGTGGGACATTCCAGCTGCTTCAATAGCCACTTAGTACTGCATTTACAAGTATAAACTTCTGAGTGAAATGACTTGAGTGTTAGTCCTCGCACTCAAGTGTTGCCCAATAACATGGCCTTTACTACACTTATGCTTCAAATTTCATAATTCCGGCCATTTGACATTTCACGCAATTACGAATTTTGTAGTCGAGTGCCCTTTTCGAAATGAATATAAAAGCTATAGCTTTCTTTCTACTGACTTTCTAGGTATGTAGTAGAAGTGAGCGATACAGAGAGAGAGACAGATGAAAAATGGGAGAGAGAAAGACAAAGAAAGAGAAAGAGAAAGAAGGAAAGGGAAAAGTAGAAAGGAAAAGAAAAGATCGATAGTGTATAAAACATAGAAGTATAGAGATAAAGACAGAAAAGAGATATATGTATATAGGAGATAACAGCGAGGAAAAGCAGAAATATATATAGAGAAACTGGAAGAAACAAAGAGAGTGTAACATGAACTGAGCCAAATGAAAAGAGAGAGAGAATGTGAGAGAATAAGAATAAGAAAGAGAGAGAGAGAGAAGAAAACAGAAGCGTAATGAAAGATAAATATATATAAGTAAGGCACATGAAAGGAGAGGACCAAATAATAAGAGATAGCGAAAAGGAGGCTAAGAGAGAGAGAGACAGAAATAGAGATAGTTTTATTCTTAAATACAAAGAGAATAGAGACGTATCGAGTAATACCCTGAGAGTGAGAGAAATACATAGATAAAGACAGAACTTTATACAAATTAAAGAGATAAAGAGTGATGTAGAGATAAAATGCAAAGAGCGAGAGAGAGGAGAGAGGGTAACTCAGACGTAGTAACCAATCACATTTTGTAGATCATTGATGCTTCATATTGCATCACGACTCAATTTGGCTGAGCCAAGCTAATTCCGCTGAATTTAAACAATGTCTACTATTTAAGATTTATTAAAGTGAATACTTAAAAAACCGCATTTGATCTCTTGTAGCAGTCTTTAACTTAATACATTGAAACGCATTTAAGACTACAGCAAAATCAGAGGGATGAAGGTCATATGGTATCTGCTCCCATATTAGAATACTGTTGCTTCTCTCTATTTCCATTTCAGGAAAGCCCACTACAGCACCCTTACTGGAACGCGGAGTAGTTAAGTTAAAAAATATAAGAGCTAACACAACAATCGATGACATATTCCAACTTTTCTTAAAAGAGTCCTGTTCCATCTTAGTCAGGGCACTCATATGTCGGTGTAGCATCGTACCTGTTCGTGTACATACTAAGCCTGCCGTGGCTTCTTATGAGGCTGAATGGCTATTTTTATTGGCCATAAAGTAGCCGGCTGAAAAGAGTTGCTGTAACTACCTTTGGCCGGACGGACATAAAGCTGGGCTGCCGTGGCCATAGTGGGGAATATACTTTTGTTAAAGCCGCTGGCTGAAACGCACAAGATGTGAGCCGTGCACGAGTATAATAATAAATTTCATCAAGTCACCAAGTTTCGCAATATGCCACACGTACGTCATTAATCTTCAGTTTTGAGCTAAATTTGATGAATTAGTGGCCAATGCGTGGCCGAGCGCACAATAACCGGCAAAACAAACAAACTGGCAGGCCGACAAACGGTCGGGCGGGCGGGCGTATGGAGGGACAGACGGACGGATAGTTGGACAGCCGGAGGCATTAAGTTTGCTGAAGGTTGCTTTGCCAGTAAATGACGAACTTGCCAGCTACCGACAGCGATGCTCTGGCAGGATATCAATAAAGCCAAGCGGACAGGCTAAAAGCCACACAAACACAAACACACCCACACCCATACACACACACACACACACACACACACACACACAGTCACAACTTCACATAGAGCAGATTTACTGAGGATGCTTACGTTTGATTTGGGCTTACAACTGCGAGCCGTGAGATTGAGGGCGACTGAAAGAAGTTTAACTAAAATAATAAAAGTCAAACAGTGTACAAACAGCTTTGGACTTGGGCAAGTCCGGGAGAGTGGGGCCAAGACTTTATTTGGCTGTGAAGCTATGTTAGATACGTTTTATGTCGGATACGTCTTGCCGGCGCTTACGTGTTCAGTTTAATTGATATTGTAATCATGGTAGGAGAAATAACATTTTTATGGCCCAGCTCAAGGCTTGAATTGGCTCTTCAATTGTTTTCATTTATTATTCAATATGAGAGGGTAATGGAAATTTAACAGAGATTTTATGATCATATCTGATCTACAGTGCCCTAGCCCTTAAAGGCCTCAGCCCTGTGGTATTGGCAGAGGCAAGCTAATTATTTATTGTCCTATGACATCCGTATCTTTCGTGGGTATGCTTGATTGAGAACGTGGCAACGAATATGCTTCGGTGACTCAAGCCAACACTAACTCTCAGATAAAAACCAAATACTTATAGGCCATAGTATATGGGAAACAATTATTCAGAAGGCAAATGGTGCTGCGTGGCACGAAATAAGCTCAAGGTTCTGTTGTTTACTTTATCTATAAGGAACCACCAGAGCAAGTATACTCAGATATTGTCCCCATAGGTTGCCATAAGAGTCGAATTCGACGATATGTCATAGCCTGAAGCGTCAGGGAGAGGAACATCACGTATAAAATTGCAAAAAATGGAAGATGCAATTATTGTGGCAATAGGTAAATTAGGGACAGTTGAGAAGAAGATTATGAACTATTTAGCTCTTTTCTATTACGATTATTTACAATTTGAATTCATGGACAACTACATGAGGTGGCCAGAATTTAGGATCACAAGATAGATAAGAACACTTGTTTTAGAGGAGAGGCGACTCAGTTTGAACAATTGGAAAGGAATCCAATTTTCGACTTAGTATTTCTGCATCAGCAGCCATGTCACTGGATAACTGCTTAGCAATTTTCTTCACTTTTAAAAATTCAGCTCTCACAGCCCTATACATTATCGAAAAGTTGATCTGCTTTTCAAAGCGAATCGGAAAAGACCAGTGTACGCCCACTAAGACCTGCAGACTTAGTAAGCATTATTATCACACAACCAGCAATTTATAAATTGGGCTTGTGCAGAATCAACTGCCTGCCTGAATGTTCAACACTTTTTTGCAGCAACTGATATTGGCAATCGGTATCAAACAGAATTTACCGAATGAAACAGAAAGATAAAAACAAAGAGAGGTATACAGTATGTCCATTAATTGTTTGCAAAACAAAAATGTCGTACAAATTCAACTTTAACATCATATTTTATTAGGAAAGACACTTTTTCTCAGAATTTTTGTTGTACATTATTACACCCTGAACCCATTGAAAATGGGAAATCAGGTAAGAAGGCTCTAGTCGAGACTGCTCGACTAGGAGATACCCTGAACCCTCCAATCTGATATTGTAATCATTCGGCACTTCTTCTAGGTACACATACATACATACACACGCACGTATTAGAACGCGCGCAGTAAGCAGCGATTACTGTATGAGAATTTATTTGTTGAATAATTTCTTTTGTAGACATAAAATCTTAATGACATATTCAGAGCGTAATCATATGGTGAAAATGTATGTACATTCCAAAGCATAAGCATACTTGAAATGCATTTTTAAGAAATTGAGGGCGAAAGGGTCGTGGTATCGAAAATCTGTTAGTTTTAAAATGTTTCAATGAGGCTGAAAAAACAGAATACATTTTTCGATTATTCTCGATAAAAAAGTTATCGGATGAGTTATCGAAAAAATAAAGCAAACTCTTACTGCGTATGGTATACACGAGTATACACACAAAATTTCAGCTCTCTAGCTCTTATATGTATCTTCTAAGATCTCGGCGTTCATACGGACAGACGGACGGACGGACAGACGGGCAGGGCTATATCGATGCAGCTCGTGCTGATCAAGAATATATATACTCTATGGGGTCTGCGATGATTCCTTCTGCCTGTTACATACTTTTTCACAAAAACATTTTACCCTGATTTCCCATTTTCAATGGAATGAATAACAATGAATAACAATATGGAGTAAGTATGGCAAATTTTGTTATTTTATTAAAAATATTTGCCAAAAACTAGCCGGAATCTATAGAAAATCAAAACAATTCGCGGCTACAACCCAGCTCTGGCGTATTACGCTCGGAACTAGATGGTGGCAAACGGTCGCCGAGTCCTGGAACACAGTGTGCCGGCGCGTCCAGCCCAGACCCTGGTGTATAACGCTCGGAGCTGGCCACGGCGTGTAACGCTCAAAGTTTGTCGCGGGGTCACCACTGCACCCTGGCGTATAACGCAGAGAGAGTGTCACGTGGTCGCTGCAGCACACTGATCGAATAAATTTTTCGCGCTTAGCGCTGAACCTTTGATGCTCAGAGCTTTCAATTCTGCCCGCCGCGGCGTCGCTGTCTATAAGCGCTGCGTGGGTGTTTCAATGTCGCTATGCACTCTCGCTGCGTTTGCCTGCGTTATGCTATTGCAAGAACTTTTACTCTCGCTCTACGCTCCCAACCCTTTGCCGTTGCGCTGCGCCTAGCAGCATAAGAGCTGTCAGCTCTGCCCGCCGCGGCGTCGCTGCATTTTGCTCTTAGCACCGCTCTTAATTATGCATTTCGACTGCGCCACTAGGCTTGTAGCGCTACGCTCGTACTCTCTTTCCCTCGACCGCGCTGTTGCGTGGGTAGAGGCGCCGTTAGATCTCCAATGTTGTTTTCCGTCGTCGTGCGTTTTGTCATTGTTGTTGTAGCTAATGTTCTGCTGATCTGTGTGCGTTGTTAGTTGCGTGGTATAGACTGTACTCGATTGCCGTTTTAATTCTTGTGCGTTGATTTACCATTGCGGTCCGTTTGTCGTTGTTATTGCTGGCTGAGCGCCGTTAGATTTCTTCTGTCGTTTTTATACGCTGAACCCATTGAAAATGGGAAATCAGGGTATAATGGTCTTGTGAAAGGTATGTAACAGGCTGAAGGAATCATCGCAGACCCCATAAAGTGTATATATTCTTGATCAGGACGACGAGCTGAGTCGATTAATCAATGTTCGCCTATCCGTGCGTCCGTCCCTATGAGTTCATCGATCTCAGAAGATGCAAAAGCTAGATAACTGAAATTTGGCATGCATACTCGTATATACCATACACAGGAAGAGTTTGTTTTATTTTTTCGATAAATCATCCGATAACTTTTTATCGAGAATAATCGAAAAATAGATTTTTCTTTTTCAGCCTCAGTATATGTTCCGAATTTCAAGTCTCTAGTTTCAATAGTGCCGTACGGACAGACGGACGGACAACACAAAACCAATATACTCATTTCACCTTCGTGAATGCTCAATAGGAGCTAGCCATAAATATTCGTGTTATTTCATTCGTATCAAGTGATTGGACAATATTCTGCAACATTTTCGAATTTACTTCGTAAAAGAAGTTCAATTCCACAACGAAAATCCAAAGGATCCCCTCAGCCAAGGCGTTCAGCTGTCTTTCGAACTGCAGCTCCGCCACCTATTTAGATCCCAAGTTGGCCTGCCTCGCCTTTCGGCTCCTCTTTATCTTGCCAAATCGAGAGCTGGCCAGTGGCTGCCGCAGAGGTGGCTTTAAGGGAAGCAGCGTGAATTCAAACGGAGCATTGTTACTTGTTTACTTTGTGGGGCAACACAATTTGAGTGCTCGCATTTCATTCTAAATTTCTTCCTATGAATGCCATAATTTAGCTTTTTCTCAGTTTTTAATCTATTGTCGCAATCGCATGCCCCTTGGCTCTAGCTGAACTCCAAAGGGAATGCCCAACTAACAAACCGAAACTGAGAATTACATATATTTATTTCACATAAATAAGTTAGGAGTACAGTTAAGTTATTAGAACCAAATTTAGTTTAGTCTTATATTAGTATATTTCATACATTGGATATGAAATCTTTGCCATGTGAATTCATAACTGGGTATGTGGCAGTCGCCCACCTTCGGCAAGGCTCTTTTAGTTGTTTTTAATTAATTTTTATGCAAGTAATTAAAAATGCCAGCGGCTTGCATTGTCGTGGCTAGTTTTTGTTTTGGTTCTTTTTGTTATGCAGTGCAAATATCATGCAGTGGAATAAGCATGAAGCGGGAAATTAATTACGTGCCCTCGTTGCGAGCGCACGAACCTCTTAGGTTGATAGTCAGCTGCGCTAATACCCTGCAAATGAAAATGAAAACTTTAAATTTGGGCAGACAAACAGTAGACTTTATCAGATGTGAGGCACGCATAGAACAACTCTTCTAATTCACCGATAACAACTCAAACTTGTTTCCATCTCGAATTTGTTAAAATATTCACAAGTCACTTACAAATCGATTGCAGAATTTTTTCAAATATGTTCGGATCAGATCAATCTAGCTAGAAATGCCCGATCGAAGTACATGCTTGATGTTCAAGCATATATTTATATACACACACTCTCGTACCCATATACAGTCGGTGCAAGCCTCTCACTTGACTCGTAAATAGTATCTGCTGCGCTTCCAATTGCATTCATATTTCAAGAGCCTTTGCTATATATGGCATCGAAACGTGTGTTAATTCCGAAAGCGAAATGCAATTCCTTTTAGCTATAGGTCAAATTGTCTGAGTGTTTATATATGTGCCTTACGTGAACACTTAATTCACATTTGGGTCCCAACTGATTGTTAATAAACATAAACTAAAAGCAGACTTAAAGTGAGATGCGGTTCATGAATTAGTTTGAATTTGCTGGTAAATAGGCGAAACTCGGGTTACTTTGAGTATAGTTTAATATGCATACATATACATATGTATCTGTATATACATATAAGTATATGAATGTATGGTGTGCCCACGTATGCCCCTTAGCCTGCATTTTCAATGGGCAGCGGGAATAGACAGCTTGAAGAACAAAGCAGAAAAAACAACATTCACGCGTTGCCACAGCTAACAATAATCTCCCCCGTACTCGTTTAGAAGAGCTCAGCAGAGATTGACATCCATATATCTTCTACATGTATGTATATTTTTTACATCAGTGCTGTCCATGGACAAAGCTTAGGAGCACAGGGTATCAGACAGCTTCAATATGCTTCTTCACTGCGCTTTTAAATATGTATAGGATATCAGCTATAGGCTGGTATTTAAGTCACCTCCGTTGCAATTGCAAATGCAAGAACATTCGCAACTGATGGATTTTAATGAAATAAGTAACTATCCGAAATAAGTGGGTCTATTCAATTTGAATATGTTACCCGAAATGCTCGCCAGCTCGCAGCTGAGCACACGTGGGATAAAATGCAGGACGAAGCAAAGGAAGCAAGGCCTATTCCTTAATGCCTAAGCAGAGCAAAGAAACCTCAAGTTGTAGTGCTATTCAATAACATCTTTATTAGCTGTGTAGAGTGATGATTTCATCCATACAAGTCGTCTGTCAGTATGGACAGCCAGACAGCGAAGAGAAAGCTGAAATGCTTCCTTGAATTAATGTGAAGCTAGGTCATTGAATCTATGGACATTTATGACACATTTAGATCCCCAATTATTATTATTAAGCTTATAATACGTAAGTAAATAAGTATAATAATGTGCGAAGTTTAAAGTAAAGATTGAAATTCATATATACTTTTCCCGAGAATGTGTGTTAATATAGGTACATTATCGCATGTATTGTGTATAAATTAGGATTTATGGGTTTATTATTTTACCTACTCAATATATACATATATACACACATTTAACTCTTCCCACTCACTTGGAGTACAACACAATTCATTGAGAAATAACACTGACGATTTCCTGAGCACCATTGGATCAATATACTTACTAAAACCTTCATCAGTTGCAGTAGAGTTAATGCTGCAAAGCTAGATCGTAGATCGTCTAATTATACATATCCAGTTTATCGAAAGCACAAAATAAGTGTTAAGTGTAAATAGTTAGCGAATTATATGCATGAATTACCATGGAAATAGTATTATTGCTTCAAAGGCCTTTAGTCCACACTAGGTACACAAAAATTTATGAATTCGCTAATGAAAATCGTTGACATTAAGGTTTCTGTTATTATGAACAATGTTTCAGAAGTATTTGATAAAAAGAGGCGTAGATCAGAGAAGAATTAGTACACTCTTTAAATATGTTTGTAGTTGAAATAGGTCATAATTTCATAGTTCATGAGGTAAGCCCAGCCAATTGGCGGAATGGATTGTTAGCTCGTACATATACATAAGAAATTCTGGCAAGGACAGATGTAAGAAACTTTAAGTGTCACTTCATATTAAAAGAGAGCTTGTCTTTGTCTGTAGTTCTATTTAAGAAGTCAATCGGATTTGTTGTGAAAATTACTGATTGCCTCTCTGGCCCGCAGCTCAATTAAAATAACAGCTCAAGTCTGAAACTTCAATCTCATAACTCATAACTCTTGAGTTGAGTGCATGCTGCACCGCATCAAGAAGGAGCAAGTCCATGTTTTTGTTAATTCTAGCTTACTCAATTTAACAAAAATAGTTATTTAAATTGGAGTGTTTCCATATGCCAACCGAATTTCTTTTTGTTCTGCATGCAATTTACAATTCTTTGCTACGTCTCTGCTGCGAGTGAGGAAGACCTTTTCGAATTTTTCCAACGTTTTCGGGTCAGAACCTGAGACTGAACAAAAATTATTAAAACAAAAATAGATAAAATAAAAAAAAATACAGAAGAAAAACAAGAATGGAAACAAGTACAGTTACTTTTGAAAAAAGGAAGAAAACACGACTAGGAAATGCCCTCTGCTGAGAGAGAGAGAGAGAGGTCAGAAGAGCAAGATACTAACAGAGAGAGAGAGAGAGAGAGTCCCCATCATATACAGTTTTTCTCGCTTTTCCTTCGCCATTCTTAATGGGTAGCGTTGGCTGTTAACATTTCATTTTGTTTGCAAATGTTTTGGGCGTCGCAGCAAACATTTTAATTATGAGCCCAGTTTGTTCAGCTCCCTTGTTTGTGGTTATTGTAAAAAAGCCAAATGAAGAAAGTCATATGAACAAGTGGGCCGTCGTTACAGGTGCGGGCGCAACTGCTGCGATGAGATGAATGTTGAATGTTGAATGTGGAATGCTGAATGCTGCATCCCGCATGCCGCATGCCGCATGCCGCATGCTGAATGTACATGTGTATGTAGTCTGTGTGTGGCCGTGCGGACGTGTGGCTATTGCCGGCGCTAAATGAAAAACAAAATGGACTCGTGGCGGCGCATTTTGTGGCGGCTGCCTGGCGGCGACGAAGATGCCAACAATGATACGGACGGAGGCGACGAAAGTAACCAAATGTGAGCCGGAAGCGCAGGAGGAGGTGGCGATGGTAATGGAGAGGGAGTGGGAGTGGGGAGCTAGTGACGGAGATGGACTGCTAGTCATACTGGTCTCATTGCAGTATTCACAATTCAGTCCGATGGCGAAAAGTCATTTTTTAA
The DNA here is from genome assembly GCF_054131105.1 of Drosophila navojoa. Lineage (NCBI taxonomy): Eukaryota > Metazoa > Arthropoda > Insecta > Diptera > Drosophilidae > Drosophila > Drosophila navojoa. The sequence continues at coordinate 28,229,858 of NC_142895.1, forward strand.
ACAGCTTAAAAGAAGCCAGATCTTAATGTTAAGTACGAAATACCCTTGTACTCCGTTGGAGTACTCTATATAGATGTTATGCCATACATTAGAGATGAGTCTTATGCTCAGAAAATCTATTGATTCTCAAATTAAAAGAGAGACCTTTGTCGCTTGGTAGCCATCGACTGCATAATAAGTGCAGGCATAGTATCCCTAAGGAGTGGAGGCTTATTTCATGCTTATTTCAAGATATATGTACATATATCAATACCGCAATGATAAATATAATATATTCTAGTATCAACATATGTAGCTGTAGATATACCTACATAGATATACTGAAAGTAGATGTACTCATTATGATGTGTCTCATTATTGATTGGATTCTGTTTAGTTATTTATTCACAGCTAAATTTTTTTGGACTATATACCTTCTAAGTATTTAATTTTGTGACATATTCAATATCGGGTAGTTAAGGCAACAAAGTGTTTTCTGGGATAGGGAGTTACCGTGAAATTGATGATATGACACACATGTTTATACATATATGCATTTCTGTTAGTCTTATACATACATATATGAAACACACATATATTATATAATAGAATGATGCTCATAAGATCATTCTAATACCTAAATGTCAGTTTATATTAAGAGGCTCAATTGGTCTATTTCAATGAGTTCAAGTATAGGGAGAAAAAGAGAGACCTGTAGCTATGGTATGTTATAAAGTATAGAGAATCAATCCACATGGTCCATTGAATCAGCTCCACATATGTATATATGTCCAAGTAAAGAGAACAAGAGAGAGGCCTATGGATAGGGTATATTAAAACAGTATACACTCTACTAGAGCAGTTATACATGCTGTGCATGTGCTCTTGTGAATGTATCTTAGTTGCCTCTTTCTCTCTCCCTCTCTCTCTCTCTCTCTCTTGTTCTTGCGACGTGTCTGTGTGTGTGTGTGTAAGTGACATGTTAACGACGGCGCTTAAATGACTTTTGTGCGGTTTTTAGCCAAACTTCAGAGCACAGCAGCCAGTGAGCACTCTCACTGTGTGTGTTCTTGTGTGTGTGTGTGTGTGTGTGTGTGTGTGTGTGTGTGTGTGTTTGTGTTTGTTGCTCTAGCTTCTTGCACTGCTCGTTTGCAGAAGCATTTTTCAATTTTATGGTTTTCAGATGAATTGCGTTTGGCCATAAGTGAATGCCATGCGATGCCAGCTCCCCGTTCCTGATTTAAAAACGTGGCAACCGCGTCAGCTGCAGCAAACAGAAAACAAAGAATCAGATGCGCCCTCCGACCAGTTGCTGCTTTGTTTTTATGGCAGACGCATAAAGTTTAACTTTTTTTTGTGTTTCTGCCATTCCGTTTGTTTTGTGGCTCTTGCGGAATTGACTCTTGCAGCAGATCTAAACAAGGCCGTCTGCCACTGGACTTCAAAGCCATTAATTAATATACTCGTCGCTATCCATCTATATATAACATGCATAGGCGTTTTTTTCGCTGACTAACTGATTGACTGACTCAATGACTGACTGGCTGATTGGTGAATGGCAAATCCTCCTCCACAAAACTATTTGCAATTCAAGGTATGCATCAGTTAGGCAGAGAATCTTCAGCCTGCCAACTCTTATATATTGCGGTTAAGCCTCGGCAGCAGATCTGATATCATCTGCCTGCCAATGCATTGCATACCTTTTGATGGTAATTGACAGAAAGCAACGAATGAAACTGGGAAATGGCACTCTTTGCATTGAGGCCATCAACATATGTATGAATTTTCGTACAGGGTATACTTACTGGGGTCTCCCTCCTTCCCCCCTCTTTCTATATCTATCTATGTATGTATTTCACTTCCCATCTTTTGAAAAAGTAAGCATCGAACATAACCATTTATAGTGCTTCGTGTGCGCTCACAGTGAAGAAGCTTTAGGTATTATTTTTATCACATCGGGCACTTTTCCACTTCCTAGAAAAATATTCAGTTTTCTTTGTGTTTTCTGCTCCTGCAGTCAGCTTTTCTATTTCTTTTTCTGCGCGTAAAGCAGACTTCAAAGCTTTTAAAAATCTCTGTTGCAATTCAGACAAGGAGTTTGGAATAATAGCATGATTGATTGTGCTGCTCCAGACATACAAGTCATTGTCAAATTTACATCTAATCGGTTAAGTTTGGTATTATAATAACATGTGAAAAGGCGTCTCTAAATTTCGGTCGACATCTCTTTTTATGCTATCAAAAGTAAGACTAATTGGCTTCAATGTTTCCTCTAAGCTGTCCACGAAGATTTCTGTTGACTGGAAGGACCAATCACCCGATGGATTTTTAATGGTAATAGATTTAAGCATCAAGTGTTAGGCTTAAGCGACATGACGTACATTTCTCGAATATAGCAGAGCTACTATAACTTATAGTACAAGGTAGCGGGAGGCCGGTGAACCAAGGCGAACAACGGAGCAACGCAGCATCGGGCAGAGCCAACGACAGAACGGACGGAGACAGAAATCAACAGAGCACAGCAACATCAACAACAACAAGGGCGAACATCGGACAGAAGCAACGACAGAACGGACATAGAGACAACGCTGGAAACGTAACGGTGCTGACCAAGGTACAGTCTGCATTTCTCGCTGAGCTATGGACACAGCGGAGCAAAAAAAAAAAAAACAACAACGGTGAGCGAATGTGAGCAACAAGGCGACGCTGCTCAGCAACAGCAAAACAGCGGACATAGACGGAGAAAAACGTTGGAAACCTAACGGCGCCTCTCTGCTGCTACGCAGCGCAGCACTTACAAATGCAATTAGCGGCACAGATCTAAGAGTGCGTAGTCGCGCTGAGAGCAAAAAGCTCTTAGGCAACATAGAGCATGCAAAGGCACACAGCGAGCCAAAAGCTTATGCGCAGCAGAGCGCATGCAAATGCACATAGCGGAGCGCAGACGCGCATCGCAGAGCAAGAGAGAGCAGCAGCAGCTGAGAATCCAGAAGGCATGTCGCCACGCGCAGAACAGAAGCTCTTTCATTTCTGATCAACCACTAGAAGCGAGCAGACGTAGCAGCGGACAACATGACGCCTCCTGCTGCAGATCGCTGGTAAGCCAATGGGCTTCCGTTGGTTTTAGAGAGTGTAGGCCGAGTCGAGTGAGTGTAGGTTAGTGAGTGGTAAACAAAATAAAGAAAGAATAAAGAAATGAGATGAAATAATGACTTAAAATAACAAAATAAAGTAACGAAAATCAGCTGCCAAGGAAGTGTTTACACAACTAAAATAATTAATTCATTATAGTGATTTAACTACTAAAACTTTGTGTTGCCGTGTGTTATACACCAGAGCTGGGTCGAGGCGGTAGCCAGCTTGGCTGTGCCATGGGTAGTAGTGTTTCTAGGTATCTTCTCACAGCACACAGCGGATACCGCTCTCTCCTACTCCGAGTGTTATACACCAGAGCTGGATCGAGGCGGTAGCCAGCTTGGCTGTGCTATTGGTGGTAGTGTTTCCTAGGTATCTTCTCACAGCGGATACCGCTCTCTCCTACTCCGAGTGTTATACACCAGAGCTGGGTCGGGGCGGTACCCAGCAGGGCTGTGCTCGAGGCTGTTCCATGGGTAGTAGTGTTTTATATGGTCACAGCACACAGCGGATACCGCTCTCTCCTACTCCGAGTGTTATACACCAGAGCTGGGTCGAGGCGGTAGCCAGCTTGGCTGTGCTATTGGTGGTAGTGTTTCCTAGGTATCTTCTCACAGCACACAGCGGATACCGCTCTCTCCTACTCCTAGTGTTATACACCAGAGCTGGGTCGAGGCGGTAGCCAGCTTGGCTGTGGTAGTGTTTCCTAGGTATCTTCTCACAGCACACAGCGGATACCGCTCTCTCCTACTCCGAGTGTTATACACCAGAGCTGGGTCGAGGCGGTAGCCAGCTTGGCTGTGCTATTGGTGGTAGTGTTTCCTAGGTATCTTCTCACAGCACACAACGGATACCGCTCGCTGCTACTCCGAGTGTTATACTCCAGAGCTGGGTCAAGGCGGTAGCCATTTTGTCATAGTGCTTCTACGTATCTGGTCACAGCACACAGCGGATTACGCGCTGGTTTTATAATGTAGTTTTTAAACAGTTTTATGTTAATATTTATTTGTATATATGTATATATTTTTAATAATTTTTTAGTTTCAGAGTTCTGACCAAGACTACCGTTCAAAAGCTTTTTGGCTGCCCGATAGAACTTTCGTGTTTTAATGTGTACATCGAGCTTTTTGTCTTTCACAGTCAATATGGACGAAGTGTTAACAAAACATCGGCTACATAAATTGTGCTCATGCTCCGAGCGTTATACCCGAGCGGTAACTACCTGGGCTGTACTCTAAGATAGGCTATTGGTCGTAGTGTTTCTAGCTATCTGGTCAAAGCGAACAGCAGATACCGCGCGCTCCTTCGCCGAGTATTCTACACCAGAGCTGGGTCAAAGCGTTTGAATTGAAATTTTTGTTCAAATGTATGTAATAGCCAGAAGGAGGAGTATATGTAGTTTTGATCAGGGCGACGAGCTGATTCGATAAAGCTCTGCCGGCTGTCCGTCCGTCCGTCTGTCCGTATGTTTGAACGCATCGATGTCAGAAGACATAAGAGCTAGAGACTAGTAATGTTTTCATATATGTATACAGCGGATATCGAGTTTACCTCCTAAATTCAGTAACTTATCCCGTTATTTTTTTATCGATTAAAAACCTTATTGAAAATCAGTGATGAACTTAAGTCTGTTACATCTTTAAATCTAGAGTGTTCAAATTTTAAGTATATATTAAGTCATATTTGTAAAAGACGTATTTCAAATACTAACAAGGAAGAAGACTCTAGTCGAGACTGCTCGACTAGGAGATACCCTGAACCCTCCAAGCTGATATTCTTATCATTCTGCACTTCTTTTGATGCACGCACACATACATAACCATGCATCCAACCTCACGCGCCCGCGCTCTGCTAACTGCGGAGTAAGCAGCAATAGGGTGAGAATTTACTTGGTGAATAACTTCTTTTGTAAGCACACGATCTTAATGAAATTTTCAGGGCGTAATTATATGGTTTATAAATGTGTGTACATTCCAAAGCACAAGTTTCTAGTTCTTGAAATACGTTTTTTTTACAAATTGGGGCGAAGGGAGCGTGGTATCCAAAATCTGTTGATTACAAAATGTTTGTATTCATCATACGTATATACACAGTAAATCTGAAGTCTCCACGTCTGATAGTACTCCGACTAGGCTCAAAAAACAAAATCAATTTTTCGATTATTCTCGATAAAAAAGTTATCGGATGAGTTATCGAAAAAATAAAAAATAAAAATAACCCATTGAAAATGGGAAATCAGGGTATAAAGGTTTTGTGTTAAAGTATGTAACAGGCAGAAGGAATCATCGCAGACCCCACAAAGTGTATATATTCTTTATCAGCACGACGAGCTGAGTTGATATAGCCCTGTCCGTCTGTCCGTCCGTCCGTCCGTCCGTCCGTATGAACGCCGAGATCTCAGAAGATATAAGAGCTAGAGAGCTGAAATTTTGTGTGCATACTCGTGTATACCATACGCAGTACGAGTTTGCTTTATTTTTTCGATAACTCATCCGATAACTTTTTTATCGAGAGTAATCGAAAAATTGATTTTGTTTTTTGAGCCTAGTCGGAGTACTATCAGACGTGGAGACTTCAGATTTACTGTGTATATACGTATGATGAATACAAACATTTTGTAATCAACAGATTTTGGATACCACGCCCCTTTCGCCCCCAATTTGTAAAAAACGTACTGCGTAGTGCTTTGGAATGTATACACATTTTGACCATATAATTACGCCCTGAAAGTTTAATTAAGATCGTATGTTTACAAAAGAAGTTATTCACCAAGTAAATTCTCATACTATTGCCCACACTGCAGCGCAGCCCAAGCGCAGAAGTGCAGAATGATAAGAATATCAGCTTGGAGGGTTCAGGGTATCTCCTAGTCGGGCAGTCTCGACTAGAGTCTTCTTACTTGTTTTATTTTATTTTTTAAGCGAAATTATATTTATATTTTTTTATAGGTCAACGTACTGCTATATTATAAAATAACAGATATTTAGCAGGTCTTCAGAGTGATGGCGTTTGAGTCTAATCTTTATAGCTGCTTAATAATAGTGCGTTACAATACACTGTGAACTAAAATGTACCTTAATGTTTTAAGACCTTACTTCTCATTTTGTTTGCATGTTACTTTACCAAATTTTTTGTATTCTGTGATCATTATACTCATTCACGAAAGTGAAATGACTACATTGGTTTTGTGTAATGTCCGTCTTGTTGTTCATTCGTCTGTGCGCCCACCTGTCCGACTGTCTGTTTGAATGCAGTTTTATTCGATGCTATTGATGCTGCAGACCTGATATTTATAACATACACCCCCGGATTATAAAGTGTTAACATTAGCACTGTTAAATCTGAAAATTTATTTTCCGGTTTGCCATATATCCTATCACTTGAAAACCTAGAACGCAGCAACTTTGAATGTACATATACTCGTGTTGACCACGGATATATCTACGCCCACAGAGGGCGTGACAAACCGCAGTTTAAAAGCTAGAACCTTCAAATTTAGATATTTGAGTTTCTGGTAACCTCCTTTATTAATAGCCTAAAAATATTTACTACGGCTTATTAGGGGCTTGTACCCTGTAACTTTCACCGTGCTAAAGCGTAAGTTTACATAATTAACAGGTATATTAAAATGTTGCCAAAAATTAGGATTGTATGCCAAATGGAGGAAATAGGGTAAACGTGCATTTTGTACAGCATTTGATTTAGAAACACACAACATAACGAATAAATTGCTAATGGCACCCTGTATTGATTAATTGTACACATATATACCGATTTAGGTGTGTGAATGAGTATTCCACAGTGAGTAACGCCCGCCTGTAACGTTTTTGTTGCTCGGCTTTACACAATTCTTTTTATACTCATTATGTATATTGGTTTTGGGGTCTGTCTGTCTTGGGTACATCCGCGTATACGTCTGCCCGTAGGAATGCAAGCCATTTCGCCGCTATTCGAGCTCTAGTTAGAAGATGTAGGGTATCTTCTCGTGCCCCCTGAGCAGTCGAATTCGTTTTTATACCCTGAACCCATTGAAAATGGGAAATCAGGGTATAATGGTTTTGTTGAAATGTATGTAACAGGCAGAAGGAGGCGTGGCAGACCCCACAAAGTATATATATTCTTGATCAGGGCGACGAGCTGAGTCGATTTGGCCCTGTCCGTCTGTCTGTCCGTCCGTCCGTCCGTCCGTCCGTCTGTCCGTATGTATGAACGCGTCGATCTCAGAAGATATAAGAGCTAGAGACTTCAACTTTTTTTTAAAATGTCCGTATATATCACGCGCATATCGAGTTTATCGCTAAAAAACGATAACTCATTCCGATACTTTTTTATCGATAAAAAACCTTATCGAAGATCACTTAAATAATTATATCTCCTACATCTTTCAAGCTAGAGTCTCCAAATTTAAAATGTATATTAAGATGAATTTTATACAATTTCGGTTTTTGTTCAAATTTACCCCCCACACCTAAATCCACCCCCTCACCCTCATCTTTGTAAAAATCGTATATCAAATACTAGAGACTTGAGCTTCGGTATACACATACATTTTAACATTATGATTACGTTCTGAAAGTTTCATTACGATCGTACGTCTAGAAATTAAATTATTCAACAAATAAGTTCTCCAAATATTGCCAACACTGCAGCGCAACCCAAGCGCAATCGCCTGTATATGTGAGTGTGTGTATGCGTGTGTTTGTTTGTATGCGTGTGTGTGTGCGTGTATTTGTATGTATGCGTGTGTGTGTGTGTGTCTGCGTGTGTGTTTGCTAATTATTTTTGAAATATCAGTTGCTTGTAGGGTTCAGGGGATCTCGTAGTCGAGCAGTCTCGACTAGAGCTTTCTTACTTGTTTATATTGTGGTGGCTTTTATTGCAGGGGCATTGCGCATAGAAGCGCTGCTTATATGACTGACCCCGCCCATCCATTAACCGCCATCTGCGCTGCTAATAGTATAAAAGTTGAGAGCTGTTTATTTAGGAGTTAAGCGCGCATTCGAATAAGATTTGATGGTTATAGTTTTTAAATAGCTGAGGGCCTTCAAGCTGAGCTCCGCCAATGCCGCACACTAAATGAGGCAAATAAATACAAGAACTTTAGATGCAATTGGACAATGGCAACACATAATTCTCTATGTAAATAAATCAGAGAATTTCATAAAAACTTGTCTCGCGTCAGTGCGCAATAAATGCCAAGATTTGTCTGCTGTCTTCAGCAACCACAGCAGCAACAGCAACGGCCACAGCAACAGCAACTGTAACAACAAATCATCATGCATCAACGTTAGACTATTTGCTCAACTGTTTTTGCTCGCTCCGGCTTCAGGGCAAAACATACACTTAAAGCCAATGACCAAAATGGCAAAAACGAGAAAGCAGCCAAACGAAAAGAAACGAAAATTTGCGCTAAAAATTACAATAAACGGAGAGCTGAGATCCGGACGCTGTACTCCGCATGCCGTACGCCGTACGCCATACTCCATACTACAAACTCCGGATTCGGGGGGGCAGAACGGAAGAAGCTGCTGGCGCCGCCTGCTGCCACACGTTGACATTTCACGGCTGCTCCGTCTGCTGCGTCTGTGTCGGCATCGCAATTGTTTGGCTGTCAGCTTGCCTCCCGTTATTTGTTGCAATTTAAGTGACTTGGAATTGCAATTTATTGTTGCCTGTCGGATGCCCCAAACTTGGCCAAGCTCATTCCAATTCCACCAACAACAACACATAAAAGAATATAAAGAGGAATGATTATGTCTGGCACGCCGAACCTTAAATGCTCTCAAGACCATATGCGGAATCCGAATCGTATGAGACTAGTCTCTTCACTCGTGATTAGAAAACCGAATCCCATTTCATAACGTATTTCATATTCACATTAGCAGTCTCCTTCAACTCTAGTTCATTTCAGACCTGCAGGGAAGAAAGACTCCTAGATTATAGCTACGAGAGAGAATTTTCGTATAAGTCGATGCAAGGTCGAGTAGATCTTGAGTAGTGCTATGTGTAGTGCTTCGGGTATCAGTTATAAGAAGACTATCTAGGCCTTGGGTGAGTACCTAGGCTTTTGAGGTATTCTTTGGATACCTCTTGGACTCAGTCGAGTTATCGTGGTCAGCTTTGACGTTACATACCGCATGCCATACTGAGAGCACCCTTGGCGAGAATATGAAAAGTAAATAAGAGATTTTAGGTTGACACAGTGTGCCTGGGCAATGCTCTGTCTATATACCCAAGTTTTTTCAGCTACATTAGCCAAGAAACCAGCATGTGCGAATGTTTTCCATAACTGTGCAACTGTATTTATATTGTAAATATCTTTTATCAAATATATGTATATGTATAATGCGAAGCAGTTGACTTCGCATTGAATCCACATTTAGTCAATTCCTATAAGTTTATAGGGTATTATAAGTACTGTAACTGTCTTTTCGCAACTGCTGCGCTCAGCTTTAGCTGTACACAAAATATAAGAATTTAGTGTAATGTAGTTTTTATTGCATTTTCATGAGTGGAATGCGTAGCGCGGCATTAAATCTACATACTCGCATCTGTTCACTCGACTCGTGTGGGTTACGTTCACACGACAATACATTTTAGCTCAAGTATGCTCTTTTACTCCTCCCACTCTTACTCCTTCTGCCCATTCCGCTTCAAAAATATGAATTAGTAATTCCTTTTTCCGTGCGAATCTTTCACAATGTATTTTTAATATGCGCATCACAACTCAGCTGAGACAATATTTAGAGCCAGGCTGAGCAATCCAATGGCTTCTGTGTAAAATAACAGAACACACTTACACAAATTTCTAAAAACAAACCTGCTGTCCTTTCCAAGAAACGGAAACAATATACAGTGCTGTCGATATTAGACGGACTCATCTGGCAACCACATATCTTTAGTACAGCCAATTTAAGAGTTATCATATCAATCAGCGCTGTCAACAAATCTTTTAGAATCAAATACAAAAAAAATGTGTTTTTCTTTAATTACAAAAAATGAGCAACCTTGTAGATTATATCGGACTCTATGAACTACCCTGTAAACAGTCGAAACTGTTCGACTAAAGGATCCCCTGAGCCTTGGAGAGATGATAATCAATTTACACTTCGTTATTCAAACATAACAAATACCACAGCCATATTCGCAATCACTCGCGCTGCAAACGGCGCAGTTGACGCAGTGGGTGAATACTTACTTTTGCATAAACAATAGTATGGGTACAAATACATGCTTAATTGTGGAGTGTAATTTACCAAACGAATTTCCTGCCACCCTTAGTGGAAGCTTATCGTAGTTTTACACTTAAAGGAAAGAAAAAAGATATAAGGTAATGGAAAGCGTATGTTACAATATTTACAAAAACTAATCAAATATTGCAGCAGGGATTCTGTAGTGACATCAGCACCTCACTATTACTTTTGTTTGCTCCTCTTATTAGCAGGCTTGTGTAGCGTAGTTTTACAAGCTGAAAATAATGCTGTCTACTTTCAGGGCTATTGGAATATTAACAACTCCCAATGCATTGCAGGAGCGCATGCAAACGTTAAATATGACATTGGATTTAATATGTAAGTTTACTAGGTCAGACAAGAAGTCTTAGAAGTCTTCGGTCCTTAGCAAAATACAATCCAATATACTCTTTAAGATTCCGACCAAGTACATAACCTTAAATTTGTATGTCTTGCAAAAGAGCTCGATTCCCATGGGTATTCGCTTGTAAATCGAAAAGGAATAAATGTAAGCGTCTAGTTCTACTATTCTTTGAGCGAAACTATAGACCATGGACTAAGTGGGGCTGGTGATAGATACATATATACATAGATATATTTGTGGCAGTCGCTTTGTGCTGCCTGAACTTTTTGACAGAGTCAAAATGTATTAAACAAAAGCAAACAGAGGCAGCGACAATGAATTGCTGCATCCAAATGGGTCGGTTCGCCTGCTTCTTTTTAAATTTTCATAAAACTTTTGCTCGTTTGCCGCTAATAAATTATTTTGCAGAAAGTTTGCACCGTAGGCGACACACCGATGTGGCGGCCACTAAGCTGTCCACAGAAGGGACCCAGCCTCCACACCAACACCAACACCAACTGCAACACCAACACCAACACCAACGCTAGCTCGAATTCCAACTTCGACACCAACTCCGAGTCTGTCTCTGACTATGACACGGATTCCAATTCCGACTACAAGTCCGAGTGCAGATTGCTCCGAGTATTAGTACATGGCTCGTACACTAACTGAACGACTATTATAACGCTCGTTTGCGCCTCTTTGTTGTCCTCGGCGTTTGTTATTCCTGTGTGCTCGCTTTGTTCATAAATAATTTGCGCCACAACTCAATTTCATGAGCGTAAATCACAGTGTGGTCACTTGGTACTCTCCATTGGATTGGACTCGGGCTCTGGCTCTGACTGTTTTGCTTTGGCCATTGGTTTGTGGGGGGGCTTTGGGTCCGTGGTCCGTGGCCCGTGGCCCGTGGCCTGTGGCCCGTACCCGACTCCGCTTTTTGACTGTCAATGCTGTTTATTGTTTCACTTCTTCTTTTCAAATAATTTTTCAACTTTTTCTATTTTTTGGTTCGTTGTTAGTGGCCATTTATCATACAATTCTTTATTTATGTCTGCCCACAGAGCCAACAACAAGCTATAAGTTCCCAGCTCTCAGCTCTAAACTTCTTTGTGTGCCGCAAAACTTTTTTGCCAAGCGCCTTGAGGGAGTCCAACCGAATCAAGCGAACAAAAGGGAGGCCCACTGATAGTCCGGGGCTCGCTTTGTGCCTCTGTTGTTTGGCATGCGAGTGTTAAATCAACACAAAGTTCCGCCAACTTTTCAATTGGTTTGACAAATATAATGAAATTTACAACATCCCATCGAATATGGGTCGCATAAGATGGCCGACAAAAAACACGAAAAACGCCCCAGTCGAGGCAAATAACGAACACTGGGACACAGCCAAATTGACACCAATCTAAGCACTATAATCGTATGCTCGCCATATGAAGAAGTCACGAATCAAAACTTGTTACTTTGCTGAACTCAGTTGAACCCAGTCCATTTATAGTTATTTCAATTACAGCTATCAACTATGGGGTGCGAGCAGTGAGAGTGGGCTTAGAGGCTGGAAGTTATGCAACACTAGCTCCGTATACGGCGTCTTTTTGTTGAGTAAGTTCTAAACGAACTTGTCTTACACCCAATGATGATGATGCAAACGATTCGATTAAATTCAGGGTATATAGATTTTGGAAGTTTTTGTGTGGAAATTAGCCTTTCTATCCAAGCTTTACTGTTAAGCTCTATGGTTTTCTGCAAATGTAAGTAAAAAGCAGTTTGAGCTCCCTTTTTGCTCTTTCATAAACATTCACTGATCGTGTGTGATCGCCAGAAAACAAATTAATCTGCATTAAATATCATATATTAGTTCCCCTAAACCGTCCGCATATCAGCGTTTGTATAACCTTTCCACAAATAAGAATTGAAACGAAATGTCGGACCTTTGCTTAAGGAATATAAGCCATTAACTCATTTTGATTTCTGATGCATAATAACTTGATGTGTTGAAAAACTTTTGTTAACGTTATAGTCGGAAAAAATCAAATCCTAAATTATAAGATAATTGAACCTTATGAGACGAGTTGAGTCAATTTGTCCCTGTCTGTATGTCCGTATGCTTGAAATCGTCGATCCTAGAAGATCTGGAGACATTTTTTCGAGTTCAGATCGAGTTTGTTTCCAAAAATCTCCTTATCGGTTAAAACGTGTAACGAGTTACGTTATCAAGCGCAGATGGTAGAATAGGAGGATTAGAGCAGTGCACGCGCTGGATCCGGCCAATGGGTCATCGGGAGAAGGGAAGGGGGTAAGAAGAGGGGAACTGCGACTCCTAGCGCTGCCAAAATATATTTATTAATACAAACATACCTGTCCAAGCTAGGTCTCGCTGCGCAAGCAAATATGTGCTTGCTCAGCGAAAGTCGGCCTTAGATATTAAGGCGACCGACCGTGCCCACCCTACCTTGGTCGCTGGCTACCTGCCTATATTCTCAGCGACCCCTTTCCCAGCTTGGAGAGCTAAAAACCTATAGGAACGCGCCGCATGGCCCCAAAATAATGAAACTTAATTAAACTTCATTGGATTTAATCTTAACAAAATAATCATACATAGGTAAATAGTAGTTTTGGGCATGAAGAATAAGTGAATATAAGCAGACGAAAAAAAGCTTTTGGGGAGCTTTTTCTCTCAGCCTTAAACCAGCTGATCGAAATGGGGAATGGAGAAGTGGAATAGAGAGGTTAATAATTATGCATTAAGTTCTTTTTTTTTATGCAGCGGGTGTTAATAATGCTGACGGAGAGTAATAAAAAAAAATAAATATGGAAATTGTTAAATATATAATGTAGCTCCACTTACGGTGCTGTCCCGCGATGAAAGCGCTTCCATTTCGGTTTGGCTGCAAGCTGTGCTAACAAAAAAAAAATGTATATGCAACTACAAAAAAAAATATAATGCACAAAATGCGAATGGGAAATGTTCATCGGGAGGAGGTGGAGGTTAAGCTTAATGACTAATATTATTTTTAAATTATTCCATTATTTAATTATTATTTTGTTCATAGTGAAGTGCAAACAAAAAAGATAAACTCTGTGCCTATAATGCAAATTAACACATCAATATTCGCCAAAAGTAGGCCTTCTTAAATCAAATAGGCAATGATTATTTGATGATTATTGTGCAACAGGTGCAGGTGCGGAGATATAAGATGCGGTATTCTGCAGCACTGCTTAAATGTGTTTGTGCGCCGATGCAGCCATCCAAATAGTGCGATGCGTAAATTTAGTTGTGCGCAGATGCAAATATTTAATTGTGCGCAGAGGCTGCCATCCAAATAGCGCGATGAGATATTCAGTATGCGCGGATGCACGTCGGCAAAAAAAAAAAGAATTCAAATTGTTGCTGGGAGCCAAACCTGCAAAGAGGTTTGTGCGAAATGATGTTAGGCATATATTCTGACTTATGGAAATGCCACTACTTTCTTCTTACCGAATTCATTAGTTTGGCACTTGCACAAAAGAAATAGTACTTTCAATTTAAAATTTAACTTTAATATTAACTTTTCACTATTTCACAGTGTGATTTTTGCACAACCTTTTCAGTCGGTGGTTGAGATTGGAAAAGAAAGAGGAAACAATGGCCGATCCCATGAAGCGGCAAGTCATCGCTTGGGAACAGTTTTTTATGGCCTAGGTGAGAGTGACAATTTCTCCTGTTATTAATCCAGATTTGGGATTGCCACATCCGTGATCGCGTGATCAACTTTTCCAAGCCACTCCAAGCTCAGCGGATTGCCTACTTTTAGGCTGCTTCTTTTATTCTATTCCAGCGCCACTACAAACGCTTATCGGTAATCTGTTTAAAACATATATCTCCAACATAGTTTCAGCTAGAATTTTCAAATTAAGTAAAATGTATGTAATGTAATATGTTCGATTTAAGATATAATACTCCTCAAAGCTTCTGTATTTATATTTCTTAAAAGCGTATTTCATTTAGTAGAGAATTGTGCTTTGGCAAATGCACGCATCAAATGTTATTATCACAATCTGAAAGTTTAAGAAAATAGACCATATACAAAAAGTTATTATTATTATGCTATGAATTTATGTTATTAAGTAATTTAAGTCATTAAGCTTTTTAATTTAATAAGCAGGCATATTAGTTTATTGAAGAGTTCAGAAGATCTCGTACATGAGCAGTGTCTGCAGAGGCGCGAATTTCAAACTCCAGGGCTTTATAGGCCTCGCTACCAGCTATTCACAAGTACAATATGTTATTTGTTTAGCTAAGTACAAATCTATTATTTTGTTTAGCTTCAGACTCAAAATAATTGAGTCTACTAGATGAAGAGAGTCTCAGAGTTAGATAGAGTTTGAGTTCAATTGCCTTTCTGTTATGCACTTCTACATTTACAATGGAATTACTATCATTACCATCTATCTACTACATGGGGCACACAGTTCTCAGACCATATAAATGTAATTGTGAATGCAAATGGGCCAAATTTATTTCTCATGCTCCCCGGAAACAAGTTCACATCTTCCGACATTTCCCATTGTTGTAATAGATCTAAGTATGCCAATCAATTCAATATTATTTAAAGTGAAAATCGAATATAATTGCAGTAATTAAAACCCGTTTCTGAACGCACTTAGCTGTTGCATGATGTCATGTTCGAGCTTAGCGTTCGATAAAAATATAAACACTAACCGCAAATATGCATTGCAATCGTTCTGCTCTACGTTGAATCCAGGTTGTATTTTCCCCTTTAACAAAACTCTGTATGAAACAAGAGCAAGTTGGAAAATAACATACTTGCAGTTATTCCTTAGATACTGCACCGGGAATATATCACCAAATGTAGGATTATATTTAACTAGATGGGAAAAGTTTTGATTCCATCAGGTAAATGTACTTTCAATCAAACTAGCGCAATCAACTTTAACACTAATGTGGCTAATGTTCCATCCAATGTCAAAGTGGACTTGACTCAATATAAAATATGGATAAGCTATTTTGCAATCTAATTTTACATGTATTTTTGGAGTATTTAGAGTTTCTTTAGTCAGGTATGTCAAGCAGTGGCTATGACCGCTTGTAGGGTCGGATTAGCATGCGAACATATCGCAAAGAGCCTTTGGGACCGGGCTGAATGTGATTCCACAGAATGCCCTTGTAGTAGTCAATCTGTTGCCCATGCCTGTGCTGGAACGTGCCAAAGAGATTGCTAAAATAAAGCATACATAGGTTAGAGAGGAACATGAGTCAAGCTTATGACGGAGCTACCTCTTAACACAAGTGCGCCCATACCACCAAGCGCCCATATGAATGGGAGCACAGTTCTGGCCGTTGTCGTCGTTGTCCTGGTCGTAGGTGGTGAATTTCTTGCCGGCGTGGTGCTGCAGCGCGTTGCCGGCATTGCCCTTGTAGGAGCCCAGCACGTAGAGGAAATACTTCTCGGCCTCGCTGCCAATGCTGAACTGATCATAGTTCGCGAAGTACTCACCCTCCTCATTTCTCATTATGATGAGCAGCTCGTGGGTGTCGCTGTGGGTCAGCCGGTAGAGTTTGTCCAAGCCAATAAAGAATTCGGAGTTCAGCGAGCCAAAGCCCGTCTTATATGTGTCCCATTCCCGATAGAAATCCTCGCTGCCATCGAAACGATAGGCGATCACCAGCCAGCCACCGTCATGCTTCTCCTGATCACAATTAACGTAGAACGGCTCCATATCCGGCGAGATTCGGATCCGCACCAGGCCATGCTTCTGGCCAATACAATTGCGAGGCGTGTCGTCGACACTTGGTGTCCCAGTCTCAAATAGCTGCCTAACGAGAGACTGGGAATTACTATTGGCATATTTACTATTAGAATAATTCATAGAAAATGGCAGATCTGAGTACATTGTTTTGTTAAATGGATGTAAGAGGCAGAGCATGTGACAGACCCCATAAGATATAAGTATATGTATATTTTTGATCAAGGCACCCAATCGACATAGCCCTTTCCGTATGCATGAGCGCACCGATCTCGGAGATTTCAAGAAGTATGGATCGTGCAGATCTGTTTTTTTTTTCTTCAAAAAATCGATAGATACTCCCGTTATTGTATTATCGTTAAATACCTCATCGAATAATAAAATGATATCTACTATATCTTTAAAGCTATAGGCGGCCACTGCCAATAGATTCACAGTTTACAATATAATTTGGAAAATACATTGCTCAAAATATCAGAGGCTCAGACAGATATGGATAAACTGAAAATCTAGATCGGGCTAGATCTTTCGGCTGTAAGCATTATCAGACCCCACAAACACTAACTTAAAACCTTCACCTCTGTATATCTTTACTTTTACACATAATTTTCAATGTACTGTGTGACATGCTTGCAAGATGTAAAGAGAACTGCAAAAAAGACGCTCAAAGTGCATATTTTTGGTTAGAGATGTATATGTATTAATGTATAAAGCACCAATTATGCATAGTACAGGTAACAGCGCGCTAGAGCTGACATTCCAATCAGATACAGGTACATGCACATCAAAGCACGCGCTCTGCGAACTGCGCAATTAGCAACTAATACGCTTGGTTGGGCTGCAGTATTCGATTTTAGTCGATAAGTAAATGGGATGAGTTATTGAGAAAATATGATGAATTCATACTGCACGCCTACACATATGAAATGTCATGTCTCTATCATTGAGAGTTTTTTTCGAAACTGTTCTATGTAGAACTAGTTGATTCACTTACATCCGCGTCTCTATAGGCCGCCGTGGCGCTTGGCTCTTGTACTCATCGATGAGCTGCTGCACTTCGGTGAGATCCGCGTGCAGAGATTGCAGCTCGGCGGTCATAGAGTGAACTCTGAATGAAATCAACTGTGACATTGGCACCGCCTCACGCTTAAGCATGACTTACCGCATCATCAGAGCATCGAGCACTGCCGCCGGACAGCCAAGGGTGTGCTGAAAAATATAAAGTTTAGGAACATAGGTTCTTCCTAATGGAGTGTAGTTGATATTGGCGTACATTGCGAAAGGTCAGCGTCGAGTCCACCATGATGTTTGTTACCAAGTTTCCTGGCAACGTTGTCGAGGGGGTGCTCAGGCAGGTTAATGCAGTGACCAGGGCTTCCAGAGTCATGCTGCCAGCTGGTAGAAAGCTGCGCTCTCCGCACGGACTCGGACTACTGAATTTGATGTGCTCGCCAGTAGCTCTGACAGCCAACTGCGATGTAATCGACCCGCAGCGAGTGCGCGATTCGCAGACTAGCTACGAGTCGCATAAGCTCAAGCTCGTCTAACTAACTGATAAACTAGTTACGCCACCGACTGCATATAGTAGAATACTCGTTTGCAATACGCCCGCGTGCACCTGTATATAACGCTGCTGACTGGAGCTGTATCCGATGACCTTTGCTGTTGCCCCTGGAGAAATCGCCACTGTAACAGATTCAGCGACGAGAACCTCTAACTTAGTATACTCGTGCATCTGAGCCGGGGCGCAATGTCGCAAATGCTACAGCTGGATGCGCTGGTCACAATGCTGGCCTGCCTAACAACAACCCATAATAATGTGACCGATCAGGCGTTGCCTCCAGACGATGCGGTGAGTCATAGAAATTCCGTAGAGTAGCATAAGGTAGAGGTAGCTCAAATGTGCGAAAGGGAAATCAGAAATGAGATATATTTGTTTGGTTAAAATTGGTTTAGCAGCCAGAATGAGACGTGGCATAAACTATCTATATTCCTGCTTAGGCCGGTGCGCTGAGTCGCTATTACACATCGGTATATTCCAATGCGACGATTTGAGAGCCTAGAGACTTGAATTTTGTTTGTTCCCTGTATATCACGCTCAGATTGGGCTTGTTTCAAAATATGTTTTACATCTTTATAGATCATCAATTTGAATATAAATTCCAATGTATCTCACACTATTTATTTGAATTATATTATTACGGGCCTCAAATTCCACCCCTTCCCTATAGATCTGCAAAATACGTATTTTTTTAGAGATTTATCACATTCTGAAAGTTCATCTACAAGAAAAGTTATTCAACAAATGAAATAGCCCAAATTGCAGCACAGGCGAAGAAGCTGCGTCAACTGCGACTAAGGAACTATCTTTAATCATACAGCTCTTGCATATCCCTTGCAGGCATCAAGCAACTGTCCTCTAGCTACGATTAGCAATCTGAACACAAAAATCCATTCGCTTTCCGAGGACTTAGCCAGAGCCAGGGAGAAAATGGGCATCCTGCAAGAGGAGCTGGTGGATCTGCGACGCTGGGGTAGCCCCAACAGTGCTGCGTCTGCAGCACCGCTGGACAAGACCTTTAGCACACGCATGTAAGCTGGTCCGCTTGACATATATTTTTAGCTTTCTTAGAACACATCTCACACTTAATTCCAGTCTTGATGTACAGCCACAAACGCAGGTGGATCCATCGGATACGCCCCAGAACTGCCTGAAGCAGAAGCACGGCGTCGTTCGGATTCGATTGCAGGCCAATGTGGAACCGTTCTTTGTGTACTGCGATCAGAAGACTCGGGGTGGCGGCTGGATTGTGGTGGCCAACCGTTTCGATGGCACCCAGAACTTCACGCGCAATTGGGGCGACTATAAGATCGGCTTCGGGTCTATCGCGACCGAATTTTTCATTGGCCTCGAGAAGCTGCATCAAATCACCAACAGCGAAGACAATGAGCTGCTCGTTATACTCGAGAACCGAAAGCAGGACCTGCGCTATGCACTGTACGATCTTTTCAGCATTGGAAGCGAGTCGGAGCAGTACATCCTGAAAGTGCTGGGTAAATATCAGGGAGACGCCTCCGATGCGCTGCGCCAGCACTTGGGCAAGAAGTTCAGCACCCAGGACAGAGACAATGATGAGAGCAACGCCAACTGCGCAGCTGAGCAGTCGGCTGCCTTCTGGTACAGCAACGTCTGCACTCTGAGGTAGGTTGAGTTCAATCGCATGAGCTTAGGACTCCAATGTCTTCAATGTCTTCCACAGCAATCCGTTCGGCGTCTATCAGCCCCAGCTAAATCGGGATGTAGATGGCTATCAGGGCATTTTGTGGCACGGCTTCCTGGATGGTCCCAAGGGCTCGCTGAAAAAATTACGCATACTTGTGCGCCCACGCTCCAGCACTGGCTGAAAGATATCCACTATGGTCATACAACATATAAATAAACACAACCAATCCTTTATTTTTGGCAGTACACGAATCCCAAACAAAGCAAAACAAATATTATCATAATACGTACACACATATGTATGTGTGTAAAAAAAAAATTAAATATATAGTATAAATTCTTTAGTAATTAAACGTTAAACTTTAGCCAAACAAATGGATAACAAAATAAGCGCGACTGGGCTAAAGTATCGTATAGCATATAGCAGTATTTATATTAATAGTTTAGCCGCACAGCTGAAGCAGGTTATTAATGTAGGGACTAGACCTCATTTTCTTTAAATGCCTCCTCAGTCGTCGTCGTCGTGCGCATCGTCGTTGTGGTGGTGGGATCCTCGTATCCTTTGACTACCAAGGCATCGCCAAAGACGGGCTTGAAGAACAAAACGAAGCGTGAGTAACGACGTGCCGAGTTCTGGAATAGAAATAATTAAGAGTAAATAAAAAGGAGAATTATTCACATATTTCAACATATAAGACTCAAGCATTTTTAACATGTAAGGGCGCTCTACTCGAGAATGTACTAAGAGATCCCCTAAAACCCTCGAGCCAATCATCATGCTCTTATTTATATACAGTGGCTCACACCTTATTTCGTGCAGCAGCATAGTAAAACTTTGAAACCGTATTCCCGCTAAACCAGTTAAGATATCCCAAAAATTTAAATGAGGTCTTTTTTATTGGTTATTCATTATGTATTAACGCTTTCAATTATTTTTCTATTATAATTAATAAGATTTAAAATTAAAGAAAACTAAAAAAACAGCCCTTTTCCATGTCACAGCTTATTTCGTGCACTTCACTTTCAATGGCTTTATTGTCCAAAAATTCTGTAATTATGATAATTTTTTAACTCCGTTTTGTTTAATCACCTCTTTGAATCGTGATTCCATCCAGTTTACTTACTTTCGGGTGGTTCCGCTGGAGATTTTTGGCCAATCCTCCAACACGGCCGTTTTGAGGTCATTTTTATTGAATATTGACCATTTCCGAATGGCCACGCCCAATTTTGCCCACAAATTTTCTATAACGTTCAGGTATGACCACTGGGCCAGCGGATTTACCACATTTGGACTGTTCCAGATCAGCCAGGACTAGTCAATACCCGGTTTATTGTGTTGGTCATTTGCCTGATGCAATCGGGATCGCCCTTCTAGACCCAGTTCATCTGCATTTTGGAGCAAATTCTTCTTCAAAAAGGATAGGTACATGTTATTGTTCATATTACCATCAATGAAAACTAAGTATCCAACTCCCAAACCCGACCTGCAGGCCCAACCATGCAACAGCCACTGCCATAGCTCATATTTGGTTTTATGTGCTGATCTTAGAGCTCGGTATTTGGTGGGCGCCAGGCAGATTGCTTCCAATCCGACCCATATATATGCACATGAGTCGAAATATTAATATATTTGCGTCGGATGGGTTCCAATATGATTGCCGCTAAGCAAATACTGAGCTCCAAGATCAGCACCTAAAACCAAATATGATCTATGGAAGTGGCTGTTGCATGGTTGGGCCTGCAAGTCGGGTTTGGGAGTTGGATACTTAGTTTTCATTGATGGTAATATGAACAATAACATGCACCTATCCTTTTTGAAGAAGAATTTGCTCCAAAATGCAGAAGAACTGGGTCTAGAAGGGCGATCCCGATTGCATCAGGCAAATGACCAACACAATAAACCGGGTATTGACTAGTCCTGGCTGATCTGGAACAGTCCAAATGTGGTAAATCCGCTGGCCCAGTGGTCATACCTGAACGTTATAGAAAATTTGTGGGCAAAATTGGGCGTGGCCATTCGGAAATGGTCAATATTCAATAAAAATGACCTCAAAACGGCCGTGTTGGAGGATTGGCCAAAAATCTCCAGCGGAACCACCCGAAAGTAAGTAAACTGGATGGAATCACGATTCAAAGAGGTGATTAAACAAAACGGAGTTAAAAAATTATCATAATTACAGAATTTTTGGACAATAAAGCCATTGAAAGTGAAGTGCACGAAATAAGCTGTGACATGGAAAAGGGCTGTTTTTTTAGTTTTCTTTAATTTTAAATCTTATTAATTATAATAGAAAAATAATTGAAAGCGTTAATACATAATGAATAACCAATAAATAAGACCTCATTTAAATTTTTGGGATATCTTAACTGGTTTAGCGGGAATACGGTTTCAAAGTTTTACTATGCTGCTGCACGAAATAAGGTGTGAGCCACTGTATATGAAAATGGGAATCAGGAGGCGTGACAGTCGATTTGGCACTGTCCGTCTGTCTGCTCATCCGTCTGTCCGTATATGTATGTGAAGAAGATATGAGAGACTTCAATTATATCTCCTACATCTTTAAACTAAGATGAATTTTATACAATTTAGATTTTTGTTAAAATGTACCCCCCACCCCTAACCTTTGTAAAAGGCGTATTTCAAATACTAGACTTGTGCTTTGCAAATGCATGCATATCCATGTTATAATCATAATCTGAAAGTTTCATGAAGATAGTCAATCGACGAGAAAAGTTATTAAACTATTAAATTTCCAGGTCCGCCCACACTGCAGCCAATGCGTGCGTGTGTATGCCTGTTTGTGTGAGTGTATTTCTGCACGTACGAATAATTATTGAAATATCAGTTGTTCGAAGGGTTCAGGGAATCTGGAAGTCGATCTCGTAGTCGATCTCGCAGTTAGAGCTTTCTTACTTGTTATATTTTATATTTTGTATAATTATTTCATACTATTATCATAGGAATTTTATAAATAATTAATTTTGTATAAATAATTTATACTGTGCTTCATAAGTCCACAACTCAACCTCAAGTACCACAGGGAATTAGTTATTGATCTAGCTTATCTGTACTGATTTTCCATCGTTACGAAATTTATATTTTCCCAATTGTTACGACTGGTCACTGCTTTGTCCATAGGTTTCTAATCTCTTACGTAAACTAACAAATATATATTTATATATACTCACCATTATTAAGCGGGAAAAGGCTTGAGATACTTGGGTGACCGTGCGGAAAGATTTGGTGAACAAGTCGTCGGGCAGCTCGAATGAGACGTTGTTGCGATCCAGTTCCGGCGCGTCGCTTAGATCTTTGCCACCGGCGCGGGCTCGTCGTTTGGTCTGGTCGAGCCGAGGCAGCGAAACGAGATCGAAAAGAGAAGAAGAAGAAAGAGAGAGGATTGTAAGTAGGCCGACTTATCAAGGCATGCGACATATTAAGCATAATGAAGACAAGGCCAAGGCTAGCGCTGTGTCGCCCCAGGGTTGCATTGAAAAAATCGAGTTTGGTTTTGGTTGCGTTTGATTTTCTTTTTTCATTGTTTCGGTTTTTAATGGATTTCTGATACATATGTAAAAATCACGTGTTTAATTTATCGTTTTATTTAGTCGAACGTTACATTAATATATATATATATGCGCCAATATTTACAAACATGAGTACAATGCGTAGCGTAAAATAAACTTAGATATTGCCCTGACGACAAACATTCGGAAGCGTTAACAAAATTTCAAACTTATGTCTAAACTACAACAACAAGAGAAAAAAAAATCGTACAGAATTAATATGCCAATGAAAGAGTGCGAGCATCAGAGGAAGACTTAGGACAGATCACTCCTCCAGAGTGTGTAGGTGTGTGAGTGTATGTGGCGTGTATGTGTGTGTGTGTGATTTACATAAATTAGAAAACCCCAATGCAGAACGGACAAACGAACGATCCAGATCAGGTTATCCAATTAGCCTGCCAACAAGTTAGCCAGGTAGCCAGTGAGATGGGTGCTCTAATAGCCCGCCTCATCGGAGTCGGGGGCCGGTGTTGTGACGCCAGCTATGCCATTGGCACCGCCCGACGACCCCTGCAGAATGGGTCCCGAGAAGCTCAAGAACTTGGACACGACGTTGCCGAGGCC
Organism: Drosophila navojoa; assembly: GCF_054131105.1. NCBI lineage: Eukaryota > Metazoa > Arthropoda > Insecta > Diptera > Drosophilidae > Drosophila > Drosophila navojoa. The sequence continues at coordinate 28,253,643 of NC_142895.1, forward strand.
GGCGTTGGGATTGCCATTGCCCGACGAGGAACCGCTGAACGCAGTTATGGTCGTCAATACGCCGGTCGTCAGATCGTTGGCAATGTTGCCGATGGAGCGTATCTTTGGCGACACCACTGCCGTGATCAGAGTCTGGAAGTCCTTGATCGGCACCGGCGACTTAATGTCCCACTGCTTGTTCTTCTCGATATTCGAGCGATCCAGCTGCTCAATCACGCGAGTCTTTGTATCGAGAAAGTTATCGATCTTCTGCAATGGCATGTGGTTGGGAGCAAACATTAATGGATCAATGAATGGCAACGCATCAAATGGCACTACTTACACCAAACACAAATCCGAGCACGGCATTTTTCGCCTCAAATGTCGCATCGGGCAGTTTTCTTTTGTTGCGCTCGAGCTCGCCGGCGCCTAACACCTCCTAGAATAGAATTGTATAAGAGAGAGAGAACAGACACTAAAGAGCTTGGCTTGATGGCAATCGATTCTTCTATTTGCCAAAGTAAAGCTAGCAGCTGCTGAGAAGGCATTGTAGGGTGCTACCCTCCCAAGGCGGGGCCAATCGTGTAGCTTTCACTCTTGTGAATATATTTATATATATACATATATTTTTGAGTACTATAGTACGATATATATATCGCATTACCCCTTATGCGCGAGCGTGTATTTCAATTACTCAAATTGTGAATCACAAATCTGGTTAGACTTGAACTAATTACGCGCCTGCAAGAAAACCAATTGAAACACAGACATGCACGTGATTACACACCACACACACACAGAGACACGCTTAAACCACTTACGTCTATTCTTAGACCTTACTCTATTGGTATTGGCATAGACTGGGCTTTGACATCGAGGCAATATTTCGGCATTCAATATAACTATGCTTGTCCATGCTTAAAATTCACAGCGTCATTGGCAGCAAAACGCGAAACACTCAATATGTATGCACTTCTCGCATGGGCCCAGCTCCAAATGGACTCATTTCTAAACAAGACGCATGCGCCCGAACCGCCCAAAGTCAAACTATTGTTGCTGTTGCTGTTGTTGTTGTTGTAGTCGGTAGTCGGTAGTCGGTGTTGTTGTTGCACAATTAGTTTATAGTGCATTTGAATGTAGAAGCGAACAGGTAATTAAGCCGTCGAGTTGATGATGTTGGCTTTGTGAATTGCTAAAACAATAGATAGCCGCGGGGCCCTCATAAGGAGCAAACAGCTGCGACTCGATGTCAGAAATGATGAATGCATATTTACTCATGCCTAAATATCAATTGAGAGCTACAGCCTAAAATATCAAGTGATGCATGAACTGTTTTTCAATATCTCTAGCAATCCCATACGAGATCTATTCATACATACTGACACATGTATGTTTCATATATCCATCTCTAACGTTTCACCATATATATATATTGAAGATTTCGTTGTTATTTATTCATAATGGATTTACGAATATTCGCATTATGCTGTAAATTACTTAAACACAATTAACAGCCCTGTAGTCGACTACGAAATACCCAGTCATAATCTCTGCATTATGAATATGACTCCACGATCAATTTCGATTGAAGAATTGAAGCCAGATCTATCTAATATTTGTAACTACCAATCCTTCTATCAATCTTCTATTTAAGGTATAAGAGTCTCTATCACATGCTTACAGAAAAATAGTTTACAGACCATTTTGAGTTGAAGTAAATATATGTGGTCTGTTAAGATAGAGCTCTATATACGTCTATGCTATATACAGGCACGCGAAAGAAGTTTTCTAACAGCTTGCGTGGTAGCTTCTAGTCGGGCACTGCCTAGTGTGAGGCTCCTCTCGAAGATCATGTTATTCATGTTGGCGTAGGTCGTGCCGTAATACATATATCCATTTCTATATATACATATATCGCATTCACGCAAGCTTTCGCTTTCGGTTCAAGGTCACAGTGTTGAAACTCGAAATGGACTGATAATTGGATTATGCAGTTGTCTGCTGTGCGTAGATCTGATCTGGAACGGATCGGGGATCGGATGGAGTGGACAGAGTGCAGCTATGGCGGAAAGACAGTACAAGCTGCGACGTCAGTCGACCACAAAATTAGCAAGCAGCTTGCACAACAACAACAGCAGCAACAAAATAACAAAGAAAAAGGCGCAACAAAGAGGCTTTGCAAGTGACTTTTACGCCTCAGTAGCAACAGCAACAGCAACAGCAACAGCAACTGCAACTGCAACAGATGGTGGGGCAAAGGAGCCAACAGCAACAAGTTTTGCCCCTCTCGTGACACAGTCGCTGCTCGTGGCTCTGTTTGCTTCCTAGTTTACTGTTTGCTGGTGGCGTTTGGTCTGTGGTGTTTACTTTACCTCTGCATTGATGGGGTTCAGATCGGCGGGCTCGCTGCCGTCCTGCAGTTCGAGCACCGCCTCGGCGGGCGCCGATGTCGTCAGCTGTGTTATGGCCAGCAGCAGCAGCAGCAGCGCCATCATGCAACTCGTGGTAAACTGCATTTTCCTTGAGCGTTGGTCTTGTTATCCTCTTGCGCTTTCAGATCTAGCAGACAGAAGCGAATGAAACGAAAAAAAAGCGGAAAAAAACAAAAGTTAAATAACGTTCAGAGGTATTCGTGTTTATTTGCAGGCGTAACACAGGGCGCATGCGCAATGTCGATGATGTTAGCGACCTTCGGCCGTGGGGGGCCCTCGAATATGCTTTACACCTCTTACATACATATTATGAGCACACACACACACACTCACACACCCCTACGCTCACACACACACACATGTGAAGACTCTACACGCTATGGGCACGCACCAACTGAATTGTAGTAACTGAACTCTCCGCTAGCCACAATTGGTATGCAAACTGAAAAGCAAGCGAGGCGACGAGGCGACGAAACAGCGACTACACAGAGGCAAAACTTTTGGGAGCAGCTGCCGCAGATATGCGATACTAGCACGTTCACTAACTTTAAGCAAATGACTGCAGACGAAAGTTACTTCAATGATTTAGCAGTGGCCAAAAATCGGTTACACAGCCAAAGCGCAGTCGTCGAAGTCGAAGTCGAAGTCGAAGCTTTTGCAGTCGACGTCGGCGTCCGCATAGACCTCATTTGGCCAACAGCCAAAAAATACAAACAACTCAAATACATTCGCTTCTCGACGTCTGTCTCACTCTCACTCTCTCTCTCTCTCTCTCTCTCTCTCTCTCTCTCTCTCTCTCTCTCTCTCACTGCTCGATCATACACACAAGTGCACATGCGCGCGTGTATTGCGTGTGCAGTACGTATGATATGTGTAAATGTGAATGTGGATGTGAATGTGGAAGACTGAGAAAACCGAATTGAATTTTATTGCGCGCGCGCGCGCTCGCATAGGCGTCAATGGCTCGGCAAACGGGGAATATCAGTATTCAAGGCGGCGTCGGTGGCGACGACGCCAGCGTCAACGTCAACGTGAACGTCAACGGCAACGGCGACGTCAGCGTCGATGTTGGCGCCGCCGTTGCCGATGGCAGCCGCACTGAAGCTGCGAACACGTTTTGAGCGAAAACTTTAACAAAACAGCTCAATAAAGTGCAAAAGTTGTAATGAACAGACAGCAGCAGCTGCTGCTGCAACAGCAACAACAACAGCAACAACTTGAAAGGCTCGAAAACCTCTTTAATTTGTTGCAGTTGTAATTGTTCGGCTGCCAGTTTTTTTTTCGCATTTTGTATTTTGTATTTTTGCAATGCTCTTTTAATTTGAACTTTTGGATTTTAATTAAAATACAAACTACTCTCATATATACGTACATAATTACATAAACAAATACATACATATGTATGTACGTATGCGCAATCAGTGTTTTTCCTTTTTTCACTCCATTCTTTGCCCAACCGTAGACGATGGCTCGCTCCATAGATCGGGCTGCACTGCACTTGGACTTATGCAGAAGCAACTCGACGAGCGAAAAGGAAAACGCTCATAAGATCTGAAGAATCGTACGTTTAATTTGCATAACTTTATATACCCATAAAAATGGCCATAAAAATGTTTTTGAATAATAAGTGAACCCCGACCCCAATAAAATATATATGTGAAATATGCGTGCCAAGTCAATTAAGCCGTGCCTGCCTCGCCTTCCCCTTAAAATAGTACTTGGCGATTGTGTATGAAATGCGGATAAACTTATTTATTATTTGATTACTTATCCCTCGCCTTAAGCCAAATCTTTGCATTCCTTATAAAATTTTCCATCCGATTTATGGATGTTATTTACTTAATTATAGTTAATTTACAGATATTCTATTTACAAATAATATATTTATTAATTTATTTTTTTTTATAAAATATATGTATAATTTATATTATATATCCATGTTTAGTTTATTTTATTTATATTTTATCTCATTTTTCGTTTTATTTTATTTGCATCTAAATATTTTAATAATTTTTTGATTATTTACTATTATTTTAATTATGGATTTATATTAACTATTTAATTGATTTTATTAGTTTCAATAATTTTGCTGTTCATATTTTTAATTTATATTTAATTATGTAGAGCGATACTTAATTGTTTATTGATTATTTAATTTTATTTATATTTCAGTGGCTATAGAACTTGTTTCATCACCATTTGCTTTCTTTCTTAAATTTGAAAATCCACGTGAAGCCTCATTTGAAATTATAAAAATAATATGGGAAGAAAATTTAGTAAAGTAAATTTTGTAAATTCAGTAAAGCTAAAGTAAATTCTGTAAACAACTCTTAATGACACTTGCATCTCTTCGTCTTTCATGATCAATGAGTGGATATTCACTGCATTTGCACAGCAGATGGCCTTAATTTTATTTCGATATGTTCACAGAGTCAACATGCTTTCGCTTGACTGGACTGAAAATATACTTTAGTAGTTTTCTTTTGGTGACTCTATTCGCAAGGAAAAAAATAAATAAATTACAGATGAATTGGAACTGACTGAAATTGAAGATAACGCAAGTTTAACGTTTAATTTAAATTGCAAAATTAATTTAGTATACCTCAATATTTATTTATTTATTAACAAAAAAATTAAAACCTGAATGCTCGACTGTCAGAGACGAGGAAACCAATATACTCTTTCTTTTGATTTCGCAAGCGAAGCCAAAGACGACAGACGGCAGATGGCAGACAAAAGATAAAGCAAAAACCATGCGAACTGTTGGTAAAAATCCCCAACAAGTGTCATCGTTTGTAGGTCGCAAGGTCGAACCAGTTGAGAGAGCAGCCAGCTAGCTGTATTCACAATTCAATGTCGATGTCGATGTCGATTCCGATGTCGAAGTCGAAGTCGATGTCGATGTCGGCGTCATAGTCAAAGAATCTGTGCCATGTCCTACAGATCGAGCTGTGCGTTTCTCTAGTCAGTAAAGACATATACATACTCTACTTTTTAAATTGTAATACCTAGCAGATAAGACAAGTTTAGATCGCTTACAGCCGCCAACCCACCAAACTTGTCGATATTATTGACATTCAAGCTTTGCCAACTGGCCAAAAACTTGTTTAGATCAATTTATGTATCAGTCAAGTCAATAATTCCATTTAACCCACAGCTCAAATCAGAACATCGATGACAAATATATAACAGCCCTTCAAGATTACAGCTGCTTTAATGGGCTTATCCAAAGATTTTTAATCAGTCTTGAGCAAACGGCCAAAATGCCCTTTGATTATATTCCATGCTTTTAACTAATTCTTAACCAAGGATAAATAATCATTTTGATACAGAGCTTGAGCAAATCGCAAATTATTTATGACTAGAATAATATTGATATTATATTTGTTGACATTTGTCTTTCCGATTCATTCATTGCTATTTATCTATCTATCGAGCTTTTCTATAGAAATAAAAATAGTGCTTGTGATCTTTTTTATACCCTGAACCCATTTTCAATGGAAATCTATGCAGCAGGCAGAAGGAGGCGTGGCAAACCCCATAAAGTAATTTTTGAAATGTCCGTATATATAGCATATATTTATCTCAAAAAACTCGATAACTCTTCTCGTTAACTAAATATCGATTAAGAAGTTGATCGAAAATCAGTAATAAATTTATATCTGCTACACCTGTAAAGTTACGGTCGCCAAATTTGTAGATTTATATATACCTTATGGAATTTGGATTTTCGTTCAAATTTACCCTCCACCCCTATGTCTACCCCCTCATTCAATACTTTGTAAAAGGCGTATCTCAAATACTAAAAATATTTTCATTACAATCTGAAAGTTTCATGAAGATAGTCCGTCCCCAATAAAAGTTATTAAGCAATTCAGTTTCCTTTGTAAGCCCACACTGCCTGTTTGTGTGAGTGTGTTTGTGCATGTGCGAATAATTATTGGAATATCAGTTGCTCGATGGGTTCAGGGGATCTGGTAGTCGAGCAGTCTCGACTAGAGTTCTCTTACTCGTTTCTCTTTCTTCTTAGTCCTTTCGAATGTGTCAATGGGTTAATGGGCGCTGTATGAAAATTGAAAACGGCTGTCAGTCGGGCAGCTCAATTATGAGGAATGGCCATTAAGAGGTGCTGCGCAAGCTACTTGGCCAGCCGCGGTAATGTTGTTTAGTAACTCGAGCTTGCAACTGGGTGCTGTTGCCTGTTGCTGTGTTGTTGTTGCCTGTTGCCATTGGTGTTGACGACTTGCAAATGGGCTCGTACACGAGCTGCACGGCGCTTGTAATACGTTTTAGCTGTGTTTTATTAGGTTTACATTTGATGTAGTCGACTTGGCGCATCTGCACACTTGTCAGAGCGACTCGTTTTGGGGTATTCGACATGGTCAAGACCCCGACGGCGCTCGCAGTTTTAACTGCTGCAACGGCGCGACGTTGTTTTTAATGCTTACATCGACATTTCACCGGCTGACACATTAGCAATAAAAAATACAACAACAAAAGCAAACATAATTGCGATGCGGCTGATAAGCGCGTCCTTGCCCACTTGGCCCGGCTATAATAGATGCGTTATGCGTGCGCCAAAAGTTCATTGCGCAAGTGCTGAACGCTCGATGGGTCACTTGTATAATAAATTCACAAGTCTCTCTGTATGTGTGTGTGTGTGTGTGTGTGTGGGGGTATGTGTGTTACGAATGCATATGCATGTTGCCAGTCATCTGCCATAGACATTTTAGGGACCCAGTTATGGCGCATTTAATGTGTAGTAGCTGCAACTCCGACTTGTTCTCCATTCGCTCGTCAACAGCCATAATTTGGCATTGCCCAATGCGCAAGTCTCTGCTCGTTGTCTGTTGGCGGCAGTTGAAGTCGCGTCGCTCAAAACGATTGTCATTATACATTATTCAGTTGTTTATTAATGTCACATGCTCTCAAGTTCTTTAATGCATTGCGCTGTACCAAATACTCTGTTGTGGACGGATCAGGGCTGCTGCAGCGCAGTGCAGCGCATAGATCATGATAATCTAAACCAGGTCCATTGCCTAACACAAAGTGAGAGTCTTGCCTTATGGCCATAGACTGCAGAGATATTTGAATCTATGCAGAACTCAATTTTAGAGCTTTTGCAACTGCAGATGATGCTGATAATTTAGCGAATTTTGTATAGAATGGCGTGAACTTGCATTCGTGGTATATAATCTATATTGCTGCAATCCCATATGTTAAGCATTATCCCAACTGTTTATCATCAATATCGGCCTGACCATGATTTGTTTGATTAACTTCTTTTGTATGGGCTTTCTTCCTTGCAAAATATCGTTTCCTTTGCTCTTAACCTCTCCCAACATATCGACTCCAGCGCACGTTTCAAAGGCGTTTCACTTCCCTGCCCCCTAGATTGTCAAGGGCATCTGATAGTCTGTGTATTCAGCCGCTGGTTCTTGTCGCATGAACAATGTGTGCAAATTATAATAGTTGAATCCAAGTCGAGGTCTCTCAGCTGAAGTACTCTTACGGGCTACGTGATGTTGTTGCTGCACTTCTAGCCATTTTGTTGGACTTATTAGTGCAAGCCGTCGAGCCGCTGTTTAGTGCAGGCCAAACTTGATCTATGTACGTACGGCAGAAGCCAATGCCAAGATCTGTTCTGGCCACTCGACGTAATCCTATCAAGAATATATTCTCGAGGCGAATCAAAGTTCAAGCTGATGCGTACAGTGTGCACAAATAAGGCGAACAGCTCTCCAACTCAGTCCTCCCATGCTACAGTTGGCAGGCAAACTAACTGCAACATTCTTCTCAACTCGAATGGGCGTGGCAGCCACTTGCAAAAAAAAAAAAAAAAACAAAAGTTGTTTATTTTCATGTTTTTGTAGATTATAATGATTTGTTTTGTATTTTAGAAGAATGCAAAGGTTAATTCTTGGTGCACATACGTGGCTGGAGCTGAATTCTCGATGTCGACTAATCGTGTCTCGTGCATTAAGCTCGTTTACGGCTCAACAATTACAGCTGGCCAGCAAGTCAGCTTATAAAATGTGTATTCATATGTACATAAGTTATTTGCTACTGCGCGAGTCCGAGCGCCGTAGTTAAACGGGCGTGCCAGCCTTGTTTGGATAATTATAAATTTAATATAAATAACTCTTTGAAGGTTGTCCCGAGCGCGCTGAGCTGCGATGTAATTCACTTGAGATAATTACAGAATCAAACAAAATATTTCCATGCACTTGCATTCAAAACTAATCAAATCTTGGATGCATAGAGCGAAGCTCTCAGGCGTTAGTCATAAGTCAAGGAATATCGTACAGTACATGTGTGTGAGAGACTGCTCGTTCGCGAAATGATCGAGCATTGCAATTTCATATCGATAGGGATAAAGATAGATATTCTAAGCACTCAAAATATCTGTACAATTTGATACATAAATCATGCACTTCAAACCTCGCTCTAATTACATAGGCCTTATATAAAAGTTAATGTGGACATTTATTGTAATTTACATTTGAATATTTTTGAATTGGAATACAAAAAAGAGCTCATATACTCTTACGTAAAATAGATGAAATCTGTGAGGCGTGCTCTTACAAAGTTCTACGGCTTTTTGAATACATCCACCAGCTGTTTGGTATATAGAGCAGAAGTGTGCTTATAAAAAAAAAAAAAAAAAAAAAACAACAAAAAAACCAAATTGTATCCTCACTCAAAGATCAAAGCGTTTTGCAGTTTAATCATCAACAGGGATTGCATCATCCAGATGAAACTATACATTTGATGGAGCGACTCGGGTATTCATATTGTGATATCTTGAAAATTCTATGAAGAAAACAAAATGATAGTGATTCATACAAGAAATAGTTTCAGAAAACAGTTAAACGAAATCTGCTTAGCTAGTTTCATTGCTCTACAAAAAATCCAGAATTTTATGAACATTAACAATAATTGTAACATAATCCAGAGACTGTCAAAGAATTGTCACAATCATAATCACACTTACATGTTCGCTCTTCGCACAATATCCTTGTTTACATATTAAAGCCGTCGACCGGTTTGGCCATTGTGAATGAGCTCAGCCCCATTAAAAGTGTCGCTGAGGCACTTAATGCGCCCAAGGTCGCTGCCGTCTGTTCGCCCCGAAGGCAATCTTAATTACAACCGAAGCTTCAGTGCGTACGCAACCAGAAGAGCCTGCCATTGAGTAACTGTGACAAGCTGAAGACAACTCGCACGTTGTCACTGACTTCGGCTGACTGCCGGATCGAATCTGATTTGAGGAGGGCAGCCTGTTCCCACTAACCGAGTCTCAGCCCAGCCCTATCAGCACTAGGCCAAAAATAGAATTTACCAGAGAGCACCTCGTGCAGTCGTTAATTGCATTCAAATAGCATCAGCACCAGCAGCAACAGCAACAGCTACAGCTACGAGTGCTGCGATTACTTCTACTCGTGTCCTTGAAGCTTCGCACAAATTTGCTGCACTTGTTCAACGTCGGCCTTGAATCTCCCTGCCTTCTTGACATGGCGCAATCTGTGTCTGTGGCTTCAGCTCCAGACCTTGATTCGTCTAAAAATAATGCAACGACACCAACTCGTCATTATCTGCACGCCACCGTTCATTTGGCCTGCAAATCCCTTAGCAGTATCCCTCCAGGTGAAGCTGCCACAAAACGATTTTCAGCTGCTGCAATGCTATCACGTTTGGCTAAGATCTTCTGTTCGGTTTCCATTTGAGGCATGATGATGTACTGAACAGGCAAGAAAAGGCGTGGTCTGCATTAACCCAATGAAACATCTCAACCTTTAAATACATATACTTTCCAGTGCACATTACGCACCTATAATCTCTTTGCCGACAATTTTGCTTAACTTAACTAGGCTTAACTTCAATAGTGAAAATAAATATGTTTCATATATGTACAAATATGGATAAAAGAAGCTTAGAATGATTTGAAAGCAGACTAGAGCATTTCATTTGGAATATATATTTATATGTCGGGGCGATGCGTTTATCGTTCATGCCTTCCATTATAACTGCGCGTACCAACGAATTCCCGGTGTCGCTTAGTTCTTTTTACAACGCTGTAAAGGACATAACTAGCTGCCTCGCTCTCACCTAGCAACAGCTATAGTTGTCTCTTTCCTAGTGACAATACATCCTTTGATTGTCACTACAATGCCAAATCCATCGATTAACACGAATTGCTGGTTGTTCTCAACACTGTTGGATCAAGACATCCCTTAGTAACTTCAACATCAGCGTAATATCGCACTAATGCGACATATTGACAATAAGTAAATGAATGTCCAAGATATTATAACCGGACTTCCCATTTTGATATTGCTTTTGGTAATCTAATAAACTATAACTGTATCAGCTATACAAGAAAAAGACTGTCCTCTAGTTATACATATATACACATCCACATACAAGGCCTAAAAACTGGAAGCGTAGCTTTCAACCAGTAGCCAAATCATTATCTCATAGTGAGTGTATCAATTGAACTTGGCACATCTCGGAATCACAATCCATCAATAGCAATGTGCCCTTAACCCCATGGGCCGGGATATCAAATGCCCGTTTGAATTGACTAAATTATAGTCAGTTCAGCAGAGTGTTTAATAAATGACGCACAATCATTATGTAAAGGTAGACTTAATAAATTTACATAATGCGAAAACAAAACCAGAAAAGAAAAGAAACGAAATGAAACGAACAGAAAAGAAATGAAGAGATGAGAAAACCCATAAAAAGCAAATATAATAAATAACAGACGAATGTGTTGATGTAAAAACAAAGGCTGAAGCGCATTGTTTTATTGCCAATTTGATAAGTTTTTCAGTTGCCCAAACTTTGATTTGCCCAACCAATTTGGGGGCACTGAAAACCAAAACTCTGTGCGAGAAATGAGAGTATTCATTACGAAAATAAAGCCATCAAATGTGTTAAAACGGTCAATAAACTTATTGACCGACTTATGCTTATGATGCATACAGAGTCACACACACGCACACACACACACACACACACACACATGCACATACGGGCAAGCTGAGATACCTGTATTGCAACGCCCCCTCGCTAGTTTGCCTTCAACGCGGGCAGATTGTGCTCCACTTTCATGGCATTTACTTTCGCTTTTTATATACCGCACACACACACGCACACGTACGTGTGTGTGTGTGTGAATACTAATCGCTTCAATGCGAGGCTTTGTTATTGTTCAAACTATGTCGATGCTTCTGCTGCTCTGCTGCAGCTGCTGCTCTGCGGTTTATCTTGATTTAAGCCATCGCAATCGAGCCCAGTCAACCCGATGAACGGTCCAAACGCACAGTTTCTCAACGACCTTGAGACTGTTACCGGTTTCTTTGGCCCAGCATAAGCACGACGTATGTGTGTGTGAGTATAATTATGTATGCCTACATGCGTGCATGTGTGTGTGTTGTGTGTGACTGTGACTATCTTTGGCAGCATCGTCTGATTTCACGCTCATCTTCGCCTCTCTAATATGGTATGGGTTGCCTCTAGTTAAGATCATTTGGAACAGTTTTAGCCTCAAATTGAATTATTTACCCATAGCAGTTGCATCGAGCCATCTTTGGCCGGCTTTGCGCGGGTTTCACCATCGCTGCGCCTTCGAATTCCGCCCGCACTACCTTGAGACCTGAGGCAAGCCCACAGTCAGCAGCAAAGACTTCTAGAGTTTCGACTGGAGTGTTCGAAGCTTGTATGACTATGTTTGCAGTTATATTATATCGGATACACATGAATTGTACTACCTATACATAGCCAATGTTGCCTCGGGTAACTAACCTTTGCTAGTTCAGTTCAGTCCTCCGTTGCTATGGGGCAAGTTCAGTTGCAGTGACCATCTCTGGCACACGTCTGTATGTAAATGAAAGTCGAGCTTCGTTTTGTTTGCTTTAGCTGTTGGCTGGGTCCAGCTGGATATTGATTTGGGCTGTTTCAACAGATGTATGATTTATTAATAAGGCTATGCTAATCGGAGCTGTCAGGCGCATGCACACAGCCACTCTCTAATACACACATTTGTTTCATATACATATATTGTTTTATTATAGCTCTTAGCCATGGCTAGCTTAAAATGCAGGTGTATGTGTGTGTGTCTATGTGTATTAAAATTAATTTTAACATTCGCTGCGTGTTGCAATGCGATGAAAGCGTCATTTGTTTTGCAAGCTGCTGGTTTTTGCTACTGTTATTGCGCTTGCCACCAATGCAAACGTAGCTGGGGCTGGCCCATTGCCGAAGCGCTGCTCGTTAGCAAGTTCGTTGCCTAAGTCATTTGATTTGTCACATATATACGCACTGGGCGAACTCGAAATTCAGATGATTTTAAGCGCACTGCGCGCAAAGTGAATTAAAAAGTGGATACAGCAAATAGACATGTATGAGCAAAAACTTAAAGTGGCACATGTAGCTCAGCTGCTGCTGCATTGAGTGGACGTTCAAGATGACCTAAGCTTGGTTGTTCAACCAATCATTAGTATTTATATTTACCAAACTGCTTAGCTCTTGACTTTCCGTCGCATTAGACCCCGTTTGGTGTATCAATTAATCAATAGCATTCACTTGACATGTTTTCTTTTGCTTAAAAGCCTTGGTGTAGTCCTTGGTTCAATAGTTAACTAAAGGAGCTAAATGATCCATTTGTATCGATTCGCTTTTATTGAATTTCTACAATGTTATCATAGTAGATCCCATCGCTTTGATTGTCATGGAAAACCCAGAATCGGAGTAGAATGCTGTTTCTTCTAAGCTTCTCTTTTTCTCAATATTTCCCCTCTCCCTATCTCTATGTTTATTCGTCTGGGACGGGAATCGTCTCCTTCCTCACTTTACATATTCTCTTTTTCTGGCTATGTGTTTCTTTGTTTTCTCCTCCTCTTTTTCTATCTTTACTTTTATAATTCTTATTCTCATCTTTTTCTCTTTCTTGATGTTTTCTACTTTCCTACACATTTTTTTGTTTCTCTCTTTCTATCCCTCTTTCTTTCCCTATTTTTCTCTCACTTTCTCCCCCCCAGAATTTTTCTTTTATCTCTCTCTATTCCCTCTCCCTATCGCATTATATAAATTTCTCTCTCTTTTCCCTTTTCTCCCTCTCTCTCTCTTCACTGGACATTTTAGTTTTCTCTCTTTTTCTCTCTCTCTACACTGAATATTTTAGTTTTCTCCCTTCCTCTCTCTCTGTCAGTCTCTCACTCTTTTTCCCATTCTATCTTAGCATCTCAAAAAAAAACTTTTAATACCCATCTCAATTTTTATTTCTTTTCTTTTAAATTTCATTTCAACCCTGTTAAAAATAAATTGTAAAACATAATACAAGTTTTCATTTAATAATGTAAATCATTATCTATGTGTACCTATGTAAATATATTAAGTAAGAAACAAATGTAAATATTTTTGTTAACCTATACCTATGTATATACTTGTATATTAATACTCACTGCATATATTTTGAGTTTCGCTGGCTGTTAAAATTTTTTGTAGCAACGTGAACTCTCACCGGCACTTAGCACTTAACAACGATACAATAACAACGATATGATATACATATGTATATATATTTTGATATAATTTCGAGCTGGGACTAACGCAAAATCTTGCACTCAAATTTTCTTTTGCACATTAAGAATTTTAGTAAACACCCAAAAATAAAAACACGTATATGACACTTGAAAAAAAAAAGAAATAAAAATAAACAAATAGTTTAAACAGCGCCAAGCCGTCCGGAATGTCACTTGGTCTTGTGAAAGATTCACGCGTAACTGAGGCCGCGCAGCTGACAGACGAGCTCGAAAAGAAATACGTAAAAAGCACAGCGCAGTAATAAGTAAAAAGCATGCTTATAAAGTGCCCCGCACCGCCCTGCCCCACCCAAATGACATTGTTACATGCAACGAAAAGAAAGTGACAAAGTATGCGCTTCACTGGCAAAGGCAGCTGGAGTTGAGAGCGAAAGAAAGGCAGAAAGAGAGCAGCAGAGCGAGAGTGAGAGAGACAGATAAAGAGAGAGAGAGAGAGAGAGAGGGAGAGGCGGTAGCAGTGCAAAGCAATTGCGAATAACATTGGACATTGAAACGGAAGCAACTACGAAAATCAAGTCAAGCCAATCGAACTGCCAGCACGAGCTGCCATTACCATTTGCCCAGTGAAGGGCTGCAGAGCATGCACTCGACTGAAACACACCGCGCATCACACAAATGGGGCGACTGCTAAAAAGAAATATAGAAACAAACCCAATATTGCAGTTAGCCCTTGTTGCAATCATTCAATATGCGTAGCATATGCAAATACACAATAATAACCAAATATTTTTATATGCGCCAACTCTGTAAATATATAAAGTATATAGGAAATAAACATACTTCGTCATCTAGTGTAGGAACTTAATTTCGATCAAAATTAAATATTTTAACTAGTAAATGTGTGACCAACAAATGTGACTATACTAACTAGTACAGTGAGGACAGCTAGAAGAAAAGGAATCGGAGACCATATTATTCAATTTAAATCAAATGATTCAAATGATCGAAAATGATCAATCATTAGCAATTTTCTTCAACGATA
Source organism: Drosophila navojoa (assembly GCF_054131105.1). Lineage (NCBI taxonomy): Eukaryota > Metazoa > Arthropoda > Insecta > Diptera > Drosophilidae > Drosophila > Drosophila navojoa. The sequence goes on from NC_142895.1 coordinate 28,268,645, forward strand.
AGCAAATGTCACCCATAATTGATAACTTATCTAGCGAAGCTCATTTCAAGGGGTATATACTTATTATTATTATATTAAAGTATATATGTATGCAGACTGATCTTATGTGTAGTTTAAGCTAATAGACATATGCACACACAATGCTATACTCAACTCATCACCGTGATCAAGTGTATATGGAGTACATTGTTCTTCTGCCCTTAATATAACATTATACAAAACCTTTTATACCTAGAATTCCGTTCTTGATGGGTTCATAGAACTTCATTACTGTCTATACACATGCATATATATATGTATATGTAAATATATGTTGGGTTTGGGTGAATTGAGTCACCCCATTAATACTTTTTCAACTGCGCTCTCTATAGAACTCAGAATGTGCTTTAATTGCTCATTGAGAGTGACTGATTTAGAGCAATTGCCGAACAGAATATATTAATAATTGGATAACCAATATATCATTAAAAGCACTCTAATTTTATTTTATCTAATTTTTTTTTTTTTTTCATTTTAAGCTTTTACGAAAATAAGATCACATTATACTTTGACACACACTCTCTCTCTCTCTCTCCTCTCTCTCTCTCCTCACTCTCTCTCTCTACTCTCTCTCTCTCTCTCTCTCTCTCTCTCTCTCTCTCTCTCTCTCTCTCTCTCTCTTTCTCTCTCTCATGCAAACACAAACTCAAATAATATTTTTAGCCTTCCAAGCAGGGTACCAACGAGGAGACACCATCATAAAATTGAACAAAGTTGACCAATTTTTAAAGATCATCCCACTCACTCAAATCTACAATACCACATCATAGCAATTCTACATATTTTGTACCCGTGCTTTACATCGTCTTCATCAGGAACTCTCACCACTTAAGCTGCCGATTATTCCAGCGAGGGGAGTCACTATTGAATTCTCTGAAATTGCGCTTAGAGATAGAATTTATTAGAATCTCTCTCATGTCCAGCCTGAACATTCAAATGTCATTCAAGTGTCGCGCATTATACAATCATTTTAGAGTCCAATGACTGCTGTCTGTGGAACAAAGTTCAGACTTGAGCTGGGCATAGCGATAAACTCATTTCATAAATCGTAGCTAGATAACTCAACTCAAAGTTCCTGACCTCACCTAACCTGATGCTGGGGAGAGCGAGGGGTCAGAGCAGATGCTGCCCGTCGCTGGTCTCGGATGTCGCTGTTCTGTTGAGCCACACAAGCTTATTTAACCGGGCAATTAGCTAAATGAGGAGCATACGAAAGCTCAAGCCGCACGCTCGCAAAGGAAATGTTAAATTGCTCACGGTGTATGTATGTATTTGCCCATAATGACTACAGACCCTTTCGATCTTACTTGGTTTTCGCTTAATTACAGCAGCGAGAGTGAATTTCACTTGAGCGTAACAGACATTTCACTTAACATTTATGTTGGAGAGAATTACTTGGAGTGGCTCGAGTCGGCGCCTTCTTACATCATCCACTCAACTGGCCGGCTACCCAGACAGTCCAAGCAGTCCAAGCTGTCCAAGCTGCAAGTCGTCACGGCTTACGCACATCCCATGCCAGCTAAGAGCCCAGGCAAAACACATCTATCTTCTGCTCGAATAGTGCTTTACGCTTTCTTGGCTGCCCAAGTGAGCGACTATTTACTTTACGGTATTGCCTTATCAACACGATTACGACAACCATGCAAATCTATCGGCGGACCTAACTCTTTATTTCTTATGAACTACTTAAACAAAATACATACAAAAAAAAAAAACAATTGTTTTTAATGCGTTAAGTGTAGATGGGACTGGCCTAGACTTCCGTCCACGATCGGCCCTCGGCTGGCTTCATGTGATGGCTGCTGCTGGCAAAGAGACCCGTGGATGCATGCGACGCCCCGCCCGAGGCACCCAACGACGCATTCAGCAGCAGGCCCAGAGCACTGCTGACCAGGTGCGAGGCGATCTGCTTGATGAACCCGTTGGAGTCGAAGCCACCCGAGCCTTGGGCTTCCTTTTTCTTCTGGCGCGGCAGCTCAGCGCTGCCGTGACGCTCCTCCGACGCCTCGGGCGGTCGCAATTTCGACTCCAGGAAGGCGCTCAGGAAGTTTTTGGTAAATGTGAGTGGCTGCGGGGGTCCTTCGTCGTCGGGATCCTGCAAAGACAACCAGAACGCAGCTGTAGCCAACACGATTCACTCACAATCCCTCAACTCGTCAATGTTAGTAGCACAAACACAAAACAAAGAACATAAAAAGGCTTAAGTACTGCGCTCAACGAGGCCAGAACGGTTCCCACAAAGTTGCCCAGAAACTGTCCATTGTTTATCTGCAAGGCGCAAAGGAAACGGTCGTTAGAGTGGGATCATGGAGAGCGCGCCGCGACACATACCGCACCGCCTCCCCCAGACAGACCATCGAAGGCCGTGCCCACGTACTGGCCCAGGACCGTGCCAAAGTTCTTGTTGCCCGCCAGCAGGCCGGAGATTAGCGATGTCGCCGTGCTGATCAGCGACTCGATGTCCAGGCCGCCCGGCTGTAGCAGGAAGAGAAAAAGAAACTTGAGCATAAGCGAGCTGCCCCTGCACCCCTCCGTTGCCAAAGCTTACGCCGAAGAGCGTCGAAACGAGGCCCGTGAGTGCGCCAATCAGGGCGCCCACATCCGAGCCGCCCTCGCCCTGCACGGAACAAGAGATGTTGGCATTAATCGTATGGATTGCAGTATTAATCGTGTACTCACGCCACTAAGGCTGCCGATGAGGCCAACGAGGCCGCCGCCCCCACCGCCGCCTCCGCCCGGGCCGTCATCGTCGCCGCCGAGTTCTGCCGAGCCGACGTCATCCTCCTGCTTGGCATTGGTTGGGATTTTGGCTTTAGCTGTAATATTCCGCGACTTTATACGCGCATTAATGAGGAATTATTCAACTCTTCATCAGAGATGGAGGCTTTTAGTTCGATTAATTGTCGCGTGGCTCACAAAAAGACATTTCAGACCCTGATTCGTTTTTGCCTACAATTAGTTTTGTTAGCCAGTAAAGCTAAGACCTGAACGACTATGGGATGGCACGAAGCAAATGTGGGTTCTTTACAGAAGGTTATCTGCTGAATTGAATTTTCCTATAATAATCATATCTGGCTAGTCAGGTTCAGTAGACTAGTGAGCTTATTCAAGTTAGTCACACCATAAAACTAGCTATCACTAAACTAGCGACACTCACAGCGTTTTCCAGCTCATCAAATTCGTTTTCCGACTGCGCTGCGTTATTGCCCTCATCGCTCTTCTCGAAATGCTGCACCACCAAGTTCTCCCGGAAGTCGTCCTGAAAAAGGTTCGCAATTAGCGTATATCCCATTGAACTCAGCACGAAGGCAGCTCACCTCCATCAATTTGGCCTTGTCCTGAAGCATAGCCTCGATCTGGTCCCTTATGTTATCGGGGCTCTTCGCCTCGTCGACTGCCCGCTTGTGTAGGACCTTGTGACTCGCCCTGTCCAGTGGGCCGCCGGCTGTGGCATGCTTCAGCAGGTAGTGCAGGGTGCGCTCTATTTTCGTGTCCAGCTCCGTCTTCATCTGAGGCACCTGCTCCAGTATGTGGCAACGCAGCTGCCCCAGTCGCCTGCCCACCTCCTGCTGCTCCTCGCTGAGCAGCGCCTGGAGCTGCAGCTGCTGTTGCTGCTGTTGCTCCTTGAGCACGCTGTGAACTTCCCGACGGAACTGCTGCTCGTCCTTATCATCGCACAACACGTCCATGACGCTGCCCAGGATTTTGAGGGCTTGCTGATCGCGGGACATTTGCTGCTCGATCGCATCGATCCTTGGCAATATGTCGTTGTCCGGCTCGGCCGCGGTCTGCCGCAGCAGCTCCTTGATGGCCTGTACCAGATGCTGCTCCATTTGCTCCTTGGTCTGGCGGGCACCGTTCAGCAGTCCCAGCCCCGTCAAGGCGCGCAGCTCCTCCGGCGGCAGGCTGCGCTCCAGCCTCCTATAGGCACTGATCGCGCGCACCAATTGCGCTTGCAGCTTCACTCCGCCAGGCCGGGCGCTGGTGCTGCTCCAGGAGCAGGCGCAGATAAGCAAAACCAACAGCAGCAGCGCCTGCAGCTGCCCCGTGTTGTTCATGGCTTGGTCGCTTCACTAAAACAACGCCCAGCTGTTCTCTGCACTTTATATATGACCGAACTGTCCATCGTGGATGTCATCCGTTGCGCTCCGATCCGATCCCTCGATCGCTATGGCTCTGCAAGCTAAATGGTTTTCCGCTTAGTCGCATGTGGGCGTGCCAGCGCCTCCTCCGCCTCTTCTTAAACTCCACCCACCCTCGCTTCACTGCACAATTTATTACATTGGGTAATCGTGTATGGATAAAGCAACAGATATACACATACATATATACACATAAGACATAACTGAGATATAGATATAAGCATTATATTTCTATATCTGTTATGTCTTTTGCTGTCCAGTGATCCATGTCCACATTCGATTGCCCAACTGCATCAAGGTATGCAAATTTCCTCAAGTAAGTAATTATTATTGGAGTACGAACAACATCGGAGATTGCTTAGGATATTCTTATAACTGATCGGGCGGGTGTACAGAGGGCAGAGCAATTCTAGAAGTGTCAGCATTGCGCGATACTCCGCTCAAACGTGAGCTCAAATATCGCAATTATACGCTGGCTGCGACTGTCTCCGCTCCAAGTCACCTCTTGGCCTGCAGTAAACGAGCCAGCGCATCTACTTATGGCAGCCATCTTAATATGTCGCCCCGATAGCCGGTCATTAGACTGTAGCCACTGCCAGTCAACGTCTGGTCTATAAAAAGAGACCCAACAATTAGTGTTTGGCTGTCAATCAATCTACATAAATAACATACATGTATGCATGTATATGACACTAATTGTATGATCTGCATCTGTCGCAATCTCATCCACAGAGCTGCCAAACAAATGCTACAAATTAAAAACGAGCCATAGTAATCTATAAGTCGGGACTAGTCGACTACGAGATTCCCTAAATCCTTGCTTTCATCAATGCTTCGTTTCTTTTCTTCCTTTTAAAGTTCTTAATCGTTATATTTTCTGAGACCAACACGCTCATACTACGGACAGATATACAGACGCACAGACGGGTAGACGGACAAGGCTTAATCTACTCAGCTCGCCTGTTCAAGAATACATATACTTTGTGGGGTCTGCCACACCTCCTTCTGTCCGTTGCCTAAATTTAACAAAAGCAATATACCCTGATTTCAGGGTATAAATGCAAGTAAGATTGCTCTCGTCGGGACTAGTCGACTACGAGATCCCCTAAGCCCTGCCAAGAGCTGAATTTCAATCAATCCTTTCTTTTTATGCGTACATCATGCATCTACACACATAAGCATGCTCATCCTGACCAAGAATATGTATATTTTATACGGTATATACATATATGTATACTTTCTGCCAAGCCCCTTTTGCGTCATACATACATTTTCACAAAAGCAAAATACCCTGCTTTCTCGTTTTTAATGAGTTCGGGATATAATGAATCCACATCTCGTAGACGTAATAATAAATCTTTCTATGAATAAATAAATTGCGGAATACACTAAGAAACTTAGAATTACTCAGAATTACAGTCAGATCTTCTTCGTTGCAATCTCAAAATTTGGTCTTGACTATCTGAAGGAGCCAGAGTTAAGGCTAACGGCGAATTGATTCTACATTTGAGTATTTGAAAACAAAACTGTTGATTATTATTTATTGTTTTCAAACCAGATTTCTGGCCTTTCGAAAATGTTACATTTCAAAAGCATATGACCGACGTATTTGGACGAGCCTAACTATTTCATCTGGGGTCTCAACAAAGCCTAACTGAAGCCTAACTAACAGACTGAGCTTGAATTTAAAGTAAGGAAGAGTTCCAGTTTATGACAGCCTTATAATGTAGGGGAACATATGCAATCCAGAAACGAAATATACTTAGTTATCACATTAAAATACATATACATAGATGATCAGTTATTTGATCTTTACAAAAATCTCTCAATTGCCTCTGTTCAAACATGAACATGTCATATACATAATAATAGAGACATTACTCGATAACCTGCGCGTTATCCGACACAAGTAATAAATATATCATCCCTTAGTTGCAGCGACGAATGCAGCGACTAATATACATATGTATGTAAATCTAACGTGAGCCTGGGCCTAGCGATCTAAAAAAAAGACACTTAAATAAACATCTGTGCACTTGTTTGTATGGGAAATGCATCCTTCCAGTGACTGGAAGTAGTTTTAAGAATCTCTGTTAGGTACATAAGAGCTAGGTTTTTAAGCATTTTAAAACAAACAGTTCAGTTTCAATCTTGAATTCGGCAAATGTGGTGTTGTTTTTATTTAACGGTCTAACAGTCTCAATCAACTATACATCATTATAGTAAATAAATCAGCTGGAATAAACATATGTACAACAATGAGATTTGATATGATTTCTTTTTTTTGTGTAGGTAAGCACACAGGTAATACAAAACAAAAAACCATTGTAAGCTCAAATTGTTATTGGGCTTTCCGCCGTCAAAGGCGGAAGCGGAAATAGCGTGGCGAAGTCACGGTTGTGAGCAATCAGCGTCGGCATCGGCACTTGACATTGCCGAGCCGCACAAATCGCGGGCCACACAAAGATAACAGCTTCGTACTTACAGGCGGCGACGCGTCGATCTGGCTTGTCATTGAAGCTACAGATTTCAATCTCTGAGCGTGAAGTGTAAGTGCGGAGATATCCATTAAAGGGCGAGTAGGTAAACTAGTTTTTAGCCACGCTGAATGAGACCTGCCCAGCCAAATGCACATGACCTTAAGGGCTTTTAGTCGTTCGATCATAAAAATACCAGCTATCATTTACAGGGAATTACCTTAGTATGAAGCAAAGAGATGATCTAGGAAATGATGCAAATAAGTACAAAATATTCCTCATACAAGATCTATTTTATTCGTTACTTGGCATGGAAAATGCACATTAGTCAAAATTATATTATAGCATAAGCTGAATTATATTATAGCATAAGCTCATATTTTGAACGATTTCAACAGGTTAATATGTGAAAATTGGAATGGAGATATAGGTAAAAATGCAAATTTGGATTTGAATATAATGTATGTTCAGATACAAAAGTAAATAGAAATATATGAATGCAAATATTTATATAATGATATAGGAAGAGGTTAAGCTTCAGTTATAAATATATACATAAGACATGTGCAGATGTGCCAATGCACATTGACATACCGATCTAGATTGAAATATACGTATTCAAATACAAAAACTAATACACAGAGATAGAATTCAAGTTTCAGTTAGAGAAACAAACAGATTCATATGAGAAGATAGATACAGATACAACAAGTAAGACGGATTCCGGTACAAATACACTATAGTGCTAAATTTCCAGATCAACAACTCTGCTAGAACAACATCTAGCTGATCTATATTTATATGTATTCAGATACAAAAATTAATACATATAGATATGAAATTCAGTTAATGAGACATAGATAAAAGCGCATATATATATATACAAATGTTAGGTATAAATAGTAATACAAGTACAAATACATTCACAATTTCTAGATCAACAACTCAGCTATGACAGCAGCTGAGAGACGATCGAACAGAGGATTCGTCATCGCGCAAACACTCGTAGGAAATTTCCCCCACGTGCACGAGTATCAAACGAACGAAAAACAAATAAAAGTATGTGAAATTTTCCGCCGCAGTCCCACTGTAATGATACAGTTAACTCAGCAGGTAATTTAGCTTAACAACACCGAATATTAAATACCCTTGCAGTGATGGAGGATTCAAGATCTCAACTCAACTTCTTGCAGCTCTAATATCTCCTGCTTCGCTCAGATCTTTTTTGTCGTCAAAGATGTGAAATCTCTCATGCAATATTAGCTTCAAGCTTCAGATTTTTCTGGAATCGGCAGAGCGTAGCAAACGTCGATCGATGACGCTGGATACCAAATAGGAAAAATAATTTTAGCGAAATCAATTAACAAACAGGCAAAAGCCAGCCTGAAGGCCGCCAGCCGCTGGCTTGACTTGGCCTGAACTAGTGTGTGAATGTGTGCGTGTGTGTGCGTTAACACATATCTTTGTGCAAGAAATAATAACCTTGCCAAATCGTTTGACTTTGTTTTCATTAGTCGCCGAAGCTTGGCAAACCCAAGCAGCACGCTGCAATGCAGCTTGACAAAAAAAAAAAAAAACAAAAAAATCAAAATCAAAATCAAAAAGCAAAAAAGTCATAAAACCAAAAGCCAAAGCAAAATAACAGCAATACATAATATGAAAACAGAAACAAAAAACTTATAATTTTATTGGCAAAATAACTATAAACTTTGCACTGCTCTGAGCAATTTATGATTGCATTTAGTGTCGTATTGATAAGCGAACTTTGAGCTGAGGCCGGAATTAGAGCGGGGCCACACACACACACACACACACAGATACAGAGACAGAGACAGCGAGACAAGAACATATTGCCAACTGATGTGTAATACCCATAAAACCTGAGCTCAGTTGATAATTGTTTGGCAAATTGCTGCAATCTCAAAATTGAGAGCAGCCAATGCTGTGATACCCTATGAAAAACGGCGCTTCAATTGATCAGCTGAATAGGCATGTTCAAATCTATATATTACGATATATGCGTGTTTCAAGTCAAATTTGAAGCACAGACGAGCTAAAATCCTTAGGTATTCCAGCTTCTATTTGGCTAGAGATACGTGGACCTGGTTTCGCCTGTTTCATGCTTACGAAGCACATTCAGCTCATATATACATACATACGTGCATACAGAGACATATACATACATAGACACAGCAGGTGCTGACATCGTGGTCAGTCACGTGTGGCGCCATATCTCATGGCTGCCCCAAAGGGCTGCCAAAAGAGCATAAAATCTGGAAGGTTTATAGCGTTTAATTGCACTGGTTGTGTGTGTGATTCAATCTCGTCTCTCAAATCGCCTTTGAATATCTATGCATGAACAAATTCATAATAATGTCCGCGCACTCTTAATGCTATAGGCCCTGACTGTTCAGGTTTCTGGACAGTGTGCATTAAATGGCCAATTGCCGATTTTGCCATCAGGCCACACGCCCTAAGGCCAAGCTGACTTAACAGTGCAGACATATTCAGATGATTATAGATATATAAAGATATGGATAATTATTATAATTATAGTTGGCATTGAGTTGCACTAGACTTATTTGTGAATGTCGACCAGGCTTATAGAGTTGGTATTCATATCAAGCGATCCGACAGGAGTCCTTTCCGGCTTCTTCTGCAGCGGAGTTTTCTAGCAAGCTGATGCTCTATTGTTGAATGTTACTTTATTATATCTCCGACTGAACCATATTAATCAACAAAAGTTTTAGGATCGCCCACACGCCATTTGCAATAGTCCTGCTTATCTAGCCAAAAATCAGCTAAGATAAAAATATTGAAAGGACATTTTATATTAACATCCATTTATGATTCGTCTAATGTATAAATTTTAATTTCAGATTTAAATTAGACATAATATTTCGACCGAAAATTAAATATTTGCTGTTATATTTAAACTCTTTCTATAATTGTATATGCTTAACTCATGGATTGGTCGTAGTTTTATCTGCTTAGGTTCTATTATACATCCATGATTTAAAATTAAATTATTAGTTTCACAATTTACCCCAATAAAAAAGAGCAGCAAAAAAAAAAAAAAAACATAAACGCCGACTCATTGGGAGATTTGTAATTGAATTTTTTCCTAACAAATCATTTCAATCAAAGTCAGACAGGCCACAGCGAAACCAGATTTCGCAAGTCACTTAGCTATTCTTGGCCAGTCTAATTAGTTGACGCTCGCAGCTGACCCCAAGCGCTCAGCAAGAGCCGTGCAATGTCGCCGACTCGACGAACCGGCGACTTGGACTTGTGGACCCAATGAAGATAATAATACAAATGTTGCGCGACAACTTAAAAAAAAAAAAGAGATCGAACTAGATCGGCTAAATCAATATTACCCTTCATAAGCCCTCTAAAATCTAAAAACCTAGTAAACAATAAATTTCGCTCCTTTCATTTGTTGATCTGCATCATCAAAATTAGTTAATTTTGCCTTGATTGTGGGAGAAGGCAATTTAAGGCAGAAGTGCGTGAGGTCAATTTGCCTATTTAGTATACTGAAGAGTTTCAGACCTAGGCTACTCCGTAATTCATGAGTGCCTTCTAGTGCGGCACGCCCCACTGAATCAGTTGTGCGATATTTCTTTCACACCTCTTGACAACGTTAGTCGGCTGATATTCAATTTGATGTAGCTCGCATAGTTGAGTGCGGCGGGCTCCTAACCGGGTCCAAAACTGGTACGTGGACGTATGTGCCAATCACCCAAATGACAGCCCTGCCCCAGCAACAAGCCGTCAAATTACTCTGTGAGCCTGTTATAGCCTGTAACCCATGTAACCCCAATCAGGCTCTATAGCCGTTGTATTGCAGGTGAAGGCGAATCGGGGACTCTAATGTCCTCATACATATTTGGAGTCTACGAAGTATGAAAGCATTCGCTTAATCTCTAATACCATAATGATCGATGATCGATGGCTGCAGGAGAGAGGAGAATTATCTCATTCCTTGTTCCGTTCCCAGCATAACAACTCATTCAAATCCCTTATCCACATGCACATATTAAACTTTCCGCCAGCTTGAACGAACAACTTTTCAATTCAGAACTCGATTAAGTGCAGAGCGACAAAATGGCCGACTTCGAGTTGTGGCGTTGTCACAAAGCGGAAGTTGACTATCGCATCTACATAAGGCAGTCGATATGTCGAAAGAAAAATGAAAAAAAAAAAAAACTAAATGAATAAGTAGCTAAATTAAAGCGAGCGACATCAAGATCGATTTTGGCTAATTCTCTTTCTGAGTTTATTTGATTGGCTTTGAATGAAAAGCGACTCTGACAAGAGATCACAGTGCGAGCAGCTCTTTACCTTCGGCAACAGGTTGTCTCTCTGTACATGTGTGTGTGTGCATGGTCTGAAGGATAACCAGTTGAGGTAGATACACTGGCCACAGTCACAAAATTTGCTCATGTCGCTGGTTTGGGTTAACGACACAGAACAGCCGCTTGTTTTCAAGATATGCATGGAAAACTACAAATTACGCATACGCCGCATGGGCCGCGCGCTTGGCAACAGCAACAGCAACAGCGCAGGCAGGGCAGCGCAGCTCAGCATAGCGCAGATAAACTATCTTGACGCTGTACGATTACAAAATGAAGGCAGGCGAGAGCAAAAATAAATCCGAATCTCAATCCGAATCCGAAACGCAACTCAAACGAGTCGCAGTTTGAGTCGACCCACAAATGTTGCATGTGTTTGAAATCGGTTTAAGGTGAATTAGATTTTCACACACACACGCACACATATACACGCACGCAGACAAAAGATTGACGAATATTTAGTCACAGCCTGTGCTTTGCATATGCGCAGAATTATGAAATTAGTCGCGGTCTCCATTCGCTGCCAAATCGAAATGGCATTAAATGCAAACTAGTAGCAGAGCAGAGAGGCTGAGGCTGCCCGACTAGCAAATACCATGCAGCCAGAGACGAGCTGTAACTAGAGGAAAGAATATTGATATCCTTTCGTTTGTTCATTGATTCAAGTTGGAATGAAGAAAAGGGAAACTCTTTCTTTTTCAGTGTATGACTATTGGATAAATAAAATTTATTTGTATTACATATTATACCATTTTATATAAATATGAATGAGATATGTTTTCATCATGATACGAGTATATATTTTATTCATTTGCAAAGTAAAAATATAAGCAACAAAACATATGCCTCTGCCGACAACTTTTCAGCGGGTTCAAGGTGCAAACACCAAATGAACTTTAGCGCGCGTTACGTTTTCGTTACGTGACTGTTGAGTTTGGTTTCGGACCCGCACTGCCACGACTGCCGCATCCCCTGCATTTGCATATCAGCATAAGGAAGCTTGCTAATTTACCTATCCTGTGAATGAAAACTCTATGAAAACTTATGTGAGTCCTTCTTCCGAGATGACCAAACTCGTGATAATTTGATGAGGCATTGCGTCTTTAATAGACTTAAATGATGTCGACTTCAAAGAAGCACATCCGCATTTAAAATATATGCAGCATTTCGAAGGACAATTTAATCAATTAGTATTTATATGGCTTTGCATTTGGCAGCTTCACAAACAAACTCAACTGAAAGAACTTTTGCTTAACGAATCAAAATAAATATATAGAAATAAAAATCATATTATGTATGTATGTATATACATATATACATGTCGGATATTTCTCCAGATTAGATAATTTTGTGGAGCCCTTCTTCCTCTTGCTAATCAACTGTCCGATTCTTCACTAGCACGTTTGAATACATCTATCGCAACCAACTGGCAGCCCCGTCAGGACCACACGCGATATTAGTGTTAAATAACATCTCACTCAATCAATATTACCCAACACTATGCATGAACCGATATATCGATAAGATATCTATCTACTATCATAAAAAAATCGATAATGTTAAAAATGTAAGTCCCACAAATGAAATTTGTGAAAAAGTATGTAAGAGGCAGGTAGGTAGGCGTGGCAGGCACTTTCAATCAAGGTAACGAATTAGTTTATCTGACTGTCTACATTAGGTATGTAGACTCTTGTAATGAATACGCGGATTCTAAATATGAATTTTATAATTTAGATGTGTTCTCCCACTCCAACCAATTTAAGACTCACACGCCATCATTATACGTCATTATTGTACTCGGAGCTTGCACCAGGAGACTGCATCTCGAACAAAAGTTAATCAAGTCAATTAATTAACTATTAATTTCCCATAGAACATTCATAATGCAGGCCAAGCGTAGCCGCTTTACAAAGTGCGCAGTACGCGAATGTGTGATTTCGATAGATTTATGCTTACAGAGACAGCTGCTCTAGGCTGAATGGGAGGTGCCTCCCAGTCGGGTACTACTGACTAGCGATTGGATACTTGTAGGATTTGCCATCTCACTTTACACTGCCACAATACATAAAAAATGACAATAGATTTACTATAATTTGTATATTTTATGGGGGAAAAAACAAGATTTTTGCTGTATATTAAAAAATTAAAAATGTTTTAATGAACAGTTATTCTGAATTTAAGTTTAAGAAATAAAGTCAATCTTTCAAAATCGATTTACTAGCCCTATAATCATTGTCCTCGCAGGTTTTCTACTTCACATTTAATTATATTTTCCCATTTTAATCAAATAAAACCCTGATACTCTATAATAATTTTGGCTGTACAATTTGCACGATTTGTAAATCAAGCAAATAATATTTGTGTAATCTGATCAGACACTGAATAGCTGCACTAGATATTACTATGGTGCAATATTCCATTAGCCATACAGGCTGAGTTTGTTTCGCTATTGTGGCTGGAGTCTTGAAGCATGAAAATTATGAATGGAGTAACCCCAAATCAGATAAAAAGCCAAGATTATGCGGCTCATGATATGTTTATGTGGCTGTTTCTGTTTCTGTTTCTGGGATTGGCCGCAACTACTTTTTTGTCATGAAATCTTCAACTTGAAATATGTGCTGGTTGCAAAGGGTAAACATTTTTTTTATGTGTGCCTCATAGTCTAAGCGACAGAGGCGGAAAAACTTTAAAGATGAAACGGCCAAGCTTAAAATAACTTAAATTTTGTTCATTCTTCAATCAAAAAAAACAAGAGCTGTCGACCCCGAAAGATAGATAATAACAATATTCCTAAATTAAATTTGATTCCAACTGACTTTGGAGTATAGAGTCTCTCCTATTCGGCCAGCCAGAGTTCATGCCGAGTGCATTTAAATTCTCATTTAGGTGTGTTAAAACTATTTAAGATTGTTAATTTGAAAGCACTGTTTGGGTCGTTATAAATCCTGTTCGACCGCTTAGCTACAGTCCATAGAGTTAATTATATTATTCATTTCAATTCATTTGGCTATTAAACTGTTCCACTTTTTGTAGCAACATGCAATGATTTATACATATACATATTTATTTATATATTTAGTAACTATTGCTAAGCCGTAGTTTAGCACAGCTTAAGAGCTGAGTAGATGTTAAGACAACAAGCTGCGATTTGTTAAGCTGCGAAAACTTCTCGAGAAAGAGAAGATAGCGGGAGAGGGAGTGAAGGAGAACGACTTGGACTTTATGCACCTATTGTTTTTGATTTTTAATTATATACAGCTCATCTTGAAAGCCCGTATAATTATATGCATACCTTTCGTATATAGCTCATAATTTATGCAAACTCCTACAGAATCTTGCTCGAAAGCTGTTTCGCCGCTTCGGCCAGAGTTAATAACATTATCGAAGCTGATGCGACTGCAAAGGTCCCGCACTGGACACTCGGAATGCGGAATTCGGCTATTCAAAGTGCTTAGACCAATGGGTTGAGTAACTAGTTTGCTGGGGCCTTAAGTGCACTACAAATCGAAAGGTGCAATAAAAATGCAAGAGATGCAGACGAGCCGCAGATGCAGATGCGAATGCAGATGGGCAGCAGCTGCGCAGATTGTGTAAGCCTAATCCTGCTGCCCACAGCCTACGACTAACCATCTGACAGACTGTCAGGCGAAGCAAAGTGCGCAGTTGCAGCCGCAAAGCGGAAATCTCGCTAAGTGCCTGAATGGCTGAGTGGCGGTGGCCGATGGCAAGCGGGCCAAAGAGAGATTCGCGAATGATCCATGCAGGCCCAAAGCCTTCGCTCACATTCCACTCAAAGCTTCCACTCAAAGCGCTGCTCAGACAACGGCGTCTGCTGCTGCTTTTCGGCTTTGACTCACTTTCGTTTTTCAATTTTTTGAGTGCAGCGTCACAGTCAAGGCGTTAAGCGTCTGACGCCGAAACGCGAGCAGCGGCCACCAGCAACAGCAACAACAGCAGCAACAACAACAGCAGCAGCAACAGCTGCTCGCCTCCAAGCGTCTGCTGAGCAGAGCTGCCGCCAGCTGCTGCTGCTGCTGCTCGGTGCTGCTTGCTGCTGGCGTCGCAGTCACTTGCGGCGGCTCAGCGCTTTGTTCGAGCTTTAGTCGCTAGTGTATGATAAAATCACGTTAGTAATCAATTGCAAGCTCACCAGCCAAGACCGCATAGCCAGCGCCAGTTGCAAAAAGGTCCCAAATATTAATCAAAAACGAAAAGAAAACTAAAAAACAATATACATACACATTGAAAAATTTGAAAAAGAAAGAAAAAGCAAAGTTTGAAATCGTATTGTATTTAAACAACAAGCGAAAGAAAAGCGTTTACGTACTCGCCGCCGTTGCTACCCGTCGCCGTCGCACCAAACGTGAGGATATACTTAACACATACATACACTAGCATACACACACACACACATACACACACACACACACACATAAACGTAACGTAATCTTGAGCTAGGTAAAACAAAACAAATAAGCAACAACAACAACAACAGCAGCAGCAACATTGCAGCTAATGCAAATGCAACAACAACAACAACAACAAAAACAACCGCCAAGCCGAAAATAGTTACAACAAGCGCAAATTCCGCAAGTTTCGCCCAACATACATATCTATTTATATGTATATATATATATATATATATACTATCATACATACATACATGTATCGTATACATGAACCAAAGCACAACTAAATCCAAAAAAAAAAAAAAAAAAACCAAGCCAAATCCGAAGAAACGCCTAAAGTTTATGACGAAATTCATTTAATTAAATTTACTCTTTTTGCATATTTAAATTTATTTTATTTTATGTTTTTTTTAATGATTTTTTTGTTTACATTTTTTTTCTGTGCTGTGCATATTTTTTGATCGAAAAGCCGAAACAAAATTTACGCGTGTGTTGAACTGTTTTTTTTTTTACATTTTTTTTTTTTTTGTTTTTTTTTTCGTATTCGGCCTATGCCGTGCCCATACAAATGGATTAAAGGGTATCATAAGACCTTGTGCAGTACGAACGCACGAACAAACGATCGTAACGGACAAGAGACAGACAAACACGATATTCCAGAAACGATATACGATACGATAACAAAAGTTTATTCATGCCAGCAAATTGCCAAAAGCAACAGAGACTTCTAAAGAGTTTATTATGATGGGATGAGCATAGAGAGTATCGGATAAGAGGGGCAAGAGGAGCTTCGACAGAGAGGAGAGCAGAGCTATTTTGCATAGACATTCCAATAACAAAATCTGTGTATATTTACATAAATAGAAAGAAAAAGACGAGAGAGAGAAAGAGATAGAGAGAAAGAAGGGATTCCCCATGTAACCAATTTGGAAATTTTATTATTGTCTATCATCTATTATTTCAATCATTTAAGATAGACAGGAACTAGCAGCGGCCTTGAGATCAAAATAATCTTTGATTAACATATCTCTTAGCTCGAAAGGCGTTATACTATAGCATATATTTAGCATGTTATTATGCAAATTTCAAATACGAAAGATATAGGAAGGCAAGCTGAAAGATTAGAAGAACCGCTATAATAAGAGTGCATCCAATTTAAGCCGAGGTATGCAAAATGAAAGATTTGAAGACCTAAGACTCGATATTTTCCATTGAATAGGTTTAGAGTTGTCTTAGATCTTGTAGAGTCATATTGGAGCAGGCAAATTTGAAGACTGGAGACTTCACTGAAATTCACATTTAGTTGTTCAATCTAAGAATCGCCTTAGCTCTTATGTAAGCTCGAGCAGAGTGACAATTGAATCAAAATAAAAAGTGTTCAAGCTCAGCTTCTCTGGCTTTCAAAGACCCAAAACTCTAGCCATGGCACGATCGCATCATTACACAAATTGTTTGGTCAATGCGAAGCAGCTGCTGCCTCTACCGCAACTGCTGCCTCTACCGCTGCTGCTGCCTCTACCGCTGCTGCTGCTGCTGCTTTAATTGCAGAGAGAGAGACAATTTTTCGAGGTGGAGTACGTGGACAATGACAGGAAGTCGAGGCTTTGGCATTAATTAGAGGCAGCAGCAGATCGCGCCACTGTAACACCAGTGTGCAGCGTCATTTTGGGGTCCGTGTCATTCAAGCCACGCCCTGTTGCAAAATCACCTTCGGGCCAGCCGCTAATCAGACTTTACGGATTTCTTTTTTGTTAGGCTATACCCCTTGAACAGAGTGAGAGAGCGAGGGGTAGCCCACAATTGAGTTGTATTTCTATGATTTTGAATAGATGTTCAAGTCCGTCGAGGATTGACAGATCGCGCGTAGCACTCATAGATACCCCACTCTCTGCGGCACTCGCTAACGAATCAGGCGGTAGCTGCTAGTCGAGCATGCTCGATTTTTATTCACTTTGGCTCTTTGCTCGTATTTATTCAATTCATTAATAGACTATTTACAGCGTTCGGCATATGTAGGTCAGTTTTGAATATATGAATATATGTATTAAGTGGCATTTCAATGCCAGCTGAGCAACGCAATCAGATCAAATATATGGATAGATATGCATAGTAATCGTTGCTAAATTAGCAATAGTAACTACACAGTTGGTCAACTGCTGATGTGCCAAAAAAAAAAAATAAAAAAGTGAAGAGAAAGATGAATATTGGGGCTTTGGCTAAAAAGTAAAAGCAGATACATTAAAAATTTGCTGCCAGATGACATAACCATTGTGGCCGAGACGTCAAACGGGCTCCGTTGTCGTTTATTGCCGGTTTCTGACAGCTCTCGCAGTTAACACTCCACGCCGACTCTGCCGTGCGGTGTTGACAACCTTCACTCTCCCTTTCTACGCTGGCCAGCGTCTTTCGGCTTTGCTCCCTCTCTCGCTCACGCACTCTCTTTTCGCGTCTGTCTCTTTCCCACTTGCTTTGCTTCGCTTCCATTTGGCTCTTGGCGCTACGCCCTACTTAATAGTCGCTGACCGTTGGCCGTCGGCCAGCTAATCAGAGGCCCATAATTCCCGCCTAGATGAGTCGGAGCTCGCGAGGATCCCATCCAGCGTGCTGAGGCGGATGTGGAGCTGCGAAGGTCACTATAAAACCGCCAAAAGGGCATTGATTGAAGTGCACCTGCTAGGCGCATGACTAAAGCCGTCCAGTCTAAGGTCTAGGCCCTTAGTCAGCCATATAGACAGTTTGAGTAACCGCAGCTGAGGCAGTACGATATTTACTTTGATCTCAATGTCAGCTCTCGCTTCCTCCCGCCCTCGCCTTGATTGAAATTTCCCTACTTTTATGACATTGTCAACATTTAGTCATATATTAGTGTGCACAATCTCTATAATTAGCGTTGCCAATTCGCCATCATCATTAGGCATCGTTTAAAATGGCATTGCGACTGTCTCCCGCTCCGTATTACGCTATAGTTTTAGGGATATATCCATTAGCTTTTCGCCACATTTCTTACAATTTTAATATCTTTATTTCTCTTTCGCCATCGCGTATTTAAAAGTTTAGTTTTTCCATTTTGTTGATTTCCAGCGAATTTCTTAAAACTCTGTTTAAAGCTCACACACACACACACACACACAGACACAGTGGAGCACCACTCGCTTAACGCCGTTGGCGTCGCTGTCGCCGTCGCCGTCGCCGCCTCTGCCGACGTCTGCGCTGTCTAAATAAAATTACATAATTCTTATTGCGGCGTTTTCTATTGTTGTTGTTGTGATTTATAAATTGCTTTAACTGTTGTTGTTGCTTGGCTATTGCAGTTGTTGTTGTTGTTGTTGCTGTTGCTGTTACTGTTGTTGTTACTCTTGTTGTTGTGCACACTTTCCACACATAATGCGCATTACTCATACGACGTGTTGCCCAAGAAAGGTTCAATATTTAAACTTGACACACACTCGAACGACACGCCTAATCGAGCCACTTAAACGACAGAGCACGTGTAACGGACATGCGAAAGAATCAAAACCTGGCCACTCAATTTGCTTGCACACTAATTACAGCAACAACAAAAACAGGCCAGTGAACAAGGCGTTAGACCTTGCACCGGCCCTAAACGGAAAAGTAGCCAAAGTCGAGGCAAATCTAGATATTTTGTATTTTTTACTTACATTCATCAAATATAATTCAATGCAAACACACGCACACACACATATATATATATATGCATACACATGTATATGGACACATCCACTAATTGAACTCAATTGAAATATTCTTAGACTCGCTTTTATTTGCGGATAGTTTCTCTATTCTTACCCTATCTATTATCTTGTCTTATCCATTACAGATCCTCCTTTACACTTTGCTATCGACAACAAAATGTGGCAGCCGAGTACACAGCATTTTCTGGCGCTGATCCTCTGCAGCGCCGTCTGCCTGATTAGCGCAAGTCCTCTTCCATTGCCCGCTGGCAATCAGGAACTGGATGTTCTGCAAATTCCTCTAAGTAACGGAAAGGTAAGTCGAAACCTTAAATTCCTTTATCCATATATAAATGGGAATAGGCGAATGGAGGCTGGGTTGCCCTGAATAGAAAGACATTTTCTACTCTACTTACTCCACTTTAATAATATATAGCGAAAGATTTGAGGACATGTTTTGTATAATACGTCGCTATGGAAGGTGGGCGGAAAAGAAAGAGATGGGGATAGAAACGATAAGGATAAGTGAAACACGTACATGATCTTTCATGAGGGGATATCTCAACGTATTCTCTCTTTGAGCAAATAGACGAAATGTGAAGGGTCTAGTGTTGTCAAGGTAAATATCCACTCAAGGATTTTGACTAATAGCGTTATCAGAAAGAAACACTATTTGAAACCCTCACTGAAAGCGTATCCTGGAGATCCTGACACTTTATAAGGCGAAGGTACATAAAAGTAAATGTTCAAAATTTCCAGTTTCTAACCTATGCGACGGACAGACGAATAGACAGCCAGGCGGATGGGGTATAAATCAAATATTCTCTAGAAAATATTATATTAGCTAAACTGGGGCCTTCGGCTTGGCAAATCCAATATACTCCTCTTTACTGCTTGAATGGGTATAAAGGCAGGAGAATGGCTCTGACTAATTGCCACTTGGGTTGTAGCAGAGACTTTAATAGTGGTTGCATAATACAATCAGGAAAATGGATGTAAAAAGTCAGAGACTAGACATAAATTTGAGATGCATAAAGTCCTGACACTTTAGCATTCATATAAATGCGCCGGGCAACAATTCGGATAAAGCGAACTGTAGACGAGCTGCCCATCAACATGGAGCTCGACATTTATTGGGCATATTTGCTAAACACTTCCTGCTTGAGTGTCTGAGTTATGGCAATGATCTTCAGCGGCCCAAAAGTAGCATTTTTCGCTTGGGACGGCGCACGCGCTCACATTACGTATACGTCGCGTGCTCCTGCTGCCCTTTCATGCTGCTGGCGGCTGCTGCTCTGCGCTGTCCGAGTGGCTGAGGCAGGCGAGTGACTTAATGGAATTGGTTGTCCAACAAGTTAGTCGAGCTTGGGCAGCAAATTTTCCTTTTACTTTTCGACTGCTGCTGGAACGGAGGCTGGAGAAAATTCAGGTCTTGGGGTCTATATGCCACTAAAGCCGAAGTCGAAGTGGAAACCCGCGCAACCAGTTTGCCCGATACCAATTGCAAGGAAGTTGGCACACTTGCTACCAGTTTGCACGGCTGGCTTTAGAGCAATGGACCAGACATGTGGCTTGGGTGTTGGCCCAATCCGCGTAATCCCCGCTTCAAATGCGCTCGGCTATGACTGGCTGGCTCTATGCCTGGCTATCTGTCAAAATGTCCACGTACAATCACAGCATTATTTAATGGCCCAAACAATTATGAATTTAGAGTCTATTTCAGACTAATTTTGCTTTCATATTGGACAATTTAATTGCGCTTTCAAAATCTGCAAACGCAAAAAAAGCAACAACAACAAGTAAGAAAACTCTAGTCGAGAGCGCTCGACTAGATACTACCCTGAACCAAACTAATAGAAAAGCACATTTAGTATGGTTCAAATTTCAATTTCGATGTATTTATTTATTTATATAAATGAAATAGAAAACTCATTTAATTAAATATATAAAAATTTTGAAACAATTAAAAAAAAGAATTACGACACGCTCTGGGTTTGAACCCGAGTCCTCGTGATCAAGCGCAGCGCTTTCTTCCTTGACGCCACCCTTCTGTTCTAATTTTCAATGTCAAAACTGAAATAGATTCACTGCTACAGCGCCATCTACCAAATCTAAGCCAAACTAACTGCTGATGTGACTTTAAGAATGTGCAAGAACAACCAAACTAATAAAAACGTACATATAGTATGGTTAAAATTTCAATTTCGATTTTTGAAAAAATATAAGAGAAATTTAATCAAATATATAAAAATCTTGAAGCAATTAAAAGAAAACTACAATACGCCCAGCAGGATTTGAACCATAGACCTCGCGATCAAGCGCCGCGCCCTCTACCATGACGCCACTCCTCTGTTCTTATTCACAATGTCAAAACTGAAATAGATTCACTGATGCAACGCCATCTAGCAGAACTAAACGAAACTAACTGCTGATGTGATTCTAAGAATGTGCTAGAAGATGTTTGAATGTATGTGTGCACACGTATAGGAAAACTGCTGTTGCTGCTGCACGTGCGTTTGTTAATTGGCCAAACATTTTGTTATTTTTTAAAGTCGATTGACTAAACCGAATTTAATGAAACTTTCAGCATATGATCTACATATTCTATTGAATATTTGGCATTTTAAAAAAAAAACATGTCAAATCATTCACAATTAGCTATACTAGAATCTGACCTTCACTGGGGATTCTGAATTTGGAGCCGGTATCCAAAATATAACAAAAACCGAAATTGTATAAAATGCATTGGAATATATTTTTAAAATTTGGAGACTATAGCTCTAAAAATGTAGGAGATATAAATTTATAACCTATTGCGCTTGGGTTGCGCTGCAGTGCTGGCGATATTATGAGAACTTATTTGTTGAATAATTTAATTTCTAGACGTACGATCGTAATGAAACTTTCAGAACGTAATCATGATGTTTAAATGTATGTGTATACCGAAGCACAAGTCTCTAGTATTTGATATACGACTTTTACAAAGATGAGGGTGAGAGGGTGGATTTAGGGGTGGGGGGTAAATTTTAACAAAAACCGAAATTGTATGACATGCGTCTTAATATACATTTTAAATTTGGAGACTCTAGCTTGAAAGATGTAGGAGATATAATTATTTAAGTGATCTTCGATAAGGTTTTTTATCGATAAAAAAGTATCGGAATGAGTTATCGTTTTTTAGTGATAAACTCGATATCCGCGCTGTATTTACGGACATTTTAAAAAAAAGTTGAGGTCTCTAGCTCTTGTATCTTCTGAAATCGACGCGTTCAAACATACGGACGGACGGACGGACAGACAGACGGACAGGGCTAAATCGACTCAGCTCGTCGCCCTGATCAAGAATATATATACTTTGCGGGGTCTGCCACGCCTCCTTCTGCCTGTTACATACATTTTAACAAAACCATTATACCCTGATTTCCCATTTTCAATGGGTTCAGGGTATAAAAACAAACGGACAAATATAAACAAATCTGACATAGTCCAAATGAACAGCCAGTGGATAATTTTTGCATCCATCGATGCCAGCTGCAATTTGTCTCACTCTGCACTGTGATTAGCGCATAGGTCACTGTTTAATTGTCGATTACGCGCTGATTTGTTGGCCAAGACAATTGAGGCAATCAACGGCGTAGCGCAGACCAGCTTTACGGAATAATATGCCAATTACGGTTGATTTGCATGACTTTTGCTGCCTCGTTTGAATGGCGACGCAACTATTTCGATCTCGAGCTGACTGAATATCCAAGATGTGAGGTTCTTCTGATCTGAGCCGTCAGAAATACATATGGCCTGCCTATAGCTCTATAGATAGCGCATTTAGATTTAAGAAACGGCGGACAGAGAGAGAGGATGAAGAGATGGACGGAAAGGATGACAGAAGGACGATTGAAAGGATGCACCGTAAGACGAACGGAAAGAAAAGGACAGAGAGAAGCAGGCAAAAACGAACAGACGGATGGTTAAAAAGACAGATCAAACACAGAGAGAGAGAGAGAGAGAGAGAGAGAGAGAGAGAGAGACAAGACAAAACGATCGAGAAACAGTGAACTTAGGCAAGCCTTCTTCAGTGCCTTACACGTAAAGACTCTGCTTACCCATTGTGCTGGGTATAGAAACACAGAAATCGGACTTGCTCAGCTGCATGGGGAGTCTTCCTTGAGGGAGGAAATGATTTATTCATCAACTTCTAAAATCTGATGAAGCCCAGTCCTCAGAGTCCTGAAGATTGCTTTGACATTGCATGTATGGATACTTTCCGCCTAGAGTATTTGCATAGAGTGTCTCCATGCATTTTCATTTATTTAACTATGAAACGATATAACTTCAACAAGGGCAATTGAAGCGCTCTGACTTTCAAATGGCAACAGAAGAACTAGCTGGAGCAGCATCAGCATCAGCAGCAACACGTCAGCCCAGACAATCCAACAATTTCCTCTGTGGGATTGCCCCCTAGTGACACACACACACACACACACACACACACAGAGAGACATAGAGAGAGAGGCAAGTCGAGCAGCTCAGCTGGCTGAGTTGGCACAGCTGCCTTATATAATCTTTGAGCTAGCTGCTCGTCGAGCAACAAGCACACATCACGCATACGACGCGTTGCGCCCCGTATGCGCCGCGACGGTAGCCACGGCAATTGCAGCTTGTTGTTACCATTATAACATGTTGCTAGCACACAGCACAGTGGCAGCAACTAGCACGCAGCGATTATAGTATATTGTTGCTGTTATGCTTGATGTTGCTGCTGATGCTGCCATTGTTATGGTAGACAATTTGTTACTGGCTGCATTTTCAAGTGGCAAACGAGACGCGCTTGCCAGTCAGTCATTAAGTCGCAGCCGCCTGCGGTTGCCGTTGACGACGAATCAGCGCGTTCCAGTCGGCTGCAACCGACTGCGAAATACCCGTTTACAAATAGATAAATCGCTTGCAGTTCCCATTAGACATAGAAGATGCTTCGACCCCAGAGCAGCCCCTAGCACAATATGCATTCTCGAGTAAACAGCCTAGTCTCTGCGATCTCTTTAGTAAGCACCCCATGTACTCCCTCTCCACTCTGAAACGTAGTGTATGACAGACAGTCAGGCGTTAGCCACATCGAATGCTGTCAGCCCGCTCCAAATGCCAGTGCGACAAATTTATTATTAATTTATTTTGTGTGATCGATAATTTCCGACATGGCTCTAAAATCTTTGTGTGATTCGATTAGCTGGGACATGTCTGCTGCATGTTAAGTGTATTTACACAGCCAGCCTTGTGTGAGGCAAGTGGGAGGTGTGCCCAACTAGGAGATACCCTGCACTTAGCCCGATTTCACAACGAACACCCAATCAACAGAAGACTCTAGTGAAGAAAAAACAAGAAATATGAATATGTGCGGGTGTGTGTGTGTGGGCGAGTGTGAGTAAAGATATATGCATATATGTATATATTTTAATATGCATTACATCAGATAATTTGAACATATTTTACATAAGATTTGGACTTAATACACATGTATTTTTTGAGAGAGGAAAATGTGGGCGAATTATTTGGTTAAACATTGATTTTATGTATGTCATCTTCTGCAGCATCATGTTTATGCGTGCAACAGTTCGCCTCGAATAAGTAGTTCGACTTATGGCAACTCACTTGCCCAACAGATTTCTATGTAAATTTTATTTGCTTTGTGATTTATGGCGATTTGCTTTTATTACCACATAAAGTGCAGGAACACGTCTTAAAGTCATTTCGGAAAGACTTGAGTTTGAGATCTGAGAAATGTGGCTGCAAAATGGAGCTGAAAATTTGTGGAACAAATCTCAAAAAGTTCACAGCGCCCAATAAAAAACTCTGCCAATCTGTAAATCCAATTTGCAATTGCAAACAGAAATATGTATTAAAAAAACAAAATATGTAAATCTAAGCATCTGCTGAGCTCAACAGTTACATATAATTATATATATTAAAGATTGGCTGCGAACACCTCTTCGACCAAGCGACTAATTATTAGTGAGAGGCTGTGCTAAAGCTGTGTCAACAGCGTTCGCTTTAGTGATCATCGGTCGTAGGCTCGCGTCAGGTTTGCTTCAAGTTTTGGACTCGATCGCTCGGCCCCCGGCAGACTACAGCGTGTCTGTCCTTCACATTTCAACTGTGCCATTATGACGCAGCATGGGGCACTTGTTATACGATCCAAAATACAAATTACAAAAAAGAAGAAAAAAAAAAAAATACCTCAATACTGTTGCTGCATGATTTTAAAGTACTCGAAGCAAGTTACTAATTGGACTTGAGCAATGATCAGCTCAGCTCAGCTCAGTTCGGCCTGAGCACAAGCAGCAGCACTTATGCATTATTTATAAAGGCAGTTGAGTTTATGCACTCACACAGCGCATAATAAGTCTCAGCTGTGCGTGCCGATCCTTTAAATATTTAGCAGTTTTTTAGTCGCGCATTAGTTTCTAGGCTAAGTTGCTGTGCTTAGCCGGCCATAATGAGGGCTAATTGAAACTGAGAGCTGATCACTTAAGTTGTCGTAAAAGCTTTTATAGCATCTAAGCTAATGGCCACATTCCAATTTATGGTGAACTTGAAAAGACGAAGGCTCTCCACTAATAGACAGCTCCGAATACTTCAGCTGAGGCAGACTGCTCGAAAATTCCATCCACAAGAGCGGAACTCATCTAGCCTCACTCCTCCAAGTCGAATTAGCTACAGCTACAGTTTGAGACGCATTGCTTAGCTATGCAGTTTAAGAGATATGAATTTACGTTCTTTCCTGGCCGATCCTGTTTGCCACATCTTATGTGTGGCTCGTAGGGTATGCCGCATTCGTTGTCACTCTGTTTTTCTTTCCCTTTTTGTGTGTGCTTCAATATTATTTTCTGTTTCTCTCATACATTATCATATATTAAGTTGGTTAAGGTCAAACAACTTATCCGAACAGACGCAGATTAATGTGTATCTTGAATTTTATGTTAATGCGTGGCTGAAGTCCACTAATGAAGTATGTTTTGTCAAATTCATTTGTTTGTTCACTCCAATAAAATGCGATAATATCGGGGTGCCAAAGCTGAAATAATCAAATTGTCATCCAAGTCGAGACATCACAATGGTTTTACCTGCATCCGTAGCCCTGGCCCTCATTTCAGACCCATTCATTAACGTGGTAGAGATGCTTGAGTGATTCGGTAGATCAGAGCTGCGGCTCGAGCTCCACACACTTTCCGGACTACGGAAAGTTCACCCATTGAACTAGTTAAACCGCTTAGCCGGAGTCTTCTTCAATGGGAATTGGTTACCTTCAGCCGTAAGCCACAACTAACTTCCAAACTGCTTCGCTATGAACTATTGATTTTCGCAGATTGTGTGGGCGAGCATGGCGTAACCGCAAACAAAATATGCTGGCCCTTGCCTCGAAACTTTTCGAATATATCGCTCTTTGCGGTTTGCCGGCTAATTTACGTGGGCTTGCAATTTTAGCACTTTGTCTGATGCGATTATAGCAAAATGTGTATAGATATGTACGCGTGCATACACACAGCTGTATATATTTTTAATTTACAGTCTCTAGTCTGGGAGGCCCTTGAAATATATCCATTCGTTCAAACAGTCCGACAAGAAGCTATAATTTTTAATGATCATACTAAAATTGTATTGCCAATGATAACGAAGTTCACAAGAGGAGCAAAAATATTAGTTTTGACACAAAAATACATAACACAATTATCATAATTATTTAAAATAATAATGGCAACGAAACTGAACAAAAATATGAAAATAAAAAAACACTATAATTAAATTTAATGATAAAATCAATTACAAGTCACGTATAACTATCAATAGTAAAAGTATTATATATATTAATTATTTAAATGAGAAAAAAACATTTGTTTTGCAAATATTTTGTAGCTTACATAAGTATTTTTAGGAAAAATTATTTATTTACAACTATTATAATTGCTATGGGTCATAAATTATTTCCATGTATCTTAAAATATGTAAAAACAAATAATATGTGATATTAAAAAGAGTTAATAATAATAATAATTATGTGAGGCTGAAACTTAAATAAAATCTCCAAGTTTTATTTTGGGTTAAACACAGCTACGTTTACGAAAGTTTCGTAAACTATATCGTTGATCGTATATATGTGTGTGTATGTATGTATGCACATAGACACAGCCGCTGTGCGTTAAAAATAACATTTTTGTCTGATTACCTTATTGACAAGCCTCTTCCGTCCTCAGTGCTAATTGGTATCCAGTATGGGTACACAGCAGCAACGACTGCGGCTGCTGCTTAAAATGCACAGCGTTTGCTTTGATGACGTCGCCTGGAGTGTACACAGATACATACATGCAGATGTAGGAATATGTACACATACATGTATGTATCTCATGCTACCTTGCGTCGATTGTATTCGAGTCAGTTTGGCCAATTTGAAATTCATTAAGACTAGCAATAAAAATCAAACAGCTTTGGCCCAAGAGTTGTTCCTTCCCTCGTTAAAACTTAACAATTGCCGCACTAAGTTGACAAACTGCTTAAATATGATAGATCATTAAGGGCAGCAGCAGCAGCAGCAGGGGCAGGGGCAGGGGCAGCTGAAGGGCCGGTTCACCAGGTGACGGCGCACAATGGAGAGCGGCCGGCAGCTCAGAGATGACAATAGCGAAACAGTTTGCTGCTGCCCAAACTGAGAAAAGTTTGCTTTTCTTTATAGCTGCGGTCGCCGCCGCTGGCACTAGCATCCGTCCGTGTATAAAGGCAACTTCCGCGCTGACTTTTGAGACAATTAAACACACAACAATAACAATAACAGCAATAACAATGACAATAACAACAACGAGTCGGGTAACTCGCAGATTAACGTCTCGCTAAGCAGCCAGCTCCGCCTGGGAATCGTATTGATAGTTGTTGCCAGACAATGGACTCGCATTAAAGTGATTTAACTGTATTTAAAACTACTGCGGCTCTATGCAGTACTTCATTGAATATCAACACAAATACACATTCACATTCAATACCCCCGACTCAAGAAGTCAGCCCATGCCCGCTTCAGTGCTCAAAGCGGCCGTATTAGCTTTCCATTGCGTTCCTTGTACTCAGTTACTTTTATCTAAAGCATAAAAATAATTATGGTACATATATATATAATATATATGACATGACATAACAATCTCACGACAGTCTTTCAGATGTTTGAACTTGATTTTGTCTAATATGAAAACTTTTTCTTTTACATTTATCTTCTCTCTCTTCGCTTATGCCTCTTATTGGTAAAGCCTCTTTTGCTGATTATAGCGTGAATTTATACGTGCAATAGGAAATCCCTTTATAAATCAAGCACAATCTTCAATGTTTTCAGTCCCTCTCACTCTCTCATTACTAATTTACCTCGTCTCAGATTCAGTATATTTGCAGTATAAATGGATTCTTTATTATAGAACTCTGTGGATCTGTGTTAGCTTAATTCAGATTGACACAATTGCCTTAGGGATAAATCAAAGAAGATTATACAGTTTAGACCGCGATCAGCATTTACACAGCACACAAATGCTGCCTATCTATGCCTAATATAGACCCACTCGAGTCAGGGCTCTTATATTAATTATAAATATATATAAATATTTAAATATTAGTGTACTATAAGGAGATCAAAACATATCAAAATTTAAGTGGAATATAAGCCTTCTTTATATATGCAAATTTGGATGATTAACTCTGTTTTATATTGCTATACTCACAAGTATAACTAAACTGAGCAAAAAGGTTGGGATAAAAAAATGGCTCTGTGAATGACATATTTAGCATTTCGCAATTTCAGGCCTTGTGTTTGTAGCTTGACGCTTATATATCGCCGTTGAAGCCAACAGAAACAAATGGGCATATTTTGCAGAGCATTGTGCGCCCCGAATATACTCTTCGGGCACTTGGTTAGCGAATATAAATGACTACAACAAAAAAGAATAAAATTCAAGTTGAATTGGTAAAGCGTCTATCGAGGGGTACCTGCATATTAAATTGTTGCTGCTGCTGCTGGGTAGCAAATGCAAAAACAATTGTTATAATAGGCAAATGCAATTATCGTTGCAGCTATTGCATGTCCAATGACTCGTGCTGTTGATTGTCCAAGTCATCTCGTACGGCTGCCGTGCAAATTGAATGCACTTAAAATATTTTTGTGCAATATTTTCTTGGACTTAGCTTCGTCGCAATTGTCATTAACGTTTACAACTTTTTGTACCAGTCATTTACCGGGGAGTCCGCTCTCCTTCTGTCTTCCCCCCCCCCCCCCTCCTCCCCCTCTCTTTCTCTCGGTCTCCGTTGTCCGTACTTGTGTTTACCTTTAAGTGGAAACTGTGCAAGTTATGAACAAGTTTTTGTTGTCCGGTGGCTAAAATGACTACAGACTATCGAGCGGGCGCCCCAACTGGGACACTCAAGAGCGCTGACTGAGTGCAGATTAAGGCCGAGTTCATCAGGTGAACAAAAGAGGAAACACAACTTGGCGGCTTACTGAAAGCTTACCAAAAACTAAACACTTTTCGGATCTCTTTGGACTGCAGCGAGCCCATTGAAAATCGTTGAAGAGCGAAAAGACGTAATTATCAGATTTATAGAGCAGGCTGAGCCTCGCCGGGCGTCAGCTCTACTTGTAAAATACAAAAGTATTCAGGTATATCAAGTGCAAAAAGTATAGAAAGTACATAAAGTATCAAAAGGATATAAGGTATGTGTGGTTAATACATTCTATAAAGTATGTAGAGTACATAAGGATTTGGAAATGTGTAAAGTATATAGCGTACATAAGGTCAATAATGCATTTGAAGTAAAGTATAAAGTACATAATCTGTAGAAGGTATAAATTCTAGAAACTATATAAAGTATATGGAGTAAAAATATATAGGAAAGGAAGGTGGAACTTGAAGAGGATTAAATTAAATGTAGAAAGAATAATCTATTTTTGTTATATTCTATATATATTGATCAGAGATGCAAAATTCTTACTTAGAGATATTTTTATAGAGCTTAAGCTTTTGCTCTTATAGCTTTTGATTTAGCCAGATAAAAGTAAGTGTGATTATTCTCTCATATTTTATTTATAATAGAGATAATTTATTTAATGAAAATCGATTACTGGCTAATATCAATTTATAATTATTTTCCAATTGATCTAATGGGCTTAAGATATTTTATATTGACTATAGAGTCAGTATATAAAGTTAATTTAACAGAATGCCGATGCGAAAAGCAATAGAACATAGGGAGTATGTTATCATATAGTTATTATTATTAGTATTATCCTAATATCTTATTGGACTCTGCAAGCTATGCTTGATTTAGTTAATGCTAAATACATATATATATATTTTCTTGGTGCAATATTTGTTTATGCATGTATGTTCAAATATTCGTACACATCCATAATACATATAACTCCGACTGAGTGTCCGCCCTCTCTTGGCCCATTAGTAGTTCATATTTCTATAGCCTGTAGAGCAGGAATTGATAACCAAGTTGGGCATTATTTCTATCATTAATATGATTTTTCATTTGAGTACGGATCTTACCATACTCAAATGACAAATCATATTGATAATAGAAAGAGCTGAATAGCAGCCAAAACATAAAGGAAAAGAAGTTTCACTCTTATCAGCTCATGCCCTTAAAACATATGTACATTTTGCTATATAGTTACAGGGTATAGACGAGCCTTCAAAAATTGGCAGCACTGCCAAATGTGGGTCATTTGAATGAACGTCAATCAGAGCTGCAATGAGAGCGCACTACAAATAATAAATATCGACAGCAGACATAAAGTTTATACAAATGGCAAAACACTAAATAGATTTGCAAACCTTTTTTTTGTTGTTGTTAAAAATTATTGCAGTTTTTGAGATTTGATTTTGAAGTGTGCGCGTGTGTGTGTATGTATGTGTGTGTATGTGTGGACTTGAAACGTGATTCCAAATGGCAGCCGCAAAGCAGCCAAAAGACGCGACGACGAGACCACCGACTCATTGCCTCATTGTACAAAGTGAAAGTTCGTCAATTGTTGTCTATGTTGCTGCTGCTGGTGGTGCTGTTGTTGTTGTTGTTGTTGCTGGTGCTGTTGTTGCTGGTGGGCAGCAATCTTGCGTTTTGCCGTCTCATTTTCTGTTCGGTTTTGGGGCCGTGATTTGTGTTTGTATTGTATTTTAGTGCCACTTGCTGGCTTATGTAACGTGCATTACATTAAATTGTCTTTGTGTTAATCTGTTGTTGTTGTTTTTCGTTTTGTTTCGCCTTGCAGGAAATCGATGTCTTGACACTTGGCGCCAAAGATCAAGATCAGTTGATAGCCGATCGCAACAAGAGAACCATTGGACTGCTGCGCGAGCTGTTTCCGGACATAACCAAGGTGCGTATGATAATAGAGCGTAACACCCAGAGAACCCCCCCGAAAGCCCCCTCCGATAGACATATCAATCAGGTTAGGCCTATATCGACTTAGATCTGTAGCATCTGTAGCCACGTAGATCACAGCCGAAACGAACGCTGTTCAGCTATGCGGAGCGGTGTTCGGCTCTGTCTTTGTTAATCGTTGTATTGCCCGAACATTTCCTAGGAAATCAATACGCAAATCAATCGTGTAGTCAATAATGTCTTGCAACGCGTCGGACCCGTCGTCTTGGGCACGATTCTCAATCCGGGGCTAACGAGCCCGGCGGCGCGCAAGCCCAATGCCGATGACGACGACGATAACGACGCCGATGCCGATGCCGATAACAATAACGATGCGAACGAAGTGGGGCGGCCGCTCGATAAGGATTACGAGAGTCTACCCGATGAGCTAACCAACTTTGAGCCCGATAAGGACTTTGAGAGCCAGCCGCAGGACACTCCGGCAGGCAGCCCGTAGATTGCGTAGATCTAGCGTTTATTGGCCCCCAATTGATCCACTAGTTGATTATCTCATTTACCCAATCAAGCTGCATGCCCTCTATGTACTATACCCGTATCCGTATTTCTAACTAGACCTACGCCACTCCACTTGTCAGTAGTCAGTAGTGCACGTATCCACTACCCCAAACTAGACCTATACCCTTGCCTCTGCCTCTGCCTATGCCTATGCCTGTGCCTGTGCCTCTACCTCCGACTCTACCTCCGCCTCTACCCACGCCTGTGTCAACTCCTCTGCATGCCACCTATAAAAGCTTGACCAACTCTAACCACTACACGAAACCAAAACAGAACCAAAACAAAGCCAAAACACCGACATCCAAAGCCCAAAGCCAAACAGCAAATTAGAGCACATTGAGTCCAACTACACATCCATCAGACAATTGGCCAATCATCGAGTTGCAGTGCACAAATTTTAAAAAGCGCCTCAGACAATCAACCACAAAATAGAAATAACCGCAGCAGGCACAAAAAATAAAAATGAAAATGAAAATAGAAATAAAAAAAGAAAAACAAAAATAAAATAATAAAAAAATTGGATTAAAAAAAAAAAAAACAAAGAAAGAAGCAAAACAAAATCGAAACAAAATTTTATCATCTCAGCAGCAATTCATGGACGCCCGCAGAGGCGAGAGTACAAAAGTAAAACATAAACAACAACAAATGAACAACAACAACAACAAATGAACAACAACAAGAACAAGAACAAGCTATCATCAACTCAATTCACGGCGATACAGCATGGCTGTGAAGCCTGTGACAGTTTTTTGCATACCTCTCTGTCTCTCATTCCTAGGAAATCGACTCGATTGTGAATCGAATTATAGCTCAAGTAATACGCGTTGCCGGGCCGGGACTGCTCAATAGCATTCTGGCCGGGAATCGCGGCGCAGGTCGCCCTACCACGCCCTCCAGCAGCTTCGACGCCGATTTCGATGACGACGGCTTTGGCGATGATGACGATGATACTGATGATGCTGCATCGACATCTACATCGACTGCATCCACACCGCCCTCCTCCGACGACACCGGCACGCGGATCAAAATCGATTTGCCCACGGTAGCGCCGACAGCAGCGAACAAAGTGAGTGCGCGTAAGAGGCAAGACAATGTAACAGCATCAACAGCATCATTATCATCAACATCAGCAAGTAGTACTACTAGCACCACTACCTCCACCACTACCACCCCAAGCACTACCACCGCCAATAGTCCTAGCCCCAGCCCCAGCCCCAACCCAGCCAATAAGTCCTTAACAATGGCCAGTGAGATGCCCGTCGAGTTGCTGTCACGCGTTCTGGGCATTGAGCCAATAATCAAGACAACAACTGCAGCAACTGCAACTGCCACTGCAACTGCAACAGCAACAGCAGCAACAGTTGCAACTGAAGTGCCAGCAACAGATGCAACAACGAGCGCTGTTAATTCCCAATTAGCACCTACCTTCGACATCATTACCTCCACCCAGTTTCCCACAAATAATGACAACAACAGCAACAACAACAACAACGACAATAGCAACAACAACAACAACAATAATAATAGCAACAACAATAATAATAATAATATCATCGACGAACCACAATTGCTTACAATTATAGCCGATATAAATCGTTTATTAAACTCTACCAATTATTTTATTACAACCAGAGATAATTTAACAACATCTCCAACAACAACAACAACAACAACAACAGTGGCGCCTACAATTGACAACAACAAGAACAACAACATTACGAAACTTTTGCCCATCTATGAGTAACAACAATTGAGACACAAACACACACACAACAACAACAACAACAACAACAACAGCAACAGCAAAGGGAACAACATGCAACATGCAACAGTCAACAACAGCAACAACAACAACAACAATCATCAACAACAATTCTTTAACATTTTGCTGCCCCATTCACAATTGGAATTCATTCAAGCCGCCGCCGCAGCAGCAGCAACAACAACAACAACAACAGTTCAAGTAGTCTGGTCAAAACTAAATAGAAACAACAACACCAACAACAACAACAACAATAGCCATTTTCTGTTAATTGTATTTGTATTGTTTCTGGTGAAAGCAATTTAGTCGTCAACTAACTAATCAACGATATTAACCTTAGCTCTAAGCCAAATCAAATCTTTAAGCAAAAGCAAGCATTATTTAGCCACATCATTTGTCTAAGAGCAAACAGTTGCAGTAGTCACGCCCCTGAAACCGCACCCACCCCTCGCCACTCGCCTCACACCCATGCCCATGCCCACGCCCCCCGCACCCTAAGCCACAGTCTCTTAAGTGGTTTGTCTGTGTATCTCTGTAGCTGTGTATGTGTTTCCGTCCATGTGTACGCCCCGTCCACAGTATGTTAATTCGCAGCCCCTTAATTCTTAGTTGAAAAACCCAACAGTCGAGTCAAATAAACTAACCGTTCTCTAAAATGTACCCACCAATTGCACACACGCACCGCAATTCCTGACCACCATCAACAACAACAACAACAACAACAACACACAACAACCCACAACAACATTGCGCACACCCCGCACTCCGCACCACGCACCACGCACCATGCACCTCGCACCCCGTACTCCGCTCAATGCTCACCGCAAACCGCGTGCGAATCCAAAATCCAAATTTCAATCCGCATCGGCATCCGAATCCGAATCCGGCCCCGAATTGAAACCTGGTTGTTGTAGCAAATCGATGAGCAAGCGAACCGCATCATCTCCAAGCTGCTGCGCGCTCTGGGCCCCACCGTGCTGCGCACGGCCATTCAGGGCAACAGCGCGAACTCCGCCCGGCAGGACTTCGATGCGGACTTCACGGACGATGACGACGACAGCAGCAAGAGCGACAGCTCCTCAGGCTCCAGCAGCACAAGCAGCAGCTCCAGCGGCACTCGGGTCACCATCGAGCTGCCCACCTTTGAGCCAGAGGATGAGAACGAGATCGATGCCGATGAGAAGAGCAGCAGCAGCTCTACCACTAGCACCACCGGCGCCAGCTCCGACTCCGACTCCGACAGCACCACCGAGAGCTCCAGGCGACGATAATGAAATGTGCGTGTAATTTGCTACAACAACTAAGCGATGCATTCCGAAATTTCCATATGAATTGGCATTACTTTTAATGATTATCAAATTTTGTTCCGTGTTTTCAAAACAGCAGCGAAAATTGGCAAATCTAACCACAGCAACAACAACTGCAACAACCACCACCAACACGAACACGAACACCAACACCACCACAACCACAATAGGCACTAGACTAAATACAGCAAAAAGAAAATGCAATTTTGGCGAAATAGAATTCTATATATTTGTTAATGAACATTTTGTAAAATATTTTTATTGATGCGGGCATTCCTGATGCACTTCTAAATGTTGTCTCTTTACTCTATTAACTAATGTATTTTGAAACTATTGATAGCTACGACTCTCTCTCTTCCTCTGTCTCTTCTCTCTTTTCCTGTCTTTCTTTCTCTATCTCTCTCTATTTTTTGTGAATCTATAAGTTCTTTGAGACTCCCACTTAAAGTCACTTTCAGATTTTTAATATCTTTTCTTTTCAGTTTCCAGATTGAGTTATATTTATTTCTAGCTATTTTACTATAAACTTCATCTCCTTCAATATAACATTCCTTAAATCTAAATATATCTCCTATGTCTTTGAGACTCTTCTTTTCAGAAACGTTTTTACTACTCTTAGCACTTCAATTAGATTCTCTCTTTCTTTCCCATTATATAGATTTCTATACATTTTTATATACATGTAACTCTATCTCTATCTTTCTATCCATCTATTTTCTCACTCTATCTCAGCTGTCTCATTTCCTCTCTGTTACTCTATCTCTCTTTATCTCTCTCTCTCTCTCTCTCTCTCTTTCTCTCTGTTATTTTATACCTCTTCTTCTTTTACCTCAACAAGTTTTGAGTCTTCAACTTTTTTTTTTGTTTATTTAAATTTAATAGGTGATTTTTTACATTAACATTTAACTTGTTTTAGTTGTTAAAGCCCTTGTACATATGTATGTCTCGTATATATGCATATATGCACATATATGTCGATGTATCCATGTTTCTAAAATATATAAAAATACCTGTACTCCTTTGGCATTCTAGTGTTTATATATTAAGCGTGTATTGAAACAACTATCGAACCAACATTCATAACTGCACTTGAAACATTCATGAACGGGCTCACAATATTCACGGCTGCATTCACGATCTTCACGTACATTCCTCGATGCATATCGCATCGGCAGAGCGATCCACCTCAGATGTCATTAGTTCGCCTTATCGATATCATTAAAGCTTGAGCTCTCAAAGTAATTATTTGCTTACCATTCTATATACGCATATATATACCTATAGCTGTATATCAGAGATCTGTCAAGTCATATATCATTTGAGCCGAACAATCGTTGCAGTATTCGCTTCGAACTGAGTCCTCCGGTACATATAGAGTTTTTGAATCTCATTTTGAGTACTATGCAGATATAGTATTGGATAAAGTTGAGATTGAGAAACTGGTCAAATCGAAATGCTTAAAGCTCTTATCAGATCAGATATCAAAGCTTAGTAAAAACTCTTTAATAAATCACTTTCTCAGTCTGAAGCACTACTCTATCGCTATCTGTATATGTCTCCATCTATCTCTCTCTATCTGTCTCTATCGCTCTCTCACACTCTGTCGCTCGGATATCCATGGCCTAAGCTTAGAAATTTTTGGGTATTCTGCTGCAGCAGGGGCGCCCTTCCGCCTCTGCTCCCTGTGGCTTTATTGATTGCTCATTTGTCTATCTGCCTTTGTTTTCTTTTTTGTTTATTTTGAATCTTTTTTTCTTTATTTTCATGTTCCATTAAACCGATTCGATTTGTGCAAATAACCAAATATACAAATAATAATAATATGAATCGAACCAAACAACCAAACTGCAAAATGTTATAAAACAAACCAAACACAAACAAACAAAATCGAACCACTCTTTCGCAATGAAATCACCAACTGCAATTGAAACAATCGAAACAATAACGTTCCCAATCGAAATATTGTAAAATGTATACATAAATACACCAATTGCATTTGTGCACGTGCATTCGCTCTCATCAACAATTAATCAAATCGAATTTCGAACTTCGAATTCGAATGGCAAATCGGATGCAAATAATTGCAAAACAATAATCAAAAAACAAAAAATCCATCAACTGGCTAAACCCAAAACTCATAATGCCAAAACGAAATGTGTGCAACAAACCCTTAAATAACACTCCACTCCTGCCTAACCTTATATAACCGAAAAACTAACACACCCCCTCACACACCCCCACACACACACACATACACTCATACACGTTGACCGACCGTTGCCCGATGTCCCTGTGCCACCTTTTGCAAACCCTAAAAACTCTGCTACTTCACACACCCACACACACCCACACACACACACACACATATTGCGCCAAATACCGTGTTATGCAAACCAATCAATACACCGCAAAACCGCACTCACACACACACGTAACCATTTCCACACACACACACACACACACACACATACGCACATGCCAAATCCAAATGTACCACACACATGTACACACATATCAAATGCACATAATCAACTCCAAATTCGAAATTCCTTGCAATGCAACAAATGCCCATACATATGAAATTCCGTTGCAATCCTGCGGGCGAATCCTGTTGCGATCGCAGAACGGCGCAACCGATACGAAAATCGATCTGTCGGCGATCAACAAACAACTCGAGGAGACCATTCGCGTGGCCCGTCAGGTGAAAGAGGCTGAGGCAGCGGCCGCTGCCGCCGCCCAATCCTCTGGCTCGCCCATCGCCCAGGCGCCCATTCCCCTCAAGTCGAACGAGCCCATCCAGCTGAGCTTCAACAACGAGCTGTCCTCGGTCAGCGGCAACAGCGGCGCCAGCAGCGGCAGCAGCAGCAGCAGCAGCATTGGAGCCACCGATGTCAAGGCCCTCAACACCAACGATCTCCAGCTGTCCGAGTCAAAGTCTCCGGCCATAGACGAGCTGTCCTTGGACTCCGTGGAAGACACGGCCGACCTGGATGATCGCAACAAGAGGTAAGCGGCAGACCCCGCCCACCGGGCTGGTCCCACAACCACCTACGACACCACCCACCACAACAGCCACAAGTCACCATTGGCCGCCTAGAAATTGCTGTAGATTGCCAATCGAATCCAACATGAGTTAGAATCAAC
Source organism: Drosophila navojoa (assembly GCF_054131105.1). NCBI lineage: Eukaryota > Metazoa > Arthropoda > Insecta > Diptera > Drosophilidae > Drosophila > Drosophila navojoa. The sequence goes on from NC_142895.1 coordinate 28,306,935, forward strand.
AAGTCTGAAACAATAGAAAAAGAGTTATATATGAATGTTGAATACTATGTTTCAAGACTTATAGTTCCATAGTTTCTTTCGAGTATTATAAACAGTTTGTTTGCAATTATGATAGTTTGTTTGCAATCAGTACGAACTTCCTTCTAAGGTAAAGACTTGACTTTAAGAATCAATCGTAGCCCTACAATGCCCTAATAAATAAAGATGACACAAGTTCCAGTTTTATATAGGTGAAAATGCATGTAGACTGTATCTAAATATCTAGGTCTGTTCTATCGATCTAAATATTTCTCTAAAAATTCTGTTTAATGTTATAAACATGTCTTTTATTGTATTTCCTAGTCGACAAGATTTTATCCAAAAACCAACACCTTGAGTGACATTTACAAGCTTATAACATTAGAAACTAATTCTTAGATAGGACTGCTTAGGAACATTTAAGGCTAAATAAATCGAGGCTCACATTTCAATTACATCACGATCAAGCATTCAGGTCTAGATCAACTGTTTTTCATAGATATAGAAATATGTAGATGTGGATGTATTTCAATCATGAGCAAGCATTCAGATCTGTAGTTTATCCATCAATTATTTACGATAAATAGGTATGTGAATAGATATGGATATATGTATGTATTTCCATGCTGTTCGCACAGTAATCATTTTGGATTCAGTGGCAATAACGTTAACCGATAAGACTTGAAAATTATACCCAATACACTCGACTAATTGCACACTTGCGCCCACGTTTCCTTCAATTTCTCCTGCAAATGCAATCGAACAAACATAAGTAATATATTCAAAAGGTTCCTGAGCTTCGGTGGTGCCGGCCTGGCCGGCGGCTCCAGCGGCGGCGGTACGGGCGCCTCGCCCAGCGGCAACAGCTTGGGCGGCGGCGCTGGAGGCTCCGGCAACTTCCTCCTGGACGTGGTGCGCGTAAGTATATAGCTCAGAGCTCGAGGCCCGAGTCTTTGGCAGCCGAATGACGCCCATCTCTCCCCTCAGCTCTTCTCAGGCAGCGTGCAGACCCAGCAAGGCGACGAGGCCGCCAACTCGGTCAGCGGCGGCGCCAGCAGCAGCAGCGGCAGCAGCACGGACGACACGGATGCTGGCAGCGACAGCACGCGCACCGCTGACGGCTACACCGAGGGCATTCCCGGCCCAGTGACGCGTCTCGTTGTCCTGGCCAATCGAGGACTGGCCAACCTGGTGCAAGACTTGATACTGGTGAGAGTCGAAGGCTTCGCTTGCTCGATCTATTGTCTCTAACATTTGCTTATCTCCTTCCCTTAGCGTGTCGCCGCCACGAGTGAGAAGTTCGTGAACTTCAAAGCCAAATTGATAACGGCCCTGATATAAGCCAGCTTGTTGATCCTTGGCCAACTCCTCACGGCCCTGCCTTAGTCAAGTCAACCCAATTGTACAGAGTCAACGCAGCCAGCTGCACCACGCCCACATTTCTACACACAGACACACACGCACACGCACACGCACACGCACACACACACACACACACACATAACGCGACACGCGCGCAGTACGCACACTCGATACTCGTCCACTCGTCCATCACATTAACGTTGTTGTGTTCTTTTATTTGACAATGGAAAACAATTTACAATCTTTAGCGAAATTTCTATTTCTTATATAAATACATACACACACACACACACACACACACGTATATATATACATATATAAATATATATCTAATTCAACGCTCTAAGTAGAGAAATATGTTTATCAAAATTTACAATACAAAAAGTGAAAAAGGAAAACTTTTTATTTATTTTTTTTTTACATGCAAATCGAAGAAGAAGAAGAAGAAGAAGAAGAAAATCACATACACACACACACATAAATACGATATACGAATGAAAACAAAAATCGATCTTGCTTTCTGTTTCTTCCAAACTTTTGCTTTCGCTTCACTTTTGTAAATATTTTGCTATCCTAACTTAGTTTAAACGTTCGCGATTTCCATCCACTCTCCCAAGAATGTCCCTCCCCATATATACATACATACATATAAATATTTTTTGATTACTAAAAGACGAAAACAAAATCATGACTGTGGTGTTTTTTTTACTATTATTTTTAAAACATAATTTTATGTAGAAAATACCAGTTTCCTTCACACACAATATATGTATTTTTTTTTTTTTATTTTTTTTTTTTCGCTTACCTCTTTGCCTTAATTATTAAATAATTAAACGAAATTTTCGAAACGCAAATTCATAAAAACTTGCTCAATTCTCTTAAATGTCAATCAGGATATGTTTATACGGATACACGACGAAGAAGAAGAAGACAACTATTTTTAAATGCAAACTGTTCTAAAATTATTTACCGTTTTTATTTACACTTAAGCAAATGTGTTTCTATGATTTTTAACAGTTTAAGTAAAATTTTACATGTATATAAAATAAAAAAGTTTACTTAAAATACTCGAAAAGATCTTTAAATGTATGGGCCGAATGAAACAAGTAGATCGTATATAACAATAGACCTCAAGTCTATTGAGGAATCACTTTTGATCAGAGAAGTATTTTGTAGAATTTCTCTGTTCTGGCTCTTCCCTATCCCGTCGACTATCGTACCCTGAGCTCATTGCAAGCGAGGCGAGATTATAACCCATAACTATATATATACTCTAATCCGTATCATTTCTTTTAATTGGGTTACCTTGACAATAAATATACTTTTGTGGGATATTTCCGACTTTGGCTAAACAGTTGAGTCATTTAAGCATCCAGAACCATAGTTAATAAATCATTTTTGTTTACCATAGTGAGGCAGTGAACGTATTCATGTGTGCGTATGCGTGTGTGTGCGTGTGTGTCTTAGGCCAATTAGAATCTCCAGGGTATTTGCTAGTCGAACACACCCAACAAGATAACCCTTGCGTATCTACAGTATGCAATTATTTTTACTTGTTAATAGAATAATAAATTTGAAGAAAAATCAATCGATTTGCTTTTTGTGGTTTTGCCTTTGATTTTATGGCAGTTGAAGGCCATTCAGAAGGTTGTGCGCCAAGATGAAGGAGAACCACTCGAGTTGGCATTGCAAGAGTTGGTTGTAGACACAAATTGAGTGGCGATAAATGTACATATACATGTATTTACATATAAATGTAAATAAAGAAAAACTAAATATATACAATAATATATGATATAAAATATTAATTGTATTATGACTCGAATGTGATGAGGGAAGACGAAAAGCATTCAACTCTTGTAATTAAGTCTTGGCGCTATTTTGATTAGAACTTCTAGGAATCACAAATTAATCCATCTAGAGATAAGCCAATGGCTTATTGGAATTTCAACTTATGATTCCTTTCAGGAATGCGAGCGCGCATTAGCTAGTCAGTTGCACCCGACTACAGAATTTTTACTTGATTTCAATGCAAATCTTAGCTTAGAGAGAGCCTGTAGCTATGCAAACCTGAACTTTTAGAACGATTCGAGAATCTTATAAAGAGATACATTGCGTAAGCGAATGTAGAACAATTCACCTTTAGTGCACTGTTTTATGTACATAGGAATATATAACAGAGCATACGACGGCTTTCGTGCGTTTTATTTGAGAATGTCTTGCTTTTTAGGGTATTCCCTAATGCCAGCATTATCATAATACTCAGTAGTACTAGTATCTCATATTTGTGCTCAAATACAATATTAAGTCTCTGTAGTACATACCCTTGTAAAACTAACTTTAAAATGTGTATTATTAAGTACCTGGATTTCATATATATGTACATACATACATACATATGTATATGCATATTGATACCGATATAGCTGACAACTTCACTCTTGGTACCCATTCCACTGAAATTTAGGGAGCTGGGCGTGAAGGTTGCGCGTGCGCTGCATGTGGCACAGACGTCATCAGCAGCCAAACGCACTTGAAAACCACTTCCGGTTAGGGGCACTAGGCAGGCAAAGAAAACAAACAGAAATCAAAAACAAAAACAAGCAAAAATATAAAAAATTTTACTGCTTGCAGTGCTGACGACGCGTCGACGGTCAGCGCAGATTGGCTGAATGCGAAATACGAAATGCGAAATGCAATAAGAAAGAGCAGCCACAAATATGTGGTTCACTGCTTATCCTGGGACGCGTCATTTCGAGTGGCGCACGAGCAATTAAAATTGCACAATTTAAATGCTTGTGCAAGCGGCGGCACGCGTCTTGTGTGGCAGAGCGGGACGGGCGAACGGCCCACGCGGGCATAGCCAGCGAAGAGAGGGAGAGAGGACAAGGAGCAGTGCGTTTGTTTTGACAAGTGCGCATAAGTACTGTTGGGATGTTTAGTTGTGTTGCTATCGTTGTAGTTGTAGTTACGACTGCCTCTGTATACGACTGTATATGTATATGGGCATACATACACACAAGTGTAGCGGTTCATGCACAATTTGTCGTCACTTGCGGCGACGATGACTTAATTTGTTTAGCAGCAGCCCACAATTATAGCAGCTGAGTCCCAGAGCTGACCAAAGAGTCAGCCTCTGCGGCCGTCGGCTGCTCATTCGCACTCTGAGCAGCGCTGCGTCCACACATACACATATATGTAGGCACGTTCTCCAGCACGAACATGGATATGGACATGGATATGGGCATGAATTTGGGCATGGACATGGCCATGGAGAGGGATATCAACATTAATATCAACATCAATGCAAGCGAGACCCTTGAGCTCTCAACCTACCTCCTGTCCTCGTTTGCCAGCGCCGACAGCAATGGCAGTGGCAGCAACTTTGGCGCCGATTCCGAGGACTCGCTCATTGGCCAAACGCGCAGGCAAGCACCGCCTAGACAGAAGATTAATGCACGGGAACGCCATCGCACTTTCAAGTGAGTTGTCATTTTGCAGTAATTGCCAAGTGCACTTCATTTGAGTGGTATTTACATTTGTTTAGCGTGAATGCTGCATATGAGGCGCTGCGCGGCTTGATCCCCACGGAACCCGTTAATCGCAAACTGTCCAAAATCGAAATAATACACTTGGCCAGCAGCTATATAACGCACCTACGGAGCACATTGCACGCAGGCAAGCAAAGCTATTACTTATTCGTTAACTTGCCGGTTATCCTAACACACAGTTCTTATCCAAATTCCTCTCATCCCGCCAGCAGGAACCGATAGGCAGCCCTGTTTGCGCCAGAAGTGGGAGCACAAGTGCGACAACGACGGCAACAGAGCTGCGGAGCGTGTTAACATTTGCACATTTTGCATGCGACCAAAGTTTTCACCACCTACGAGAAATGTAAAATAGTCTCCAGTTGATCTAATTGAATATAATATTAAATGTGTACATAAATAAATGCTATTCGTAACGCGATATTCTTACATTCATATGCGAAATTATTACCGCCACCTGTGCACTGGTAACGGTACTAAGCATTTTGAAATGACTTACCGAACTTAACACAATATTCAAACTTGACTTGTTAAATATAATGGTAGTCTGAAAATAAATTCGGACGACAAAATAAAAAATGTATTAAATTAACATTATATGTATGTACATATATAAAAGGACAACATACAAGCATTTTATACTCACCTTATATTTTTGTAACAGTCGTATATGAGTAATTCTTGCAAACAGAAATAAAATAAAAGAGACTTTTGTTGAATAGAGAAAAATTTAACTAATCCTAATTCTTTTAGTTATTTAAAGGAGAATTTCTTAGCATGGCAGTCTGTTTTAATATACAACAAATAAAATAACAATTTAACATACATACATTTTTGTTAACAGTGCCATAATGAGTTAAGCAACGATAACAAGTAGGAGCATCGATAGTTTGATATGGTTAGTGCTGATAGCCAGAAACCAACATAGATTTAATTCCATATATAATTGGTATTTATTTATTTTATAGGTATATTTACATTTTTTCGTGCACTGAAAAGCACCATATATAAATAATAGGCACATAAAAATATAACTTGGTGCTAAGCTTGCATATGAAATGTTCAATCGAAACTAACGTGCATTTTTTGCATAGGATTACATTCGATAATAACACTGGTCAGTGATAATAATAAGGTCACTTAATCGATAGTTAATAAAAAATGTTTGAAAATCACGATGACCTACTGTTAGCAGATAGATGAGCCATCTGGGTGTTGTATCGAAATTTACTCACATGACACTGTAAAACCTGTAATATTTGACAGTTAATTTTCAAACAGATGGTCGACTCATTTAGGCACTGTTAACTGTTTAGTATATCGGCTGTAAGAACTAAGACTATTCGATTACCGTACATGGCATCACTAACGCGTTGACTTGCAAATGGTAGCGGGATTTATTAAATTGTATTAGATCTTTATAGGTTTACTTTTGCTTTTCGGAAATGGGCGATATGCTAAATGTAAGTGAATACATATCTGCATGTCTTGTGTGATTACATGCATTGTCGTTCTTCTAGAATTCAGAGATGCTTAAGAAGCTGGGCATCGACAGCTCCAATCAGTGGATTATTTACGACGAGCAGTTTGAGAAGTTCTTCAACTTTTTGTCGGAAAATATTACCGACTCCAATATTTTAACAGAACAGGAATTACTGGAGAGTGAAGAGATGAAACTACGCGGCGCATGGCTTAAAGAGTCAGAGCGTGTCCTAAGACTGCAACAAATAGAATCGGAAAATCCTGGCCTACTAAAATACACGGCCCATGACGTTGACGCACTTGCCCGCGAGGTGGAAGCCATTAAGGAGGCAACCAAGGATTATTGCATACTGATCGACGAAATGCAGTAAGCAATTTATTAACAGCACAAAGCGACAATCTTGATTAGTAATACAGCTTCCATTCATCAAAGGAACACAAAGCACAGTCAGAGCAGCAAACTAAGCGAGCTGGAGTGTTCGATTCTATCATTGAGCAATGGAGAGAGGGAGCTATTAGGGGAGTGCCAGGCGAAGGCTCGTCAACTGGAAGAGGTGCAGCGAGAAAACTCCAAGCTGAGCGAGGATGCCAACAAGGGCTTCACCTTGCCGCAGGCGCCGCCCCTTTTCATGCACCAGATGCCGCTCGAGCAGTATTTTCTAAAATGTGACTCTTTTATGCAATACTTTACGCTCTACATGAAGGAGAATTTCAAGATACAGGAGTTTACTGAATTCGAGGACGCCGAGGTGAACATGCAGCACTTCAATAGCAATCTGGAGAATCTGCAAAAATCGTAAGTAGGCAAAGCGAATACATGAACACAATAGGTAATACTATTCACGCACAGCATTCAGTATCACACACTGGAGTATATAAAGGAGAAGGCCAAGGCGAAGGCCACCCAGGCGCTGATTGATCACGTCGATCTCAATAAAATCCATTGCATCAGCTTAGCAGACATGTTGCGCGAAACACACGAGCTGCAGCTACTCAACAGGAATCACCTGACGAGCACCTACGACACTCTGATGAATGCTCTGGCCATGCACGTCCAGCAGCATACGCAGCAGCGCATCGAGCTGGTTCTCTACGAGAACACCAAGCTCAAGTTGGAGCGGGCATTGCGTCGCCGCGAAAATGACAAGCAGCTGACGACTGTCATTTCCGATGCACTGTCCAACGCTGAGCTCATCTGGATAGGCATACAGCTGGACCTAGAGAAGAAGCGAAACTGTACGGACAGCTCCATCGGTCTCTGTATGCAGGCGCAGTCTAGCTGCCAGCGTATACAGGCGATGCGTTCGTTGAACGCCTGCTCTAAAGGCATCTATGCCGAGTTTGTGCACGAAATCGCCAGTCAACTATCAAGGCATCTCGGTCAGAACGTTCGCTCTGCTGAGGCCAAGAGCTGCTTGTTTGAGTATGAAAAGTTTGGCCGCCTCTTGACTAACTCTCTGTACAGTATGTTGACCCACAAGTCAGAAGGGTTTGCGCACAAACAGCTGGCCGAACTGTAAGTAGAGCCTTGGAATTATTGATCTGAATCTAGGGTTTATTGAATTGGTTTTACAGCAAAGACTTGGAGCAACTGCTGTGCCCGTTCGTCTATAATTCGCCGCTTGATCAACCCATGTTAGAGAACGTTCGATACTTGTATCCCATGTTTGAAGTTCGACAGCAACAGTTGCGCTTCGAAGACTCGCTTCGCCAGTTGCGCACTCAGTTCCAGGAAACGATCCTAGAGCGTATGGTTAGTCAGCAAGGAAACAATGTTCCCTCAATAATAGATAGTGCTTTTAACGTTTTGTCTTTCCCTTTCAATAATAGGACAAAGAAAAGCTTTGGCGCTATAGCAAACTCTTGTGGATTTGGTTTCTCACTGATCCGCAACGAATGATTCATGCCATTGATGAGGTAAAGAAGAGCTCAGCGAAGATCCCGGCGCTAACAACCGCCATGCTGCGCCCCATCGGCGGACTACAGCGCAAATGAATAGAATACATATTAACTAAGTAACAATATAAATAACATCGAATATTTATAGTAATGCATTCAGTGATTATAAATTGCAAAATGTCTGATAAAACATAGGTAAGCAACCGATGAATATTGCATTTAATACATAAGTACCTTAAATGAATATAAGTAATGTTGTTTTGTTGTCAATTCAACGAGAAACGAAATGAAGCATTTGGCAATTTGATGTGCAGCACTCTCTACTCTTCTAATTTGTGGGATATTCCGTCCCTCTCTACGTAGTGTTGGTTTGAACCCCTGTGAATAGAATAAAATATATGTTTGTATGTATGCATGCCATTTTGTATAAATTAATTTCACACTTTTAGGATAGTAAACAATTAGATAGGAGTTTAGTTGCAGTAAACGAAATTCTTACATAAATGTTAAGATCTTATTAATTTCTAAAGTGAATTTAATTAGAGCTAATATGTTTTAGAATTCAAATTGAAACACACCAAAAAGATGTAAATGTTTTTAATGAATAATCGATCAAGATAGTACATAATATGGTCACAAAATTAACAATCTGTTAAATGATTTTGTTTTCAATCATTTACAAATGTTAATTAATGAATTGTAGTATATATTAACACATATTCATTTATATTCAAATTCCTACACAAGCTATTTAGAAAAAAAAAAGAAAACTTGCCTTAATATCTACAATGTGTACAACTCTAACTAAATTCATGTACATAAAGATCTATAATTTGTTTCTGTAAATATAAAAACCTTTTTGCTTCCAACGAACTACTAGATACGTTTAACGGAGATACTAGCCCAGAATAATAAGATTAATATTAATCTATTATGTGTAATCTACTATCTGTAAATTATCTTTGAAACTACATAAGACTGTTATTGCATGTACGTCGATGGGCCTTAGGCTCTGAGACTTTAAGAATTATCGAAAAAATATGTTTGCTAAAAAATAAGCACTAAATAAGACCTAACAGGAATACTGCCATAATCATCTTCGGAAAGAGACTTAAAGAGTTCTTATAAAAGCTGGAATTAATATACAACACATTCTTTTCTTCCTTGTTAAGGATTTCTCGTCTTTCGCACAAAGAATAAGTACACAAATATTTTTATACAATTTATTGCAAATCATGCTTGAAGTATACTCCATGTAATTTTGCTCTTAAAAAGTCAAAAAGCAACGGCGCCTCAGAAGAGATGCGTGGGTATGCGAACACAATTAAGAATGATGTAAAATCCATCAAAATGAGTTTTTTGCTACTTAAACACTTACATTGCAAAAATGTATTCCAAATTCAAATATGTTCATTATAAGCCACAAGCTTAAACAGTTTTGATCATTAAGAATATGAAAATGACTCTGATATTGGTAGATATAATTGTCATGCCCCTACATTGATACCTTGAACCTTTTGAAAATTGGAAATAAAGGTATAAAAATTTTGTTGAAAAGTACATACATATGTAACAGGCAGAAGGAGGCGTGGCAGACCCCACAAAATATACAAACATATATATTCTTGGTGCGTATGCGTGAGTGCGAATTTTTATTGAAATACATATCAGTTACTCGAAGGGTTAAGGGGATCTCGTATATATATTCTTGATCAGAGCGACGAGCGAATGCTTGGACATGTTGATCTCATAAGAGCTAGAGACCTGCAATCGATAACTGCTCCCGTTATTTTTGAATCGATTTAAGCCATTATTGAAAATAAGTTATAAAATGATATCTTTTATATCTTTCAGGCTACAGTCTCTAAATTTTGAACACAGATTTTTGTTTATTTTAAAAAATTTCGTATCTATCTTAAGTCCTATCGCCACCCCCACCACCACCCCATCTCCCCATAGTTGTAAAAGGCGTATCTCAAATACTAGAGACTTGTGCTTTAGCAAATAAACCTGCTTCAATGTCCACAAGAAAAGTTATTTAACAATTAAGAACTTTCTTAATTGTTTGTTGCTCCCTTTGGTAACATGGATGGACATGGATATCATGGGGTTTTGTATCCAACAGTACTTTTACTACTACCACTTTTACCGCAGGTGAACCTAATTATTAGACAATCTCCTAGTGACAAAAAGAACTTTTCAAATAAACAATTTTTTGGACGGGCTGAAGATTTCTTTTACATACAGTTATCATATT